>NC_134705.1:66048270-67248270 GCF_043290135.1 Rhipicephalus microplus
CATCCTCGGCACTTTTGCGGAAAGGATCGAGACAGTTGTAACGGACCGCTGAGATGAGCAATACGTAAACCTGGCATCAATAGCAGTCATCAAGAAAACAGTTTTTTTTTCAGATTTATAATTCCACGGCCAAAAGAGTGCTCGTCCTGTTTCTCTCTTCTACGCGCTCATATTTCAGCTACGTCCACTATGCAATAATTGCGACTATTCCGGCTTTGCTGTGTAAAAACTGGCTAGACATAATTTTGTTGCGCACTGATTAAAACATCTGGCACACGTAGACGACTAACGGCACCTATTTTCTCTTAGCTACGTGTGTGCACCTCGACAGTGCAGAGCAGATAAAAAAGACACTTGATGTCGGGGAGGCTAACGAGCAGTGGCTTGAGCACTAAGGTCATCCCCACTATGCTGCGCGACCCTCACTATTGCTCTTCAGCCTGTTGTATTCGCATGTCCATCGCACGCGCAAAGCCCCCGCCGTGGTCACGTTCTTTAGTTATGTACCCGGAAGACGCTGGTGTGATGCCTGAGGCTGGGGTTCCACTGAGAAGCAGACCGAATCCTACACGGCTCCCTACTGCACGATGTCCGCGGACGTTTATGAACCGTCCAGGAGGCCTGAAACATCGCAGAAACCAACAAAACCATGTGTGCCCAAGCTTTTCTTTGAGTCCCAACATGGCCTCGGAGAGCCGCCCTAAAGAGATCAAGGTATATGAAAACAGACTACATTCAAAACTCAAATCTATATGGGTAGGAATGTGCGAGTCCACACTCAGCAGCCTCGCGTGTTACGAAGAGCGCTAAATCATCTTATCGGGATAGCCTGGCCACTGCCGTTCAAAATAACGATACTTGTTCCTATTATTTGCGTCCCCGTTTTCGTCATGTGGGCATGGGTTGTGAAGTCTCAGTCTAAATAGCGTAATACGAAACGGTGATGGACATGGACCTGTTCTGTAGGCAAAGTCGCAAGCGTTCCATATTGCTTTATCCAATACCCACCTGGCTTAGCTCCTGCACGTACTGGCTGGCCTTCATCACAGCGGCTGCTCCCACGGCCAGCCGTCATGCAATATGTCGGTGGCACAAGGCAATAGCACTGCACTTCACCGATAATCTACGCTACAGCAACCGAGGAAGAACAGGCGCCCGGCGTCCGTAATATCCATATTATAGGCGGCTGGAAACACCCGAAATATCCATATTATAGGTGGTTGGCAACACGGCAGCGATGGTTCTTCGCCCAATGAGTAGCAAATAGGTAAAATCATGCCGATTTTCAGATCAGGACAGAGGTATAATTCCATGTGCTCTCGACCTACTGTTGAAAATTAATTTTACGAAGTAGATCACACCAAGTTTAAAGTTCAATGAATGAATTCTGATTCACCCCACAGTTGAACGTGGGCCTAACATTTTACGAACTCAAAAGTCATGAAACAAAGTTCACAGCCAACTCTAATTTCATGAAAAGTTCCAAAAAAGATGCACAGAAAAAAATTATTTTTTATCATGGCCTATAGAAAGCTTGGCAGTGTGCTTGCAGTGATACATCAGCACAGCGGAGGCATTCTCATTTCGGTTGTTACGAAAGTAAAACCGGAACTGCACAGAATGACAGACTGCGCATTTCTTTGCAGGCTTTGGTCAATTTCACAAAATGGTGAAGGCATGCATCAGCCTAGCTGCGCAGGTGACGGGTTATGGAAAATACACTGATGGTGTAGCTGTTGGGAGTGTTTGCGATACATTTTTTTAGCTTGGTAACGACTAAAAATGCCGTCCTTAATTTTGCAAAGTTTCTGATTCAATGAACAAGTTCGTGGGTCTCAGTAACTTTGTTAAATTGAGGTTCAACTGTATTTCATTAACGTCAATTTTTTCTCACATCTTTTTTACACCACGTGTTATTTATCCAAAAGACAAGAGCACATCCTCTTCCTCGATACTTGGTTTTCAGAAGCGTTTCCCCATTTTAACTCATCTTGGCGCATTTATTCGCTAAGGCTTTATTTATTATTGCATATTTTTATATTTATCTGGTGTTTTACGCAAACTTCATTTTTCTGGCTTGTTACACAAGCGAAGAGCGTTGACTCGGGATACGCAAGTACTCATATCTATACGAGAATTTTTCGCGGCCATGTCCATTTGATTACAGCCTTGAAGCACACATCGATACCAAAACTTTCGATGAATGTTAGAGAAAAAGCTCATAACATTCTTTCTTTAAGGCTCTTCTGTGTTCAATCCTGCGACAAGCAAACGTAGCTGACATTAAACACATTAAAACGTATCACTAATTTATTACTACCTTCTCGTTCGTTCGTGGCACCAATATTGTCTTCCTGAACTTGCCTAAATTGTGCAATATATAGGAATTAGCATTATTTATTATGACCAGTAGCGTCTTAATCTTTGTTTAACTGTCTAAAGTTAGGACCAGCTGCAGTGGGTCAGCTGAACAGCTGCTGCAGTGCTTACCAACTTTTCTTTATTTGCTCTTCATTTTGGTAATATTGCTTGTAGAAGGCCATTGGATGCATTCCATTGATGATGACGAGTCCTTCTATTAACTTTTCATGCATTGTTGCGAAGCAGAAAGCAATCATTCCTCCCCAGCCGTGTCCTACAATGACAATGTCCCTTTTCATGATAACATCTGCAGTCAAAAAAGAAGACAAAGTGACCCCACACGCAAAACATAATATAATGGGCCAGTTATGAACCATCATAGTTATTTTTAATAACAGTACTAAAAACACGAAGGTATGTGCATGTACGTGGACCGATATGAAAACCTATTCATTGCGTATTCTTGTCGGAGCCATTGTTTCCACAGAAAACTATACTTGAGCAGAGCGGTTGGCTTGATAAATATATGGGGTCACATGGGAGTGACGGTGAATAATGTGGCAATCGGGGTGTTAATGTCTTTATTGCTTTAACTCAGGCTCACGAAACGAAAAGCCACGTACTAGCAATACACCATTCACAACACAAATCGAGGCGGTCAGTGTAGTCGGCCGCCGGTAAGAAGTTCTACTGTGAAATAAATCTGTTTTTCCACGTTATTTATCGAACCATGCAGCGTTGTAACTGGCGCTCACGTTGAACAGTATAAACTCGGTTACTCGTTCGTGCCAGGCGGCGCTAAAAGTCGTCCATCTTGCCTTCAATGGTCATCGTCCCAGTAAATTCAATGAATCTTTGGTTTAAAGTATTAAGTTACCGCGCCTAATCAAACCGATGAGTGGTGATTTACGTTTTGGTTCGTCTTTTTTGGTATGGTAAATTTGGTTTTCGTGTACTCAGCACTATCTAGTAGTTATTCCAGCCATTTAACTTTTATAAGCAATCAAAATTCGCCCGTTTTGGCAACATAGAGATTTTAAAACGACGTTTCCGCGAACCAGCGTGCGTTTGTTGCTGAAAAAATGCACTGTGCTGGAGAACTTGACAAACGTGTGTGCCCCTATAGTGATTATGCTACAGTAGCATGAAGGCCTCTAATCTAACGAACTTTTGAAAGCCAAATGTAGAAAATAAAAGTCCACTTCGCAATTTGATTGTGTTGGGCAGTAATAATTGCCGGAAATTTATGCCAGCTATTCAATAAAGTGCTGTTGCTCCGCGTCAGGCATAATTTATTCCACGAAAATATTTATGAAGGTCTGTCGCCTGTTTAAAGTATCGAGGTGGCCTTCTCAACCAGTTTTCAGCAGTTTTGGTTTCGCCCGTACTGTTATATTAGACACAGGGTCGCATCGAGTGCCACTAGTCACTACTATGGCACCATCATCGCGCGCGCATGAGCGCGCACCAGAACTGCAAAACACACGCGCCGCTCGAAACTGTCTTGCAACGCCACCTGAACTACGTGACGACGAGCTTACAAGTTCGTGATTGACAGAACCCCGGCTTAGAGATTTGTGGTGACGATGTTTTCCGTCAGCCTGAGAAATCCGCTGCCGTTAATGGGTTTCTTTTGTTTACGGCCTCAAATTGTTTTTCAGAGCCGCAAGTGCGTGGCCACTGCCATTTTTGCACAATCTTATAGCAACTGTGGTTACGTGAGAGGTCCACACTTCGCTGGGGTGGAGTGCGCTGCCGCATGATGCAGAGCTTTTCCAAACGAAAAGGCCACCAGAGTACATGTTGGCCCTGACTACGGAGTAGCGCAAAACGTTTGCTATATTGTTGTTTTTAAAACGATGCGCAAAATGTTAAGAAATCTATTTGCATAAAAAAGAGAAACGCCAACCTACGTGGAGCGAGTTGGTTCATGGAAAGAGACTACGCTAGACGAAATAGCCAAGTTGATTGAGCATCTGGTTTATAGAGGTATTATTCACATCACGGGTGTCCATCTATAACTGAACACCTGAAGGCTTTTATCGGGAAAAACAAACAGTTACTGAGAAACGTGTACGAGTTCGCTTGGGTCTCGAGAAAAACCAAACAATGAATCTTAGCACGGCACGGGCAGCGAAGCAGCACCTCGGTTCCTATTTTCTTCGTCTATATGAATATAAACATTTTCTACAACATTTATTACTGTTTACACTGTCCCTAGGTCATTTATATCCAAAATGTATATTCATAATTTTCTTTCTCTTGAATAATTTAAGCCTTTATAGTGTTTTTGTTGTACTGTGTACTAGCTGACGACAAGAAATTACACATATTTAACATTTCTATTCATTCTACAATTTTTTCGGTGCTCTGCAGGATGTAATTCCTGGAAAGAGCAATACATTTTGCAAAATTTTGTATGCTGCAATGCTTCCTGAAGTACTCTTAAAACTGGAAAATAAAATATCCTCGATAAGTATGAAAAAATGCCATTCTCGCATGGTAAAAAAATGATTGATTGATTTGTGGGGTTTAACGTCCCGAAACCACGATAAAAAGAGTAAAGAAAAGTTAAACATCATTTGTTTTCATGAACTAACGTAAATGTGAAATGCATACAACAGATCTATATAATGGCATCATAAGGGCACCGGAGCATTTAGCGTGATCCAGCTGGGCTGACAGGTTAAAATTGTGTGTATTCTATTCCTTCTTTCAACAACACTGGACACTTTACTCTAATCAGTGACTATTGTACTTGATCGTGATTGAAAGTGTTTGGCGTATGGTACTCGCACATAAAAATAAACTCGCTATCATTGTGTGGGTTGCTCCAGCAGCACTCTTGAGCATGGCCACTGTTTCTTGTTCGTTTTAGGAAAGTGTTCTCAGCCTATTTTGACCTTATGAATTGTACAATTTCGTGCATTGTTATACTTTTCATGTACTAGCTAAACAACGCTCTAATTGTGTCTGGCAGAGAGTGCATGAGATGATTGAACATCAGAACCAAACGCATCCAACTGATATACTACTGGGTACATTGAGTAGGTAATACCAGAAGTCACCCACCAGAATTTTTTTGGAATGGGTGGTTGTACGCGTGCTTTTCTGTTTACAGACAGCGAAACACTCTACACCGCCCCGTAAGGACCATTTGCTGGTTCAGTGCATCGTGTGCAAATGAATATAGTTTAACTTGGAAGTGAGAGAGTTTTGTTTGTGATATTCTTGAGGTGTAGACATGTCCGAGGCAAGTAAACCGCACTTTATTCGTGCCGAATGAGGGTGATTAGGTAGCTATCACAAGGTAAATGAAGCTGTGTTTGTATTCAACACATGCAATCTATCACTTGTATTTCAATTAGAAATCAATTACTCGATGCCGAAGAAAGAAGAGGCATGTGCGTGGTGCGGTATTATAAAGACAGAAATACTGGCTTGCATACAGGAAAAAATGAAGGGTTATGTGTACGCCCTCTAGTAATCTTGAAGCATGCAGCGTAGAAGATTTTAGTAGTGGAATTTTGATTTTTTTTGATCTTCGAGTGTTTCTCCTGCCCTGAACTTTCGCCTTTTCATAGTAGCATTTAGTGTAGAGCTTCACAGCCTTTAATCATAAAAACTTGAATAATGTAGAAATGAGAAAAAGAAAACTTATTTGTGGTGCTGCACATATCAATATTGATGACAGCTAAACAGTCACGAATATATTTAAATCATATTTCACGAATCGATAGATTGCAGGAGTGGCGCTACGTTGATATATAAATGATTGGAAGAGAGATATAATGAGTGTTCACGATGAAAGGTGCCAGTTTGCGTCTTCTCTAGCTGTGCAGCCGGGATAACGTCTACTAATGCATCGACCGATGTAATACGCATACACATGCAAACATGTAAAACCCGCACTAGGAATACAGCTCTCGCTGTAGCACCTTTCACGCATTTGTCATGGTGAAATAAACGTGCAATCGTTCGGTAACTTTTACATACCGTAACCTAATTATCGGGCTTTTACATACCACGTTCATGATGCTAATGATGTTATTAAAAGGGGCACCACGTTGGAGGGCTCTGGAGCTTGAAACCAGCTGGGTTTTTTTTTTAACAAGCAACCAAGTTTAGGTGACTCGGCCTGCAGCATTTTCGCCTCCACGAAAAATAGGTCCGCGGCAGCTGGTGTTCGTTGCTGCGTCTTTCGGGTGAGCAGCCGAATACCATTACCATTAAACCACCATGGTGAGTTTTAATGTTATTTTCTCTCGCTATTCCACGCAGTTGTGTAAATATTTTCATATAAACTCATTTAGGAACATTAAAAGATGGTTACAGAGGCCGGCTGTCGCTACCTTGGTCCATGACAGCCTGGAGATTAGGGTAGTGTTATCTCCACGCGGAGACGCGATGAAATGATCAGGGGGTGAAAGCACGTGGAAGGTGTACATTCTCAAGCGCAAATTGTTCGAGATATAGCAGAGAGTTTGAGAAAATGAAAAAGAGAAAATCGCACCAAGTGCAACTGCTGGCGACTGTTATATACATAGAACGGCGCTGTCTGGGGTGCATGATTCCATGCAGTACCCCAGAAACACTGCGGTTCCACACTTATGTGCACGTTTCAACGGTTCTTGCCCTGTATCCTACGCACCGTGTGCGGGAAGGCCAGGTGCTGCAGGGTCGACTCCACAGGACAGCCTTCAAGAACTATTCATTGCTCGTGGTAAGCGAGCCTATTGAGTCGGCAATTCGGTGCCTTCCTCGATACTGTCGGGAGCTTCGGAACGTTGTCTCAATGACCAGTCACTCAGAATCCTTTCGTTTGTAAGTTGTGTGCCTCGATGACGATACCGTTTACATTCACCTACGTTCTCACATATTGACATTAGTTCGTTCTTGAATTCATTGGTCATCCATTGCATCGTGTTCCGCGTAGCTCATGCTAGCAAGTGTCACTCTCGCAATTCATTCATTCACTCAGCAGGCTTTCTCATCCTATTAGTAGTTTTCTCGGGGTACACGTAATTGAGCAGCTTGAACTTTAACACTACCACGCTAAAGCAGAAAATTGTGTGAAACCATGGATTATCGCATCTGGCATAATACGATTTAGTGCTAAACGAAGCATGCACCGGAGCAGGCACATATGGACACCACACAGTGCTACTAGCAACATGTTTATTTTCAAACTCAGGTTGCTTTTACTCCATAATCACCAGGTAGACAAATCAGCTCGTGAAACCACTCAGATATATGCGCGACTCTATCATCTATCTGAAGGAATTTACAACAGATTATGCCACGTATCATCGCTACATGCCGGAAAGCTAACTTCTTGGGTGTCACTATTGATGTGGGCTGGCTGATGTACACATCAGCTAGCGCGTTAATGCTTCAATAGCACTATCACCCAAGGAGCTGAGTTGCTTGCTTGAGTGATGATACACAGCATAATCTGTTGTGATTTGTTTTGGGAAATGACACAGCAGCGCATATATCTGAGTAATCACACGTGCTGACCAGTCTGCCTGGAAATTGTGGCTTGAAAGCAGTTCGAGTTAAAAAATATATATATCGTTGCTATAGTAGCGCTGTGTGTTGTCTATACGTGCGTTCTCCGGTCCGTGTTTCGTTTCGAAATCATTCGAGCTATTTAAGATGCACTACCAACAAGCCCATATTGCTATTCTCGTTGACTGCAGTCCTCATATTCGATTCCTTCAATGATTCCAATGACTACACAAGCAACTAACGTATAAACAAATGTTGAATTCCAGTGGCAGATCCAGATAAATTTTTTCTGCTCTGTGCGGAGCAATCACATTCAAATGGCAGACTGGGAGCGTGAATTGTGTGTTCCAGTGGCAGATTGAGAGCAACCGCAGATCACGGATTGCTGCATGCAGCAAGAATTCTCGCTCCATTGAAATCGGTGGATTTGACCGAAAGCTCAAGTTACATATTCTGTGTGCTCGCCTTTTGTTCGATCGCCGATGGATGTCTGGAAAACGCTTTGCACTCTTTCGCACCCTCTCGTGCTTCCTCGCTAGATTTACGCTCCCATAGAGCTCCCGTCGAGACGCGGGAGTTCCAATCGCAGATTTGGCGAGAGCAATTCCGTTCGGATCTGCGCGCTCCCTCTATTCCCGATCCGGCCCAGCATTCACGATCTGCCATTGGAATTGAACAAAAGCTAGAGCATATTGCCACACGTGCTCTTTTTTTCTATCTTTATGTTACGGACCATTCGAAGTGCGCCCGAAAGACTTGGAACCATCGGGACCACGGGTGTCCAGCCCTCATTCCAGGACACCGACCCCCGTCTCGTTCTTTCCTATCCGAATGCAGACATGACATTTTAGGGGCGAAGCTCCTTTCGCTCGGGGAAAGTCCTTCGGTGCGCCGTGCGCAGTAGTTCTCGAGGCGATCGCTTTCGGCGCACTTTCTTTCTCGCTGTGGGGAGCTCTGTGAGTGCACATCTACACACAGCTACTTATCTTGGACAATTTAGAAGCGAAGGCAGCGCTGCGGAGATCTTGCAACGCGGCTACAATGTGAACCCGCCGCCAGGGCCATGTTGTGATAGCTCGCAAGCCCGAAGGAAGACACCAACGTTGGCAGCAATTACAAGGCAGCACCAGCATCGATAGGGAAGTAGTGCTAGCGGCGAGGGTCACGCAGAGCTAAATGAACTCGTGAACAAGCGGATGCCGAAGTGAGAGTCCGAGAAGCAGAGGCGGCACGCAGGCAGCGGCCTGAGAACCTCGAATCGTAGCAGGCGCGGGAACCAGTGGTCAAGGGCCGAAAGCGGTCGCTACCTGAACTTGGTGGGGCCGACACGTGCTCGATGGGTCCTTTGGCCACAATTGTAAGGTATAAGACCGCTTGTGGTTCGACAATGACCTCTGCGCTATCACCTCCATCCGCAACGACCAGTGCAGAGCAACGCTACAGGCTCTTATCCGAGGTCTTTTTGTCACGCACTTCATTGACAACAAAACTGTACTTCAAAGAAAACCGCTCCGCGCAGCTTTGTAATCTCTAGTGTAATTCTTGCACACAATTTCAGCTACGTATAAATGATTACAACTTGTGTGTATATAACTTTATGTAGGTGCATCGATACGTAAATAAATAACGTTGTGTATATAGGCGTACATCATATCACCCCTCTAAAAACGTGTCGAGTCTTTATAATGTGAGGGCGAATCTTTTCACGGTTTTGCCGATAAGCATTGCAGATTCGCCCCACTCATCATCATTCGCTTTCTGTGATGGCGGAATCATTTCGGACCTCAAACTGGATTCTCACTTGTCTCTTATGTTTGTAAATTGAAACATTTCGGAACAAAATATAAACGTGAATTTTTTCTGTATTTGTCCAGAGTACCGAATACATCGATTTCTTTTTTTCTCTTTGGTGACACCCCTCCCCCTTCTTGCGGTGTGCGGTCTGGCCCACACTAAGTCGGCTTTTTGAAAAGTGGCCCTCCCCCTAAAAAGGCTACCGATTCACGATATAGATACTTTAGAGGGACAGATGAGCCCTATATATAGATGAGGCAATGAATAATGTAAGAACACCATGTTATTCATCTGGGTGACTTCAATGCCAAGTTTGCACAGAAGCAAGGAAGACGAAGTGATTCGTTTACGGAACACACCTTGTTCGTCTTTGTGCTTTTAACTTTTCGCCACAGTTGTCGGGTCTATCGCCCCATATATTGTGGTGATGGATGTTCAACCTCACGAGGCACCGTCCGAGTCTGGTTCGACCGCGGGGACTGCTTCAAGGAAGCGAGGAAACGCGTCTAGTGAGAGTGAGGACACTGAGCTGTACTCTGCACCAAGCGACGAGTCCTCGGACGACAGCTTTCAACCCGTCCTGTACCGCAAGGCTAAACGACGGATCGTCAATGCATCTTCGGCATCAAGCACGACCACCGTGAAAACTGCCCCTCAGCGATGGCCTCACTCTATCCTGTTTGTGCCGCTGAAGGCTACCGACAGTGTACGTGCGGGCTGAACGGGCAAGCGCTCTCTGTGTATCTCGAGAATATTACGCCAAATCAGACCAAAGAAGTACGTCTAAGCGCAAGAAAGAACATGTTGGCATTCGATGTGCTGAACCCACGTGCGCTAAACGGGCTTTAGAAAGTAACGCAACTGGGTAACATCAATGTCAAGTCTATAATACCAGCTGATAGCACCGCTTCAACAGGAGTCATTTATGACATCGCCACTGAAATTTCAAACTCGTATCTCTCAGTGCTAATAAAACCGGCAAATGAAGATAACGTCATTGTGAATGTCAGCCGCCTTGGTAACACACATTGTGTGAGAATCACGTTCAAAGGGGACTGTCTCCCCTCCCATGTGATGGTTGGCCACTTTCGTCACCAGGTCCGACCATTTATTTCAAACCCTATGCGATGTCATAAGTGCCAAAAGACCGGCCATGTGCAGGGAGCGTGCAGGAACTCCGAAGTGTGCCCCCGATGCTCAGAACCACACACCGAGGACAAATGCAGCGCAACCATACTAAAGTGCCCTATTTGTCAAGGTGCCCACAGTGCATCTTCCAAAGATTGTCCACGCATAAAGAAGGAGTTTACTATTCTTAGAGAAATGGTGCGAGACATCTCTACCCACAAAGAGGCCGCGGAAAAAGTCCGGCGAAGACGACGACGTCACCATCGAAGATCTTCGCGAAGAACACGGTCAACTACAAGAAGTAAGTCAATGAATCTGGGAACGGCGCCCACTGCAGGGTAAACCGCGGCGAACGCAGACGATAGAAGAGAGAAAACCAGTAGATCTCTATCTACTCAAGAGTGGCCGCCACTTGCGCTGACGCAACTTGTGGAAGAACCGCATCAGAAGCCGCATTCATCAGAGCAAGCTGCGACAACAGGGGAGCAGCGCAACTTGGATAAGCAAGTGATTGCTCTTCTACGACCCATAATTAATGCCATTCGCACGGTGTTAAACAACATGCGCACAACGTCATCCAGAAGTGCACTTCAAGTACTGGACGCTCTGAGTCCAGTACTGGCGGCTCTTGAGTAGACAATGGCCCACCAGTCACTGTCTTTCAGGGAAGAGGTCAAAAAAGCAACAATTTTTCAGTGGAATGCACGGGGACTGAAATAACGCATTGCAGATTTCCGTTGGTTCGTTTCCACCAATATGTTTCCCATCACCGTCATCTGCGAGCCAAATTTATCGAGCGCTATCAGACTCTCCGGATACGAATCATTTATGTCGGCTTGTTATAGTGGAAACAGCAAGGTCCTGCTGTTTATTCGACGTGACCTGACCTACATTCTTCGGTCTGTACCAGCTAACAACGATAACCAATATATATGCTTAACAGTGAATAAAAAGGGTCTTATTGTCACTGTTGTCGGTGCATACCTGTCGCCATCAAGTAGATTTGACCACAAAAGACTAGGACACATCCTATCATCCCCTCCTAGCCCATTGGTGATCATCGGAGACTTCAACGCACACCATACGCTATGGGGGAGCCCGAAGATCAGCGCAAAGGGTAGAAGTCTGCTAACGTTTGCTTCAGACAACGAGCTGTGCTTGTTGAATGATGGCAGCCCAACATTTTTACGTGGCCTTGATACAGCAGTTGCCTTGACTTGGCTTTTGTTTCTCGAGGTCTCGTCAGATGTGCCGGATGGTTTGCGGACATAGAAACACATGGGAGCGACCACATTCCCACATATGTCAAGATCAGAGGGTTATCACCTTGCAAGGTACGCCAAACTATCCAAAGAGTGGACTGGACCAAGTCTGAATCTCTCAAGGAAGAACGCTGTCAAGAGAACACCTCATTTGACTTAGAAGAGGTGATCAAGTCCACAGTGCAAGACACAGTGTGCACCCTCACATGCTCTTCGAGAGTAACCGAATTTGATGTGGAATTAGAACGACTTCAGGCTCTCCGACGGCGTGCGGAACGAAGGTACCGACGCACGAAAGCAATCGACGATTTACGAATCGCTAGACGTCTTCAGAAGAAGATACAACGCCGCATAGACAAGCTAGAGTCACAACGTTGGGCAGCCTTCTGCGCGTCGTTAGATCCTCGCAAGCCTTTATCACACTTGTGGAGGACAATAAGAGGGCTCCGGACAGCTCCCATTCAGCGGTCTCCATTCAAGGCCCTAGCCCTCTCTCAACAGAGATTGGAGGTCGACGTGGCAGAAGAGTTCTGTGCCAACTTATCTGGTCAACTAGCAGATCCAAACATCTTCACGCTCTCACGTGGTGGCACGACATCACACGATCACCACATGGACCAATTTTTTTTCTATTCATGAGCTTAAAGCAGCACTGGCTTTGTGTAGACGGACATCAGCACCCGGGCCTGATGGAATATCATACAGAGCACTGTGTCACCTTGGTGAGTGTGCGAGGAGTGCCCTCCTCGAGACATACAACGATTCGTGGCGAGAGGGCACCCTCCCAGTTAACTGGAAGACTAGCCGTTTTGGTTCCATTACTGAAGCCTGGCAAGCCACCATTGGTGCTCACATCATACCACCCGATTGCACTGGCTAGTTGCTTGGGCAAAGTGATGGAGAGGATGGTACTTGGACGGCTAGAATGGTTCCTGGAGCATCACAACATCTACCCGGACGCTATGACGGGGTTTCGGCGTGGCCGGTCATCAATTGATAGCGTCATAGACTTGGTCAGCTACGTGCAACACGAAAAAGGCAGTAAGCGTCTCTGCGCTTCTTTATTTCTTGATGTTAAAAGGGTGTACGATAACGTCACACGTGAAGCTGTCCTCACCGCTCTCAAGGAGGTAGGAGTGGGTGGTCGGATGTTTCAGTGGCTACGCAGCTATCTCTCTGAGCGATCCTTTTTCGTGAGAACCGAGGATGGTGACACTTCTCTAGATTACAGCCACCGTGGTGTTCCCCAGGGTGGCATACTTAACCCTGCACTATTCAACCTGACGCTAATAGCTCTCAATGAGCATGTGCCAAGTACTGTCAGATTGTCAATGTACGCGGACGACATCTTCGTTTGGACGTCTGCAGTAACACGTCTACAGCTGCGAGTGCGAATTCAGAGTGCTGCCACTCAAGTTGCTATTTACCTCCGTAAACGAGGTCTGGAAATTTCCCCTGAGAAATGTGCACTTGTGGCATTTACGCGCAAACCAATACAGAACTACAGCGTTCTGATAAACAGCGAAAGGATACGTCACCTCCGATCATACAAGTTCCTAGGTGTTATAACTGACAGTGACCTCTCATGGAGCTCACAGGTATCATACATGAAAAGGCGATTGACAGGCATCTGCCATTTGTTCAAGTTCTTCGCTGGAAAGAACTGGGGAATGTCCACAACTGCTATGTTGCGACTATCCAGGATTCTTTTCCTTGGACTCCGTCGGTACAGCCTACCTGTGTTAACCAACGCAAGTAAAACAAGCGTGCGAATGCTTCAAAGTGTCCAGGCTCAAGCATTCCGGATATGTTTAGGCTTGCCCCAAAGTGCGTCAACAGCGGCAACTATCGCCATCACAAGGGACAACCTCATCAAGACCCACAATAATGTGGAAGTGCGGAGGACACATATACGACACCTTGCTCGAACCCCTCGACATCACCTAGCCTCTCTACCAGTGGTCCGACCATGCACATCTTACTGCAAAACAGTGACAGGACATGGTGAGTCGATCCCAACTTCGTTCTCTCCTGCCGCTAGACCTGTGACTCCGCCATGGTGCCTCGCTACACCAATGATTAATATTAACATACCTGGCGTTCAGAAAAAGGCCAATTAGTCGTCTTCGGCTCTCAAACAGCTCACACTACTTCTCTTGTATGAGAAATACCAAGACTCCACACATATGTACACTGACGGATCGGTTCAGCCGGACAGCTCTACAGGAGCAGTAGTGATACCAAGGTTGGCCACGACAATTAAATTCAAGACATCTCACACAACAACATAGACAACAGCAGAATCGGCAGCACTTCGTGCCGCGTTGCAATTTGTAGTTGATCAACCTACACGCAATTGGACTATTTTCTGTGACTCGAAGGCTGCACTGCAGTCTTTACTATGAGCCTCACGCTGTGGACCACACGAGCAGCTGGTACTAGAGATAGCAGATGTTATACACCACCTGACTGAGAAAGGGCACCGAATTAAATTTCAGTGGCTGCCCAGTCACTGCGGAATCATCAGCAATGAACGGGCCGATCAAGCTGCCTGCTCAGCCCACACAGAAGATCTAAACTACGACTACCACTTTCTAGGACAGATGCTGCTCGAAAGCTCCGCAGGCTTGCTCGCCAGCAAACCACATCACAATAGAATCAGCTACACTTCAAGCATGCCCGACTGTACTCGCTTGATCCTACGCTAAGTCTTCAAGTCCCGTCGAGGCTTTGCCGAGCAGACCAGACCCTGTTATGTAGGCTGTGGTTGGGCGTTGCGTTTACTAACGCCTACGCTTTCCGCATTGGGATGGCCGACACCGCAGCCTGTGGCCACTGTGGCAAAGAGGAAACGATCCGACATATTCTTTGCGACTGCCTAGCGTATAGTAAACAACGACTATACCTTCGCAAGGAACTCAACAAATTAAATGATCAACCTCTGTCGGAGCAGGGAATTCTGCAGTATCGACAAGATGCGACTTCACAGAAGAGGGCTCTGAAAGCGCTACTACACTTTTTGCGATCGACCGGCCTTACTGAACGGTTGTAGCTAGGACGCCCTTCCTGCGTGTGTTTTCGTTTTCTTATGAGTGCGCGTGCGTTTTTTTTCTCTATCTACCCCCTCTTTCTTGCCCCTACTTCCCCGCCCCCAGCGCTGGGTAGCAAAGCAGATGCCAATATCTGGTTAACCTCCCGGCCTTTCGTTTCTCACTCTCTCTCTCTCTCTTGCGCAGAAGCAGGCTGCAGACCAGGCAGAAGAAGATTATGGTATCGATACTTAGAACGCCCGAAGGTAATTATTAGTGTATTTGCAGAAGGCAATAACTAACGCATCTTTAATACCTTCTACCAAAAACGAGTCAACCATAGGTGAACATGGAAGAGCCCTAATGGCGAAGATATGAGCGAAGTAGACTTTATACAGAGCACACAACCAGATATCATGTAGGATATAGAAACGCTTGGCAAGGTATGATGCAGTGACCATAGCAAGGTAAGGTCTCGAAGTTATTTTGACTTGAAGAAGGAACGAGAGAAACTGGTACGCAAGAAGCCAGTCAATGAGCTAGCACTGAAAAGGAAAGTACAAGAATTCAGATTCTCGCCTAAAAACAGATACTCGGAACTTATCAAGGAAAGTGGCCTTAGCGTTGACGCATTGAATGATAATCTGACAATTATCATTACGGAACGTTCAATGGAAGTTGGGGGCAGAGTAGTGAAACCTCACCCTGGCGAGCTATTCCAAGGGATGGAGAACCTCATTAAGAAGCGTCAAATCCTGAAAGCCTCCAACACAACAGACAACATGGAACTAGCATTGCTTTTCAAGTTGATTGATCAGCGAAAGCTATCCAACGTAACAAGGTGTTGCATGGAGAGAATTCAACATGCTCTATAAAACGGAGGAAGCATCAAAGCTGCAAAGAAAAAAACTGGGATAGACAAATCGCCAGATGTGTGCACTAAGGGTCAAGGAAGGCAAAGTAAGACCCAGAGCTAAGCAGTATCGCGATACAAGAGTATCGCGATAGTATTTCAGATATACTTGTGATTATTTGTATTGCTTTGCTGGGATGCTTTTCAAAAATGGATTTGTATCTCAGTAGTGAAATACTTATACTACTGAGACATGCGTCGCTCGTACGGTGATACTATTCAGGACACGAGTGTCTCGTTACTTTTTTTTCAGGAATGAGCTGAGACGTGCTTATATTGGGAAGCAGAATTTTCTGCTGTGACCTTGGCAGTCCGCGGTGAGATATGCACCCACCATTTCTGCATTCCTGCTGACGGCGAAACAGACTCCTACCTTCTTGAAAGTGAGCTAGTCGCATTTCAACCCGCATTCTATTATGCACCTTCAGGCAGAACTGGAATGTGTTGAATGATGACCTGCTGGAGGTTGCAAACAATGTTATACTATCATTTGGTATATCAGCAGTGATATTTTCAATTTGAAGCAAACTACATACTGTACAATGGGCGCCAACCAACAGCGTCGTTTTGGAAATGTTTTTCCTCATGCCGATTATACGAGCAGTGCTTTTTGTTTTGTTTTTTGCGGCACCCATATAATAAAAATGGCAGCATATCCACGGTGTGAATGATGGAGAGTGGGGCGAAGCATCCGTCCGTCCATTCGTTCTTGCTTCTGTCCATCCGTGCGTGCGTCTGTTCGCCCGTCCGCACGTCCATCTGTGCGTCCGTCCCTGTGTTCGTCCATGCATTCGCTCCTGCGTCCGTCCATGCGTCCATCCGTCCGTGCAGCCATCCGTGTGTCCGTCCATGCATCTGTCTGAGTGTCTGTTCGTCCACCTATTCAACACTCCAAGTACCACTATCTCGCATCTTTTCATTATATATTCCTCATATAGAAGCACCGCCATCCAGCGGGCATTCCAAGGACTGATCGAGAGCAGGCACACGCACACTTTCTTACGGCTTGCGCTTGGGGTCTATTTCCTACCTTTAACCACCTCGAGTTCATGGTATATGCTAGTTCACTGTATTCATGGCACTGCGGCCCAACGCTCGCTAAACCTTTCTTAAACCAAAGAGGTTATGCCCAGCGAGTATAATGTAGCAACCCTTTCTTGTCAGATAGAGCTCAATGTACATGCCAATGGCTGCTAAGAGACAGGAGAATTCGGCTTTTAGTTAACGCGCATGCTGTGATTTTTTTATTGTTCAGCAACGCACAGAAGAAATCTCCCACCGGCACCACCTCGGAGGTCAAAATGTAAGACTGGTTACACACTACTACTACGACTACGAGGGACGAACGGGTGCCACTATAAGGAGCTTCGCTCTAAAACCGGAGCTCATCGCGGAAGCCACAAACCAGCCAAAGAATTTCGTTTGTGGTACCGTGCGCCATCAACGATACTTCTCCAAAGCATTTCTGGAATACACCAGCATGGACACACAGCGACTGGAAGGGGGTCTTTTTGCTTTTCCTTTCGCATTCCTTGTTTCGTTCACTCTTTTTTATGCTTTATCTGTGTTTATAGGAAACACTAAATCTTCAACTGGAAGTAAGCGGTCGTCTTCATTGTTTATGTGTTCCCCTCCTGCTTCGCGCTAGGCAACTTTAGCAAAACTGGAAACCAACTAGTCCGAAGTGAACAAATTTACGCTCCTCTGCAATGGTCGAGTGACTTTTCTCGTTGGCGAGTATTGTGTTGACGCCGAACCGTAGATGTATATATGACAGCCTATTTGAGAAGCTACTGCTGTTTAAGTGCAATTGACGCACCAAATGTTTCGACAAAACAGGTTTATGGTAAACAAAATGATGCCTTTTATCAATTAGTTCTTTGTTCGCTTGAACTATGCTATATCTAGCATAGCTTATGCTGTTGCCGCCAAGTATACTGATTTCGGTGTATAATGCGTGTGACTCTTTCTCTCATGCAGAATAGTTTTTATTGCAACTGGTATTTCTTAACAAGTCGTTATTGAAAACATAGTGCAGTGTAAGCCTCTTTGTAATGCCTTAATAACACTCGGAGCACGGTGATGATATAATGAATAAATTTAATTCGAAGTGTCAGTGCGCTGCGCAGTGCAAGTAATATGCTGGACATTACAAATGTGTGTACGGAGTATGACTATCGACGATAAGAGGAAAGTGCTTTCAGTATTGCTGTATCTGTATTCCGTAATACTTTTTCTTCTTTTTGCGAAAATATTTATGAAATATCCTAGTACGTCAATTACAAATATATCTAAGTATCGGCATTTTACGCTCTCAAGCCACGTATTTCGATATCTGTATACCGGTATGCTTTTTAGGATATCTCTGCCCAGCCCTGGTAAGCATCGATATAGATAGGATAGGTAAAATAGCGGAGAAGATTCACAGAGATCTCTATAGCAACCAGAACAACCACGACTGTAATGTAACAACTAGCTGTAACCCAGATGAAATCGTACTAGTTATAAAAGAATAACTAAAAAAATTTGAAGGAAAAGCAAACTCGCAAAGCTGCTGGTGGAATTCAGGTAACATCACATCTGCTCAAAAATTGAGGACAGATCGTGCTAGAGAAACTATTCACCCAGTAACGGAGTGTCTTCTGACAGGGAGTGTACCAGAATCATGGAAGAATGCTAATATATTCTTATTACACAATAAAGGAGACGACAAGGACATGAAGAATTACAGGTAAATCAGCTTGATCTCCGTCGTATGCAAGGTATTTTCAAAGGTATTTGCTAAGCGAATTCAGACAACATTGCAATTCAATCAACCAAATGATTATGCAGGATGTCTAACAGGCTACTCAAAAATCGACCATGTTCATACTATCAATCAGGTGATAGAAAAATGCTCATAATGCACCCAATTGCACTCATAATAACCCAACCACTGTACACAGCCTTAGTAGATTACGAAAAGGCATTTTATTCAGTAGAGATATCAGCAGTCACCCATACACTGCGGAATCCGGGTGTCGGCAAAGCACATATAAACGTCTTGGGACGAATCTATAGAGCATCCACTGCCACTATAGCACTCCATTAGGAAAGCGGCACAATATCAATAAAGAAAAGTGTAGACAAGGGGATACAATCTCCCCACTGCTATTTACCACGTGTTCACATGAGTATTTCGGAGGTCTAACTTGGCGAAACTTAGGAATACGAATTACTGAAGAGGACCTTACTAACCTGCACTTAGCCAATAACACTGCATTGCGGCAAAACTCAGGGGACGAATGGCAATTTGTGAATACCAAATTATACATGAAGAACAGAAAGGTAGGTCCTAAAGTTAATGTGCAGAAAACGAAAGCAATTTACAACCACCTCGAAAAATAACAGTGCTTCGAGATAGGTAGCAGTGCACTTGAAGTTATAAAACAGTACGTCTACTTAGGAGAGATAGTAACAGTGGAGCCAAACCATGACAGTGAAACAACTAGAAGATGGAGGATCGGGTGGTTCACATTTGGCAAGTATTCTCAAATCATGAAAAATAAACTGCCACTAACCTTTACGAAGAAAGTATGTAACAGCTGCCTCTTGTCAGTACTTATCTATGGAGCAGAAACTGGAGGCTTACAAAGAGGCTTCAGCTTAAATTGAGGACGACGCATCAAGCGATGAAAAGGGAAATAATAAGTGTAACCTTAAGAGACAAGAAGCGAACTGAGCGGATAGGGGAACAAACCTGAGTTAAGGATATCATAGTTGAAATCAAGAAGAGAAAATGGACATGGGCTGGGCATGAAGCGCGTAGGCAGGGTAACCGTTGGTCAAAAAAAGTAACTGACTGGATTCCAAAGTAAGCAAGTGGGTGACCAAGAGACCCAAAGTTAGGTGTGCTGGTAAGAATAGGAAATTTGCGGTTATCAAGTTACAGAAGCAAGCGCAGGACAAACATGGTATATGCCTTTGCCGTGTAGTGGGTGTAGTAAGACTGGTGATGATGACAATAATGATGAACTAGATAACCTGATAATCTTCGGATTAGATTACGCACACAACGCGATTCTTGGAGATTCTAGGGTTATCGCCACTAGTGATAACCCTAGAATCTGCGATGGCACCTCTATAAAAGGCCGACGCACTTCAACGTTCATAAATTATCGACGGCCAACGCTTTGTTCGTAGCTACTAGTGCAAAGGCGTGAACATAAGAGTAGAGACCACAAGATTGCGTGGCGCAATGTATCAATGCGCCATTCAGTGAAATGACGGCTGCTGCGTGCGCATCCATGTCCCTTTGTGTCGGGTGGCCTCTTATGCCGCTCTGTCTTAGAGGGTTATGGCGCTCATCCGAAACAACGACTGGATGTTTAGTTTCTTTGCACCATCGAATATGGGCTGTGTTTCTTTTTTTGTTCACCGGCAGCGGCTGGCTGGTTCAGGCACCGGGCTCGCTTCGTTTTTTCGATGGTTTTTTTTAGCCTAACTAAGAATAGCTAGCAGGGTATAGCACAATGAAGCCAATCACACAATATTAGGCTGCAGCCCAGCTTGCCTTTCTTGAATGCAGCTATGTTAAACTTATCTGAGCCTATTCAGGCATACTTTAATAGTTGTAGTCAAAATTAATCATTCTTTGTTCAGCATGGTATCACCCAATAAAGTGAATATTAGAAAGGGTTAAATAAGCTGATTCTAATTAAGCCTAGTTTCTCTTACTGTTCTCATGCTAAGCCAAGTTGAGCTTAGATGACTTGAAGTAAACGAAATCTATCTAGGCATACTTGACCATAATATCCCTTAATTACGCTAAGCGTTCAGTGTTTAAATAAAGTAAACCCAATTGTGACCAACAAATTCATTGCATTCTCCGTGAGCACCAAGAAACCAAGCACACAGGAGAAGGTGATTGACCGAGATAGATCCAAACTACTGCTAAAAGATCCCACAACGTTTAGTAGATTAATGTCTAATCATTGTTAATAAAACAAAATACTAATTAGGCCTGACTGATTAGCCAATGACCCAACTTACACACCACACATACTGGTGTTTCATGTGAAAATACAACTAATTATGCATAACTGGGCTCATTAGGTGGCACAGAAGTAAGTATAGTTTAATGTCAATAAGCGTGGTCGAATTTCCATCGCCTAATCAATCGAAGTACAATTATGTCTACTTGGCTCATCTAATCAAAGCCAATTACACAAAAGAATTGAATTTGAATTTTACATGAGCTCATAAAATCTAAGCTACGATATAGCAATAACTGCTTGCGGAGTCAAGCCTTATGAAGCTAAACAAAATAAAATTAGCGTCAAGACGAATTTTAATTTTGGCAGATTAGTGCGTGTCAGTGAAGCCCACTCAATGCCCTCGAGTTTGCTGTTGCCAAATTATCCAACTACGCCCATTTAAGCCTGGTTGAGACTTATTTGATAGTTATTTATCATTACTTGTTAACTCCGAATAATACTGTGTCCAAGAAAGAAAAACAACACCTAAGTTTACGCTTATTACCTTCATGTGATCGAAAGAGTCTCTTTAACGCACGATATAATGCGTGGCAGAAGCGTAGAATCAGTCGCCAAATGATGCGAATAATGCAACGAATGGTTGTTTTGAAGGTGTAACGACCACAAAGCACTTCGAAATATTTTATCATTATCAGAAGCAGAAGCATCAACAATGTTAACAGCTGCGTAGGCTTACGTGTTGGTTCGCAAAACAAAAATTTATGGCGTAGTCAGCATTTAGAAGCAGTGCTTCCAATAGGAATTCGATGATACTTTGGGATGGTGAACGTCCTATGCGCACAGTCAGCCGTTTTCTTACGGCATGGTGGAGGCATGCACAGAGCAACGGAGTAGGTTCGCAGTTCAGAAGGCGATTGGCAGAAGGCCCGATTGTGCTACTACGACTTACTCTTGAAGGCGTAGCTCAAGCGTCCTCCAACCTTTCACTAAACCTCTCGAGGAAAGTCGTCAAATGGGCTAAGTAGAACAAAAACTTAGCCCTCTAAAACATGTGAAGTTTTCAACGGAACTCCTACTCACTTAGTTCTTCGATAAACTCCTTTATGTCATCGATAAGCTTTGTCATCAGGTAGTCTTCTGGATTTTGAGGCTTCGTTGTGAGGCCGTAGCCACGCAAATCTGGAGCCACAATGCTGTGGTTACGAAAAACAACAAAAGACCAGAGCATTATTATTATAGAAACCTCAATTTACTGTAGTGTGACGCCAGAACGGCACCCGGTTGATAGGAACTTGAATTCGTCTGGTCTTTCAGAACAGCTATAGCCTTATCGTGCTCTGCGTTACCTGCCTTTCTGAATAAGTGTTTAATGTTTCCGCATATTACTACAGGGAGGGGAAAAGGTAGGGTTAGCGCAATTTTCCAGTTCCGGACAACTTCCCGGCTCAGACAGAAATCATAAAACGCTGCCCGCTGTACGCAAACAACACCATACAATTTTTCCCTTAGAGTGAAGTTTCTTAAGGGTACCTTCCACGAAACAGCGCTTGTTGCAACCTTAGTAAATTGTGCGTCCAAATTTCTCATAGATATGCTGAAATAGGTATTGGTGTGACTTGACGCAGTACATTCTGCAACTTTCTCTATGCAAAATGACAGGATAACACACACAGGTTCAATGCAGCTGCACCTTATTAGGGGATATATATATATATATATATATATATATATATATATATATATATATATATATATATATATATATATATATATATATATATATATATATATATATATATATATATATATATATATAACAAAGACCTTTTATATTCTCTCTTGAAAATGCAATAAAGCTTGAAATCTAAGATCCTCGTAAACAGGCTACAAAAAATATTTCGACGCAAGGGGCTCTGAAATACATGGTGATCTTAATGTGACGGGCACTTTTTACGGCAGCCGTACATTCGCAGGCATATAGTTAAATGTTTGATATGCAGCTTTAAACTATATCATAAACAGCTTGGTTGTATTACTATTATATATATATATATATATATATATATATATATATATATATATATATATATATATATATATATATATATATATATATATATATATATATATATATATATACATTTTCTTCGATGGATGCAGGTCATCAACCTACCAAGCAGTAGTAGCAAGAACTTGAAAAGGTCCAGTGATTTTTCAATGCTGCTCAATTTTGCTTGTTTACAAACCTTTTTAACATGTCGCCTATTTAAGGCCAAAAGTATTATAAGCTACAAGCTTACCAGAATTGCTCCCCAAGCGTAGCTATCTGTCTATTCCATATGAACCAGAAATCCAAGAATCCGTGCAGCATCAGAAGCATAGGACGGTCTGCTCGGACATCTTCGCAACCTTTGGTCACGTAATGCATGGTGATGTTCTAGAGGGAATGCAGCATGGCCATCATGTAAATGTCAAAGCCTTGTGAGCTTGATACTAGAGCATGTTTTAGAGGAAATAAATAATTCTTGACACTCACAATCTGCAAGCGCAATGACTACAGCGTGAAGAAATGGCGCAGCACAAACGCTCGTGATGTGCCCTTTCTGGTCGCTGTCGTCTTGCCGCCTGTGTTTGATAAGCATGAACAAGTTCTTACGATCTCGGCTTTTCGTTTTTCATAGTTTTTATAGAATGGTACTTTTGAATACAAATAGCGCTACACTTTATTGCAAATCTCAGTATTGGTAATTATTCATGCTATTTTTATACACCTAGCTTCAAATATTGTCTTAGTCTGCACTGCGTCGCACGAGACGCCCGGAAGCGGGAACGCGAACTTTCTACTAGTTTTTCTTTATTTGTTCTTTTTTATTTTCTATTACGTGCAGATATAATAATAACACTGCACATGGTCTGCATTTATGTGTGTAGTTTTTTTTAAGGCGTAGCTTGTTTTGTGGCTGTTTTTTATCGCACGTATTTTTTGTGTCTTTTATCTTCGTTCACGTCGCATTTCTTGCTGTTGCCCCGCTGTTTTATTTAAAAGCTGATTTGTTGCTTGTAAAATGCCCCTGTGGGCTTTATGACTTTGTCGTTTATCATAAACATCACTACACGTGCAACCCTGCGCGGGTCAAGCGGCCAACAAAAACTTTGAAATGCGCAGCTTATATGGTGGCTTTTAAGGCGTCTCATGTTGAAGCTTAAAACGGATACTTGCAAGATGCCGCTATGCTTTTATTTAGGTCGGCGTGAATCACTTGTACTGTGTGACACGCATAATTTGCTCATCAATTAAAATGGTTCTCTTAGAGCTCCATGAGATTAATGTATAAAATCTGCGAAAAGCGTGTAGTGACGCCTCATTCGTGACAAGCAATTCAAGGGTGGCTTCATGGAGCTCTGTCCGTGCACTATGGCTCGATGTACGCTCAATCTAGCCCCCGCCCGCTAATACGAGCTCCGATAAGTTCGAACATTTTTCTAGTTTCATAGAGTTCCATCGAATTAACGAGTGTTTACTGCATAATAAAAATTCATAGCACGACGTCAGGGTATGACAAGCAAAAATGACATGTCACAACATTAAATCTCTGACGCGTATCAAGCACAAACCATGACCTTGTCACCTGCAGTTCAGAGTTCGTTTCATCGATCTCATATATGCTAAAATATGCTTCATATTAAGTGAGCGTGTGACGAACATAAATTATCATACAAAGAACATGACTTGCATCCCGTTTAAATTATGATTTTGCCACCCGCATCTATGTGTTGTATACGTTGTAGGCCCGTGTGCTCATATTTGGGTGCACGTTAAAGAACCCCAGGTGGTCGAAATTTCCGGAGCCCTCCACTATGGCGTCTCTCATAATCATATGGTGGTTTTGGGACGTTAAATCCCACATATCTATCTATGTGCTGTAAAGTGATTCTTTCGCTAGCTTCATATACGGAACAATGACATTGCATGACATGGGAGTGTAATACAAGTAAAGTAGAAGCCAGAATAATAAAAAAAAATTTCGCAGATCTTACGTACCTTGAAAATCGATCTCATGCGAAGCATTAGGATGGAAGGTGACTGTGTTGTAATTTTTTTATTGAGGGAAACGTTACGAAGTGGCGCTAAAAGTATACACAAACGCAGGCACAGACTTGCGTTGAACAGCTGTCTATGTTTTACATAACCAGCTGTTTACAGCCGCGTAACGACGCCAACAACAACGTGTATATTGGTTACCCTAGAAGCAGTAATTTGATATGAAACACTGGTGCTCGCGAGGAATGGTAGCCGTAGAGACTGCTACATGAACCAACTTCAGTGGATAAAGCCTAACTTCTGTTCACGTCTACTCCATGTGATGGCTATGTCATAGGAGTACATGTGTAATGTTTATTAAAATGTATAGCCAGAACTGCAACCTCAATCTGCGCTTTACGAATGACAGTTGAAAGTGTGGACTTGTCCTGGCACTAAGTAATTAGAGGCAAAGTGACACATGGTGGTCTTGAAAACGCTCTGTCCTGTCCATCTGTACCTTTCTGTTTCCGTATTTCACTTTGCGCTAGATAAAATGCAAACATTAGCATATATTTGAAATAGTAGTCAAGAGACGCGGTATGGCTTTGTGGTAGAGTACTTGATTGCCACGCAGATTTCAGGGGTTCGATTCCTGCTCGAACCCTCTGAATTCGTCGGGTCAACGTAGCCGATCTCAGTTTTTTTAACACTCTCTTGATAAAACTATTCATTTCCGTTCTTCTTGTTCCTGGGTAGATATAAACTGTCCATAGTCTGTGCGCATACCCGTGTACCTGTGGCACATAGGCGCCAACAGAATTCTGCCCCAGGGCTGGCGGATAGGGTTTCATGACGTAAGCGACGGGACTGTGACATTATTAAATACATGACCAGCGAGTCAAATCGGTCAATCCATCTAACCCTCCCGTAACAATTTCGGTCTACCCCAAGAAAAGGTGGTCCTTACGAGAGCACTCAGACGAATCGATAGATAGATAGATAGATATATAGATAGATATTGAAAGTGCATGCAGTACGCATAGAAATCCTTCACATTTATAAATCATGACATGCATGTTCGGCAAGTTAGGATCTCGTCACCGGTGTCTTTTTGTTCTCTTGGTGGATTAACTAGGCTTATATACAGTAAAAATTTGCATAGCATGATGTCAGCTCATTACGAGCACGAATGATTAGTGACAATCTAACTGTCATAGATGACGTATCACGTAAACATTGAACAAGCCACCTTCGGCTTTGTAATGCCACAGGCGTTTCGTTCATTTAGAGTACAATAAAAGAAGCCTGTAGCTTGTACGTTAACCCGTTTACGTTAACGTTTTTCCAGATACCTGAAAAAATTTGCGCAGGCGCGGCCTTCATGGAACGTACACTTTTACGGAACGTGAACCGCGCACCAAATATGCTTAATTTGTTCGCCCCTGTCTCATAAATCCACCTTCTTTCGAGGCTATTCGCGATATCAATTTAAGGACACTCTAGCCACCGAGGAAAAATAAGCCGATGTGCAAAAGATCGCTTCAATTGTTTCAGCAGGATTGCTTAAGCTCGATGACCTCGCATGGCGAAGTCGTAAGCGTAAAAGGCCCCAAGCAGGCTGTATAGGTAACGCCATCTAGCTGGGCTAAGATGGACTAGGTTATCACAATATTGTTATTGCGGAAATATCGTGCATTTTACTTTTGTTTTTATTGCCTTGTAGCGTCATAATTACGAATGAGTGGTCTTTTTAGCAATTTCTGCCTTCGAAAACACTAGGCGAAAAAAAAAGCGTATTCATTTCTGTGGTTGTGAAAATTGGTGGCACAAGATACCGACGCTATCACCCGATAACACTGCACCTTTACACTACTTGGCGTACATTTGGATACTTTACGCTAAAGGAAACTTTTTTTATGGTTTTGCTGCCGCGACAATCCAGCCTTATCTAAATCAAATATAGTTCAAATGAAGTTGTCTGCATGTTGTAGTTTATAAGTTTACGTACGTATACGCAACGGTTTCCGTATGGAATCTAAATCTTTCCTAAAAAATTCAGTGTTATAACACGGTAAACGCGATCTGGTATTGCGGTAACATGGTAACTTGAACATGTATACGTACCAGATAAACCATAATGTTTGCATAGAGAGGCACGAGCTTATGTGACTAATGAATAACATATAATGAAACGAATTCATAATTACCGTTCATGATCACCGCCTCCTTCACGATACGCCGATTCCCAAAGTGCGGGATATCTGAAGGAATTCTCGTGTATGCTGATGTGCTAACTTAACGGCTTTGTTGCAAACTCTGTTTCACTCAAAACTCATCCATAGCTGTTTGGCTCGGGGCTTAACAAACAAAACCTATCCAAGACCTATGCTGCTGTTACAAAATAGTGTTTTAAGAATAATAATTTTCTCTCCCATTTATTAACCTGGCAGCGTTCTGTTAAATTATCTTCATATTATCTCATTTATGGCGCTAACAATTTATAAAATACCTTCCCTAGTTCACAAAAAAATCTACAAGAACTTTGCACTACGCAACTCCATATTCAACGTGCCGCGTGCAAGCACCTGGCGAACAAGTAACTTCAACTTCCTTTCTGTAACAATGCTTCCTTTCTGTCTTCCTTTCTGTAACAATGCTTATGACGAACGATTGTTAGCATTCTTCAGAGCTGTCACCTGGAACTCTGTGCCTCTAGAAATAAAACCTATGGCTATCTTCAACATTTCATGTAAACGCTTTTTCTTGTCAAGGTAACTGTAATCACCTTCACATACGTACATTGTACATTGCTGAATTTTCTATCTGTATAAGGCCAATCATTTTCATGACCAATCGTGTACGTTGCTAACTTTTGTGCATGTTCTGCATTGGACCAGCTACTAGCCACGTAGGCTACCGGTCCAAATAATATGTACGCACTAATTGTACACATGTCTTAATAAGCTCATTCGGATATTGATTTAGGGACGCAAGTGTTAGTTCACTTTTGTCTGTTTTATGTATTTGACACACCCGTTGTAATGTAGAGGACAAAGAGTGTCTTCGGCGGGTGATACATCAATGAGCTATAATTATATGCATGACCCACCAAGGAGGCCTTGTAAGCACTGAGAATCTCGTGTTATCTTGGCCGACTGAATCACTCGAGAGCGGTACAAACATCTTTAATAAATGGAAGCAGCCGTTATGTCGCAAGTTTCAAAGAATAATGGAAACCTGTATGGTGAGCGTTTCTAAACTAAGTGTTTTAGTTGTGCACCTGTAGTGGAACAAATTTGAGTACAACAAAAGAATTTCTCCTGGAAGAAATTCGCTGTGAGAAATTTCTGCAAGCAGCCACAGTTGTCAGCGTTGGCTGTGTGGGGCAACAATTTTCTGCTGACTCATTTCACAGCAGGCGACGCGATATGTTCATAAAAGTATATACAATAAAAAACATATGTGCAAGACGTGATTGCGACCACAATCGCCTCGCGCTTATTCATAATAGAGATATTTTTTACCGGCATTCAAGGCCAGCTCAGAAGAGCTGCACTACGGTTGTAGAAAGTCGCGACACTTGCTAAAAAAAGGATCTCGGAAAGCGTGTTTCAAAACAACATTTTAGCGCTTCAAGCGATGAAGGCTCGAAGAAAAGGAAATGATTAAAACGCAAGTAGTTGTCATCTATTTTTTTTTTCAAATAAAAAAATTTGTGAAAACAAGACACTGCTGCAAAAAATTACGGTAGTGTAGACAAAAAGCTCTACAAGAACCTTGGCCAGACGGGCATTTGTTTGAACTGTCACGCATATTTGTAGCGTTCACAAAATAATGCTTTTTTGTAACGCATTGTGCTGCATTCACTTCATAATAATGTCATATGGCGACGCCATCAGTGGATGGTGATTTTTAACTGTCGTTCATTCCACCATTTAATTTTGCCTTTACACGTTGGATGAGGCATATAAGACTTTCGGCGTATTAAGGTTGCGTGTGCTGCCGCAGTACGGATTACTGTTGAGAACTATGTCGAGTTTTTTCAAACCCTCTGCTCTTGCTTTTGTTGACATGACGCTGGTGAGACAGTGAAAGAGCAGAAGCTGTGTTGTGCAGTGGTAAACCCTAGGTTACGTGTGCGGATGAATGTACCACACAAGACTAAAGACTGCCGTTTAACTAGGCTTAGTATAGTCTCGAAAGTTATAACGCACGGCATAAGGAATTCTCGCCTGACGTTATGAAATCCCGTTTTTCTGCCATAAACTGCATTATCCTGCACAATATCCACACAGCATATAGCGCTCTTAAACGGCACTGTGCTGCTGACAAAGATAGAAAGTTAGTTGAAGGGAAACAAAAAAAAAACGTAAGCTGCCCAGATGCGAATGTATGCTATATCTGTGTTCTAGTATATAGGAAGTATTTTCCTATATACATGCTGCATCCCTAGCGACACTCGGCTGACAATGGTAACGAAATCGCTGCAGTGCTCGGAACACTTCAACCCACCACGTATAATTGGTGGCTCCAGCTTTGGTGGCAGCTGGTCGATGTGATTCTGCACTTTATCTTGATTGGCGCGATTGCAGCAGTATATAGTACAGTGCGCTAAGTTGCCTGGAGCGTTTATTTCTCTTATCTAGCTGACGCCAGGCACGGTGTTTTTTGCGGCAGCCAGTGCGAGCTACTGCAACTGGCGCCGCTACTGGGTCAAACAGCGATTGTTGACAGAACCTCTCTTTGACGCCCTATATTTTCACCTGCCATTAATTACGCACCACCAGCTATCGTCCAGCGAATTGACAAGGTGGTCATTCGGCGCAACCCTTGTCGCTCTTCAGGGATGAACTGTACCGAATGAGCCACCTGGGCAAGCTTATGTCGTTGGCTCAAGTCAGCAGAACAAGGAATATAATGGTCCTTGCTTCTCACTACCACGGTGGCGTGAGATTTAAACGCACTCTTAAATCAATCAGCGACTACTTATTTTAGGGGCCGCAAGCATATATAATCCCAAAACCACCTAGTTATATTTCGCCGCCAATTATCCACACTACAACGTTTTCTACGCCTTTCTGTTACCCAAAGCTTTGAACTAGAAGAACCTATCCTCCGGCACCATCATCATCTACCTTTCCAAGACGACGTCGGTGATTGGAATGAATACTACAGCATTCTTCAACACCTAATGTTAACCTAATTGAAATCTAACCACCCTTTATGCGCGGTGCGTCACCCACAAAAAAGACGGGGTCTTTAAGGTAATAAGCTAGTCTCAAACACAGCGAAAGACTCACTAAGCGTTAATTAAACTGTCAACAACTCATCCAAATTTCAACTGTGTTTTTTAGAATTTGTGAGAGAACCATCTCACAATATACCTTTACCATCTCTCGTTCTGTTCTTCAGCCAGTCTCCTTCACACGGCGAACAGCAAAAATTTGTGCAAAGCGAAAAGAAAGGCGAGGCCCATATGTAACATAAATTGCATCCACTAGGAGGGTACACTTATAATTTAAAAAGAGGCACTCCCGCCGATAGGCGGTGCTCTTTCAAGCCACATGATACATTTGTCCAAGCGTAAGCTTCAGGACGAGGCTACTACAGCGATAAAAATGTATCAGCTAGCTCAGCTTCATTGAAAGCGAGCTTCTATCTTCTGAGAACAAGAAGAGGAAGTCAGCCTTGTTGGTGAAACGCAAATATATCGTTTACAATAATACGTACGAACTGCAAACGCAAAGGCATGTTAATGCAGGCATTGGGCTGAACAACAATGTATCAGAGGGGCTTCAATAAGTCACTTTTGGAAGCGCTGCTGTTATATGAAGCACAATAATAGTTTGAAATGTTCATTTGTATGGCCACGTTATGTCTTTCAATAAATACTGCTTCGCTTAAAGAGCCTTACTAAAGAAACGCTGAATTTCTGATGGTTTGAATGCAGTGTCATTAAAATGCATTTCGAAATGTTAGTACGAAGCATGAAAAATGAGTGTGGTCCACTCACGCACCTGTGGCTACGATGACATCTCGCTTATACCAAAGTGCGGAAATGTTCTTTACCCAATTAAAGCCACTGTCCTTGATAAGTCGATGTGGTCGGAAAAGCTTATGAGCTTCCATACTAGCAATCACACTTGTTACCTTTTCCACGGAAGAGTGCTCTCATTTACAAACTGTGACATGGTCGCCAAAAAATTTCGCAGATGGAATGGACTGATACGCTTTGCCTTCGTCACAATAGTCTCTGTTGCCTATTTTCGCATATCAGAAAGATACCTCGGATGGTTGGTCAGTTGAATCAGAAAGTTTATCTGAACATAATAAATGGATTAGAACAGATACTACGTGGGGACATCATGAGAGTACATGACGCATGATGCATTCAACTTATACTTGAATAACATTGCTAGAAACTTCAATGTCGCGTTCTATTGCAAATAAAATTAGGGCTCAAATGTGGTACGTACGGTAAGATTTGAGTATGCGTGCCTTCCATACGTGTCGTTCGTTAGGTCTGGTGGTTCTGTCCGGTTTTTAGGAATAAGTATCGATTGTCCGTGCAAAGCAACTTGAACCTTCACGTAAGTTTGCATCCAGATCCACATGCTAGATGTGATCGCAGCGATGATTATTTTGGCGACCGATGGAGACACCATGTTGTAACAGTGCAAGCAAGCGTTTCCTGGAAACAAATGATAACTGCAACAAAAAGAAAACAAATGTACGTATAATTAGGATGTTACTTCAGTGAGTTTAAGGTAAGAACTGTTCCTAGCTACAGTGGTAAGTAGATGAGAACAAATAAAAAAAAATCACAGCATACCCACGAGGTGAATGATGACGAATGGAACGAAGCTCTGTGCAGAAGGACGCATGGTCGCATGGACGGACGCACGGAGAGACATACAGATGCACGGACGGACGGACGAATGCACAGACAGACGCACGGGTAGACGCATGGACTAATGGATGGACCATGGGACGCACGGACGGACGGACACTCTGAGTACCAGCGTCTCACATCGTTTCACCACATTTTGGATGGATGCTATGAGCCTCTCCTTCATAACGGGCTGGTGATATGTGTGCCACCAGGCTCGGAAGAAAAAAAAAACGAAAAGAAATGTCTCTTTTTATGTTGGCCTAATGCCTTATCTACTTTGATTAAATTCATCCGATTATAACACAGAAAATTAGAAACTTGTGTTCCACCTCTCTGCCTTTCTGGCTGAATGACCTCATTCTCCCACTATTTCTGCCCTTTATCTCTACTGTTTTGCCACTTATACTCCAACAGTCTCTTCCTTACCTCTATCGCGGTCGTGTTCAGCTTCCATGTTTGTCCCTGAAACCCAAAGCCTCATGGAGGCTTTTACCCGCAGGTATACCCGGGTGGATATCGGCGCATTAAATCAGAACATGTTTCATCGCTCGGGGTGCTTTCAAACGCGTAGTCATGAAGTGAGATTCAGTAAAGAAGAAAAACAATACACATGCTGTTGCGGAATTAAGAGAACGATGCATCATGTTTTATCGTTTTGTTAAGTTCCCCACAGCATGTTTATTGTTCTCATATACAAGTCTCGCCATCCAGCGGACACTCTCAGGACTAAACGAGATACGACGGCATGGGACGCATGACCCACGGTGTAAGAAGCTTCGCCTCTAAAAGGAAAAACACAACCCTGACGTGTTCACTACGTCCCAACAAATGTTTGCTTAAAAACGAACTTTATGAATTATTCCTATTTGACGAACAAATGGGTGCCGAATTTTTGTTTAGTTAGGTGGAAGAGACGACATCTGTTTGATCGCGCACAACAGGTGGTGTTGGTCATGAAATGCATACGGAAGATACTTCACAATTTGGGTTTACGACCCGCCGCTGAAATATGGCAGTTCGACAATGCGTAACGCGCATTGGCATACTTAGACAGGTCATGTAACTGGGCTAGTTTCAATAGATTATCATGCGAGCATCGCGAACGGCGACAAACAGAAGAAGAAAGGACCGGAACAAACTCTTATTTTACAGCGTGAGTGGTTATCATGGCAAAACAGCAGCCAATTTCAGCGGAATTGCGGTCCGCCGGCATGCATCACATCGGCCGCGTACATTAAAAAGAAAAACAAAACAAAAGCAAAAACAGGGTTCATGCAGGATTTCAGCTCAAGAATTTCGCGAGGCAGGCACATGCTCCACCACAAAGCTATGCTAAAACTTGAATATTTTTTTTACTACATAAGCGTCATTTATGGCGAGCAAGCGCGTTGAAATGTAAAATATTACGTGATAGATGAATAAAACCAATCAAGGCACTACACTGTGTGAATTGCGTGGTGACTGGCTGTTTTCAACCATATTAATCATTACAAAGAGCTTGGTGAAAAGTCTTTGTTAATGTAATTTGGCGCGGACAACGGTTGGGGGAGGGAATTCGGGGATTCAAACTTTTTTCAGAATTTGCAATTTTTGTAGATTTTAGAATTTATACACGTACGTAAGGCACGAGGAAATCCCGCCTCCCCGAAAAATTTTTTTTTACGTTGCTGTCATTCACATAACAATAAGAATGTGTAATGCTATGTAGGTGCGCATAAAGTCATCAGAACGCACAGCAGATGACTATTTATGTCATTTAATGAGATTACTTACAGCGTAGTGAGCCCTCGCAACAGTTCTTGTAGTAGGTGTCGTAAGAGTGTGCGGCGAGCTTTATAGGTTTCGCCGCCAGCTCACGCTCTGATTGGTCATGTGCAAGTCCTCCAACCGTGCTGACTTTTGCAGCTCTGTCCTAACCTTTCACAGAGCATCCATAGTCCCACAGCGTCCCTGTCACGGCAGCTGTAATTCTTGGTTTGTACTGTACCACACAGTTTCAAACACTTATGTCAACCAACGCACGCCCCAAGAACGCGTGTTAACCTATCGAACACGAACTTTGGAAGAACCACACGAATGAACGAATGTTGCAGTAGATAGCGGTGGCTGCGAGGGGTTTAACTGCTTTACTGTAAATTCCAAATTAAACACGAAAAATCACCTGAGTACACCTTCCAGAGAGAGGAAGTGTCGCGAAGGCTGAACCCCCCCCCCCCTTCCTTTAATTGGAAGGACTGCAGATTCTCTTCGCACACTGGATATGCAGGTGACCTATCTCTAACTGGTCAAGCAATCTAAACTGTGTCACGTCTGTTCTTCAGCATACCAACTATATGCGCGTACAACATCAGTTATAATTTTTGCTCGTACTGATTTAAGTAGCAGCAGTGAAGCTAAATACTGCTTCACTCGGCTGGTGGGTGCCAACTGCTTTTGTACAGTAGCATTTCAGCCTGCATTACTCTAGAATGCCATGACAAATCAAGAGAAAGTGCATAAAAATAATTTTTGTGTCAAGTAACACTGACTTTCATATTAAAAAAAAAAAGCGAAGCTACGCTGCATGTGAACTTGGGAAGTATTCGTTAGATCGGCTGCTATATTTCTTTCTGCAATTGCTATAATCGTCTAGCGATCAATCCGGTACTCTAGAGGAGAAAATGAGCCACCGTGGCACATATGCAAAAGCCGCTGCTGCCCCTTGCATTGCGCAAAGCGTCGTTCCGGAAATCGCAGTAGGGGAGTGAATTTAATTGTGCTTTTTAAGTAGCAAGGTATATAGTATATGCCTACAGGGCGAAGCTAAATATGCATTTTGGTTATTATAGTCAAGTATTACGTGATCGTTAATTATATATGGCCTGACAAAAGCCGCTACTGCAGCGAAAAAGAAGCTGTTGGCCCGAAAAAGCTGTAATTAACTGATCATGTGTGTGCACGACATGGGTGTACGAAGCTTTGTATGGTTATACAGTAATCTTTATTATTAGAGCCGTATCGCACCCAAGAATCCTGAATTCGAGGTTGCTGAATTTTTTATATAGAAACCTAAAGTGACAAAGAAGCACATTTTAAATGCTTACGACGAGAAATCTTTATATAGGCGCCATACAAAGATACATGCTATCGTGATTATATGGACCGCTACTGAACTCAGTAGCATTATTTGCTGTTACATTTCAAATATTCTTGACCAATGTTCTCCCCAAAAGTCATAACTCTTGCTCTACTGGGCTACCCTTAAGGGAAGGCCTCCCAAGAGTTTCGTTAAACAAGAGCGAATGAAGAGGTTCAATTGCACACCTCAGGTGGGGGCACCGTTCCTATTGTTAAACGCATCCGAGTCCTTGGAGTGATTATCGAATCCAACGGGGTGAATGGTGAGACTGTAAACAAGCTCTCTAACAAGGTCACCAACGCCGTCAGACGTATCGAGCGAGTCACAAATAGAAGAGGTGCACTGAAGGAGGCCAGCCTCATTAGACTGGTACACTGCTTTGTCGTTTGTCACATCGCATACGTAGCTTCAATGCACAACTGGTATAAAGGCGAAAAGAACAAGACTAATATCATCATCCGCAAGGCATACAAAGTCCCTCTTGGCCTACCAGAATCTGCCAGCACTGAGAGGTTACTCCAACTGGGGATTCATGGATGAAATAGCGGAAGCACAGCGAATCTCAAACCTCGAAAGGCTTACTCTCACCAACGCGGGAGCACACATATTACAAGAGTTGGGCATCACATATCACCGACAGCATGTTAAGAAGGTGGACATACCTAAGCAAATTAGAGAGAAAATATACGTTGCCCTGGCTCCAAGAAACATGAACCCGATTTACAACCTAGGTCGCAGAAAAGCCAGAGGAACACTTCTACTGAAAAACTATTGCGACGATAAAAGCACGCGTTTCACTGACACCGCATGCTATCCGGACAGGCGGCGTTTAGCTATCGTTGTGATTAAGGACAACGCACGTAGCTAGCATGAAGACCTGACACCCGGAGATATCTCAAGAAATGGCAAATTCTCTGGCTATAACTGACCCTGAAACTCAAACTCTGCTCAATGACTGACGCTCAGCAGTACAAAATTTCGCTAAAGGTCAGATTTTCGACTGAAGCCCTTCACGTACCGGTGCATGCCAGCCATATTTCCCAGGCTACCTTGATCTGGATCCCGCCCATATGGGTGAAGCCTGCCCGCCCTTCTCCAACCTCAACAAGGTAGCGCCCTCCACCGCACGCGATGCAACAAACCGTGCAGGAGGTGATTGCCTTCTTGAAGAGTACGCGGACTGCGATCCGCTTACGAGATACAATGAACTGACCAAGGCGTTCCACTTGGCCCGCCAATGCTATCCTTCGCCTCATGACAATTTATTCAGAGCCCGAGCGGTTGCCTGGCGACAGTTGCAAACGAGCATTTATCCTTATCTCCTAATATGTCGCCGAATATACCCCGATATATAGCACCAACTTCTGTAAGGTCTGCCAGACAGACAAAGCTACGCTAACACAAATGCTCTGGGCATGCGAGGCTAAAGCGAAGCATATTATTCCCGATGTTCTTTCGGTGAGGTGGGAATCCGCTCTACGTAGCTCCAAGCTCGCCGACCAACTCTGGGCAGTCCAGCAGGCCCGTGAAGCGGCGGAGAGTCAAGCCCTTGATGTCCTTACATAGAAGACCTGAGCCCGGACCACTAATTTGTCGGACTATAAAGTTTTTTCACCACCACCACCATGCAAATATCTGCTAAAGCGATGACAATGAAACACTCGCCCGTGCTACTCCAATTCACGTGTAAACGGGAAAATATTACTCTGGCAAATACACTAACAACGTCGACACTTGAGCAGAGCCGGAAGACACTCACTTAAACTTTTAGGATAAAATGTGTGCGTGTGACTGAAAATTATTCACCATAAAAGTTGCTGGCTTTCTGGAGGTCATTTCCGGTTTCCTAACAATACAAACACCATCGTTATCATCATGAACCTGACTATGCCTACTGCAGAGAAAAGGCCTCTCCTATGATCCGCCAATCAACACGGTCGTGTGCTTTGCATCACCATAATATACCTGCGAACTTTTTCAATTTCAATGGCCCACCTAATTTTCTGTATTCCCTTCGTGTGTTGGCCTTCAATGAGAATCGAATCAATTACGAATAATGACCAGCGGTTACCCTGCCTACGTGTTGCGTGCCCAGCCCATGTTCATTTTTTCTTCATAACTTCAACAATTATATCATTAACCCTGGTTTGTTCCCTGACCCACTCTGCTCTATTCCTGCCTCTTAAGGTTGCATTTGTAATTTTCCGGTCCATCGCTCACTGCGACGTCCTCATTCTAAGCTGAACCCTCTTTGTAAGCCTCCATGTTTCTTCTCCGTAGGTGAGTACCGGCAAGATGCAGGGAGTATATACCTTCCTCTTGAGAGTAAGTGGCAGATTAACATTCATGACTTGAGAATGGTTGCCGAATGTGATGCACCCCACTATTATTTTTTTAGTTCTTTCACTCTTATGGCTCGGCTACCCGGTTGCTTCTTGTCCGAAGCAGACGTTTTACTTTACAACTTCCAGCGTTTCTCCACCTATCGCAAAGTGATGTTTTTGCTAAGACTGGTGCACATTACTTCAGTTTTGTGCATAATAACTTTCAGACCAACTCTCCTGCTTTCTGTGTCCACTTCAGTAATCATGAGCGGTAATTGGTACCCTGAGCGACTCATCAAGGCAATTTCATCAGCGAATTGTAGGTTACCAAGATACCCTCAATTAACTCTTATCCATAACTCTTCCCAACCTAGGCTCCGGAAAACCTCCTGTACACACGCAGTGAATACCATTAGAGAGACCGTGTCTCCCTGACTCACACCCTTCTTTATCGTGATTTTGTCGCTTTCTTTATGAAGAACTATGGTGGCTGTAGAATATCTGTAAATTTCTTCAAGTATGTTTATGTAGAGTTCTTCAATGCCCTCATTTAGTAGTGCCGTTTTACTCAGACGACACATCTGCTGATGTGTCGTCTGAGTAAAACGCCTTCTCGTAATCTATGAAGGCTATGTATAGAGATTCGTTGTATTCCACGCTTTTCTCTATTACCTGATTAATATTGTGATGAGCTAAACTGACGGGTAGTGGGATACTAGCAGAGGAAAGCCGCAGGACAGAAAACGAGGAAGACAGAGATATGTGGATATGCTGGAAAGATGGCTAGGTGCAATCGGCATGACCTTAAATGTAAATAAGAGTGCAGTATTAATATTCCCGTTAGCAGATCCCATCTCAATTTCAATATGTTATAAACAAGAGCCCATTCCGCAGGTGGAATCTCCTAAATATTTGGGAGTAATTTATATAGCAAACTTAAACTGGACTGCCCACATAGCATAGCATCTAAAGCACGATACGTCTTAGGAATTCTTCGTAAACTGAGCAGCCGTCGATATGGTCTACGCAGAAGCACAATGGCGATGATATATAAAATGTATATGTGACCAATGCTAGAATTTCGGTGCGTATTGTTCTCAGGTGGCCCTCCTTACAAAATAAAGCCTATGGTTATGCTTGAACTAGAAGCCTTGAGATTTTGTCTAGGGCTTTCTAGGTTTGTAACAAACAATGTTCTGTATTAGGAAGTACGATTACCTACGTTGCCTTGTTGTTTTCTTATCCGAACGGTTCAGACGTTTCTGTAATTTTATAGCCATGTGCCAAGACGATCTGAATATGCTTTAATAAATGACCCAGACACCTTTTTTCTTGCCCATTGGCTATGGTTTCGAACACCTCAGATTAATTTTGTCAAGAAACAACTAGATAGGATAAATGTAAAAATTCGAGATGTGATTGCGGCGAAGGTTACAAATCAAAATCTTAAGATGGAATTCGATGAGATTTTCTCCTCTAACCCCAAATTGCAATCCTATACGGTCCTAAATAGCCGACTGTACGATTATCTTGCACAAACAAAAACGAATATTATTATAGCCACAGATGCTTCAGTAATGTATGAAAAGACAGGTTTAGGGGTACATACTCCCATTGGCTTGACTGGTCTTTTTCATTGAGACTACCGGATTTCACCCCCGTTTTCGAAGCTGAATTGTTGGCAATAGTTCTAGCACTGCAAAAGTTACTTTTGAATGCCTATAACGCGATCATAATCACGGATTCTCTGTCAGTACGTACGTCGATTACGGCGTCAACAAAATCGATGGCCTTAAAGACGATCCTTATGCTAGTCCTCCTCAGCTGCAGCTACTGAAATTAGTATGGGTACCTGGTCATTGCGGCTTAGAAGTGAATGAAATCACTGACTCTCTAGCGGGAGCAGCATTGGAAGGTCCAGTACTATCAGTCCTTCCCTAAGTGGCCACTATAACTGCGCCAAGATACGGAAAACTTTCGCTTCGTGCAGACGCTATGGAAGCAATAATGTCAACACCAGAATTTACTCACTTGAGATTTCCGTGGAAAATTCATTGGTCTCCCACAAGACTGTTGAGAGCCATAATAACCAGATTTCGATGTCGTGTCTCCCCGTTAAATTTCTATTCACATAGGGCTGGTCTGGCGATATCACCGTTACGCAACTTTGTTCAGAGTCAGAAACAATAGAGCACTATTTTTTCTCATGTCGCCCATACAAATTGCTCAGAAAAAGACTTTTACACATCCCGTTCGCTAGCCTGGGGCTGAACTTCACTGTAGAAAATATACTTTCCTTTGGTGCTTCCCATGAGGGCTTCAACGAGGACGTATTTGATGCAGCTCGCAATTACCTTAGTGAAAGTGAAGAATTAAGCTTTTAATTGTGTGATTATTAGTCTTGCGGAATTATTCCAACAGAAACAGGCACTTTGTTTATCCCCGCTAATTTCTTTTCAAGCTAATGAATGCATTGTCTGATCTGAACGAGTGACAAACAATTATTACACTCCTTTGATTCTACCTAGGGTGTCTTTTCTTTTCTTTGTAGGGTAGTTTTGATATTGAATATAAAAAAAGTCTCGCTGAATTAAGTCATCGATTCCTGGCCGATCCCCCTGAGTGGGTATGAGCTATGGCTATGGAATAATCATCATCTTCATCAGAGCAGTGGTGCTGGTGGCAATGGTTGCGAAATTAATCAGCTCCAAGCTGAAATCGATGCCCTCGAATGGAAAAGCCGCTGCCTTAACCTTGAATTTCATGGCATTAAACAGGCAGAAAAGGCAAACTTGATTTACAAGCTAAAAAACTTGCCACACAACTTGCGCTTCCACAACTATCGGCAACGACGTGTCGTGGTTCACTGCCTACCGTCCAAGAAAGATAAAATCCCCGGCATTATCTGTCACTTTACCAAGCAGGCTGATAGGGTTCAGTGGTGGTTGAACCGAAAGAAATTACGTGACAGGAATGATGTGATCTTTATTAGGGAAAATGTGACCAAACAAACACGTGCTCTCCTGTTTGAAGCAAAAAACTGGGCCAAAAAGGCAATGTACAAGTATGTGTGGCACAACAACGGTCGGGTACTTGTTCGCAAAGCCGACGGTGAACAGGCGGTGGTGATATCTACCCTAGATAATCAAGATAAACTAGGCTAAAAGCCCTGTAATTTTCTAACTCAATGGCAGACACAAATGTTGAGACCTATGTTTTGCCCCAAGTGTGTGATCAATACATCGGGAAACCATTCCTCATATCATTTAAATGGTTTCACCTGAATATTCATTCTGTAATAAATAAGAAGCCCGATCTTTGTTTGTTCCTTGAACAACCCAGTTTTTCATTTGATGCATTATTATTGACAGAAACTTGGTGTACGAATTATCTTGATGTTTGGCGCCCTCTATCCTACAATACATTTTATTTAAATCGTTCCTATTCACGTGGTGGCGATATATGCATCTTGATTAAGGAAGCATTTACTTGTGAATTACTATCTGAACTTTCTGTCACTACACATGACTGTGAAATGCTGTCAATTAAAGTGCAAAACATGGTATTGACTGTCTGCTACCGTCCTCCCAGTGGTGCTAGAGCTCAATTTTTTAGTTATTTTGAATCAATTGCAGAGTTCGTAAACGAAAGTCGTTTTGATGTTGTGTTTCGTGGTGACATTATTATTAATATGAAGAATGACTCTCTCAAGGAAAAGCTTGATTTTTTGTTCTTGGTAAATGGCCTAGTTAATGTAAGTAATTTACCCACTAGAATAACTCAACATTCCTAAGCTTCAATCAATATCTTTTTCACAAATATTTATTCTGCAAATGTGAAAGCAGGTGTTTTCGCGTATGATATAAGTGATCACCTACCTATTTTTTTGTTGCAACCTACATATACGTAGCAAGAGTCCAAAATGAAAACATTTTGTCCAGAGAATTACAGAAGAAACTTTATCACGATTTCGTAGTCAAATAGAACACACTTCTTGGGAGGAAGTGTTGAGGTGTTGTGACGCAAATAGGGCGTACAAAACCTTTCTTCGTATTCTTAAACCTATATATGAAGCTAGTTTTCCGGCCATTTGCATGAAGCAAAGGCGGAAAATTCGAAAGCCCTGGATAAGCTCCGAGCTTCTTTCCGGAATCGAAGAGAAGAATAAATTGTACCACAGATTCATTAAAACTAAAGACTGTTTGCTGTTTCAACAATTCAAATCATGCCGTAATCGCTTGGATAAGGATATAAAGAAAGCTAGGCGTAAGTACTTTGTAAACTATTTCACCACCGCTGCTGGATGCTCTGAGCTTATGTGAAAAAGGCTAAACACTGTGTTAAATGTAAACACCACTCCTAAAAAGATTACAAAATCAGAGGTAAATGGTGAAGATCTCTCTAGTAAACTGTCTGCAAACGCTTTTATTAAGCATTTTGTTAGCTTTGCAAACATTCCCGTTGGGAAATACAATGTAAATAGCCTTCCTTACATTACGTACACATTTTTTTGAACCCTGTAAATTAGCCTGAAGTGATTTTATAACTCATCACCTAAATACCAGTAAAGCAAAAGACATAGATGGCTTCCGGATTAAACCCATAAAGCATGTAATTGATCTATTAGCACCTTCTCTTTCTTAAAATTTCAACCTGTGTCTAAACCAGGCTGTCTTTCCCTGCAGAATGCAAGCTGCACGTTTGACGGCGTTATTTAAAAAGGGTAATAAAAATGACATGGGTAACTATCGCCCTATATCTATTCTTCCAGTATTTTCAAAAGTACTTGAAAAATAATTTTGAATCGATTTACTGAATTAAAAAAAAACATAACTTTATAACACCATTTCAATTTGGTTTCCGCAAAGGTCTTAGCACTGAACTGGCGTTATTGGCTTAAAAATACTTGATAATAAAAGCACTTAAGGAAAGTAAATTAGTCCCAGGAATTTTTGTTGATTCGCTAAAACATTCGATCTTATAAATCATACCCTTCTTTTAGAGAAACTGTTACGCTATGGATACCGCGGCAAGGCGGCAGAACTCATAAAATCGTATCTACAACATAGTATTCAGCGAGCCGACATAAACCAGGATCTCTCTAGTCCCGTTGCCGTGTCTTCAGGTGTGCCACAATGCAGTATCTTAGGCCCATTCGTTTTTAATCTCTATATTATTTATATCATTTGCATAAACCTTGAGAGAAATTTATAATTTACGCTGATGATACTAGCATCTTTTTAATAGGGAATTCGGCTGATGAATTAATAGATGAAGCCAATTTAACCTTACAAATGTTAGACGAATGGGCACCTCAAAACAGTTTCAAATTAATACAAATGAAAGAAATGCTATTTTATTTCGTAGTAAAAATCAAAAAAATTATAGGTAATCAAACTTTCACAGTAAACGCCTCTCCTATCGCCCTCGCATCCAGCTTTAAAACATTAGGCGTCGTCTTTCAGGAAACATTATGCTGGGATGCACATGTCGATTGCCTAGTAACAAAGCTCTCTCAAGTGACAAGTATTGTTTACCGCAATTGTCATATACTGTCACAAAACATTATGGCTAATTTCAACAGTTTGTTTCAATCCAGACAGAACTAGTGTAATTTAGTTTGCGGCACCACTACACAAGGAAATCTACACAGAATACACGTCCTACAAAAAAAGTTCTTACGCACAATTGAAAATGTGCCAAGACATTTCCACACACTTGCGTATTTCTTAAAATATAGGATACTTCCAGCCACAACACTATATGATTACCGTTTGTGTAAAGCGTATAAACAAGAGTTAAAAACCAGATCATATTTTCTTATGCACCTTTCCAGGTTACAAGAAAACACCCCTGTATATGCAACACGTAAAAGGGAGTACTGGAAAATACCGACAGTGCGAACAATATATTGTTACGTTTAAAAGAGACTGGTAGACGTTGAAAGGGGCCGTTTATTAGGTCGTCAGGGGCAGCTCAGAAGCGGCCGACTGGTTAAGGATCCTCCTGATCCTCTTCTTCCTCTCTCGCTCTGGGCGACCAGTGAGTTCCCCGTATACGCTTCTTTTTCTTCGTGCATGTACGCAACATTCCTCGCCGCGCAGACGAAGGCCGCCGGACGAGTCAGTCGAGTTGTCGTGGCGTGTACAGTTTCAGGCGCGCAACATGAACCACTTGAGTTTTGGCAGCTCGTCGACCGCTCGCCGTGAGACGAGCTATTACATAGTGGACCTGTGTAAGTCTGTCGACTAGAGTGTACTAGAATGGGGGAGTGGGTCCACTGTGGCCGGCGGCAAGCGGTGCGGGTGAAGCAAAAACGGCGGAAAATTTGGTGGCGCTGCAGTAGCCTTCTCCTGAAGTGACGTCAGTTTCGGCGGGAGCGTGCGAGTCGTGCGGCGGTTCGGGCCGCACGACGCGCTGGCGGGGACGCTGAGCGCTCGATGTTGTCGTCTGCTCGACGCGCCGTCGTCTGTTCGATGCACCGTCGTTCGTGCGCTGTTTTCACAATTTGTCTCCTGGTTCTTTTTTTACACATTATTAGAGACAAAAACAAGTGACATGAAATAAAATGTATGCTTTTTTTCGTGAACGCGTAGGTTTGTATTTCCCTTTGAGCAAAGCCGTCTGGACAAAGAATACGCGGCAGACGGCACGTTTGCGTGCGCAGATATGTGTCTGCTGGTTGCATAACGGAGCGTTCCAAGCTGCTTCAAAAGATTAGAGGATGAGCACGTCTAGGCGTAGAAATTACTGTTGTGTCGTAGGCTGCCAAACCGGATACAGCAGAGTTAAAAACCAGCCCAAGCTCTCACTCTTTGGAGTACCTCAAGACGAAGAAAGACGCCGGCTATGGGACCAGAATCTCAACCGCGCTGATCGGCCCTTGCAAGTCACCGATGCCATTTGCGAGCTGCACTTCGAGCAAAAATACATACTAAGGCAATATGTACATATTATCGAAGGCCGAGAAGTATATATAGAGCGGGGAAAGCCGGAACTTCGCAGTGATGCTGTACCCATAATTATACCTCATCTCCTGAAGTGTCCTGACGAGCAGCCCACACCGGAGCAGTCAACGAAGAAGAGAGCGGCTTCACCACCAACCTGTGAAGACCAGCCGTCAAAAAGAACTGCGCTGCAATCAGTTGAGCCGCAACTGAGATTTGAAGATTGCGAAAGTGCGAGGCAAAGCGACAACGCATTTGAACTTGAAGACGTTGTCCGGCCAAACGACCACTGGGCAATGCACAAGTTTCGTCATTATGACGGAATTGCTTATGTTTCGGCCTCCCTAAGTCGTGAACTCGTAAGCATCGAAAAGACTGTGCTCATGAATTACGGTACCGACCGGAGTGAAGTGATTTGTCGGACATATGTTCGGAAGACGCTGATCTCCGAAAAGGTCGCCTATAACCTTGAAGATGCCAAACAAGTCCTGGACTGCGCAGAATCTCTTCACCCTTGCAGAGGAGCAGGTAGGGCGAAGGACTTCACCTATGACGTTCTTACGAAGAAACTGGAGCAGCAAATCTCTCATTCCGACGGCCTTGTCTTCAGTGTCACGTGCAAAGGAGCGGTTAAACAACAAGGTGAGTGCGGCAAACGTTTATTGAGACGTCACTTGTAATTGTACAATTAATCAATCAGTAACCTGTTTAATGCTAGAACATTTGTGTGGCCCCTAATTTTTGTAGTACTCATTAACATTTACGAAAGAATAGTTTGCCTACAGAAAGTGAAAGTGCATAAATTGCGTTTCAAACATGCATGGTAAAAAACTGGAAGCTCTTCATAATTTTTTTCTCGTATACTTCCAGGTTCTTCATGCATTTCATGCAAGTACGTGAGGAAAGTAATACTCACCAGAAAAAGCTACCTAAAACGAAAAGAGCGAAGAAACTCAGTCTCCACCAAACTGCGGGTCCTGAGTCAGAGAAACAAGCGGATGGCGACAAGGCTGTTGGACATTGCTGGTCGTCTCGAAGAGATGAGGGCAAACAATGCGAATGTCGCGGATAAAATACTAGAGGATAAAATATCGTCACTACCGCGAAAGCAGCAGGCAAGTGTTCGCGCTTGCTTTCAAGCTGCCAAACAAACCAGCAAGCAGGGCATGCGCTACAATCAGGAGTGGATCCTCGAGTGTTTACTCATGAAACTAAAGAGTCCCCGGCTTTATCAGCACATCAGAAAGAACGAAATTCTCATGATGCCCAGCAACACTACTTTGAAAAGATACTTGAGGTCATACGAGTCGGCCTTCGGTTTTAATCAAGCAGTAATGAACACTCTAAAGAAAAAAACCGCGAGCATGTCAGACCTCGAAAGACACGGCGGACTATTGGTGGACGAAATGAAATTGTCAGAACATTTCAATGTGACGGCGTCTGGCCAGATTCAAGGCTTCGTGGACCTTGGAGAATTTACGAAGCCCGAAGACAAGTACCAGCAATGTGATCACGGCATGGTCATCATGTTTGTGCCTTTCGCTGGAAAATGGAGCCAAATTGTGGGCGTTTTTGCGACAAAAGGAAATGTGAGAGGAGACATTTTATTGAAAATTCTCATGGAAGCTACCATCCTCGTGGAACAGGCGGGCTTGTTCGTCGACCACATCACTTGTGACGGAGCCCCCTGGAATCGAAAAATGTGGAAGCTAGCGGGGGTGTCGGCGTCATCGAAGAAAATAAATGGCGCCATACAGCATCCTGTCGACGAGATGAGGAAATTGCACTTTATCTCCGATTTCCCGCATCTGCTAAAATGCCTCAGGAATGGTCTTCTCCAGAAAGGCTTTGCAACACCAGACGGATTGGTACGTATAGATTCATGGTTGACATTTTACAAAGATTGTGTTTTTTGCATACATTGCATTACCTCAACCTATATTTCTAGGTGTCTGTGCATCCGGTTCGGGAGGCGTACCTTCTAGACAGAAGTGTTAGGACACTGAAAGTTATGCCCAATTTGACCGAGACGCATCTGGAACCAAACTCATTTGAGAAGATGAGAACCCCTTTCGCCTTCCAACTATTCGGTCCATATGTCCTACGGGGCCTGGCCTTCTACAAGGAGGACATCGAGAGAAGGTGTGGCAGCATCGAGGCAACTCAGCTGTTCTTCTCGTGAGTTGCGCCTACGTTCCAAATGAATTAAGTGTAATCGTAAACATCTCAAACGCATGATGAGCGCTCTTCTGACATACATTCTTTTTGTTTATTTTGCAGGAAGATCCAACGACTGATCACCGTGATGACTTCCAGGTTTCGGGCCGAAGCGCTGAGACCAGCTTCTACAGACGTGGCATTCCTGTCCAATTTTCTGGACTTCCTGAATGACTGGGAATCATTCAGTGACAACAAGCGGCACTTTCTCAGCGAGTCCACTGCCATAGGTTTTAGGGTCACTATAGCAAATACCCTTTCATTGCTGAAGTACCTGACAGAGAGCGTTGGATTCAAATATCTCATGACATCTCGACTTAGCACCGATCCCGTGGAACATTTCTTCGGCATCGTTCGCCAGTCAAGTGGCTGCAACGCGCACCCCTCTCCGGATGAGTTTCTAATAACCGTCAACTGCTTGTCCTTTTATAACTTGGCGCACAGTGTGGACAGCGCAAACGCAAACCCTGACATGATAAACGCTCTTGTCACTGTGCATGACAGACAGGGTCTAAAGGTCACGCACAAAAAAATTGATGATCTTATATCACAGGGAAAACTTGGCGAGGTCGAAAGCACGATTGCCACGATGCCAGAAAAGTTTGCTGACCACATCGATGTGACTTTGGAGAAGAGTGACTCGAGACTCATTTACTACACAGCAGGGTACGTGGCCAGAAAGTGTGTATTGAAGTTGGCATGCGTACAATGCAAAGAAGTGCTTCGGTTTGAGAAAGCTGTCGCGGTTGCTGAACAGCTCCCTTCGCAATTCACGGAGCAATGCGACTGGGGTGGACTTCTGTACCCCTCACGACAGCTGTATGATTTCATTGCCTCACTTGAAAACTTGTTTACTGAATGTTTCAGTGTTTCCATGTTGCACACAGATAGCATCTCTGACATCCTTTCATTGGTGAAAACTAATTTTCTGAACTCGAAAGCGGTCGGCTGTCCAGACCACAAAGATGCAGTGAGCACAAAGCTCGTTTCGTTCTACGTGCTCACTCGCCTTCACTTCTTAGTGAAGGGAATGAACAGGGAAAACGCTTCGAAACGAGCGAGAGCAAAACACTTAAAGCTTAGCAGGACAACATAGAGCCTGACGTTCCTTGAGCGACGGTGTCGAAGTCTTTCGATGATATTTATTTTGTTTTTTATATTTATGCGAAAAGCTTGCGCAGTCAATTTAAAATAAAATATTTTGCGCATATCACTTCTTTATTGGTGTCTTTCAGACTTCCTATCTATAGGTGAAAACACGTTCATGTTTCGAACAAATGTTTGCATGGACACGTACCGCAGGCACGAAGAGAAAAGGTAAAATATAACATATTTCATTAATACCTACAACGTATACCAGCACTAGATGCCGAACAAAAACTCATCATAAAACCACCGCGACGGACGTGCGTCCGCCCTATAAGTCATTTCCTACGAATAGCACAGTTGCCGTCCGATGTGACTAAACTTCCTTTGCCAACACCCTCACGTAATCGCAACAGGACTGGTTCAGTTTTTCAATAATATCACGCGTCCCTAACGAATAGCTGCAAATTTGCAGAAGGGTTCGCATACTTTAGCTTTAATTCTCGTGATAACAGCTGGTAACTTTAGTCTTGCATCATATTCAATTTGCTGCCGTGAGTCTAAATTTGCACCAAACGCAAACTTACTTATATATCCCAGTTATATTGACATTTTTAAAAGCATCGCAGTTAATGCTCATATTACACTTTCGATGCGTACGTTTTCGCAAAAGCCAAATTCAACTTACGCTCTTGATTGTAAACAATTACCGTGGAAATCACGGTACTTGCGTGCGTGACTACCTATACGAGCAGGGCGTTTCGCAATATAAACATTTAGATTTTGTTGAACTGGCGCGGAAGCACGGTGCGACGCCGTTCACGGCCACGCACGCACGAACGAAGCAACAACGCTGCGAGACTGCGCCAGACGCGCGAGCAGCACGCGAACCGCGCGAACTATCAGACTACCCACCCGTCGCGAACCGCGTGGCAAAGGGGACTTGTAACCATGGCAACCACGGCTAAGTCTTCAGGTGAAGGCGATGGTAGCGCCACCTGGATTTTCCGAAAAAAACGCCTCAGCGTGGAGCCTTCAGTGGACCCACTCCCCCATTCTAGTACACTCTACTGTCGACGATGACAAAAGGTCCATCGTAAGTGGCCAAAAACTTTTGGCATAACCCGCGCTTGCGCATCGGAGTCCACAACCACACCAGATCACCACGGCGATAAATCACTGGTTGATGGTGAATGTCATAGCGTGCCTTCGCTTTGTCTTGCGATGCCAATGTGCGTAGTCGAGCTATGCGACGCGCCTCTTCGGCGAGGCAGAGAGTCTCGGCGACAGTGACGTTTTCGTGGTCACAGAAAGGCAATATTGTGTCGATTGTGTGCCGGGGCGAACGTGCAAAAGAAAGGGCTATAGCCTGTAATCTCATGCTTCGCGCTGTTGAACGCGTAAGTAATGAACGGGAGTACGTCATCCCAGTTCTTGTGGTCGCATGAGACATACATAGACAACATGTTGATAATGGTGCGGTTGGTACGCTCCGTCAGCCCATTAGTTTGGGGGTGGTATGGTGTCGAGTGACGCAGGCGAGATTCACACAAACGGAGTAGCTCCTCCACGACATCCGCTGTGAATTGCCGTCCACGATCACTGATAATCAGGCGAGGTGGGCCATGTCGGAGGATGACGTACTGTAAAAAAACGACGAGACTTCACTGGCAGTTGCGGAGGGGATGGCTGCCGTCTCGCAGTAGCGTGTGTGGTAGTCGACGCAAACAATTATCCATCGGTTCCCCTTAGCCGATTTTGGGAAGGGGCCCAGAAAGTCAATGCCCACTTGTTAGAAAGGTGCGCTTGGAGTAGGCATCGGCTGTAGAAGCCCAGCTGGGCCAGTTGATGGACGTTTGTGACGCTGACATTGCATGCAGCTTGCCACATAACTCTCAACAGACTTCTGCATACCAGGCCAATAAAAGCACTCTTTAGTCCGGTGAAGCGTCCGCGCCAAACCTAAATGTCCAGATGTAGGGTCGTCGTGCATGACACTGATAATAACTGTTCACAGGCTCTCCGGGACCACTAAAAGGAAACGCGCGCCACTGCTGGAGAGGTTCCTTTTGAACAACAGTCCATCACGCATACAGAAACGGCGTGCACTAGTGGACGCGGATGCAGCGGCGAATAGTGGTGCAAGTTTAGCATCTTTTCGCTGTTCTGCTCTGAAACTGGAATAGTCCGGGAATGTAGGCGACACAGACGCTACAAGCTGGTCAAGGTCATCGGATTCACAATCTGTTGTGCTAAGTGGCATACGTGAAAGACAGTCCGCATCAGCATGTCGACGACCACTCTTGTAAGCGACGGTAAAACTGTGTTCTTGTAGCCGGAGTGCCCAGCGCGCAAGGCGGCCACAAGGGTCACGAAGGTTGACAAGCCAACACAACGAGTGGTGGTCGGTTACGACTGTGAAAGCGTCCGTACAGATAAGACCTAAACAAGGGTCACGAAGGTTGACAAGCCAACACAACGAGTGGTGGTCGGTTACGACTGTGAATGTGCGTCCGTACAGATAAGACCTAAACCGCTGAATTGCAAATAATACCGCCAGGCATTCTTGTTCGGTAACAGTGTAGTTTTGTTCCGGCCTGCTTAGGGAGCGACTTGCGTATGCGATGACGTGTTCGCGGTCGCCGTAACGTTGTACTAGGACGGCTCCAATACCTATGCCGCTAGCATCCGTATGAAGCTCTGTCAGAGCAGAAGGACTGAAGTGCTGAAGGACGGGTCGTGACGTCAACAAAAACTTCAATTGACGGAATGAAGAATCGCACTCCGGAGTCCACTCAAAGGAATTGTCCTTTCGTAAGAGGCATGTGAGAGGGTACGCAATGTCGGCAAACTTCGGAATAAAGCGACGGAAGTATGAACAAAGCCCCAGGAAACTACGAAGCTCCTTGACGTAACGCGGCGCATTGAACGCCTCAACTGCTGCTGTCTTCTGGGGGTCAGGGCGGATGCCATTCTTGTCAACAAGATGCCCGAGCACAAGCGTCTGGCGGTCTCCAAAGTGGCATTTCTTCGAGTTTAAAATTAGGCCAGCGTTTCGGATGCAGTTCAAAACAGTATCCAGACGAGAGTTGTGTTCACTGAACGTGCGGCCAAAGATGACGACATCGTCGAGGTAGCACATGCAGATGTTCCACTTCAAGCCACGCAGGATGGTGTCCATAAACCACTCGAACGTGGCCGGTGCATTGCACAGTCCAAATGGCATCACGTTGAATTCAAAGAGCCCATCAGGGGTTACAAAGGCAGTCTTTTCCTTGTCCTCTGGGTGCATCGGAGTTTGCCAATAACCGGATCGTAAGTCTACGGAGGAAAAATAAGAGGCCGAATGTAAGCAGTCTATTGCGTCCTCTATACGTGGCAGCGGGTATACGTCCTTTTTAGTCACGGCATTCAGTCGGCGATAGTCGACGCAAAATCTCCAAGATCCATCTTTCTTCTTAACGAGGATTACCGGTGCTGCCCACGGACTGGCTGACTCTTGTACCACTCCCTTTTGCATCATTTCCTGCACTTGGTCGTTGATAATTTGTCTTTGTGACGGGGAAACACGATATGGTTTTTGGCGAATCGGACATGCCGCGCCAGTGTTGATGGTATGGCGCGTTCTAGACAGGGGGATAGGGATTATTTTGCCCTTCTGCGCAAAGTCAAAGACCGAAACGTGCTTCAACAGCACATTCAATAACGTTCGGCGCTCGCTTGAGCTAGGCGACTTATTTATCGTTGCCATGAGCGCCCCATCCAAATTGTGACAACCAGTTCCGTCACGTTCTTCCGGCAAGTCTGTGAGCTCGACCACTGATAAGGTCACGTGTTCTTTGCTGACCGAAGCTAATTTCAAACCATTGGGTAGTGTCACGGGCTCAGAGAAACAGTTTACAGTCCATAGGCCAGTTCGTCCGCCATCAATCGACACCACACAATGGGGAACCAACACATTCTTCTTCACGCAGTTTATGTGCATTGGTTCATATATCATCATATTTTATTTCCTTAAAGACCCCACAAGGGGGTATTACATAAGGGGTGGATGTACAGGATATAAAAAACATTTGCCACATAAGGGGCTGGTATACAGGATATAAAACTTTTGCTACATTCAAAATATAAAATATGCTACATAGGTGTGGGTATATACATTGCCATAAAGTTTCACTGACAGAGATGAGTTATTACATTTTTAGCGAAAGTTGATGGGCAGGTGATTGTGACGACGTGATTTGGGAGGTCGTTCCAGTCCTTCACAGCACGCGGAAAAAAGGATGCGGAGAAGGTAGCAGTCCTAGTGCGGTAACGGGAGACTTGGAGGGGGTGGCTGGTTCTACGCTCGCATCGAAGCTGTCAGAGTCCGCGCCACGACAAACAACAGGAACACGTACGGTAGACAACGCAGGTATGAACGTATCGCCACAGACACACAGCGCAGTTTGGTCATTTGCCGGAGTGTCCAGAAGTTGTGAAAGTATCTGGCCACTCACGAAGACTTTCCCCGTGCGACAGTCTACAGTGGCACCACATTCTCGCAAGAAGTCCATGCCGAGAATGACATCATGTGTTGACCAAGGAATAATCGCAAACTCTGTTGTTATTATAAGGCCTCCCAAAAATACCTCAGCACTACACACATCAATAGAGCGCAATGGCTCTCCACTGACTCCACAAAACGTCGAAGTTTCATCCCAGGTAAAAACAACTTTCCGCCCTAACACATCTTTAAAGGAAGCACTTATCACGGAAATCGTTGCAACTGTGTCCACCAAGGCCATCACAGGCACATGATCCACCAAAACACGCACTTTGTTTTTCAACATACACACAGGAGGTATTTCTCTCAGTAGCACGTTTCCAGTGACCTCACTCCATTGGCCGCGCTGGCTAGTTTTCCGGTGGCGAAGAGGGCGCTTTGCGACGCAGCGGTGAAGGAGAACGATGAGCACGAGATCGCGGTGGGGGCGTTAAACTCCTGTCAGATGCCAGGGAGTGGTTGCGGAAGCTGCTGGGCCAATAGTTGTCATCGGGTGGTATGTGGGCCGGCCGCTGGACACGATGAGGCTGTTCGAAGGGTCGTGAAAAGTCAGATGGTTGGTGATACCGAGGAGTCACCCGACGGTTGCAAAATCGCGATATGTGGCCTGGCACACCGCAGGAATAGCACACCAGCCGAGGTTGAAACGTCGGTCGCTCGTCAATGAATAGAGCGTCATCATTTGCTCTTGTGTGACGGATGTACTGGTTGGGTGAGTCGTACCGAGACGTCGGGTGTCGAGGAGGCATGCGCTGAGAGCGTCGGTCATACCGTGACGCGGGAAGTCTGGTTGTCATCCTTGACTGTGGGGCTGGGCTGTACTCCACAGTTGCCGCGCTCATCATCGGTTGCCATGGGGTCAAAGGAGGCACATTCATAGCCTCACGTGGCAGACACATTTCCCGATGGTCAGCTGTCGAACACGACATTTCTCGGTGGGACAGTTCCTCACGAACAATCTGTCGAATTGTAGAAAAAAGGTCGAGGCCAGGATTCGTGTCCACACTGGCAATAGTTGTAACGTTAGCCAGCCGACCGAACTTGGGCGCAATTCGACGCATCTTGAGCGTTTCAAACGTTCGGCAATGCTGAATGACGTGGGACACAGAACTGAGGCTTTCTTTTCCAATGAGAAAATTATACACGTCCCCAGCTATCCCTTTGAGCAGATGCCCAACTTTGTCCTCTTCCGACATGGTAGCACAGACCACCTTGCGCAGCCTCAACACTTCTTCTATGTAAGTGGTGCATGTCTCACCTGGTAGCTGTGCCCGTTGCGACAGTGTTTGCTCAGCCCGCTTCTTTCTAGCAACCGAGTCGCCGAAACACGCCCTGAGCTCTTCAACAAAAAGATCCCACGTCGTGAGTGCGTCCTCGTGGTTCTCGTACCATACCAGTGCGGTGTCGGTAAGGGAGATCACTACGTTGGCTAGCATAGCGGCTGCATCCCAACCGTTGGACTTGCCCACACGTTTGTACTTGGTGAGCCAGGCGTCGACATCTTCTTCGGCTTTTCCTCCGAAGGGCGGTGGAACTCGGTAGTACGGAAGCGGGCCAGATGGTGCCGTCCTGGAAATACCTGCTTCTTCGGGCATGTCGAAGTCACTCACGGCAGATGGTGGGAGACCGGCAAGTCGACGGCTTCGTCGAAGCTGTGACAGCGATCGTTCCGTAGTTGAAGCGCTAACCCAGCTCCCCCACCACTCTGTTACGTTTAAAAGAGACTGGTAGACGTTGAAAGGGGCCGTTTATTAGGTCGTGAGGGGCAGCTCAGAAGCGGCCGACTGGTTAAGGATCCTCCTGATCCTCCTCTTCCTCTCTCGCTCTGGGCGACCAGTGCGTTCACCATATACGCTTCTTTTTCTTCGTGCATGTACGCAACAATATGGAAAACAAACACTCGGAAACAACTAACCAAAATTATTAAACAGAGTAATTTGTGAAGGGCTACAACTAGAGAACATGTCTTTTAAAGCCATACACAGTTATTTTGAACTCAAGACAAATAATTCTTGAAAAGCATTCTTCTGATGCCTCTAATATCTAAATCTTGCGCGCACGAATACTTAAGGTCACGTAGGAAGAACGTTATTGTAATGCGGTAATTTTTCTTCTTCTTTTTCTTTGTCTCTGCAAAAGATTTCAATTTTGTATAATTAGACATTATCGTTTTTCTTCTCTATATATGTCTTGTATTATATAATGCTGATTTGTGTTCGTTTCTTGTTGTTGCATCACTGCTGTTCAGCGCCAATGAGGGGGCCAGCGGCCTCGTCAAACTGTCTAAATGAGAGCTTTTTCCGCCTGCCCCGTCGTATCATTCATTGTATTGATGCGAAAATAAAGTCATTGTCATTGTCATTGTCAATAAAGCCGTGTTTAAGTGTATTTCACTTTTGTGTGTTTAGTGGCCGCTAAATCGGTGGCAGTGGTGGGATTCGGAAGCATGCAACGCCCGAAGGACGACTTGTCGAGGAATGCACTTGAGGATATCTTGGCAATGTATAACATCACATCACATCACATCACTTTATTTCCTTAAAGACTCCTCAAAGGGGTATTACATAAGGGGTGGGTATACAGTGTAGCCAGGTGACTTCACTCGGTAAGAAAGTTTGTTACTTTGTCCAAGACGTTTGATGGATAAGTAATGGCTGCAATGGTTTGGGACAGGCCATTCCAATCTGTTGATGCTCGGGGGAAAAATGAGAGAAAAATGTGAGGGTGCGAGCACGTGGGCGTGACACTTGCAGTTTATGTCCGCGGCGATGAGGTATGCGCGTAAGGTGAACGATGTAAGGTGGATGACAGAGATCACTGTAATGAAATTGGTGGAATAATGATAGCGTGGCAATACAACGACGAAGACAGAGATTAGACAAACCGGATTCCGCTTTCAGTGATGATAGCTAGCTCTGTAATAATAAGTGGAATGAATGAATCAAGCAGCACGGTTTTGGACAGCTTCCAGGGCAGATGCGAGGTAGGACTGGTGTGGGCTCCAGATAGCGCATGCGTATTCCAGTTTCGGTCTGATAAGTGATTTGTAGGCTAGTAGTTTTACGTGCGTGGGGGCATGATGAAGCTTGCGTTTCAGGAATCCCAGTGTTTTATTGGCAGATGCTACGATATTTGTAATATGAGTGCGCAGGTCATTGCATAAGGTCACCCCTAAATATTTAAACGAGTTAACGGCTTCAATGCGAACTCCAGAAATTGAATACGTGAAAGAAATGGGAGCAGAACGTCGAGAGAAGGTTACAGATTTACATTTGCTAGGATTCAGAGTCATTAGCCATTGCTGGTACCAGTCTATGACGTGGTTAAGGTCAGTCTGTATACCTGTGTCACGCGGGTGCGCAAAAAGCCTTTTAAGTAAGCGGTCTTTTACGAAGTTGAAAGACTTTTAACAAGCGGCGCGGACACACGGCAGCAACGATCTCTTTGTAGTGTTTTCGTTCAAAGACGCTAGCAAAAGCGAGCAGTTAAAAGAAAAGCAATGAAAATTAAACGATGTATCACGATGTACAAATTAAAGACTTGTTGCACTGCTTGTTTCTTCAAATAAATTTAAGAATAAGAGATGAAGTAACACCAATGTGAAAGTTTGTTGCACTAGTTAAGGAAGCACTCCCATAACTAGCGACGTGCACAAGTCTGTCTGGCACCACTTGGCTTTTATTTACCGTTTTTGTTTTTTGCTGCTCTCGACTGCTCTCGACACGTTATGGGCGACCGTACGGAAGAAAAAGCGAGGATCGCAAGCCTCGTGGCCTGCCTTCTTGCTCTGGAAAGCGAGGCAGACGCTGCAAAAGCCGCCAAGGAGAGGATCAAGCAGCAACTGCTGTTCAGAAATTCCTTGCTGTGCGCACTGGAGCTGTCGGAGAAGGCCTGTGATAGATCGATCTGGGCCTTCAGACGAAACGAGAGGTGGTTCGAGGGAACTGTACCTCACCTTGGTGAGCAGAACTTCAAGCAATATTTTCGAGTGTACCCGTCCACCTTTCGTTTCATTCTGGAGAGCTTGCGCAGTGAGCTCGAAAGACAGTGCACCAGCATGCGTGAAACCATCACTCCTGAGAAGCGAGTCGGCATTGCCCTATACAAGCTTGACCACTTGATTACGGGCAAACACACGACTGCCACGCTTTCCTCGCTTGTGCAAAATGGCGCGGCGCGAGACCGAGCGTCACCACGTGATATTTCTGACGTGTTGTAGCTGCTTACGAGAGTAGAAAAGGAAATAACCATTAAAAGAGTTCATTACACCTTCTGCAGGATATGAAATTTGTTTTTACAAAGAGTTTTGGTGACAGAAAAATAACCATTCCCTCTTTTTTTCCCAGCACTAGAAAATAGCTGCCGCCCACTGGTTTCGAGGCTACTCATTCGGAGCCGTAAAAGAGATCGACGAACTCCGTTTACGAAAAAGATCGCTTCTGAAAAGAAGTTCGCTCTGTGCCGTGTGTCTGCTGTCAGGAACTCCTTTTCGGAAAAAGACCGCTTACTTAAAAGACTTTTAAGTGCCCGTGTGACAGGGGTATAAAGCATGTTGGTCAAGAGGGTTATTTATAGTTTAATAAATGACGCAGTCGTCTGCGAACATTCTGATGTTAGCTGAAACTGTTGAAGGCAAATCATTATTATAAAAATAAGAACAGAAGGGGTCCAAGGACGAATCCTTGAGGCACGCCTGAGGTTACTGGGAGCGGGCAAGATGTCGTGCTATTTATAAAAACAGTTCGAGAGCGCTTTGTTAGAAAAGCCTTTATTCATTCGAGAATATTGGGATCTATGTTTAACTGACCAAGTTTTAGTATTAATCTTTTATGGGCTATTTTGTCAAACGCTTTGGCATAATCTGAAAAGATGGCGTCAGTCTGAACGCTGAGGTTAAGGTTAGTGTGTAAATCGTGAAGGAAAATGGCTAGTTGGGTTTCGCATGATAGACCTCTGCGAAAACCATGCTGTGAAGCGTGAAAGAACCGGAACGAGTCTAGATGATCCATGATGTGAGAGTATATGACGTGTTCCATGATCTTGCAAGGTACACTGGTTAATGAAATGGGTCGGTAGTTAAGTGGAGAGTTTTTGTTACCGGCTTTGTAGATTGGAAGGACCTTGCCCACTTTCCTATCCTCGGGTAAAGTGGCAGTGGCAAGAGACTGCGAAAATAACAAACATAGATAGGCAGCAGTGATGCATTTAGTATATTTAAGAAACTATGACGTGATTTCATCAATGCCCACAGACGAGGAGATTTTAATGTTCTCAATCCGAGAAACTATACCACAGACAGAAAGAACAACAGGTGGCATTTTCAATTGAATGAGGTCGGAGGGAACTGAATAAGAAAAAGGCGTATCATTCTCTATAGTAAAAACAGATGAAAAACTGTGATTAAATTGTTGAAAACACTCAGCATCGGACAAAACTTCATCGAGCTCATTCGTTAGGCCTACTGTATGAGCACTGTGATGATTAATTACTTCCCAAAACTTCTTAGGAATATTTTCTAATAGTTTGGGAAGTTCGTCATGAAAAAAGAGATATTTAGCGGTTCGAGTTTCTTTCAAATAGAAATTTTCAGCTGCATAGTATTTTTCCCACGCGTGCGCACTGTTTACGAGTTTAGCTGCGTGATAAACCCGCTTCTTTTTGTTTTCTAATCTTTTGAGCGTTCTTGTGAACCATGGTTTTTGAGAATTTGAGTGGAAAGTGACTTTAGGTAAGTACTTATATACAAGTTCATTTATTTTAGCTTTGTATACGGTCCAGTTGTCCTCAATGCTTCGGCTTTGAAAGTCCACTTCAAACAGAGGGTAAAACTGTATTAAATTGTCATTAATTGCTTGATAGTTAGCTTTATCATAAAGACGAATGGTCTTTACAAATGTTTGTGTGGAACTGCCGCAAACTGAAATATGGCTTAGATAACCTTATGGTCACTAATTTCTTTGAGGTAAGTAATGGATGATAAGCATTAGGGACTATTTGTTAGTATTAAATCCAAAGTGTTTGCCGATTCCTGCGTGATGCGTGATGGTTCAGAGACCATTTGTGTAAGATTGAAATTAGGGCCAACATCAATGAAGTTTGTTGCTTCGGAGTTGTTTATAGTGAAGACTTGATTACACCAGTCAATACTTGGGTAGTTGAAAGTCGCCAAAAGGTACTACACTGGCGTTACTGTGTGTTGTAAGAAGCTGGCTTAGCATATCATTCAGTTTCTCTGGAAAGTATGGGCTATTTTGTGGTGGTCTGTAACATACGCCAAGTAAGACTGTTTTTGTCTAGCCCGACATAAAAGCCATAATATTTCAACGTCAGTCACGACATTAATAACGGAGCATGAAAGCTTCCGACTAGCAGCAATGAGCACGCCTCCCCCTCGGGAGCCCTCGCAGTTTTTCCGGAAAATATCGAAATTTGGCAAGTCAGTGAGAAGTTCGACGTCATTGACATCATTAGACAGCCAGGTCTCTGTGAGTACCAACAGGTTACTAGCGGAAGACGATACAAGATTTGATATGCCCTCTGTTTTCCGTAAAACGCTACGTGTGTTTGTGAAAATGATAGAAAAGGATAGATCATTTTAAGGGGTGGTTTTTGCGTGACAGTGCGATTTTTGTTTACGAGGTGATTGCTAGATAGTGGATTCTTTTATCATTTGAGAAGATGAGTCAGAAATGTAACGGTGCGGCCCGATGTATAGCGTTTTGTACCGCGGAGAAAAGGGAGCTGCGTTAGATTTAGCAAACGCAAGAAGGTGTTTTCGCGCAGTACGAACTGCAGCAGAGAAGTCCTCTCCCACGCTGTATTCTGTGCCCTTGAATTTGCGACCACCGGAAAGGATTGCGGATTTAGTCTTGTAAAAGGGAAACTTAACTATTATAGGACGACGTCGGTTTCCGCTGAACTTACCTAGACGGTGTGCACGGTCGATTTCATTTGGGTCTACACTAGCGCCTAATTGATTGCGACAGATGTAAATGATTGATTGATTGATTTTTGGGGTTTAACTTCCGAAAACCACCATAGGATTATGAGAGACGCCGTAGTGGACGGCTCCGGAAATTTTGACCACCTGGGGCTCTTTAACGTGCGCCGAAATCTGAGTACACGGGCCTACAACATTTTCGCCTCCATCGGAAATGCAGCCGCCACAGCCGAGATTTGATCCCGCGACCTGCGGGTCAGCATCCGAGTACCTTAGCCACTAGACCACCGTGGCGGGGCAGATGTAAATAATTAGTTGCTCCGACTGGGCGAAGCTTTCTTTTGTGATTGTTTCAGGAATACCATAAAAAATTAGGTTATTTCAGCGCGAATTATTTTCCGCTTCATCCAGACGGGCTTCAATATTGCCAACTAAGCCAGCTGTTTGCGTACAGTCCGCCCTCAAGCTATCAATGTCGGTCCTGATTGACAGGAGGCTTTGGTAGTGGCTTTCCAAGTCAGTAAGGCGTTGGCTTACATTACTTATCGCTTGTTCTGTAGATAATAGCTGATATTTGAGATTCTTTACCTCTAAGATTAGTTGAGACTGTCCGTTGGTTAGTTTTCGCAATTCAGACAATACGGCAGATGTATCAAGACAAGGATTAGACTCGATATTTCCAGCAAGTAACAGTAAACATTGAATTGCATGAGCGATTTCACAGCAACAGCAAGACAACACCGTGCGCCCGGTAGGTGAACTAAAAAAAATTGCTTGTTCGTTTAGTATATCATCATCATCATCATCATCATTATCATCATCATCATCATCATAATCATCATCATCAGCCTCACTACGTCCACTGCAGGACAAAGGCCTCTCCCATGTTCCGCCAGTTAACCCGGTCCTGTGCTTGCTGCTGCCAATTTACACCCGCAAACTTCTTAATCTCATCTGCCCACCTAACCTTCTGTCTCCCCCTAACCCGCTTCCCTTCTCTGGGAATCCAGTTAGTTACCCTTAATGACCAGCGGTTATCCTGTCTACGCGCTACATGCCCGGCCCATGTCCATTTCCTCTTCTTTATTTCAACTATGATATCCTTAACCCCCGTTTGTCCCCTAATCCACTCTGCTCTCTTCTTGTCTCTTAAGGTTACACCTTCCATTTTTCTTTCCATTGCTCGCTGCGTCCTCCTCAATTTAAGCTGAACCCTCTTTGTAAGTCTCCAGGTTTCTGCTCCGTAGTTAAGTACCGGCAAGATACAGCTGTTTTACACCTTCCTCTTGAGGGATAGTGGCAATCTACCTGTCATAATTTGAGAGTGCTTGCCGAATGTGCTCCACCCCATTCGTATTCTTCTAGTTACTTCAATCTCGTGGTTAGGCTCTGCGGTTATTACCTGCCTTAAGTAGACATAGTATTTTACAACTTCAAGTGCACTATTACCTATCTCGAAGCGCTGCTCCTTTCCGAGGTTGTTGTACATTACTTTCGTTTTCTGCAGATTAATTTTAAGACCCACCTTTCTGCTCTCCTTGTCTAACTCCGTAATTATGAGTTGCAATTCAACCCCTGAGTTACTCAGCAATGCAATGTCATCGGCGAAGCGCAGGTTACTAAGGTATTCTCCATTAACTCTTATCCCTAACTGTTCGCATTATAGGCTTCTGAAAACCTCCTGTAAGCACGCGGTAAACAGCATTAGGGAGATTGTGTCCCCCTGCCTTACACCCTTCTTGATTGGTATTCTGTTGCTTTCTTTATGAAGCACTATGGTAGCAGGTGATCCTCTGTAGATTTCTTCCAGAATGTTTATATATACTTCATCTACGCCCTCATTCCGCAGTGTCTGCATGACGGCTGATATTTCTACTGAATCAAACGCCTTCTCGTAATCTATGAAGGCTATGTATAGTGGTTGGTTATACTCCGAGCATTTCTCTATTACCTGATTGATAGTATGAATGCGGTCAATTGTTGAGTAGCCTATTCGAAATCCTGCTTGTTCCTTTGGTTGATTGAATTCTAATGTTCTCTTTACTCTGTTAGCAATTACCTTTGTAAGTAGCTTGTATACTACAGAGAGCAAGCTGATCGGCCTGTAATTCTTCAAGTCCTTGTCATCTCCTTTCTTATGTATTAAGATGATGTTAGCGTTCTTCCAAGACTCTGATACTCTTCCCGTCAGGAGAGACCTCGTAAACAGGGTGGCTAGTTTTTCTAACACAATCTGTCCTCCATCTTTCAGCAGATCTGATGTTACCTGATCCTCACCAGCAGTTTTGCCTCTTTGCATGCTCTCTAAAGCTTTTCTGACTTCTTCTATCATTACTGGTGGGGTGTCATCTGAGTTACTGCTAGTTCTTATAGTGTTAAGGTCGTGGTTGTCTCGGCTACTGTACAGATCTCTGTAAAACTGCTCCGCTATTTTAACTATCCTATCTATATTGGTAGTTATTTTGCCTTCTTTGTCGCTTAGTGGATACATCCGACTTTTGCCTATCCCAAGTTTTCTCTTCACTTCTTTGACACTTCCTCCGTTATTCAGAGCGTGTTCAATTGTCTCCATGGTATACCTTCTTACATCGCATACTTTACGTCTATTATTCAACTTCGAAAGCTCTGCCAGTTCTATTTTGTCTGTTGTACTTGACACTTTCATGATTTGACGCTTCTTAACTAGGTTCTTCGTTTCCTGGGAAAGCTTGCCAGTGTCCTGTCTAACTACCCTGCCTCCAACTTCCACTGCACACTCCGTAATGATACTCGTCAGATCATCATTCATTGTATCTACGCTAAGGTTGGTTTCCTCACTAGGAGCCGAGTACCTGTTCTGCAGCGACACTCTGAATTCCTGTACTTTCCCTCTCAGTGCTAGCTCATTGATTGGCTTCTTGCGTATCAGTTTCTGTTGTTCCTTCTTCAAGACTAGGCGAATTCGAGACCGTACCAGTCTATGGTCACTGCATAGTACCTTGCCAACCACTTCCACATCCTGCACGATTCCTGGGTGTGCAGTCATTTTAAAGTCTATTTCGTTCTTATTTTCGCCATTAGGGCTCCTCGATGTCCACTTGCGGTTTTCTTGATTTTGGTAGTAAGTATTCAAAATCCGCAAATTATTGCGTTCTGCGAATTCTACTAGTAGCTCTCCTCTGGCGTTTCTAGTGCCGATGCCATAATCTCCTAGTGCCTGGTCTCCAGCCTGCTTCTTCCCTACCTTTGCATTACAGTCTCCCATCAGTATTATATACTGTGTTTTTACCTTACTCATTGCCGATTCATAGAAGCTGACGCTTCAGTTGAAATCTTCATAGAAGCTTTCAACTGAAGCGTCATCATGGCTTGATGTAGGCGCGTAGGCCTGTACCACCTTCATCTTGTATATCTTATTCAGTTTAATTATGATACCTACCACCCTTTCATTATAGCTATAGTATTCCTTTATGTTGCCAGCTATGTTTCTGTGAATTAGAAACCCCACTCCCAGTTCTCTTCTGTCAGCGAAGCCCCTATAGCAAAGAACATGCCCATTCTGCAGCACCGTGTAAGCCTCATCTGTCTTCTTTACCTCACTGAGCCCTATTGTATCCCATTTAACACCCTCTAGCTCCTCGAATAGTACAGCTAGACTTCCCTCACTAGATAAGGTTCTAGCGTTAAACGTTGACAAGTTCAGGTTCCAATGGCGGCCTGTCCGGATTCAGAGATTCTTAGCACCCTTTGCTGCGTTGCAGATCTGACCACCGCCGTGGTCAGTTGCTTCGCAGCTGCTGGGGACTGAAGGCCGTGAGTTATTTGGCGTATGCATGTGCGAGGTAGTGGCCAGATACTCCACCAGGGTGGCCAATCCTTCTCTGGTGAGGGAGTGCGCTCCCAGCGGTGGTTACCGTTGAGGCCACACCCCAGGCCTCTTAATGCAGTTCCATCAACACGCGGATTTTTTTTTTAATCCGGCCCGGTGCCGCGCAGTTCCCAACCGGAATAAATAAAAAGTAACAAGTACCTAAATATACCTAAGAAGGTAATCCAAGAATGTAATGAGGCTGGCTAGCAGCATTGCTTTTGCTTTCAAGTACTGTGGCTGACTTTGGCACTAATACATTTTTAGAGAGTGCCAAGGCATAAAAATACTGCTTACGACATATTCCTGCACTAAGAAGTAACAAATTCAGGTATCAATATTCTGGAAATTACCTTGAAGATTACCTTTTTTCATTCCACCATAATAAACTTGGTCCCTCAAAATCTGTTGTACGTTCTTCTAGGATATGGTTTCTTAATCTTTATGGCCTTGGGAAACCCCAATAAATTTTCCAGGGCACTGCGGGACCCCCATCTTTTTTTTCAGTGAGTAGACAATGATAAAAAAGGGGACGGTGTTGATCTCACTTCTCAATGGGTGTAGCCTTAGTATTACACATTGGCCTCTTATCTTTGATAGTGAAGACCATCACTGTTGATGTGGAACTCCTGATATAGTACACAGACTTGTGATGCCTTCGCATTCCTGCCCCGCAAGCTGCGTAAAGCGCCTATCGACTATGAACTAGATGCTTCAAGCACCTCGCGTCGTAAGTACTATGTTCACACAAACAAAAGGCCAGATGTACAAAAGAATGTTTTTCCCTCTGAAAAACAAAATAAAATAAAATAAATAAATAAGTATAATAAGTAATAAAAAGAAGGAACGGCACAGTCTCACAACTAAATGGCTATTGACTCATACACTGGTCATAAGGCTAAGCCTAAATGTTCGTGCAGCCATCAGCCATCAAGAAGCGATGCCTCTTGTGTGTATCAAAGTGCCTGCTATTGTTCTAATTAAAGAATCTGATATAGTGCAGCAGCAAATCAGTGTGCATGAAAATTGTGCCACATGAGTTCTGGCGTGCTACGAGTCCTAAATGAAGTGCCGAGGGGCCTGTTAATGGTGTGTCGACACCCAATATCCTCATCTGCAACTCAATATACAGAATTAACCAATTCATAATTGTGTTACAAAAATGTGTACGTGTTACAGACTGCACCCACGAGCATTAATTACCCACGCTCCACAAGCACTGTCAGCGTGGCTCCACATACTGTGCAACAAGTTACATGGCACACGCCAGACAAGTTTGTCTTCATTTGTTCTTCGAGAGGCGAGGATATGTGCTATCAAAAGTGCTATAAATTATTTAGAAACTGAAGGTTATGACCGGAAAGATTAAATTGCCTTAAGGGGTAGTAACGTGTGTCACATATGAGGCACGTGTATACTGTATCTCCTAGTATGTTAGTAATTCAGATATTGTCAGCATGGTGCAAATTGTCGACGCCATTCAAAGTAATACTCCTGCCACACTCATCGAGTTGAAAGGAACACAGCAGGAAAAGAGGACAAAATCCGGTGCATTAACAATACAAGTAACATGAACAAACCAAATAACATAAATTCAATGGGTGCATTTCAGGTATTCGTAGTGGTTCATCTATACTAAGGTAGCCACACTAGTTTATACTTAAAATAAAGAAAGCTCATCATGTCTGACTTCTACATACATTTACCATCTATTACCCACCTGCAGTTAGTGCAGTGCTTATACTGCCAAGATAGGCAACAGTTAAATATTCACTTCCTCTGCAATCAGAAGTGCAATAAATCTGTGCATGTCACAACTAACAACCATATTAATGTGCATTCAGAACGCATTTCAAGTGACCACGAGAACACCTCGCATTATTGTTGTGCAATATAATGAATAATAGTAGGCTTGTGCTAATAGTGAATTATAGGTTCGAAGCGAATTCGAAGCGAACAGTGATTTTGATCGAAAAATTTCAAATCGAATTCAAATAGTATATATGACATATAAATGATACATGATATACAAAGAAAAATAGGCATATCTATCACGACGTAACTAACCGAAGAATATTTTAAAAAATCGAAACAGGGCCTCTATGCAAATGCCTTTTTTTCTGCTCAAAGCAAGTCAAAACAACTTCAAGTAGTAGCAGGAGAACAGAATAGGGAGTATTGATTACTCACCTGTGCGGCATGTAGTCATGTTGCGGCATGAGTATGGCATGTAGTCATGTTGTTACATGAAACGCGTGTGATGATATTCATATTAGGGTCTGTCACTTTTGTTCGCCGTGCACTCATGTCATACCATACCAGTTTCGTAACATGTCATGTGAAAGAAACCACCGCAAGAGCAGCAAGATTGATTGATTTGTGTGGTTTAACGTCCCAAAACCACTATATGATTATGACAGACGCCGTAGTGGAGGGCGCCGGAAATTTAAACCACCTGGGGTTCTTTAACGTGCACCCAAATCTGAGCACACGGGCCTACAACATTTCCGCCTCCATCAGAAACGCAGCCGCCGCAGCCAGGATTCGAACCCGCGCTCTGCGCGTCAGCAGCCGAGTACCTTAGCCAATAAACCAGCGCGGCGGGGCTCGAACCCATTTAAGTTTCTTTATTTAGAAAGCTTTAATATACCTGCCTGTTTGAGTTGCAATTGTGCATCCTGCAAGACCAATTCTGAACTGAAGGATTGATACAGGTAGTTCGAAAATCGAAGAGTGATCTGCCACAACTGCGAAATATGAGATAGATGACTTCTGTGGTAAAGGAAGCTATTAACTTTCTTACACGACCTTTCATAGCAATTCCTGAGATCTTACGATATTGAATGCAGAACACTGTGCATAAATCATCATGTTTGTGTAGTGGTAGCAATTTTTGCGCCTTTTACCCATACATGCTCTTCACGTCTCCTACATTGTTTCCTACCATGAAAAACTAAGTACAGATACGCATAAAATGCCAGGAATCAGTAGATAGTTGTCATAAAGAGACAGCGAAATAAACGTGAAACATAAGTTGTCCGAAAAAAAACATACTTCGAAGCACCGCTGCACCATGCCACAAAAGAAAACACAATGAAATAAATAGAACAACAGAACAACGATAACAGGCCATGTATATGCTCATTTAACCTCTCATTCGAGAAAACAAAGTACGAACATGGTAATGCACTCGAAGCCGAAGACAATAGTGATAGCGTTGACGCTTCTGTTTACCTTCCTTGGGCTTTATGGTATACGTGGGAACGATGACTGGGGTCCCAGAATTATTCACCTTGTGTGGGAGTGTCTCCAAACGTACCTGTCCTCTCTCGACGTCTTATGCAAAGGCAAGAGAAATGTAACTTTAGGTTAGATTCTAGATCACGACAGAAGTAGAACTGTCACCTTTTTTGTGTTTTCTGTACCCAGACTGGGCGGTCAGTAGTAGTAAATATTCCACGACGGTCGCGTGTATTGAAGCATAAGAAATTTGCATTACCTTATGGAAATAGAAGCACGCACAAAGGGGGCTCTGTTTGTCACCTCATTGACAGCTGTAAAAGTCTGTGCAGCTTGCGTGTGCAAGCGCTTGGTAGCTCTCGGAAATAGCATTCCCAGCTTCGTGCCAGGTGCGCGCGATTCTTTGTTTGCAAATTGTGCTAGTGTGTATTGTTCTCACCACACAATATTTTCTCAGATATCATGCATGCCGTTGTTCATAAGCAAAGGAGCTCGTACACCGGCGTACTATATATTTCCATGTGCTATATCGTTTAGCTTGAAAAGATCTCCATTGTTACGATTTCTTGTAAGAACTGTGAAACTCGACTTTGCTGCATAGAGCACCACAGAAGTCATGCGGTTTGTTGCGCACCTTGCTTGTTTTTTTTACTTCTAAATTGATTACATTGAAGCGCCCCCACCTTCCTCCATCGCAGAAAAAAGTGTTTTGCGCAGCTAACGTTACTTTACATTACATCCGCGGAATCGGATATACTGTAATATTTACGCTCTTACCCGGGTCAGTGGAGCAGGCGTTTGGTGCGCTGCGACATCCCGAACCCAAGCCAACGGGGGGATTTAGATCCCGTCTCACGCCTCACCTTGCGTGGCTTTGTCGTGTCCGGGGTAAGCTGGATCCTGGGTGTTGAGCAAACGCTGAGTGATTGGATGTTTAAGGCTCCGCTAGATACAAGATACCCCTTTGTCCCCAGCTTCACACAGATGGTACCCCTGCGCTGACCGACCCTGGGAAAATCGGCAGTTCCCTTTTCCTGTCTCTTTTCGCATTTTCGTCTTTTTCTTCATTTTAAATGTATGCTGTCTTCTCTTTTCCGAATACCTCGGTGTTTTATGGCGGCTAAGCTTAATATTGTGCGGCTATTCTACCCAGGGTAAACGTAATTTGGTCATATATCAGTGGCGTACTGCTGGCGTAGAGCAGACTAGCTAACATGTTCTGCCACGTCCCCTTCTTGGGCTGCGTGGTGGGTGGTAGGCACCGATGCCGAAGAAGCCCCTTCATCATAACACCTTTGAACCCCCCCCCCCCCCCCCACCGTGACCAATTGTTCCCGCCATAAGGTTGCAACCCTCCCATAATACTATTTTCTTCACAGCGAACAATCCTCAACTAACTGCAAACCAATCTCGCTTTTTCTTTTGGCCAAGTGCCTGAACAACACCATTGGAACCAGCCTTCAGGCTACAAAGATGGCTTGTTGGGATATTTTATTTGAATGAAAAGACAAGGAGCAGTTAAAAAATTTTACAGCTCGTAGCTCTTGGCTATATCCCCGTATGAGTGTGTGCACATCTTACCCTGAACACAGTGAAGGGCGTTGTATCCGATGGAGACTTGATGACATTACGTGAAGATGAACTCCTTGATGGATGGAAGGACCAATGTATAGCACATTTGCAGCACATAACAATTAGACGCAAGAACACTGAAATTGCAACAAAGCACACAACACTTACTTTGAACTCAACCACTCTAACCCAGACAATCGTAACCGGCCATGTAAAGCTTCCTGTGCGTGCGTAAATTCCTAACCCGAGACGTTGTTTTAAATGTCAGCGATTTGGACATGGGTCTCAGACCTGCCGAGTTCAGCTCACTTGCGGTACGCGTGGCACACCAGGTCACGGTATGGGTGAATGCCGACACGTTGAGGTTCTCTGTGCAAACTGCGAAGGCAACCATCCCGCATACTCCAGAACGTGCCCAGCCTCGAAGAGAGACAGAAGAGAATTATCACCATAAAAGTTAATGATAATTTCACATTCCGTGAAGCGCGACAACGAGTCTCACCTTTCTTCGCACTAAGAACATCTTTCCCCGAAAAGGTGCAGCGAGGGGTGGCGACACCGTGGCCCTTGGTAGATATCTAGACCAGACCTAGAGAGCCCAGTTCAAAGCTACTTGCTCCTAGGTGGCAGCAGCCAGCGCTGCCCTGCCCACAATAAACCAGTCCACACCAGTCAGGGCAGGCCAATGAAGCAGCCAGGGCAATGCAGGGGCTAAGGGGGTCCCATCAACATCCTGCTCGGTGAGAAGAAAGACTTCGTCGACTGAAGCGAAGTATAAGCGACACAGAGCTTGCTTTCTGAAGTGGGCGTCCAGTGCCTCGCAGGAGGCTATGGACACTACTTCAGCCGAACGATGTTGGTAGCGCCGAAAAATGGCGACCTGTAGCGACCGCTCCAAAAAAGAAAAAGCACCAGTCATAGGGCCTCACAACGGCCCGGTAACATGAGCCACTCTCAGTTAATTTTACACTCAGCACTTTCTTGCTAGTTTGTAAGGCAGAAAATCATTTACTGGAAGGTTAGAGAGTACTCCGAAACCCAGATGCGGTCTAAGATCATCTCAGTAAGCTCAACCTGAAAGTGTTGCGTATGCAAGAAAAACACTTTACTCCTCGACACATGCACCGAATTTCGCCGCCAATACAATATTTTCCGAAATGACCCTGAAGATGCTGTCGTATCAGCGGGCAGAGTAGACATTATAGCTGGTTGAAATGTAGCATGCCAGCAGATGAAGCTCCAGACAGTCCTTGATGCAGTGGCCATTCGAGCTGTACCTTGTAACAAACTTATCACCTCATGCTCTCTTTATATGCCCCTACCCTCTGAGCTTAACAGATGCGACTTGCGATCGTTAACAGATGAACTCCAAGAACCCTTTTTACTTTTAGGTTATTATAAAGTACTTAGCGTCCTGTGGGTGATTCTCGTTGTTATGCTCGAGAACGTCCCATTGAAGAACTTCTTTGCTCGCTTAGCTTATGCCTCTGAAATACGAAGGTGTTTACGTATTTTACCCTGGCCAACAATTCGTACTCCTCGATTCTATATATGTTAGCATTTATCACCATCCTTTTTGGCCGATTTCCTATGAAGAGCTCTTAGAAACTGTTATGGGAGTGACAACTTTCCAATAATTCTGAGCATGCCGAACAAATACCAAGTACACCCGCTGGTACCGAGATGCAAGACCAAATCAGCTGAGTGGGAACAGTATCAAAGTTTACCCACATGACATGGACTAAAATGTCGCATCTGATCATAGACGACACCTTCACGCATTTCACAGCTTTTATTCTTGATGCCGCATCTAAGTGCATTATTGAAACGAGCACATTGATTTCGAACTGGCGTGTTTCATGGTAAAACGATTCTTGCAGAAAAGCTCGGATAACCAGAACAGAGCGTGGACGTCGCTTAGCGACCTTCCAACAGGGAAACATCTGCAAAATTTTGAGCAGGTAAAATTGCAGGCAAGGAAAACACGCAGATAAGCCAGACGAGCGAGCTGAACAAAGTTTATAACGAGTATCAGCTCGTACACTGATGAAGTAAAGTGTGAAACAAGGTCCAGAAAATTAAAAAGCAACAAACATATTATTTTCCGTTATAGTAAGTACCCTCGGGGAAAGCTTGGATGACCGAGCAATGTTTTTGGTGCACATTTGTATTATATATCGAGCTCCTTACACCACTCTGACACTTTACAAAAGTACAAAGCGCACTCAGAACAACAAAACCCAGAAAGAAAATCTACAAAAGATCAGGCGTACTACGAGCCAAACTGTATTAACACATCTCGTCTAGGTCTTGACTGCATAATGTACGTGGTGCTGAAGCACTAACCCTCCGCAACACAAGAAATCTCCTTTTTTTACAATGATTTATGGTTTTCTGGTGTGATTCCTTTTTTGATGAAAACTGTTATAGTTTCAATTTAAGCCAGGTATAGGATGCCTCAGCTACACAACATACAGGCATGTAGCGTTAACTTGCTGCAAATCTAAAGTATTCGAAAAAATGATTACGTGCCACCTACTCCACTTTCTAGAATCTAACAAACTGCTAGACCCATACCAGTGGAGGCTTAGGGAAAGCCAATCCGCCACCAATCATCTCACACGCATGGAGGCGCGCATACATGAAGCTTTTGTTCATAACCATTATTTCTATGTGTATTCCTCGACATGGAGAAGGCCTATGATGCGGCGTGGTGGCTCGGGAAATTGAGATACCTCTCACACATGTTCAATATCATAGAAATTTATCTGTGTGTTCGCACATTGCACGTTCGAGTGGGCAGTGTCTTTTCCAAAACATTTTTTCAGGAAACCGTAGCACAACATATGGCTTTTCAATTGTTTTCACTCAGCATTTGTGAGTGACAGGTTCAGCTTGCTCTTAACAGTTTCCAAACGGGCTGATGAAAATGGGTTCAAAGGGAACGCAGAAAAAGCACACGCCTCCTGTTTGCACGGAAAAAAGGCTTCCACTCTGATCCTCACAATATCATTACAGGTGAACGCCTACCCCTAAGCACAGTACATAGGTTGCTAGGTATAATTTTGGATGTGAAGCTAACATTTGTACCACACCTCAAACGGGTTAAAAATAAATGCATCAAAACAAGAAATATCCTGAAGGTACGGTCACACACATCCTGGGGCAGCGACAGAAATGGAATCATGAATCTCTATGAAAGACTCGTACGTTCACGCTTTGACTATGGGGCAATAGTCTATCATTCAGGCACGTATCTTGTGCTCTGAAAATGTCGGATTGTGTTCATTATTAAGGCGTCCACCTTTCGACGGATGCCTTTAGAACAAGCCCAGTTGGGAGCCTTTATGTAGAATCAGACGAGTGGTCACTTCATCTGCAGAGAGCATATTTGTTCTTCACGTGTTTCATAAAAGTGCATGTGAACAGTGAGTAGCCCACACATTCCACCATAAACGAACTGTTTGTGCTCAACGTTTTTGCAATCAGCCCACAATGGGGCATCTTTTCACTGTGCGTTAGCGAGTTGACTGAAGAAACAAACGTCCCGCTGCTTCAGCACCTTATCTTTCCTGCTATGCAAGTTGCGCCATGGCAGTGGGGCTCATAGAGTGTGACATATATCTCATGGAAGTACGAAAACATGAAGCCATCGCACATGTATGTACATTATTTTGTGAATTGAAGCACAAGTAAACTTGTCCAGAATAGTACCCTGACATTTCCAAATCGCACACTTCTCTATCCTACGCTGCAATCAACCCATTATTTTCAGATTTCGGTGATCTGCATCCCAATAAAAGCACCTTTACCGCAGAAGCTGAGGGTGGTAAAATTGCGAAAAACCACGAACAAAAACACAACAACATCGTCCTTTCACTTTACTCACTCTTATGCACATGTAGTCTACACACTGAAACAGCATGTCGTGGTTCTTTCGGTGTCAGTGCATTCCGAGGTATGGGCAATTGCATTGGTGGACCGGCTAGCTGCATCAGTCCATGAAAAAGCTGCTATTCCTTCCGTAGCTTTTTCTTCACTAGACACAAAACCCCTAGTGAAACGAAAACTCAGAGTGTACTGGCCGCAGTTGCGGGTCACACACACAAAATAAGCTACATTTTACAAGGCGAACCTTGACAACTAGCCAGCAGTATCCATGTCATGCCTTACACAAGTAACACTTACCTGGCTACGATTAGGACACACACGTTTGGGCTCAAAAACGGGTACGCCCGTTTTTGAGCCCATCTCTGCGTCTGTCCGTCCATCTGTCTGTTCTTCCATGTATCCGTCCCTCCCTCTGTCCATCTATCCGTCTATTTCCGTCGGTGCTTCCGTGCGTCCATCTGTCCATCCGTGTGTCCATCCATCCATGCTTTCGTCCGTCCGTCCGTTCGTTCGTGCTTCTGTTCGTCTATCTGAGTGTCCGTGCGTGGCTCTGCCCTTCCGTCCGTCCGTGTGTCCCTCCGTCCATGTTACCGTCCATTCGTGCTTCCGGGCGGATGAACGGTTGGGCGAATGGACGGACGGATGGTCCGCCCCACTTATCATTATTCACTCCATACTGTGATATGCTGTGATTTTTTTAAAAGATATTCATTCCTTAACGTGATTTACCAAGGCAATGGGCAGCACGATCTCTGAACGGAGACAGCTGCGGTAGACGCGTCACAGGAAGCACCCGTGTCATGCCCCTTCCAGACAAGAACGTTTCATGAGGTCTTAAGTACGTCTGACGAGGCGCCTAAAGAACTTTTTATTAAATGCGAAGCATTTCCTAGCAAACTTCGGTGGCTTTGAGCGTATCTATCTATCTATCTATCTATCTATCTATCTATCTATCTATCTATCTATCTATCTATCTATCTATCTATCTATCTATCTATCTATCTATCTATCTATCTATCTATCTATCTATCTATCTATCTATCTATCTATCTATCTATCTATCTATCTATCTATCTATCTATCTATCTATCTATCTATCTATCTATCTATCTATCTATCTATCTATCTATCTATCTAGCTGGCAACGACCTTTAGCTCCCCTGGCCGTTTTGATAATGGTATCAATACCAAACTTTGTATGGCATGGCATGAATGTATTAAGAACATATATGACTATTCATGTATGAAAATCATAACATGCATGTCATGAATGTGATGATTTACATTTCATGGTCTTGCAGCTCTCACGGTAGTTTCGCTCACATGACATGTTGCAAAACTGGTATGGTAGGACATAATTGCATAGCAAACACAAGCGACAGACCCTAACATGAAAATCATGACATGCGTGTCATGTAACAACATGACTACGTTCCACGCTCATGATGCGCTCGCGGCCGTTTCGCTAACGTCACATACATCAAGTTTTGTATTACGGTACGTGAATGGATGACGAAGGTATGTGACTGGTGCAAACATGATAATCATGAGATGCGTGACATGCAATAACATGACTACATGCCATGCTCATGATGCGCTGGTGGCCGTATCGCTAGCTTCACTTATACCAAATTTGGTATTACGGGAAGAGAATGGATGACGAAGGTGTGATACTAGTGCAAACATGATAAACATGAGATGCGTGTCATGTAACAACATGACTACATGCCACAGTCAAAACGCCAATACATTTCGACGTGACGCGGTGCGCGTTTGCGCCGGCATGACGCCGGCGTTCATTTCGTGGTGTCACTCCGGCGTTGCCACACCACAGGGCGCCCGTCCTGCCATATACTCACAGGCGCGCGCCGTGCTGCGTTGTTTTGACGCATGCGCGTTTCAGCGGGTGCAGCGTCTCTCGTCACGAAAAGAGGGGATGCAATGCAAGAGTTTTAGTACTGCGTACGTTGCGTGCGTGGCGGCGTTGCGTACGCAGGGACGCCACGTTATGTGTAGTGCGCATGCGCAGACCGCAACGCGCACGTATCGCGTTACGTACGCAGCCGCTACGTACGCCCGCATGAGATGCGTGCGTGCGTACGTATGAGGTGATCGCGCCGCTCTCGAACACGTTCGCGACAGCGCGAGACTTCGTTTTGCAAAATGGCGGCATCGAAGGCAAGCACCGGCCGGCTCTTCTTTTCATCGCGTATGATTTGGAGCTTCTGCGCGGAGTAAACGCGCACAACCCATTTCAAGATCCCTCGCGGTGGGGAGGCATTGTGAGAACATGAACCTTGCTTTGGGAAAAGTGTTTAGTGTGCGCGCCTTGCGTGAAAGGCTGGATCTTCTGATGGCACAGGTCCTCGCAAACGACCACGCCAGCCTCAGAAAGTGAGTACTCAAGTTTTGATACCTCACGATGTGCTTCGTATGTCACATGCGTACTTTTTAGAGCGAAAGCTTTACTGGCCTAGACGAGCAAGTTTCGCTGTGTATCTTCGCGCAGCGTTGAAGCGAAGAACGGATACCCTGTGACAAGCCGCGCGAGCCTAGAACAAACGCGTTCGTCGGCTCATCTGTGTATGTCACAAACCAGCGCCTCGATAAAGCGCGCGTGATGCCGCTTTCAATGCCCGCGGTCGACGATCTAGAAGAATCGGATGACGGCGCCGCGTGAGCCGTGACAAGTTACGTCGATGGAAGTAACTACAATGATCTTCGCTGGAGTCTGCGTCAGTGTTTCCTGGAAGAGAAACATTTTAATACCGTCCAAGAATTGTGGAGTGGATACGCAGTTGAATTTAAGGACTTTAATGTTCGAGAATATTTGTAATGCATGAGATAGCATTTGTAGCAAGTGATCTGTTCGTTTAGTTCCCGTTGTATGCACTGCTATAGCGCGCGCCGCGCAGGTTTCCGGGCTCGCGCCACAGCTACCACTCTGCTGTTAGATCGAAAACACAGAGGTACATGAGTATGTCTACGTATTCTCATCTTCACGTTATTCATGTATCGCACATATTGAATTCATTCTGATCCACTTTTTGATGCTGCCACGGTCGTTTCATATTTTAACCGCTGACTGTGTTACTTCCAGGTCGGGTACCGAAGAAAAGTACGAGGAAAAAGAAAGGCTGCTACAAGAGACATGCAGCCTCGCAAGAGACTTTGGCTACAAGATCAAAAGCCGTAAAGCGCAGCCCTCTGCGGGTCAAAGGGTCAGTGGGGTTGTGACTCGCGACACTGCCGCTGCTACGTTGGTGCCAGCGTCACAAGTCGCCTTCGGTACTTAATGACATAGACAACCGGTAGCTCTTTTGAGCAACGACATGAATACCAAATGACATAGGGCAAAGAAATCTTTGGTCAGGGTGAACTGGAGATCATTGGGAGGGGTCTTTCGTCCGGATTTGGACATATAATGAGCTGACGATGGTGATGCAAATGTGATATGTTCTGGGAAATGTTATTGTCCCGCTTATCTATAATGTCAGTCATTACACATAATGCTATATGAGTGAGGGAAAATGTACGTATGCGAAAAGTAACTATGCACAGGGGTAGCTCTTTTGCACGCTTTTTGCTACTGTCTACTGGTAGCATGGTTTCGCAGCTTTCATTAAGTACTAAGAACAAATGCAACGTTAGTAAATGATTGCACTTCACATATGGGTCATTGTGCAGTAAATGTTTAATAGGGGTAATGCTTCTGGAACTGTATGATTGAAACACAGTCTACTCTAACCCACTGCCCAGAGCCACTGAGTGCAGATGCATGTTTTGACGGCACATCTTAAAGTGCTGCAGACCTACTGGAGAGAATTTCACAGGGCACCGACATAGCTGTAACACCTGACCTCTCGGACGAAACCACGACCACTGCTAATAACCAGCGGCAAGGGGCATCAACAAATGCGGAAGACAGGCCTGATACTGAAGGAGCTGCCCAAGTTGTGCCTAGTAAGTACATGGCTGCATTTTACAACAAAATCTATTACTTTACTCATTACTCTGTGATCATTACCTTGTAGCGGAATAAGTGAACACACTTAACTGGTACTCACTCAACCACTGAAGCTGCGTATAGCACAGTGACATATCAACATTTTTGATATAGCTGGGCTCATGGCAACTCATACAAGAAATCCCACTGCGCATGCAGTCTGTGATTTGACTACAAAAAATCACTCGTGCCCACTTAGGTGAACAACAGGGAACGGACTCTGCTATTTCTTTATTGGGACTACCTTACAATCATATCATGTTCAACATATTCATGTTTCAACCGCTCTGGCCAATTGACCGCTACTGCGTTTGAAATTGATGGTGCTGAGTGAGTAGACTCCCAATTTAGGCAACAGACTACCATTCATATTTCTGTCAGTATCAAATTTTTTAACACCTAACAAAATTTAGTGTTCATTTTCTTTGTCACTGATGTTCATTGCTGCCTGGTTTGAAATAAATGATGCTGCAAACTAAATGCAAATAAATTTAAATTTTACAGGAAGACGCAGGGCTCAAGCAGCGACGGCTAGTGGGGACTACGAATTCATCGAGAAGAGGTGGAGACACGAGAGGGCCCTGAAAGAGAAGGAGCACGCGCTTCAGAAGGAGCGCCTGGCCGTCGAAAAGCTCCGAATTGAGCGAAAGCAAGAACGCTCCGAGAAAAGGCACGAGCTGAAACGAGACAGAACTGAAAGAGAGCTGCAACTGAGAGAGCGGGAATGAAAATTCATGAACGCCAGCTGCAAGCACAACTCGATGAAGCGAGCCAAAGAGAGCAGCTGTCGAGATTCAACATGGCTACTCAAGACACGACACTCAAAATTGCAGAAACGGTTTGTGATAAGTTGGCAAAGTAAAAAGCGTGTAAATAACATTCGGCTGTATTCCCAAGAAGGCAGACTAAATAATGTAATGGGGCTTCTGGCGGGGTTGTAAATCCAGCTCATGACGGTAAACTTAATTTTATTATGCAAACATTTCAGTGTTGCAGAGAAAACACTTCAACACTATGTACCTGAATTATTACAGTTGCACAGTTTTGCATTATTTTTTGTTTCTTGTAAACACTTTGTACTTGAAAATAAAGGAAGAAAAGCATTTCTTTTATGAGTACGCATGCTTGGCCTGGATTCTGAAACGTTCTCGTGGTGGTGGGCTCGTACTGTTACACAAAATAGTTGATTGAGGTTTATATAAGTTCAGTTGCACTTCACTTAATGACTGGTGGGGCTCAAGTAGTCTTGCAGGCAAGGTGACTGCACATCAAAATATGTAGACACTTGGTTACCATACATACAAGCATGACAGTTGGTCAGGATAACAGCTACCCTGTACATGCGTGGTACGGCCTGAAGTAGTATCTTCTGTTTTTTTAATGTCAACAAATGCAAATTCTGAGATGACTTTTCCAAATCCCCACTCAACAGACTGCCTGACCGCACTCAAGGATGAATTGAACTTTTGTTGGGCGGCTGTCAATGCTGCTCCTCCGTAGGGCTTCATAAGCAGTGGGCGGAGAGGATAGGCCGGGTCGCCGTATATAACAAATTCCTTGTCCAGTGTCAATGCTTCCAGCTTTTCATACAACTCACTGTCCCGAAGAATGCCTGAAAACAATCAGTTCCATATAGTTAATCATCCTTCAACGCATTCAACACAGTTCAACTACAAGAACAACGAGTGCCCGCATACTTTGTAGGATGCTTCTGCGATTGTAATGTAGTGGCTATATCTGTGTATGTGGAACTGACTAATGAACGGTCCGATCACGTTTCCTTGAACGTCATGTATAATGTTGTGACGGAACATAACTCACCAGCATCATGCCTTCGTCCCGGGTAAGGTCCATCCAGCTGGCAGATGAGCCCATTTAGACACATCAAAGTCTGGTATTTGAGCACATGTAGCCTCTTGGGCCCGGAAAAGTACAGGCGCTGGTCTTGCGAAAGTCGGCATATGGGGCGTGCTGTATCATCGATAAACGCCCAGCAGTTTCTCAGTGGAGCACCTTTACGATGAACAGCCTGGGTCAAACAAATATCAACATGAGAACAAGCACTAATGCGTTCAATTACGAAGCGCTAAAGAAAGAAAATATAACTTACTTCGCTCATAGCTTCCATGTCCGAATGTTTCAGCCACGGGTGAATGTTCATAATATTCAGGAGGCAACGGAAGTTCTTTTCGATGTGGTAGAGTACTTTGTTCGATACTCTCGACACCACAGAATAGTGACGTCCAAAATATTCTTGGAGGTCACACAGCCTGTTTGGATAGGCAAGTCTCCGGAGGCATATGCATAGGGCATCTGCGGCCGTTACCCTCACTCCCTGAGCACTAGTGATGTACTGCGGCATCTTCAGGGCACGCACGAACACTGGAAAGTCAGCTTTTTCGAAGCGAAACTGTCGTCAAAAACACTGACTCGACATTGAGTCCAAGTTCAGTAGGCCACCTCACGATGCATGCTCCCGCAGCATGAGTGCCTCTATGTCTTCCCAACTCAGGTGCGCCAGGCAGTAAGGGTCCCAAAGAATACTTGACATCGCCGTACCTACCGCACGGCCGGTGAGAAAGCGCGAACGTTTGGCAGTCTTACTCGCGCGGGCGTTCACCAAACGTTTAGAGTGGCTACAGCTGCGGTATCGTACTATGGCCTTTATGTGGCTTGAAATATGGCCATAATCTGGGTATAGCACTTGGATTGGCTCACATTGGCTGTCAACAATACGTACTTCTATTTTGATCTACCAGATGGTGCAACACGCTTCAGCTCATTACGTACGGGGGTACTACGGCGTACTAAAAGCCGATTAGTGGCAAACGACGCCACGTAACGCAAGGCGCTTGAGTGATGCGTACGTAGCACCATTCCGTAGTACTAAAACTCTCTGTTGTCTGGGTAACGGATCGGCGCGGAATGCAGCACGTCGCATTTCGCGCCGGTTGCCATCGGGCCGCGCTGACGGACGCTGGTCCCGCCTGGCGTCAGACTAAAGAGTGCTGGCGTTTTGCTAACGTAGCGTCGCTGTGCCCAGCGTGCACGCGCGTCAACGCTACATTGGAGTATATTGGGCCTTTCATGATGCACTCATGGCTGTTTTGTTAGCTCCACATATACCAAATTCGGTGTTACCTGACGTCAATGAAGGACGAAATATGTGACTGGTGCAAACACAATAATCCTGACCCGCGTGTCATGTAGGAACATGACAAAATACCACGCTCTTAGCGCGCATGCAGCCGTTTTGATGATGTCGTCAGTACTGAATGCTCATCATCATTTTTGATTGATTATGGGTCTACTTTTCGAGGTAAAAACTTGTGGCAATAAAAAAAATGATATGTTAACCTCTCACTTGTGTGATACCCCTCGAGGGGCCTTAGAGAAAAATAAAGCTATGTTATGTTATGTTTTGCTAGCTCCACATATACTAAATTTGGTATCACGTGACGTGAATAAATGACGAAGGTAACGACAGATCCAAACATGATAATCATGACACGGAAATCATGTACGGCATCATTTACGCCCACCTCGTAACGTTGTGCTGATTTTACAGTGACATATCAACAATTCTCATTCGTGCTTCGCATATCATCAATTCCCATGTACGTGGGATCTACCAAATTTTTTATGTGACAACCTTTTGCCACTCATTTTCACTGCACACATTACATGTCACACTCATGAGTTCAATACACATATGCTTGACGCGGCTTTAGGGCGAGGAAATTCCGGCCCTAATACAGCTACTGAACATATTCAGTGTTAACACTCGGCACTATGTACTGCCAATCTTTGGCCATCAAATGGCCTTTGCGCCAATAAACAACACCAATTGTCATCGTTCTAGCTAATAACGCTGTTTTGCTGTTTCTCCGGAATTGGCTGAAATTTTACAAAGCAACGTTGGCATTTATTAGCTTCGTGTTACATGACGTCACACTACTGTCATGATGACAACAGAATGTTCGGTGGCCCTGATTTCAATATGGCATCTTAGGGTGACGTTATGACACGATGGTGGTGTTGACGCCGACCGCTGTTTTTCTCAATCGCCTAGGCACCTAAGGCTCTCACTCTATTGAGAACATTAAAAAAAACACAAAGCCACTATACTCCATCTACACAGTTCGCTCTACTCCTTTGAACCCTACAGGGCTCTCAACCAAGAGGAATGCGAATCAGCCCCTTCACATGTATTCATCTATGACGTGCCGTTTGCTCAGCGTCTTCATGATATCTGCTCGCACGCTTGGAGCAAGTTAAGCGGACAGACGGCATCGCTGAAACAATATAAATGACTTCACCAATTGCAGCTGCTTCCATGCGCTTCGAACTTATAGTAGTCAACTCATAAGTTACGCTTGTATTTGCTTTATATAAGGTGCGTGATGCTTCGAGAGAACTGTATCTATGATAATATTGGTCTAATTCCAGTAGCCGTTAGAGAATTATCACCTTGTTAGGCTTAGCAGGCGATGCTAACAATAGCTTATTTAGCAAATAATGGCTAAACATATTTAATCCTTCATTGTCATCTTGAGGTGGTCCAAAGCCATAGGTCATTTCAGCATTTATTTGTTTGTACTAGCTCATTACACGGAGAGAAAGCTCAAGTTATGATCGAAACAGGGAGCCACGTCTGCCTGGCCCTGTCATGTTGACTTGTAAGCGGGACTGTCGGTGGTTACTTATACAACATTTAAAGGCGCACAACATCAATGCGAAAAAGAAAAGACATTGCCCCGCCGTGGGTGTCTTGTGGCTAATGTACTTGGCTGTGGACCTGCTGGTCGCGGGACCAAATCCCGGCTGCAGCGGCTGCATTTACGATGGAGGTGGAAATGTCGTAGGCCTGTGTTCTCAGATTTGGGCGCATGTTAAAAAATACCAGGTGGTCGAAATTTCCGGAGTCCTCCACTGCGGCGTCTCTCATAATCATATGGTGGTTTTATGGTGGTGAACCCCAAATATCAATCAATATCAAGAAAAGACATACCGCCCATCGATGTGACACGCGCCCAACAAGTGCAACTGGCGAAACCCTGCCATTTGTAAGCCACGCGGCTTTTCATCGAACCTGGCACATAATGATAAGTCTGCGACGTAGTTTGGTCTCGTGGTATTCATAGGCGCTGATTTGTTTTCGTTCAAACATCTATGCACCTCTTTAGCGAGAGAAAGTATGGTCTGCAGCAAAACTAGAGTGCCCGACGAGCTTTGCAGCCTGAGACGTGCACCTGAGCACCGTCCCGTCCACCATTTTGCCCTACCATAGCGCCGCCTGTAGTCGCTGGAATGATTGAATAGCTTTGAAAGGGCTGGTCGGTATTTCTGAACGGAAGGGATTACAGTAAGAAAATAGCAAGGTGACTGCTGCACATAAAAACAATTCCCATAAGACGTGCAATCTGCCGATTTATTATTTTCGTTGTTTCTTGAACATCAGATATTTGTTTGGGGGGGGGGGGGTTGGAAACGCGTCATTGTTGATAGTGCTGATGTTTATTCCTCCATGAGCGTAGGAAGTCTAGTGTGGCGTGGAAGCCACGCAATTACTTTCAAGAGCCAGTTGGTAGGCGCCCATGGCGTCGCAGATTCTTTGCATCTGAGCTGGCTTTGTTTGTCGATCGAGCCACTTGGCGTTATTCTTGGTACCGCATCTTTCACAAACCAGCGGATCCTCGTTGTGACTTGTTCAGTACAATCCCGCATGAGCCAATGACCTGCTCGGGGATAATACACCAACTCGGAATTCCTCAGCCATTCTTGGTTGTACGCTGTGATGCGTCTGGTTAGAAACTCGTCCTTCTCTCCCCAGAGTATCAGCGTAGATATGTTGATTTTGCGGTAAGGTAGTTTTTGAAGCTGGTCGCTGTCGTTGTTAAAGGAGCGGTAGTAATTCAGAGCCCCGGTAAGTGCTCCTGGAAAATAAAAATAGATTTGTTAGGTACACAACCAATTGAAACTAACTGCAGACAGACTCAAAAAACACCCACTGCACACAGCGCTTAAGAAACACACACCACATAAGCACTGTATGTGGTGTGTGTCTCTTGAGTAGAAGTCTGTGTTAGTATGCGACCGTTTCGAGGTATTGTAGAGTTGAGTTAAATTTACTTACAATATAATGAATCAACCATTGGCCCAACAACAACCGACTGCCGGAAGACTGCTACAGCAAGGCGAATAATGGCTGTTTGGCTAAATAAGTGTGATGTCCAATGGTGTGCACAGGGTCACATGCCAGCTTCTTTAAAATAAGCGTAATGGTATCACAATCAAGTTACAAAGACTATCTAACATGAAACTTTAGAATTTTTTCGCATGTTCATGTTTGTACAGACGCGTCCCTCTGCCTACTCCAAGAACTTCTTTGAATAGAACAACTTTAAAAGTGTCGTGCTCTTTACTCGTGCTTGAGAAACAGACGCGTCCTCTATACATGCTTCACAATTCAACATGAAATATGGCAGTGATAGTGCGTTGTACAAGCGCCCATTGCCATTGGGCGTCAGAACATACGATTATCAGATGACTGCGTGTTTTAAAGCCGGTCACCCACTACAAGAGGTACACAAACGCTAACAGAGCTTCTTGGTTCGCTAGATCGTAGATGAATAATAATAATTTAATTTGAGCGAAAGTGCCCGACACACTCACGCGCACACACACTATGTGTGTGTGTGTGTGTGTGTGTGTGTGCGTGTGTGCGTGTGTGTATGCGCGAAAACACACACGCTACTGCGCCTGTTCCTTAAGCCTACGTAGTGGGTGCATAGCAAGTTGGAAAAGATTTCAAGCGATACACTAGTTGCAAAAAAATGTATCAGGGCCATCCTTATATATGGTCAAAAAACAGCCAATAACCGCCATTGTTCATGAGCAGTTTCGTGAAATTTGCCAGTAGGCTTAGCACCTGGATCTCACAAAATGCTCACATGGAAATGAAACACGTATCTTCCGTTCATACTTTTTTTCACTCGCACGAGCAGCGTGTTCTTGCGTTTTTTTTTCGTTTGTTTCCACGCACAATGGCAGCTACGCCCAGCGTTGCTTAAACACTTCGTGTTTTTTTCCAGTGTGCCTGGCATTTATGCAACTCGTCAATAAGCGCTTGAAACACGCACTAGCAACAAGATATCGCTATCGCGTTTAAGTATTAAAAGAAAATCTTTAGGCCCCCTAATATTTTTTTTTTCACATGAGGACACAGAAAGGGAACACTTTTAAGGCGCTTCAAAAGGGCTGCTTTCAAGTTGAAAGAAAATGTAGGAGTGTTGCGTGATGGGGAATACACTCAAGCTCCACCGAGATCTGCGTACCACCGGCGGTATAGTGTATATAAATAGCTCACCTATACTATGCCACCCCAAGCATGCCACGTGGTGAAGTGTTTTAGGCGGCGCCCAACAGATCGAAGTGTCGCTGGTTCTAGTCCATGGTTGGGTACTTCAAATATTTTTCTTCTGAATAATTTTTGTGTCTTGATATATACACACTTATAAATATACGAAACATGACGGCTACTGCGAAAGTGAGCTCGAAGTGTCTATGTATTGGCTATCTAGATAAAACGTTGCTTAAATACTACCCGACTGTGTTTTGCAGTCCTGTAAATTGTGGCGGTCGTTAGAATAAGTTTCATAGTCAACTTTGTCAAATATAAGTACAATATTTGCGTAGTTGCTGCTAAATAAAGCAGCACAGGGGATTTTCATAGTGCGCTAGTAGGCTTTCTTACGCTGCTTATTTGCGGAAAGACTATAGCGGCAACTGTTCCGCTTAAAGTGGAGACGAGGTTCTGGCTGCACGTAGTGAGGCTTGTCTATTATGCGTGCTTATATGAAGTGAGTCTAGTCTACATCTTCAACGTTATCGGGTGAGCAAATTGCGTTAGACGTCATTAGTTGACAGACTTTTTAGCAGGAAAGCTAGCTTTACAATTACAAAAACGATGTATGCAACAGCAATTCTTCACCTTGAAGAGGCTCGTAGTTCCGTGGCATGTCATCTTGCTTGGCACGTTTGCGACGGCAGCACCTAATGCTCTACAACACTTTCCTAATACGCAAATTTCAGAGGCCACGTCTGAAATTATTTCGAGAAACTTGGCTAAGACTGATTTACACGTTAACATACAGTCCACTTTTAGCCGCCGGTGAAAGCTGTGGGGAAGCAGCCCACTGCACCATCCTGTGTTTTCTGTGTGGACAGAGCCACCTGCTTTAGTTTCATGAGTGCATTGCAGCCTTAGTTATCTGTACACTCATTCAAAAAGAGGCTGATGAAACTATGCGAATGCTTTTTTAGGATTGACTACCGTAAAATCTCAAGCAAGCAGGCCTACTCTTATAGTGAAAGCATGGTGAGAGAAAATACACCCTGGGTGAAAAATATTTCGAGATGGTTTTGGGAAGAGGGGGGGGGGGGAGGCTTGCTCAGGTTTGAAAGAAAACTTCAAATAGCGGCGGTAGAGCCGCCCGGGCTTCCAATAAAATGCGTTATTGAGTGGCTCTCAACAGAACCGACGCGTGCATCGACTGTCAATGAAGCAGTGGCAGGGGGTGGGAGGACATATGGAGACGCTTGGTCAGTCGTTGGTGCATATTTGAAACTTTTCGAAATGGGTAGGTGTGCTTGCTCGGAACTATACGGTAAGTTGTACGTGCCTAAATATATGTAAAGAAAGAACTCTCTACTTAAAAACAGGAAATTCAGCCGGTCTGCGTAAATCACTTACTTGCCATTCTGCGGGTGGAGGAGCACCGAATATTGAAAGACAAAGCGATGGAGAAGAAAATATATATGAAAAGTTGAAACTGAATAATTATTCCCCCAATTATCAGCGTTAAAGTGGATACCGCTCACTCGAGAACATGAAAATGATCTGTGTCCTCGGTTCCGGAAGAAAAGTGAGGACCTATAACCAAGCGCTGTTATTATTCCTAACATCTTCATTCTCATTTTTTTTTGACGGCATTGTTATAAAATAACAAAATCGTTTCATACCTTGCTGCGAAAATACATACTTGTGTGCGTATTTCTCGTTGGCGGTGAAAGACTTGTGCACCTTGTCAAAAAACCTGAGGTCTTTTAGCATCAGGTACTGCTCAGGAACTACCGGATGTCGGAAAGGAATTGTGAACCTGCAAAGAGCAAAAACAGTGCTTGTATTTTCTGCCTTCCAGTTATTCCAGGAGCCCCGAGGATGTCATCTTCCTGCGCGACTGGTATTTACTGGAAATAAATTTACTTTTAGGTAGTTTCCTGTTTCGGTGTATGCAAGACGCTTCCGCACCAAGACAGTGATTTTGACAAGACCGTTTTTGCCACAGTTCAGTTAGATCAGTTTAGGAAATCAAACATTTATAACGCGCAGGTGGCACCCAATGAAACGTTTGACATGCTCTAGCAAAAGGACATGAAATTATATATTAGTGGCTAACCGGACATATCGGTATTACAAGAAACCAAATGGTTGATGCTGCAGCCCACTCAGCCCATGAAGCAATGAGCGTGGTTTTAATTCCTTGATGAAGAACTGATGCGGCAACACAACTATACTTGCTGGCTCGAGATCTTACGAGCACGTTTTGGTCGTCTACCAGCGTCCAAAGGTGTCGCCTGTAAGAACTGGATCTTTCGCTCAAGCTACAGCTACCGTTGCATTTTCCCCGCTTCGATGCGACACTGTTATGTCGCCTCTGCTTAGCTGTTGAATTCACAAAGGTGTACTCCTTGCACATCGGTATGGCAGACACCTCTACATGAGACTTCTACCGAGATGGAGAAACCAAGGAAGAAGTCCTGTGCAGGTGCGCTTGTTACGATACCCAGCGATGCCAGCTCTGGATGGTTCTGAACCAATGAAACTCTAGGTCATTTTTTTTGTGCAATAGATTCTGGAGCCTTGGGTGTGTGCTTGAATAGCACAGAAAGCGACAGCACTTGAATACAACAAGTCCGAGTGACCACCTGTAGATTGTGTGTGCTCGCCCAACTGTGCTCGTGATTATGTGTATCTGTCTTCCTTCTCTTTATCGCTTTTATACACTGCATTTCTTTCATCAGTGCAGGGTAGCAAACTGAATGTGCGTCCGGTTAACTTCCTTGCCTTTCTTTCCATCAGTTAGTATGACCAACCTTTACCGGCGCATTGTGTGTAGCGCAATCAATGCGGGTGATACAGAGCGCGGAGCCAGTCCCCGCCCCGTCAACTAACGAAGCTGATCGGTTCCGCGAAGGCGAACGTGGGAGAGCTGCGCATGGCTAATAAAGGCAAAACCAAGGGTACGGCCGCACGCCCAGTCCCGCTCCGTTTTTTCTGTGCTGGCCCGGTTTTCGAGCGGTCCAGATGCAACGACAGCTTTTCGGTTTCGGCCGGAGGGGATGAGTCCGCAAGCTTTCTAGGTTGCTGATTGGATAGAAAAGACCGGTGGCCCATAACGTCATCGCGCAAGCCGGAGTCGGTTGTGAAACATGGCGCTAGGCTGAAGCGACGAAGTGAGTGGCAAGGCCTAGTCGGTAGTCGCGTAAAAAAAGCTTATTTGGGCATTCTTGCAATTCCCACTAGAGTTATTGATCATCCGCGCATATTTTCATCGAAAGGCAGCACGCCGGCGCAAACTTCCTGCTCTCGTCACTGGCTGCGATCGCCGATGGAACCCGACGGAGAGTTGTGTTTAACGCGAGGTTCGGAGACCGACGATTTCGTGTGTTTCGTGCAATCGTTCGCTTACACTTGGAAACCGGAACGTCAACATCTGCAGGTGTCATCTTCGGATGACACATACTTGTCGTCAAAAGTTTTCGATCACTGCGAGCAGCGCTTGTGATGTGCGCCGTGTTCGTGGTTCATTCGGGAGGAGTACTAGGTGATGACACAATCTGCGGTGATCAACTTTATCGCCGTCATTCGACATGTTCTATGGCGTGTTCGCTGCCTTGCCGCGGGCGATATGCTGTGGTGACCGCGTCGTGTCTGAAGTGCTCGATCGTGTCCCCAGTTGACTAAGCTTGCTCACGGGATACTGGTCGCGGTATGAGCTTGCGATGTTCTGTAGTGGTGCTAGACGCAAAAGTTATTTGGGGCATGTATGTGCTCGGAAATGTGCGGTGAATAGGTGTTGTCAGTGGAGCTTTATTGTGTATCTGGCTTCTCGATACAGGAATTCCATCAAACTTGACATATTTGCAAGATGTTTCAGCGCGCGAACAAAGGAAAAAGGACAGGGTAGACAGAAAGAGCGCTGACTTCCAACTAACTTTATTTCACAGAGTGGCAACAATATATACTGCTAAAATAACAGAGCAAAGAGGATGATAACAGAGCATGAAGGTAAAATGCAAGCCTAATCTACAGATCAGCAACAAAACACGTGTGACGGGTCCTCACATTGTCTCAAAGCCCAGCCAGTTAATCACATTCAGCCTGTGATAAAGCAATCGATGATGTGCTTACACATTTATCTCCTAGCAAGCGTATTTTTTCGGCTTCGATAATTTCTCGGGTTAGCTGGTCCTTGTGCCTTGCCAATATTGAGCACTGATCAAAGAGAGGGGTGCACCCACAATCTCGGCAATGAATGCCAAGATGCACTTGTACCACATTGTGCACATTGTTTAGGTGTTCTCGGAGGCGGTCATTTATGCGCCTGCCGGTTTGCCGGACATAGATGCACCCACACGTCAGTGGAATCAAGTATACGACTCCCACTGCGCATGGCACGTAGCGTGTCCTGTGCGCGACATAGCACGAGGCCGAATTTGCACGAGGTGCATTGACCCGTTTGCAAAGCCTCTGCGATGTTTCCGGTGCAGAAAAAAACAGAAGAACGTTGGCGTCTCGGGCAATCTTTTTTAGCCTGTGTGAGACGTCGTGCACGTAAGGCAGTACGACAGGCCGGCTCTTTCTGACACTGTTTCACTTATCCGGTTTGTTGCCTCGCTTCACAACAGTGACCAGCTAGTCCCCCATCAAAACGAGAACATGCGCGGGGTAACCATCTTTGGTGAGCCGCACCACTTGTAGAGCAAAGCTGTGGTGTACCATCTGGGGGCAGGACTTCTTTAAGGAATTGGCAAGGCAGAGGTCAGCAATGCCCCGCTTGACCAATTTAGAGTGAGCTGAGCTGAAAGACAGAAGTGGCTTGCCGCTTTTTGGTTCATACATCCAGCAAACATGTCGGGATTCTAGCAAAAGCTTCAAATCTAGAAACTTCAGGTTGTTATCAGTGGGTGATTGATGGGTTAGAACTAGTCGTTTCAGGCACTCCCGGAAAACAGTCAACACGTCAGAGGAAATGGTCTGAAAATTTTGACTATCGCATATCGACAACACTAAATAATCATCAACAAAACGGCAAACTTTAAAAACTACAGAGTCGTCAAGCTTGTTTGACAAGACACGATCATGATGGGCTAGAAATGTCACTGAGAATGGGTGCCAAACATGAACTAATACATATTCCACTTTTTTGTAAGTAGTTTTTGTCTTGCCATGAAACAAAAGTGGCCTTCAAATAAAAACTGATAATTTTAATAAGCTGCTGTTATGAATTCCAATACGCGTTTTGAACGCTGATGATCCTAACCTGTCTATGCATTCTTCTACACACTTAAGTAGTTGTTCTCTCTACACATTTAGGTAGCAGTATGTATTCTTGCCACTCTGTGAAATAAAGTTAGTTGGAAGTCAGCGCTCTTTCTGTCTACCCTGTCCTTTTTCCTTTGTTCGCGCGCTGAAACATCTTGCAAATATGACTGCGCACCAACTAGCCCAAGCTTCCACTCTTGTGAGCATCAAACTTGTATTTGTTGTCTAGTTCGCGTGTGAATTGTTTCAAGTTCTTTCCGCACTTCCACGCTTTGCTTTCATTCAGTGCTGTATTAGATACGAGCAAGAATGTTGGAGTCATAAATGACAACTTCAGGTAGCGTTTAAGTCTAACGTGTACACACAGAAAATATTACACAGAAAATTTCACTCAACGGAAGTCATGATGCGAAAGTCTTCTTGATGTTTCCTAACCACAAAGAAAGCGTATCGATTGTCAAGCGAAAAAAATGCCACGGTTCCCTGCAAATTTCCATATAGTAATTGAAGGCTATATGCATATTAAAAATACAGTATAACTAACCAAATCCTGTGTTCACTATAAAATCTGTTGACGTACAACTGTCACAACAACTTATGTCAAACTTTCATGGCGGTTATGATGATAGAAAAGCCAACCGAGTTGCCGAATTCGTAACTTTCAAGTACCTTGCAGATTGGCTTTTGCCTATTGTTATTGGCATATCTTTTTGCCATGAACATTTTATTTCATGCAAACAAAATTTACCCGTATTAACCAAACAGTTTTCTTAGGGGATTGTACCAGTGCGTCCTGATTAACAATTTAGTTTGCACCTGGTGCTGGATACCGTGTCCTGAAACTACTCATGCCAGTAAAATATTCCCATGAGCTATTTTGCGCTGTCGATGATAGGCTGAGAAAAGGGCACGGACAATAGGCGTCTTCAGGTGTGTTTGACTTAAAACATGACGCGCACATGAAGTGACTGAGCATAAGCTGAGGCGTAATCGCCATCTGCATAAAGGAAGCTAATATGGATATTATTGTGTTTTTAGTACGAGAGTTAATCAGCATTTGTGGAATTATTCATCGAAACACAGCAGGTCAGTGCTAGGTTTCGGATGTAATATCACCCATGGAAAGGCACAAAGTGGGCTTTCTACGTGAGTGTCAGGTGCTGTCGATTGTGTGTGTTTCATGATATTAACTTCTCAAGTAATTCCATGAATGTGAAATCTACATATGACTCATGCTCATTGAACACAAACGTGGAACGTATTGGATTGCTACTTTCGGTGTCCACAGTACAAAGTGAAATGCAATAGTTTCATTGCCTTTTCATTGCTTTCATGCATGTTATTGTTTCTGAACCATTTTGCTGTTTGTTTTGCTCTATGGTGACGGCATAGCTTTCGAGGGACCGATAGTGTCCTTTGGCGTATACCTGCAGTGGGTTGCAGCAGTTTTAGGTGCTGTTTTGTGTGTTGTGCAGCGTGCAATATATTTGTATTACTAATTAATCCTTGCAGGTAATCAGTCATGTGCTCTTCTTGATCAAACTATAAAAGCTCGATTTATCTGCATCTCTTACGTACTATTTCTTCGAAAAGTTACTTACCTGTGGGCTTCAAGTGCATCTTATGATGAGGTGCAACTACAAAGAGGCTTAATTTGCATATGCTAAGAGGTCTATACACTAATTGTAGGAATGTTTCAATTTGAATCTTGGGTGCCTTCATTTTTGATACGTGGACGTTGTGCAACTGTACAATATGCGTGGGTATGGTATTGTGTTCAGACTGGAACATTTCGCTCACTTAAAAATCATACCTTCTCGGTTATTGCCGGTGCTTAAATGTGTGGGTTTTTAGTACAGGTATTTGTGAAAGCAGATGACTAGTGAGCACATATTTGGTGAGGACGGTAAAGTTGATTTTAATGTTTTACATATCTTTGTGTTTTTGTAGAAAGCTATGTGTGTGTATGCATCCAATTAAGTCACTTGAATAGCTGGCCTAATACCCTTATTTTGAGAACAGAATGAGATGTGTTAAAATGATCACAGTCATAAAGAGCCCAATCTAGACAGTCATTTCATAGAAATTTTGTTCTTTCATTAGGTACTGTTTGAAAATTATGCAGCAGCCAAACTCGTAAAATATAAATGAAGCCTTTGTTGGATAAATGTGAGCCCCGTAAGCTAACATATCATCTGGGACATTATGCGCAAAAGCCATAGAATGTTTATAATGGACTGCACAGGGATATTGTGGATTATTCACCTTATGCTATTTAACAATAACCCAAAATAATTACTATAGTGAGCACTGTGGCAGGGAACGCGGAAGTGCGTGGCAAATAGCCTCAAACACCCTGTTGCGTGGTTCACGGCAGCAGCTGATGGAAACACTGAAAATAGTGTAAAATACCAAGACTTCGTTCGTAGGTGAACGGGTTTTTGGCACGAATACGCCTGAAGAGATCGAGCAGTGCGTCTCAACGCCGTCGATTATTCCAGTGAAAAAGTGCCAAGATCCTTGTGCCGCGCGCCATCTTAGTTTTTCTGTTCTTCTAGCGCGCGCTATGTTTTCTGTTTTTAACAAAGGGCACCATGGTTCTACTAAGCATTGCCACTGCCACCTTGCTAGTGCTGATACAAAACAGCAGCTTATTGTATCACTAGCTGCTTGTGAATTCATTGTGATAATGAGGCATAGTGCAACGACAGCCATTTCTCTGCTTACCCACTTGTGTTCTCTCTCACACTGCTCACAATAGTACACTGGGGCTCTTGCTCTCTGCCCCCATTTAAAAGTAGCCACCATCACCAGGAGTCAAACCCATTTCTCCATGCTTAGCAGCACAACACTTTGACTGCTAAACTACCACTACACCAACATTACAGTGATGAGTACAGTCGTAAAGAGTCAGATATAGCAAACAGTTATTCTAGGTTTTCGTTATTGGGTCACTGCACATTCCAGGACTGCTTAGGTGATTGGTTATGTACTGTGCTATTTTTACCCTGCTTCTAATCGGTATCGCCCCTTTTTCAACCACACTTTTTGGCAGAAGGGATAGAAAAACACTGATTTTTTCCTTATTTTCGTACTTGAATCCACATGTATCTATACAAAATGCAAAATGCTTTTTTTCTTGAAAATATGCAGAAGATTGATTTCACTGCAGCACAAAAAGTGCCGCAACGTATCCAGTCTTTAGTGCAGAACATGTCCAGCTGAAATTTTAAAACATAATGCGCAGAAACAAGCGAGCCAGTTATTAAAGCCTGTGGGGGTTTGTGTAGATCTATCAGCATCCTCTGCTGGTAAACGTTAAAAAGCAGTGATAATCTTAATAAGAAAATTTAGTAAAAAAACGCTATTCTGTGTAGTTGGAGCCACACTCTTAGCAGAAGTAGAATTCGTCATTGCACAAAGCTATGGCAAACATGCATTTTCCTTTTCTTAAACAGAGCTACAGCTATTTTGAATTTACAGTTGCTAGAATTCAGTCCTAAATATATCAAAATGCATGCTTTGAGCGTATTTTAAAATTTTTAGCGCACTGTTCGTTTAAACCACGAAAGAACTGGGATAACCTTTTCAGAGTATCTTAAATGCGGTGTCTTAAGCACTTCGTTCAGTGTGAATAGGACCTACTTGTTTCCGTAGAAGAGGTACAACTGTGTTGATTGAGCTCAGGTCGTCATTGTTAGGGGGAGTGTGGAAATGATGGGCGCCATTTAAGAATGTTGCACTTTTTCCCTCGTAGCAAGCCGCAATGTATTTTTCCCTCGTAGCAATGTATTGCAACAATAAGGTTTTAGCGAAACACAATAACAGTAAAAACAAAGATAAATACATGTCTTACTACCTCTCTGAAAAAATATTGCCCAAGCAATGTGAAGCTGTGAATGCACGCATTCATATGAATTAAGAAAGCAGGTGAGAAGTGGCGTCCCATAGTCCATCAGTACACATGGTAAGGTTTAAGCCGCAATACATGAAATACTTCAAACTATGTGTAGTGCCACTACAATTGCATTATGCCATGAGGCTGAACTTCATAGCTCATGCACCAAATTGTTGGAGTATATTATGGAAATAAAGAATCACTGCAGATGCTTCTCCGTGAGCTCATGTCCGTGTTCCTCTGCTCACACAGTGCCCTGTTAATCGCCGTTAAGTACACTTGTGATCAAATTTCTCAACATTGATTGTTCTAAAGAAAGATTTTCATCACAGTCCTTTCTGTATTACACGATGAAAATAAATTTGATTAGATTCGCTTCATGCTCACTCCCACTTGAGATTACTTGCTCACATTCATACTAGTGTCTACTTACTCCTCATGCACTCATACTGACTCATTTCTTTTGAATGAGTGTAACTTAGCATACTGACCAGTTCATATACCAAGCTATGCTCTAAAAAAAAGTTGTACTTTAGACAAGAGGTCCAGCAGCCTGAAGTGCCGATATGATGCATAGCCAGGTATTTTTTGTGAGACTTATTTTGAAATTGCGGTTCAAAATAAAGAGGTCAATAACTTCATGCTCTGAGGCTTGCCCCTTTCCAATACAATTGTTACCTAAAGAAAAAAGCGATAGCTTTTGTTGCTGTTCGGCAAGTTAAACAAAAAAAACTCAGCTGACCAGGGCTTAGCCAAATTTGTTGTGCTTTCATGCTGTGAATCAATAGAAAAACTACTGATTGAAGTTGTGCAAGCTACATGTCACTCATATTCTATTTACCCTGAACCATCAGGAGATGATGCCATCGCAGAATATGTATTTTGTGAGCATTCACTATGGTAATCAACAATGTTTCTTTGTGTATTTTGTGCCTATTATCATTTTGATGCTACGTGTTTTTGTGTTTTTTGTTTCAAAATAGTGAAGTAATGTTCAGATCATTTATTATGTACCACAAGCAATGTGTTTGGATTTGTAAGGCTAAGATTGTAAGGACTGCTTCACTTCATGCAGTGCATAGGTTATTGTTGCGATAACCCTCTTTCTGCATTGCCCTCGTGTGAAATAGAGGCAACGCATAAAAAATCAATCGGTAAATACTATCGCATCAGTAATGTGGCTTCATAACATGCACTGCATTGCATTTCTACTAGTTCAGTGAAGTACTCACACATAGTTGTGCTAGTTTGGGTGGCACAGCAGGACTTAGTGCACCAAAGGGGGGATGCAAGAGGTAAAGCCAATCGGAACCGATCTGTAAAATGGGCTCAGCACGAGACTCAGTGAAAAACCCCAGGGGCCCTCTGTCTTAATGTGACTATGTTACCCTTCAATGCCTTAGGTATGTGGAAATAGAACCACATACAAGCCACCTGATCTAGGATCAAGTATCTATGTGGACCTCATCTCATGTCACATGAACTCGAACGTTTACGCAAAATAGCGACAAGCCTGAACAGATGCTCTGCTCAGAAGCCAGTAAGATGCAAACACTTTCTTAACTGGTACGCGTAGTGAGAAAATCACTATTACTACTAGTACACGCAGCATCCGGCAACATTCGTCTTGCAATCACATAACAGGAGACCCAACATATGGCCATGAGAGATGTGGCTTTGCAGTCTGTAATTGGAAACCAATTGGCAACCGTCCAGCTGCAATAGCCAACAGGGCCCTGAAAAAGGGCTCGATCCACGGCTAAACACAGGAATTGTTTTTCGGACAGTGTTTATGTGTTGAACGGTTAACTTTAGCCGAAGGTGGTTGATGTGGTTGAAGTGCAACCAAAAAATTTCAAGCATGAAGAAGCTGTGAAGAACCCGCTCAACCCTCCCCTGGCCCTGGCTACTTCCATAGTAACCGAGCAGTCTTTATTTCAGCACCGTTCTTTTTCATCCTCTTACACGTAGTCTCAAACCATAGAGGTCAAGTTATTCTGACTGATTAATCACAGATGGATGTGAAGCAAAACCATGTTTACATTGGTGGCACAGACAATCCACATATCATTTCAAAATTTCACGATTAGTGTGTCATATGAAGTTGCAAAATTTGTTTATCGACACCTAATAAGTCAGTCGCTGTTTACATTTCGCTGAATCAAGTGCAGTAATTAAAACCAGAAGATGAGGTAAAAGCTTGTACCAACCAACGCAGGAGCAATACAGGGATATGTACCAACAAAAGCAAATAACTATACTCGCAGAAGGGGAACTAGTTTATGAGGTAACTACACAAGCGAAATACCAACCATCAACATGTACACTTGTACAAAAGATAGCATTACCACATATAGAGCTGCAATCGTATGCATAAAACACTAAGGGAAGACATAATGACATCGTAGCTGTATAATTGGCGAAAATGTGACACCAAATATATACAATTGAAATAACTTGTATAGTTGTAAAAACCACCTAATAAAGATGTGTTTGTTGAATGTGTAGACTTCAATTCGTGATCGTTCATATGCATCTTCGAGGCTGGACATGATAATTTAGTTAGGTGTGATGACCATCAGATTATTTTATTCAGACACAGTTAGTGTTCAAGTGGTGATTCGTTGAGGCATTCAAGCTTGCCTTGCCCTTCATGAAATCATTTGAGGGCTGGTGCATTCTTCTTGCCAAATTTCCAGTTTTACTTATGCAGCATAATGAAAACCAGAAAATAGTGAAGCTAAGGAAAGGTACAGGGGACCTAAATTGCATCGTTGTAAACGTATAATTGTCATATGTATGTGTATAACGCAAAGTGGATGGAAAGACAACTTGCCATCAACAGAAACTGAACCTGCCACCCTTAGATAACGCGGGCAATGCTATACAACTTGAGCAACGGTACAGCATGAGGTGAATCATTTAAAGGTTGTAGGTTTGGTGCTTGTCGGTAGAACTTGCCTTTCGTCCACTTTGTTGTTATGCACATCTATATCACAATGGCTACGATACGCTTAAAACAGTGCAGTTAACAATTCCCATACCTTTATCAGCTGACTTATCATTTGGTTTTCATCAAAGTTGAGATAAACAGGAAAAACGAGCCTTTGAATTCCCTTCTTTCAACGATTACATAGTTGGCTCCTGTAAAAAGTAATGAAATGGGCACTTCGTCATCTCCCTTGGTGTTTTCAGCTCACATTCAGATTCTCATCGATCGACATCTGTTGCAATGGGCACATTGTGAACTGCTATGTACATGTGGGTTGGAAATAACTATGAACAGTACAGCGTGCTCTTTTCATCACACTCTGACCTTGGTGTCAAAAAATTGTTGCTAGTATGGCTCTTGATTGGATCATGGATGACCCTAACTGCTTTTCATTACCATCAAGGCTACAACTGCTTGAAAAATAAATGGGAAACACTTGAGAATGTAGACGCAATGTTGCTCATCTTTTTTTCTATCTCTACTGTACACTATCATATGATTGCTGTCTTTTCTTGTGTCATTTCTTGTGTCATCTTTAAAGGTAAAGGATGCGTCGAAACATGTCTGTGTGCATTGTAGGAATATTTGTCTTTATGCTGTCTAACGCTGTTTACTTTTTGTTATGTCAAGTATGTGAATTGTGTGCCTGCCCATTGGTCTGTGTGAGAGTCGTAATATTGCACTACCTGTAATTACCTCCCCTCGCATTCCCAGTTTGGTAGGATGAGTAATACAGCACAGGTAAAGAAAAAATTGGGGAATTGAGAAAAATGTAAAAAAAAACTGGAATAGATCGATATATAGAAGTGATGGGTATTTTCAACGCAAATGTTACAAAGCTGCAATTTACAAACAATTAAATCTTACAAGCGAAAATCTACTTCAGCACAAAACTGCTGTGTTAGCCTTCAGATAAAATGTCACAAGGTAAAAGGGGGGAGTTTGGACGTTGTGCCGAGCGCGCACATGAGGCCCGGCCGCAGTTGGTTGCCGAGGCCTGGATTGTGGCAGTCACATCGTGCCGGCGCTGCGCACTTTATTAGAGCGGCCCGCGGTGCAGCTCTAAAGGAGTGGTGTTTCTGGCGGGGGGGGATTGAGATTTGTATCTGTTTGTCTCGACCTACATGTCTGTAACCACGCGATCTATGGCCTGATCGCCGTCAGCGTGCCTACTTGAAGAATCTGGTTTGAAACGTGTGCGCGAACGTCGTGTTCTAACGAGCTGAAGCACGGGCACGTTCAAGCACGGCGATGTCACACACTACGCACCTAGTGCAGATGGGCTGATCACATGCTAGATACGACAGCTTTAGCGAATATCAACAATCACACAGATCAAGGCCCCTCTGTAAAGTTTCTAGCGTCCACGACTGCAACCATGCAACTCGTACCGCTGCAGAACAGAACGTATTAGTGCACGTGCTTCGTTTATATTGAACCCGCATGGGCAATAGTATACGTTTTGTGTCATCTGCTGAATATAGTCGTCATCGAACACCTCTGTTTGGCCGAACCATTGCCAGCACTTCATGAAATTCGCGTAGGCCAATAAGCGTGCTCATGCATTCCGCTCGTGCGACCCCACCGTGAGCAGCCTCCGTCTCCAGACCAGCTGAAGTTCACTCGGTTCACGAGCGGAGCCGTCAAGGTCGCCCCCGTTTGTGACTAGCAGGGGAAGGCTTACTCAGAAGAGCGTCTGGCAAGAAGCAGGCCAGGCGCCGCCGTCTGAGTTTAAGTCATTGTTGGCATGCACGTGGAGAATGTGGCGGGGACGCGACCACTGGGCTGACCATGATTGCCGCACGGAGATGAGCATATCCTCCCCTGCTGTACGTCATTACGGAGTGTTGTTAGGATGCCGGGGCGCCTCGCTGTCGCAGGTACACCTGGTCAGCGCACAGGGCCAGACGGTGTAACCTCCGTGCTTAGGGAAGCATCTATGGAGCGACATTAATGAGAAAGTTGATGAAGCCCGACCCTGAGAACGGCTACCAACAGAGGGCGTCCGATACACGGCTTGGCATGGGAGAGAGTGTGACACGTAGAGAACCTACCTTTTTGCGTGTTGTATTTGGTAACGTGGTTTTTACCAATGCAGTGCCTGTTATGAAAACGTTTCTGGAAATGGTTGCGATGATGCGAGCCCCAGCGTGTGATTATCTTGTGTGAAGACCCTTTGTTCAACCGAGGGTTGAAAAGAGGATCTTGGAATCTTAAATGAGAGAGCGGAGGTTCGGGCTTAAAATCGGGAAGACGCCTGAGGCTGGAATGAAGCGTCTCTTCACCAGACTACGGCTCTTCCTTCGCACTGCCACCGTGCACTCGGGTCATTGACGGGACCCATTCAGAACCTCAAACATCTTCTTTAGTTAATGTAGAAGCTAGCCGAGCTGGGGGAAATTAACTCCAGCTTTCTTTCTCTCTGCATGTTTTGAATGTCAAAATCATATTATTAGTGTTTAGGAGGCAAAAGAATCACAACAATATGGCAAAATAGTTCGCATTGCATAGCATATCAGAAATCAAAAAGTAGTTTCAAATTTAGAAGGTATTCACTAGAATAGAAGATAGTCAACAAGATCATGCGAAGTACAAGCAAGGCTTGCCACAACACTGCGGTTTCACGAAACCTAATTGGCGGGTAAGCAAGTGCGGTGACATGTTCGGAGGAACCACATCACGAATGCGAGACAACGCGTGCGCAATATTTGAAATGGATATAGCAGGGCATAAGCGCACGATATGTGCCTATTGAACCCTCACTGTTAAGGCGCAAATGAACGTGAAATAATTTTCAGGAGATACTACACGTAACTGCTGCGGCAGCTTGGGCATGAATTCATTGAGTGCTACAATCACAGAATTTGAGGGGGTACCGCAAGAGCGCAGAGAATGTGTTCTTCTCCTTCACTGAAGAAGGAAAGGTAGGAGAGGGCATGCTTAACCGGCGTGCTACGTGAAAAGTGTGGAGGAAATGACATCATGGCGGCCATATTCACTGGGCACAATGGCGGCATTGCTGTGGTTACGTGTTGCACAGTGAAGCTGGTCTAGAAGTGAGTGGCCGCCGCTGGCGGCGGCATGTGTGCCTCCCCAGGTCTCGTGCTGAGCCGTGGCGGACGATATCTGTGCTCTGCGCCGCGTTATTGGTTACGCAGTGTTCTCCTGGCAGTTACTGTGCTCTTAGCAACGTTTACAAACCATTCTGTCTATCACGGGGTTTCAACGGTGCGTAGAACGAGTGCATATTCATGTGTCGTGCGGCGGATGACGTGGATGGAGCAATTAGTGCTCAGTGAAATTTTGTTGGGCACCATGACGAAGCGGAACGACGACGAACGCCTTGAAGGTCAATGACGGTTGGGCAGTGCTCCTGCTTGTGGCAACGGACAAAACTGTTGTGACCAGCAAGACGCAATGAGGACCATGTACGCATACGTGGTTTCGTGTTGTGTGTGTACAGTAACAACTTGAATCTGCGTATCAAAACACCTTTTCTGTTCTGTTTCATATACTCTCCACCAGCATTGCATGTAATCTCAACGTAACAACAACCGCGTTCAAGTGCCACTTGCACCGTGCTGAAAGTCACCATGGTCGCAGAATGCTGACACCTGTGAGTTTCACGCGGAACACAGACACAGTGACCAGACGCTGCGTCGGTTAGTGGCGAAATGCAACCGTAGAAGGCGCACGACCGATCTTGTTATCTGTACAGTTGCTGAATCAAAGACGTGAAAACACTCGTCGTTGTCAGTGCATCTATCACGCGTACTCTTGTATTTGCTTCGTTGTCGGGGAGCTGTTACTCGCTGTTAATACTCGGACGAAATGATTTAGCCGAAGGTGTCGCGCTGGCCCAGAGTGTTGCGCCCCGTTCCATTACTTTCAAATCGTCACAAGTGCGCTGCGCAGCTCACGTGCTTTTCGAGCCGGAGAGAGAGTCGTGCCTTCTGCTTCACATTCGGATGTAAACAAGAGAGGAGAATTTGCCCAGTCAATAAGACCGACTTGCGGCTTCATCGCAACTTCACAAGTGACGTCCGGGCCTCTCCTACCTTTCCTTCCTCCGTGCTCTCACCAGAGTTCTTTAACTCCATGAGGGAGTAAGGCAGGGTTGGCCGCAGAACATACTGTTTCGTTGAATGCAGAGTAAAAGAGACGGCGAACTCTCTGCTACTCAAGGAGTTCCCAATCTATGCAACTCTCGTGCTGATGAGGCGAGAATGGGATTTGACCCTTTGTATTTTCTGACCTAGCGCTTGCATGTTACCACTAACGCCACAAAGCAATGTAACTGTCTCGTAGCCATAGGCCTCTGAGCGTAAATGCCCCAGTTGTAAGTTTAATACGTTAAGTAATAGAATAAGCTTCAGTTATAACTGAAGCATGCTTGTGTGATCATAAACGTTTAGTTTTGGAAGTGCAACTACCAACACTTTGGAAGCAAGAAACAGCGGCAACATCTGAAGCGTCGACAAAAGTTAGTTTACTACACAAACAAATTTTAGCACATATTGTGAAAAAAGTAAAAAAAAACATTTACAGCAGGGTTCGAACTCACCCCATACGTATGACGAGGCGGATACTCTACCAATACGCCACGTTGTGCCATGCTCACTGCGTGTGAAAGAAAAAAAAACTTGAAAAATAAACACGCTCTTTCGCTTTACGGGTCGTACTTTGAACACATCGCGATTTTCGTTTCAATAACTAAACTTTGCGTCTTCATGATACGGGAACTGCTGGCGTCCACGCATTACATGCCAGTAATGCCAAGACTCCAAGTTTCTTTTAGAATTCGCAACATAGAAAAGAAAATATACAAAAATTACCGAGAACATGGGGCAGATAAATTGCTGTCGAGTGCACTGGACGTTACTCGTTTTTTGTGCTAGTTTATGGGCGCCGAAATTTCATATCGACTGCAATGCTCCATAAGTACGCGCGTAGTTGATTGAATTGGGCGTATTTTTGTGCGCAAGTGGCGATATGCTATAGTGAAGCGGCCGCGTTAGAGTGGTATGATTTGCATCCTTAAACCTATAGCTGGAACAACATAGCCGATAGCTAAAAAAACCTAGTTGCATGTACACGAAAATGTCTCATCGTGTTGCTTAATGAACGCGCACCGTACGACAAGCTTGTGTTCCCACGGATCAGTCAGCGAAGTGCCGACGAGTGCGCCCGGCGGCTGTCGCCGGTGGCCCGTGTGCGCTGCGCCGTAGGCCGAAAGCACGTCGCGTCGATGCTCATTGCTCCTTGTGCGCAGTGCGTACGCAAAAAACAATGGTTCATTACAGTTAACCGATGGCAAGGGTCTACTGTACAGTCATTCTTACCCCTCGGCGTAGCACATTCTTAAACCCAGAAGCACCGACGACATGTATGATGGACTCGGCCGGTAAGCTAGGCCTACATTGGCTGGGAGTTGTACGGGTCACATTTACTTGGACCGATGTCGGCGCAGGTGGCTCGTGATGGTTGACGTTTGAGCCATCCGCAAGCCTCTAATTGTTGTATTAAACTGTAGACGAGGTAAGCAAAACTATAAGCATTGCCAGAGATGCGTTTTAGTTGTGGTTTGGCCGACCAGTTTTGTTTTTCTGGCGTAATAGTACACGCCGCGGCAGCGCAAGTCGGATCGGACGCCGGATCGTAACGTTCGTAGATTATTTTTCGGGCGGCACTGCTGACAGATCGCGCCATCTGTGTAAGCGCCTTAGTACAACTCTCAGCCTTGCACAAGTGGCTTCGCCGTATTGAACCAATATAACAGGATAGCAGCTGATAACTGGAATTTAGTATTGAAAATCGCGTTGTATGTCATGCTGTTTTATCATAAAAGGTCGACGTGCCTACAAAGTGCCTAACGATCACCAGATAGTTACACATTCTAGATGTATATTTGCTCTTCAAAACGCGTAATATAAATGTAGCACCACCCGCACCAGAAAGGGGCTAGATATCATGAGTATAAATACCGGTTGCTGTGCATATGCTTCTCGGTAGGAAGCGCAGCACCTATTAAACGAAACACACAACATAGGCGCTTTTGTTGTTTTTTTCGTGTAATAGTCGCTGCGCTTCCTATTGTGTTGTGTGTTCCGTGTAATAGTTGCTGTGCTTCCTATACCAAGATGCAATCATATCAACTGGTCCGAAACAATTGTTCGCTGTGTGAATGGTTGTCCGTACCGTGAGAGGTATATGTTGGCTGTTGTTGTTTGCTGTGTTCCGTGCTATTATAATGTGTATGCCGATACATCGTCCTGCATATGTTACGTAAGCTTGAAGCAATATATGCAGTTCACTGCTTTTGCAAAATGCTCGACATATAAATATTTTGTAAAACGTTAGTCTTAGCGCAGCAGGAGTGATTCCAATCTTGGAGGGAGTTGATGCACAGCAGCCCTACCAGATTGTAAAACTGTAAGAGAGTAGCGCAACTCCCGCTGAGAGTGCATGAACTCTATTTCAGAAGCGTGACTACTCTGGTGAGAGAGCTTGTTCACTCTCGTTCAGCCAGAGTACCAGCACTCTGTCGACAGAGTGTACTTACTCTGTGTAAAAGAAAGTTCCCAGCACTTCTGAAAACAGAGTGAAATATGGGACAAGCTTCTACTCCCGTAAAGGGAGTTGCCAGCACTCTCTTGGGGCTGTAAGTGTATTCGATATCAATTTCTGGGGCATTTTTACAGCGAATATGTCTGCCACTTGAAGTTGATCGTAAGCACTGTTGGATGACATAATTTATTATCTACTGAAGCCTTTTACTGTGCGTACAATAACACTTCTGTTTCACTACCAAGAAAAATTCTTACTAACTATAGGCGCTGCGCGGTACATGTTGGACGCGTCACCACATCTGAAAAAAAATGCCACTTTTTTATGAACAGTTGATTCGCTGTTATCTAATTTAGGTAAGCACCTGCAGCAGCTTTGAAGAAGTGAATTGAGCACTATATACAAACTACTCAATTACATTTGCGGTATAGGTCTTAATTCTACTACATTCACAAGTATGATAGAAGGGTAAGGTGTGCGTTCCTGTCTGACTGCTCACGCCGACGGAATTAGCTCTTACCAGGACATCCTCATCTGGTTGAGACTTCGGAACAGCTGCTTCGTGAAAGCCAGGGGATGCATGCCGTTGATGATTACCATCTTGTCGATCATGTTTTCGTATAATGTTGCGAAGCAAAATGCGATCATGCCGCCCAAGTCATGCCCGACGAGGATGACACTTCTCTTGCGTTGAGGGTCTTGGGGATAATTGCAGGAAAACAACATTTGCAGAACAGCTGTTAGAAGCAGTACTTTTGGTTAACCACTTTCGCTGCAAATTTCATTTAGAACGATGTTGCTTTACCTTGGCGCAGCTGCGTTTGATATAAACACGTTCGAACACGGTCACTGGTACTTCACGCTACTTCAGTTGAAAAAAAACTTGAGCATTATTTAGAGTCAAATAAAAGTTACGGCACCTTACTCACCTTTTATGTTAACCTGGAAGGTTCTAGTTGCATAAGCCATCCCTCAATTAGTTAACAAGAAACCAAGGTAGCAGTATTTTAACAACACGTACCGACTGATGACATTTTGCTTTAGAAAGGAGGTTTTATTCGTCGTCATGGCGGGGGATCAATCGGATACGTGTTTTTTAGGTGCGCGTTCAAAGCGAAAATTTTACTTTCTAGTGGCGCGTCATCCATATTTGCCCCTTTTTGCCTGTTTTTTCACGCCTTTTATTAAGGTTAATTACGTTGTTTGACACTATCAAAATAATTCTATGGTGTTTCTTTGTGTTAGCAGCGATATTTTTATAGATAAGAGCTCCAGCCCCAGTTTTGTTTCTGTTCGATGAGCCATGATATTACAGAATGTGCCATTAAACACGTTTCTATTCAATCAACACCTTTATTTGGTTTGTGATCACTTGGGTCGTTGCTTTGTGACAAGACAAGAGCATGTTCAGCGCGGCAGGTCCAACAAGTGTCATATTCTTCTCACATTTTCTTAAGCTGGTTCTCGTCGTACGAATATACCTGAACAATATAGCTTACTATAGAGTTATATTTTAAATCTAACAACAGTGCACACTTTGCGAAGACGGGGGAAGAAACACGAGACACAGGTGTCTTTGCCTCGGTTTGTATATGTGTCTTCGGGAAGTGTGCACTGTTTTTCTTTGTGATAATGACCTGTCATCCAACTCGAGCTGCGTTATTCAAAATATGCTTACTTATTTTGTGAAGTAGTCCTTTCACATCCTCAATGAGGTTTGTCATCAGGTAGTGCCCGCTGTCGTTTGGCCGTGTAGTGTTGCCATAACCACGTAGATCAGGCGCTACAACGCTGTCAATAAAGTGTTCGATAAAAAAATTAAATGCATAAATATGTTGTTTATTTTGGGCGTGTTTATTAGGCACTCTGAAATTTCCGAAGCAGATGTGTCTGAATCTTAGCATATGGTTTTCTACGATAAATGCTCCGGAAGGATACATGCCTTTTCACGCCAATATTAATAAAAAAAATGAAAGCTGGGCCATCACCACTTCTTTACAACAATGAAACTTGCAAACTCAATGCATGTCCTTCCAGCGAAACCGTATAGCAGGAGGTCATCAGAAGCACGGTACTCTGAAAGCAAACCCAGGCTATCTGAGGGCCCAGGAAAGGGCGAAGTGTCATGGCGTTTTGTCCTCTACGAGGGAGCGGCCAGTGGTTACGACAACCGTTGGTTAGGGGGTCTTATAAGCAACTCCTCAGGATGAATTAGAGCTCATTGTCCGTCTGAAAGTGTGTCTTTCTGTATATTCTACCTCAGTGTAGGTATGCAAGGATATGTCAAAGTTGCTATTCTATTGCTATTATTATTTTCGACTGGCCTCTTTCTGGTGAATTCATCGAACACATACGTAGACGTACTACGCCACACTGGATTGTTTTGAAACTCTGGATTCATAGGGCGTTGCAACATTTTCAAACGTAATGGTTTTAGAGATTATAACTTGTTCATTTTACGTATAGAAATTAACAGAATGCTGGGTTACCGATAACCTAGATAACTAAGACGAATGGTAAGAGTGACATCTTGTGCACGCTCTTATCACTTTGATGCCCAATACAATGTTTTGTCCCTAGAGTACGTTCTTGCAAAAGAGGTACGAGCTTAGGGCTTTGTCTTGCACTGGCGCTGAGATATCACACCAATGTCTGTGTAATAAAGTAGTGGTTGATTACGAAAATATGTCTGCTCTTTCTGGACTATAGAGTGGTGGGCAAGGAGCGAATTTGCCTCATGCCTGTGAGTTATGAAGATCAAGCGTTGTTGTTCGATGGAGCTAACCGAATTTCTTTTTACTGTTGACGTCCACGACTTTAGTGGTATTCGTATTTCGTTTCTGCATTGTGGTGCACTCCCAGGGGAGGCTGTGGCTTGTCTAAACTTCTTTCTCTGTTTCTTGGACGGCAACAGCGGGCCAGTCCACAAGCAGGCTGTCCGCCGACGCTGTTTCTATGCCCTTGGGCTTTTCACAGCAAAATAAAGAGAAAAGTACAGCATCCGCGTTCGTGAAAATTTGCTCCTCCACATCGTACAAATCAACCACCACCTCGCGTTCACCTCCGCGCGCAATGGGCTGACAATACGCTCAGTAAATAATTGGAAAGTTCTTCTAACACGACTGAGAATCCTTGTTGAGCCTGGTAAATTAAAATAAGAATTCAACTATAGAGACGTCACGTTGTGGATAGCTGGCTGACTAAAACGATAGATGTACACACTCGCCGTCAACCTCTAATATATTATCACCAATATGACCAGCGAGAAATAGAACACTCGCGAGCTTTAGGCCAACAAAGTGACCAGACAACATAGAAGATACTGTCAATGGGAAGACCATGCGATGGTAAGCGCCAAACAACAACGGATGAACAATTTTGTGTGGGAAAGGACCCATAAATTTAAGTCTGAACTCGGCAGATTAATCTATATAAGCATTACCTAACTGCACATTTCGCGCTATATAAACAGGTGTGAAGGAGGCATTGTCGCAGAAATACGGATGTCGGCATTGTGTGTGAGCGAGAAATTGCAATACATGCAAAGAAATGCTTTCTGCATGGCAGTCAGGTTTCCTATGCAGTTGTCAAAACCTTACGAATGTTTCATGTAGAGCAACAAGTTGCATTAACACGAGTAGTGCTCCGTACCGGAAACTTAAAATCGCATAACATCATGTGGATAGCTCAACAAGTCGGCGCTTGAAATCTCCACAAATTAAACAGCGTTTAAGTGTAATTAACTATCATTTAACTGTAAACAAAGCTGATTGCGGCGCAGGTGCGCTTATTACCTAGCTGACGGTTCTTGGTAATTCAAAAATGTGCAGAAATGTTGATAATTGCACAATCGGAACTGTGCTGGGTGCGCTAAATCAATCTGGGAGTTTAAACCGGTCATTGTTACACGCAAAGACATTCCTTTCCTCGAGGTGTGGCTGAGATTCCCATTGGGAAGCCAAGTCTGCCTCGCAGATAAGAAGGTGATGCGAACAGGCTTCCCATTTCGCGTCGCGTGTTTGTGCTCTACACCAGATATGGTACTGTACTTTGGTTAGAAGCTGGTGATAAGAACATACCAGAAGTCTTCTGCAAGCACTGGTATCTGCCTGTTCCAGACGTACCAGAAATCAAGAAATCCATGCAACAGAAGTATAACAGGACGCCTCTCAACATCACAGCCTTTCGTGACGTAATGCATAGTAATATTCTGAAAACAAAGATTCAATTAAAGAAACAGTCGCTAGAGTGGTTGCGTGCAACTAACCGAAAACTGTGCGAGGAAATAGCAAGGACAAGAAAAGAAAGCGAGAAAGGTGAAGAGACGCAAACTGTTTATGTCATTGTGTTCTGTTCTCGACCAGAGTTCAGTTTTCCGCAGACTCTCGTTAATATGAATTACAATACCTTTTTTTAGTTATAAATTAAAGTTTAAAAAATTGCATTTGTTGGAAGAACAGCGGTATAGGCTTAGCCGTCGTGGTTTTAATAATTCACCATCTGCTTACAGTAACTACTTGCGATCTTCATAAGTACAAATAGGTGCTAAATTGTTTCATAAGCTCCGTTGAATAACAGTCATTCAACCTTTCTGATCACTTTTATTCGCATTTGTGAGTATTTTGAAATTCTCTTCAGCAACTTATCACAATTACACGACACGTTATCGACACAGTAGGCAACTTTACTTAAGCCACCCTAGTCTCTTGCCGCCCTAGTCTATTGAATCGAAATGCTCGAGGGTACTTAGACTGGAGTGCACGTTAATGAACACGAGCTAGTGAACATTTTCGGGGCCCTCTACTATAGCGTCCCTCATAATCACATTGTCGTCTTTGGATCCGAACGTCAACAATTAGTGGGAAAATTTCGCTTGTACGTATACTTCTTTACCTTACCGTGCTGCCGGATGTCGCAAGGAATCTGCGCAAGCGTGAGCCTTTGCAGAACCTAGTCTTCTGCACAAAGTAAACTAGTCTCCAGATAGGCTTCACGTTTACGGTCCTATTTTGCAAGTCTACCTTCGTTCATCGCTACTCTTCAGATCCGCTTGCGGAAATTTTGGCTACCGAGTCAAAGTAAGACAAAAGGCGAGCAATCACCTTGTCTGTGCCAGATTAACGAAACTTTAGAGTAACATAGGACAGCGCCACCATGGCCGTGAGAGGCCTCAAGTCCCTGACAGGCTAGAAAGGTGGCTATATCTATCGGGGCAGCATGAACCAGGCAAGCATGAAATTTTTATTAGGACAGACACCATGCATTGTATTGCTAGTGCAAATACCTTGCGGGCATTACGAATGAATTTTCTTATTTCAAATTCCCCGAAAACAGTTCACAAAAACCCAATTTTAAATACCACGGTTGCAGAAAAAGTCAAAAGATGTTGAAATCATTGTTCTGGAACCCGGTATTGTTACCACTGTGCACGCTAAATCACTCTCATGAATTTACCGCAGCAGTAATTCATACTTGTTTGATTAGATACAAATAAACGTTTTAAATACAGTTGTCAACTCTCTTTAGTGATCTGCGCAAGGGTAAAGATTAATGTTTACGTACGCAGGAAGGCCTTTAGATATGGCGAACTGAAAATTTTTAAACCATGCGTAACACGGTAAACGCAATTTGGTATCCGGTAGCACGGTAGCGTAAAGAAGTATACGTACAAGGTGAAGGCCCCTCATTTTGGTCCGCAGCCACTTCAGAGTTACGAAAACACAGTGAGAAAATGTTAGGCCTAGTCCTGACGGGTATACTGCTTGACTCTTCAACTGTTTTTATTTATTCTACGTTGTCACAACATCATAAGAGTCACTAATTAAAAGGCTGAAACAAAAAACGCTGTCATGGGATTCGTATTTTAGCGGACAGAATGATTACGTTGCGTTGGTGATGGCCACGTACCAATAAAAAGGACGATGTTATTTTCTGTTTCCTTCGCTTTATCAAAACAACACTCACACATAATACACAACAACCAGTATAAAATGTAACTAAGCACTTTTAGAGCAAACCACAAGAACTCACACAGATAAGCAAGCTAGTCGAAGCATAATCAAAACAGTCTCACCGGTGAGTGTTTCTACTGACGCGAGAGACGTCTAGGCGAACAGATGCGAGCACGGGTATGCCGTGGTTGAACGAATTCGGCGAACAGCAGGGTGAGGCTAAACTGTATGTACGACAGAGCAAGTAGGTGCCATAGACAGGGCCGATCAAATCAGGCCGTCATCTCCTCGAACACGCGGACCAAGGACCACAGCCAAGCACTCAGGCCTACGTCCAACATTGGACCAGGTGGCTGCGGTAGCATCCCAATGGCTCCATCGACCATCGAAGTTTGAGGTCAAGCGAAGCAGGTCACTCCGACTCTTGGTCAAACCACGACCGTGGCGCTGGCGAACCGCCTCGACCGGGCTTCATCCCCAATTAACACCACCATGCCAAGTGCATTCCACTCCTTGGATCACGTCCCCGACGTCTCCTTGGAGCTACTGGGTTGCCGCGTGGAGAAGTGATTGGCCCCTGAAACCTTCGTAGTAAGTGCTGATTGGGCCACATTGCTTTTATCTTGTTGACGTAGTGCCCTCGTACGTATCTTCATCGTCGCCGTCTTTACTGGGTTTCTGCTTGTGCGTGCGCTCATTGTCTTCTTATTTTTTGTGTCGCACACTTTTTCAAGCCACTCACCGCGCGCACTGCACTCATCAAAGAAACCAATATTCTTATTCGGAGACTTTATTCCATGGGCAACGGAAGACTCGCGCTATAACGATACCGTGAATCAAAGTCGTTAGTTTTCGAAATATGCGAATGAGACACCTTTTCTCTTCTTAGACGCTGCACGTAACATCTGCCTGATTTCTGGCACTCGCGTGAGGTCTTAGAATATACACCACCACTCGAGTCATGCATACAGTCTGATTAGACAGAACTATAACGACCGATAGCGATCCAGTACATATTGAGTAGTACGTTCCCCTTGAATGCTAGAAAGCCGTCTCTCAATTCGGCGCGCTTTTGGTGACTTGCTTGTTCGGAGTTTTGGTGGGTTCTGAGTGCATGAGTCCCGGCCATAAAGCGATTTATTAGCGGCTTATAGCGAGCCATAACATAGGTAGCAATTCTAGCGGAAAAAAGTGCATTTTGTGAAAACGAAATAAGCAAGCGTGTCGACATAATGCACATTTTGCGTCACTCCTGTGGTTAGTTAATTGATTACCTTGGTTGGCCTTTCTCGCGAAATATGTAATTGTGCGCTCTCAGAGGAGTTTTAATTTTGCTGCATTTCCTGGCTGCTGCAATTCTTACGTGTGCTTTCCTGTAGATTTTATCATTTTCCCGTGCTTAGCGTTAGGCTAGCGGCCTTTTTAAGTTGGTAATTATGACGATAGCGTTATTTGAACGTACCACCGACACAACTTCATTACGACGCACTGGATCTCAACATCAAGGATCATGAATGAAACCGTGCACATGGCATGGACGCACAACTGGTATTCTGAAAAGAGGAACTGTACGTTACGAGATGACAGATTACATACCATTTGTTCTGAATACTCGTGTCGTCCGAAGGACTCACTGTAAAAGTCGTTCGGTATGGTGCGATTGAGTGGCTTCAAAACTTTTTCACCGTGAATTGCGACCTGAAGTTTCACATAGGCTTGCATCCATATCCACATGCTTGTGCCAAGTGTGAGAAATAGTGCTTTGCCGATAATAGGATTCACCATCCTTGTTAAAGCGCGCCGACGATCCCGTAAAGCATATCTGTCAGAAAAAAATATGACTGGGATGGCGTAAAAAGCATTCTCTCTACGCCAAGAAACCGTATATTATTGAATAGGTAAGCGGAACGCCTAAAATCACATCAACAGACACTATGTACCTAATAGAATTTATGTTTAAGACTGCATACGCTTAAACGGAGGCTTGATGTTGACACACAATGAGAGGAAGCGATGAAGGCAAGAATGGCATGAGAACATCGAGTGCAGTTTCCTTTTTTTTGTACTGTACGATGTGAAGAAAAAAATTACAATGATGGTCTCTTAGCATAATTTTTTTCTCATGAGCACACAAGAGAAACAAACGAATCAACAGACGAAGTGTCAAGAAAAACCAGGTGCTGTGTACTTTCTTGCTTTCTTGGATAGACATGGAGATGTAAAGAGAGTATCCTGTTGCAAGCAGAAATGTACGGCGATTGGCTCAAGAAAGTCGTAGTCGCGGTTGCGCGTATATTTAGTGTGGCAAATACAACATGTCTGCGAGAAACACACAAAATGAGTAAAAAACCTGCTGCTTGGCTATACCGAACTCTACATCATAGCGGAGGGAGCATGCAGTACCTAGAAATACATTATCTATTTTTAGACTCCTACGTCTGACTTGCTGATCAAAGGCTTAATGCACCCAATATTCCGCCTCTTTACATCTGCACCCATAAACCCCCAGATTTGTATCACTACAGAATAACTGTCCACATGTGCCTTGATAACAGTTTAGAAGCAGTGCCTTGCTGCCTCTTAGCGTTTCATATTTAGGCGAAGGCGAGACCGAAAGATGAAGTATTTGGTACAAATGCTTCTTATAAACCTAAAGCACGAAATGCGACAATGCTAAAGAATAAGGGCACGGCACCAGCAGTAGTGTCTTTCTCTCCGTCTGTGCCTCGCCTGAAGTTTTTGAGTTGTTGTATTTTTCCGCTTCATCTCTCTCTTTCTGCTCCTATTCATTGTAACTAAGCGCCTTCTTTCAATCAAACACGTGCCTTCAGAATATTTTATTGCCTAGTGCGTATATAAAAATTTCAAGGTGCATTAAAGCACAACAGCCAAACCAGAACAGCCACAGAACACACTCGAATTTGGTAAAGAGCACTTTATGCGTTTCTGAAATACTCCATCAACTACTTTTCCACAATCCCCATCATTTAGCATGCTTGCCGAGAACCTCAGATTTTTGAAGTGCCCAGTTTCTTCAAGTGCTTCGCTAAACCACCCATTTTTCCTTACAATCATTTCTACAGAGAACTGTTGTGGATAGCTCGTATTATATTCTTGTGATCGCTCGTAATGTTCGTCTCCCGTGAAATACTCCTCTAATGTGAGGGTACTCAACTTCCATGTGCACGCTTTCTGTTCGTTGTATTAACGACGAAGAGGAAGCCATCCTCGTGCTATCTTTCGTGCTGAAAACAGGAAAGATGGCAAGATGGTGGAGCAAGATGGCAGATTGAGCGCGTGTCTTCACATAGTTTCGACGCAGTGGCTCGCACTCATCTCCGACGTGTACTTTGCCCCGCGTAGAGAATAAGGGTGTGTACTGCGATCGCACGCCTTTATTTTGCAGTAGGGAGGATCGTACGTCTTGGCTGGCCTATGGGCTTCGCCGGAACAATTCTGTTGCATTTACGGGGCGCACAAAGGTCACTGCACTTGTTGTACAGTCTCCGTTTCTGAAAACAGCGCGCTTTTCAGACTCTGCGAGGTAACAACTCACCGCTTATTCGCGTTCATTTGTACCCGTTAGTACGTTTCGTGCTCATTTGTGCGTGAGAAGCGCGGGGCACGTTTCTATCTGTTTGCTATTCGGCGCGTGAGCTTCCAATTCGTTGTCATCGCATTCATTGCTTCGCCTTTGAGGCAAAGCTGAGGCTTTTTTCTTTCTAGCGTTTTAATATATATAGATACTTATATATATATATATATATAGATACGGTGAGTGACGCTGACGCCGGCGGCAAAATACAGCCGAGAGTGTCCATATATTTCCTATCGCAATAAAAATGACGAATTTACACATTATAAAACTGAACTTGCCTTACCCAAAACTAGTTTGCTTTTCAAAGAACACTGTGATGGTGATGATGATGATGATGATGATGATGATGATATCTAAACCATGGCTCGTACCCACAAAGGGAGATTAGCCAAGAAATTATTATGCGCAGGCCTTTCTGGTAACAAGTAATCTTAATAAATAGAAGAAAAAGAGCACCTACCATCAGAAAGAACGCAATAATTGTTGTTACAATTCCGACCAGACACTATTGTCTATATCGTGAATATAAATCACAGTAATGCCATAGAAAATAAGATTATATGTTTTGAGTTTGCACACAAATGCTATAATAATAATACATATACAAGTAGGAATAAAAGTCGCATTCATTGTGTTTCAGGAAGGCAACTGCCAAAGCATCAAAGGCGTTCTTTTGGCTGAAACCTATGTCCGAGGCAACAAATTTTTATTGCAAAGGTCATCTGTAGGCTAGCAATCGGGATTACGATCAGTCGTTTTCTTAACAATCTGTAACAGCGACATGACAAAAAACAGTGATCTATTCGTTCAATTTCTAAATTTAGGTTTGAAAGGGAGGTGTCGCCCGACCAACCCTGTGTGAATATATATTCAATGGAGGCAGATGACATCGTAATCTAATTGGCATGACTTCCAGTACTCAAGTAGGACACCACTCCGTTTTGCAATGAAATTGTTAATGTGTAAATTTTGTGCATAATTTGATTGATTCTTTGGCATCTACATGGAGAAAAAGTTAACTATACATTACCGCAGGCATATTGGCTGCTACCGGAAGGAAAAAAAAAACTATTGGCCCATTCAATGCTGCTCGAGATAGGGAGCCTGCAAATTGACCAGGTACCCATAATACTTTAAGAGCTTAAGTTCTCGAGAAATTAGTCTTTGAGACAGCCGATTTAGATTCAGCTGTAAGCGATGTGCATACTGAAAGGGACTCTTGAGTTTTTGTTGCCGCATGGGTGTATGAAGTTAGTTTGCGTAGTGCTTATGACCCGACGTAGTCGGCTATTGCGCCTTAGTTAAGACGAGTGTTCGTGAACTGTAATACTGATCACACTGATTTCCGCAGTGCAATTTCCTTCGAGAATAGATTTCCGCCGTGCAATTCCCTTCAAGAGTAGTTTGGTGCTCATGACTGGGTTTAATAAGAGAACTTCAAATTTAGTTAACACCCTTATAACGATGCCTATGTTTACATCAAAAAATTGTATTTAAAACTGGCGCCGTAGTTTTTCATCGGGCGAGAAGGAAGGGGACTAGAGAGTAATAACCTCGGTTCAGTTTTTATGGTTCACAGAAATAAAAAGGTACTCATAGAGTTGATAATTACTTACGCTGCACTTATCAGCTGTTTTATGTATGCCGAGGGAGTTGTAGCCGACGCTCCCATCAGGCAGGTCTTGCCGTTTGATGGACAGATACTGAAATGACAACGCAGTAGTTTACTCGGTTACAATGAATTAAATACCCCTTTCCTAATTATCATGTGTTTATTATTTTAGAGGCGTAGCTCCCAAAAGCGTGGGTCTGTGCATCTCTTGAGGTATGTAGTCTGTAGTAATAGTAGTAGGTAGCCACTTCTAGTTTAGTTCTTGGAGTGTTCACTAGATGGCGGTAGGTAATGCGAGATGTTGTTTATTTTTGTTGATTTATTTGTTTTACCCTCAGGGCTAAATGGCATTACAGAGGGGGGGGGGGTGGCTTATTTACAATAAAAGATTTAAATGAACAAAAAGCAGTGAATATGGTCAGATCATTCAAATAAATCTCTTAAAAGTACAATGTCTGGTAATATACTGTATAGTAATACATGTTAGGTAATACAACACCAAACCTAATAATAAAATGTTAGCTATGGCAACAAACAAAAACTGATTACACAATGTCAGCTAATGAATTACGGAAGAAGTTGTTATGGCTAATAGCAACAATGTCAGCGAGACGTCTGTTCCACTCCTTTGATATGCAAGGCAAAAATGAATTGAAGAACGTTTTTGTTTTGCAATAATGGATGCCTACTTTGTTGATTGATTGACATGTGGGGTTTAACGTCCCAAAACCACCAAATGATTATGAGAGACGCCGAAATGGAGGACTCCGGAAATTTTGACCACCTGGGGTTTTTTAACGTGCACCCAAGTTTGAGCACACGGGCCTACAACATTTCCGCCTCCATCGGAAATGCAGCCGCCACTGCCGGGATTCGAACCCGCGACCTGCGGGTCAGCAGCCGAGTATCTTAGTCACTAGACCACCGCGGCGGGGCATGCCTACTTTGTGACGGTGGTCAATGCGGCAGGATATGTGCTGTAAGCGAAGTAGTAGTTGGTCATGCAAGACGGGATGATGGTATATCTTGTTAAACGAGAGACTTTTCTGCGAGATGCTAAGAAAAGGAGTGCAAAGCTGTTTTTATGATTGCAATGCTCGCGGTTCTGCTATAAGTGGACAATATAAAACGAACGGCGTTATTCTGAACAAGTTCATGGAGGTTACCAGACTATTAAAGGCGGGGTCCCACACGGGTTTAGCATAATACAGTTTAGAGCGTATTTATAAAGCAGCAGTTTTAAACCATGTGGAGCGTTAGAAACGTTACGTCGTGAATAGCCAAGCATGCAGTGATCATTGTTAATAATGTGTTTAATATGAGGTGACCAGTGAAGGTTAGTTTTTATGTGAACTCCAAGATACTTATAACAGTAAACAGAATCCAAATGAATGTTATTAAGATAGTAAAAAGGTGAAGTAGTGTAAGTTATTGATATACGCATGATTTGACACTTTTTTATAGTTCACGTCCATTAGCCATTTTTCACACCATTTTTCACACCAGATATAGAGTTAAGGTCAGACTGCAATGTAATAATATCATTATCGCTGGTGATTTCTCAAAAAATAACACAGTCGTCAGCAAATAGATGAATGTTAGATAATACAACTGATGATACTTCATAAATATAGATGAGGAACAGCAGGTGGCCTAAATGGACCCATGCGGAACGCCAGAATGAACTTCCCGAAAAGGAGAATTATGGCCGTTTGCAGCAACTAATTGTGATCTGTTAGTGAGAAAGCATTCAATCCACATTAATAGGTTATCGTCCCGATTTAGTTGGTGTAGTTTGTAAAGTAGCAGTCTATGAAAAACGTTGTCGAAAGCGTTTGAATAATCTAGAAAAATACAGTCAGCATGGAATGTTCTATCAAAGATCTGATGTAAGTGATGAGTGAATGATATTAGCTGTGTTTCACATGAATATGTTTTACGGAAGGCATGTTGTGCTGACGTGAAAAACGAAGTATATTCTAAAACGTTCACTATGTAAATTTTATATGCTCAAGCATCTCACAACAAATACTGGTTAAAAAAATGAGACGATAATTGTTCGATGAGTGTTTATTACCACTTTTATGGAGTGGAAAGACTTTCCCAATTTTTCATTGACAAGGAAAAGTAGAAGTATGTAGTGGCTGTTGGAAAGTTTTAGTAAGTAATACGGAACTGTAGGCGCCAGTACATTTTAAAAATTATTGTTAATACCATTATAATGAGGAGATGAATTATTTATAGGTTATTGAATGAGGCGTAAAACTCCGAGAGTTTCAATAATGACGGAAGACATGGGTGAATAATTGTATAAAGTCGCGCTAGGTAAATAATTAATTACGGTTATATACGAAGAAGTCTTGGATAAAAGAATCGTTAAGAACAGCAGCGCAATGAACTTCACTAATTTCGTTACCAGATGAGTCAATCAAAAAATATGGTTGTCGAATAGGGGGTAATAACTCGCAAATATTTCTTTGCATTACTTAGTGACATAGACGGCAACGCTTCAGTAAGGAAGTTGTATTTAGCGGATTTCAGAGCGGATATGTAGATTGCTGATGCAGATTTAAAGGAAGCCCAGCGTGGGTGGTTAGTAAGTAAATATTTTGATGCACTATAAAAACGTTTCCTTCGGTTAGATAAGCGTTTGATGTAAGCGTTGTGTGATGGCGCACGCGCGTTAGTTGTGATGGTATGGCAAGAAATATACTTATTGGTTAGTCAGTAAACTTCAGCTGCAAACATACCTCAGTTAGACTGCACTGAACTGATATCAGAACTGCTTAAAATTGTGTGTAGAAAAGTTGCTAGCTCACAGTTAATCCTGTCAAAGTATGCTTTTTTATTGTCGCGTGTCGTTTTCTTTTTTATCTCTAATAGGACAGAGTGCATTGAATGAAAATGAAAGCAATGAATGATCACTGATAGGTGCACAGGTTATAGCGGTAACAAAGTCTGTTCGATTTGTTAAAATGAGATCAGGAATGCTAACACTGCTAGTAGTTGCCGTAGTCGGTAGAGGTACTACTTGTGTGAGGGAAAACATTGAACATAGGTTAATGAATTCACTCGGTTGTGGCAAAGACGGTAATGAGTAGGGTACGTTTCCGTTCCATATTATACTAATAAAGTTAAAAACTTCGAGCACCAACAGAGAATGTGATGGAAATAGTGAGCAAACTATATTATTTGCGTCGTGAAGTTCATCGACAAATGCTGAAGGAGAAGACGAAGAACAATAGCATAACCTAATATTATCTTATAGTATCCGATGGCTACTATAGCCCAGACTAGCTCTAGTTCAGTGTTAATATGAATACAGAAAGAAGGAATGTCTTTTGAGACCACTAGAAGAACGCCGCCTCCCCTACGCTATGTCAGATCACAACGGTACACGTGAAAATTGTTTAGAGAAGAGGTTTATAACTACAGCTCAAGGTGCTAGGCTAGAAGGGGACGAAGCTATTGAATACATAAGAACAAGGGTGACAGAAAAATATCAACAAAGTGCTTTATGCACCACAATAGACAAAGATGAATCAAGTGGCGCAATGTCTCCATTTTCACAACGAGAGAGGGAAAGGGCTGAGAAGAGGGTTCCCAGTAGTACATCAACAGGCCCAGGTGGCATTACATTTATGCTGATAAAGACATTAAGTCGGGAGTCTAAGCAGGCTTTGAGAGAGGCAGTGAGCAAAATAATAATCGAGGGTGAAGTCCCCGATGGATGGAAGCTTAGCAGGATGAGCATGATCTATAAAGGAAAAGGGGACAAAGCTGACATAAACAACAACCGTCCTATAACAGTGACATCAGTGGTCTACAGGCTGGCGATGCAGATTATAAAGGAAAGACTGCAGGCGTGGATAGAGGATGAGGGGGTGCTGGGGGAACTGCAGAATGGGTTTAGAAAATAAAGGAGGTTGGAAGACGTTCTGTTCTCACTGACGCGGTGCATCTAAATAGCAGAAAAGGAACACAAGCCTCTGTGGCTAGCATTTTCGGATATGAAGAGAGCGTATGATAGTGTGGTTCAAGAGGACTTGTGGGCAATACTGGACACACTAGGTGTGGAAGATGGAATCACTAATCTTTTAAAAGATATCTATAAAGGTAACAAGGCAGTTTTAAAGTGGAAAAAACAGGTATCCAAGCCTTCAGAGGTAAAACGGGGGCTTAGGCAGGGGTGTCCTCTGTCATCCTTGTTATTCATGAAGTACCTATAGCAACTAGAGGCCAAATTAGAGGGAAGTGGACTGGACTTCAACTTCTCTTGCGTCAAACAAGGAAAACTCATTGAGCAGGCACTATCAGCATTGATGTACGCAGATGATATAGGGCCAATGGCCGACAACAAGGAAGATTTGCAGAGATTGATTGACATCTGCGGTAATAAGGGAGATAGGTTAGATTTCAGATTCAGTAAGGGAAAATCAGTCATGATTTTAAATAATAATGCAGGTAGTGAGAATACGTTAAAGATAGAGGTCACGTTAGAGATAACAGATAAATACAAATATGGGCGTATGGATAAGCATTGGGACCGAGTACCTAAGGGTACACGAAATATACGCGATGACTAAGGGTAACAGGAAAAGAGCGGTGATGAAAAACAGGGCACTGTGTAACTCCAATAGGTATGATGTTGTGAGAGGAATATGGAAAGGGGTCATGGTTATTGGTGTGACGTTCGGCAATGCGGTCTTGCGCATGAGATCAGAAGTTCAAGCAAGATTAGAAATTAAGCAACGCGGAATGGGTAGGCTTGCCTTAGGAGCTCACGGGAATACACCAAATCAGGGAGTACAAGGTGATATGGGATGGACATCATTTGAGGGCAGGAAAGCTAGCAGCAAGATAAAATTTGAGAAGCGTATAAAAAAACGGGAGAGGAGCGTTGGGCTAGGAAGGTATTCAGCTACTTGTACATGAAGAATGTCGATACAAAATGGAGGAAGCGAACCAGAAAATTTTCTGGTAAATACTTAAAAAACAGCAGGGGGCAAAACCAAAAAGAATTATTGGTCAAGAAAAAGGTGAGGGAAGCAGAGAACGATATATGGAGAATTGGCATGACTAAGAAGTCCGCACTAGAGATCTATCGAACTTTAAGTAGGAAATTGCCAAGGAAAGGATGTATGATAATACTCGGGGTAGTTCTCTACTGTTTGAGGCCAGGACGGGAGTGTTGTGAACTAAGACATATCGGGAGAAATACGAAGGGGTAGACACAGTATGCAGTGCGTGTGGAGAGGAAGAATAAACTGCCGAACACTTGATAATGTTCTGTAAAGGGCTTCACCCTATAGTTAAGGATGATTGCGCAGAGTTTTGCAAAGCACTGGTGTTTAGGGACAGGGAGGGCAAAATAGACCTTAAGCGGGTAGAATTAACTACAAGAAGGTTATCTGATTGGTGGCTAAAGTCAAGGCACGAGTGAAAATTAAACCATTCAATGCAAAGTACCAGTCTTCAACCTCACTATTCAAAGAAAAAAAAAGAAAAATCTAGTGGTTAATTCACCAAGTATCACGGCTTGGTGGCGTTAGCTGCCTAACCGTAATACCTGGTGAACTAACCACTAGATATACAGCAATCGGTGGCGACAACAGCAATCAGTGGCGATTGCTGCTGTTGTCGTCGATGGGGATAATGGACCCTCAAAGTGCACCGAAGGGGCGTCAAAGCTCGGCATGTGTTGATTGGCTACACTGACGAGATTCGTTGTCGGTAGCGGCGCACCTACATGCGCCAAGCCAGCTGAGCAGGTTGATAACCACGGCAGGATAATCTCAAGGGAGGCCTGCATGGTGCAGAAGTCGTGGCTTAGAGCTGTGCAAAGACCCCTGCTCTCGTGCCCACTGAAGGTGGCGTCCAGGTGTTACTTCTTAAACAGTCGTTGGCGATTGCTGCTTTCGTCCAAGGGGATAATGGACCCTTAAAGTGCACCAAAGGGGCGTCAAAACTCGGCATGTGTTGATTGGCTACACTGACGAGATTCGTGGTCGGTAGCGGCGCACCTACATGCGCCAAGCCAGCTGAGCAGGTTGATAACCACGGCAGGATAATCTCAAGGGAGGCCTGCATGGTGCAGAAGTCGTGGCTTAGAGCTGTGCAAAGACCCCTGCTCTCGTGCCCACTGAAGGTGGCGTCCAGGTGTTACTTCTTAAACAGTCGTTGGCAATTGCTGCTGTCGTCCAAGGGGATAATGGACCCTTAAAGTGCACCAAAGGGGCGTCAAAACTCGGCATGTGTTGATTGGCTACACTGACGAGATTCGTTGTCGGTAGCGGCGCACCTACATGCGCCAAGCCAGCTGAGCAGGTTGATAACCACGGCACGATAATCGCAAGGAAGGCCTGCATGGTGCAGAAGTCGTGGCTTAGAGCTGTGCAAAGACCCCTGCTCTCATGCCCGCTGAAGGTGGCGTCCAGGTGTTGCTTCCTAAACGGTCGTTGGCGATTGCTGCTGTCGTCCATGGAGATAATGGACCCTCAAAGTGCACCGAAGGGGCGTCAAATCTGGGCATGTGTTGATTGGCTACACTGACGAAATTCGTTGTCGGTAGCAGCGCACCTACATGCGCCAAGCCAGCTGAGCAGGTTGATAACCACGGCAGGATAATCTCAAGGGAGGCCTGCATGGTGCAGAAGTCGTGGCTTAGAGCTGTGCAAAGACCCCTGCTCTCGTGCCCACTGAAGGTGGCGTCCAGGTGTTGCTTCCTAAACGGTCGTTGGCGATTGCTGCTGTCGTCCATGGAGATAATGGACCCTCAAAGTGCACCGAAGGAGCGTCAAAACTCGGCATGTGTTGATTGGCTACACTGACGAGATTCGTTGTCGGTAGCGGCGCACCTACATGCGCCAAGCCAGCTTAGCAGGTTGATAACCACGGCAGGATAATCTCAAGGGAGGCCTGCATGGTGCAGAAGTCGTGGCTTAGAGCTGTGCAAAGACCCCTGCTCTCGTGCCCACTGAAGGTGGCGTCCAGGTGTTACTTCTTAAACAGTCGTTGGCGATTGCTGCTGTCGTCCAAGGGGATAATGGACCCTTAAAGTGCACCAAAGGGGCGTCAAAACTCGGCATGTGTTGATTGGCTACACTGACGAGATTCGTTGTCGGTAGCGGCGCACCTACATGCGCCAAGCCAGCTGAGCAGGTTGATAACCACGGCAGGATAATCGCAAGGAAGGCCTGCATGGTGCAGAAGTCGTGGCTTAGAGCTGTGCAAAGACCCCTGCTCTCATGCCCACTGAAGGTGGCGTCCAGGTGTTGCTTCTTAAACAGTCGTTGGCGATTGCTGCTGTCGTCCAAGGGGATAATGAACCCTCAAAGTGCACCGAATGGGCGTCAAAACTCGGCATGTGTTGATTGGCTACACTGACGAGATTCGTTGTTGGTAGCAGCGCACCTACATGCGCCAAGCCAGCTGAGCAGGTTGATAACCACGGCAGGATAATCGCAAGGAAGGCCTGCATGGTGCAGAAGTCGTGGCTTAGAGCTGTGCAAAGACCCCTGCTCTCATGCTCGCTGAAGGTGGCGTCCAGGTGTTGCTTCCTAAACGGTCGTTGGCGATTGCTGCTGTCGTCCATGGAGATAATGGACCCTCAAAGTGCACCGAAGGGGCGTCAAATCTCGGCATGTGTTGATTGGCTACACTGACGAAATTCGTTGTCGGTAGCGGCGCACCTACATGCGCCAAGCCAGCTGAGCAGGTTGATAACCAAGGCAGGATAATCGCAAGGAAGGCCTGCATGGTGCAGAAGTCATGGCTTAGAGCTGTGCAAAGACCCCTGCTCTCGTGCCCACTGAAGGTGGCGTCCAGGTGTTGCTTCTTAAAGCTGTCGGTGACGATTGCTGTTGTCCTCGATGGGGCTGGTTGATCCTCAAAAAGCACCCAAGGTGCGTCAACAAAAAAAAGAAAAATTGGAGGAAAAGAACGGCAGGGAGGTTAACCAGCGTATAGGCCGCCGGTTTGCTACCCTGTGCATGGGAGGGGATGAGGGAGACAAAAGATAGAGAGGAGAGAGGGAAGAGAGATAAATACAGCGCATTCGGCAGCACACGCGCGATGGTGCGTCAAAGCTCGGCATGTGTTGATCGGCTGAACTGACAAGGTTCGTTGTCGGTAGTGGCGCACCTACATGCACAAGCCAGCGAAGTAGGTTGATAACCACGGCAGGATAATCGCAACAAATGCCTGCACGGTCAAGAAATAGTGGCTCAGAACTGTGCAGACTACTGCTCTCGTGCCCACTCTAGATGGCGTACTTGGATTGTTCACTAGATAGCGGTACTTGTAGTTGATGAATAAATGCGAGATGTTATAAAACTAGATGACGGCACATGTAGTTGATAGTGAAACATGCAAGATGTTATATTAGGAATGATGTAACATATGGTGCGTCTCATAGGTCTAAGGCAATCGTTCTATTTAGTGCAACGTTGTACGCTAGGGGGAGCGTTGTAATACAATTAATTTGCTGTTGAAACGCCATGAAGCTGTGCGACACCGCTATTAAGATCGTGCCGTACGAGAGCGGGAGGCACAAGCGGCACGGCATACACACACAGCGTTTCTCACGTCTTTAAATGATGATCAAGTTGGCTAATTAAACAGAAGATTCGCGATTTACTGATGATTCCCTCCGGAGCTTCGCCCACTTTTCATCATTCACCCCTTGGATATGTTGTTATTTTTAATTTGAAATGAAATCATATAATTTACCGCTGATGCACGAAGTCTGTGCATCGAAACGCGTCATCATTTGTCAATTTTTAACAACGTAACTTTCTAAGCCGGGCGTAACGTGTCGGCATAATCCAAGAACTGGCATTTAGCAAGGAATATTTTTGCTGGTATTCTTGAACGTGTCAGTTACGTAGGACATCGTATAGGTGCACACATTGCTATCCCGGAGATTGCAATGCGAGTTTCAGAGGTAAGCTAGTTATAGGGAAGGCACTTTGACGCTCACTGATGATTCATATAGACGTGCAATAGGGCATTATGGCTTTTAACTGGTAAGCTAGTCATAGATGGAACCTACAAACATTAAGTGAACATTCCATTTGTGTCCCTGATAACACGAGGAAGATCCAGTCCCGGCAGAGCTTCGTCTTAAGTCATTTTTAGGGGCGAAGCTCCTTATGTTGTGGGTCATGCGTCCGCGATGTATATGGTGGTAGTAGTAGTAGTATTAGTTGTAGTAGTAGTAGTAGTAGTAGTAGTAGTAGTAGTAGTAGTAATCAGCTGTAGTAGTAGGTAGCTGTCTCCCGTTTAGTCCTTGGAATCTCCACTGAATGGCGGTACTTCCATATAAATGAATATATGATCAAAAGATGCCAGACGGCGGTACTTGGATGGTTCACTAGATGAATGGACGGGAAGACAGACAGATGCGCGTACAGACAGACGCATGGATGTAAGGATGGACGCAGAGATAGACAGTCGAACGGATGCACGGATGCACGGACAGACGCACAGAGGCTCAAACGGGCGCACTCACGAATAGACAGATGCACAGATGGTCGCACGTATGACAGACGGACGGGCGGATGTACAGTTGGACTCACGGACAGACGCACGTACAGATCCATGGGCATACGCACAGAAGAACGTAAGTACAACACACGGACGAATGCATGGACAGATGCCCGGACGAATGGACAGACGAATGCACGGATGGACGCATGGAAGGACGCACGATCGGACGCATGGATGGATAGCGCTGATAGTAGCATGGACGGGCACACGGACGAACGCAGGGACAAACGCACGGATGGACGCATGGAAGGACGCATGGACGAATGGATGAACATAAACGGGTGGACGCATGGACGCTCGAACGAACGCACGCGCGGACGGAAGCACGGACGGACTGCATATGCTGAATGGATATGCTGCGATTTTCGTTCTCGCATTGCGCCCGCCGCGCGACCGAATGCCAACTTCTTCCTTGACAGGTGCCTCATACCGAGGGGCTACACTTTTACGCCTCACTGGAGGCTCGGCTTAGCCGTGGCCTTTGCCTGACTTCATGAAAGCTGCATGTATCCCTTACAAAAAGGGCGAATCTGCTTTGAAGTTGCGTTGCCGCATTGAAGCTTTGATCATCTCGTGAGTATATATTGACAAAACGGGCAAATACTTGAGTGAAGCTTCTGTATTGAGGGTTAATGAGGTACAAACACCGTCTAGACTAATATAGCATCATAATTCGTAGATTAACTTAAGTACTTGATATGACTTGCCAAACATAGCATAAGTTGATCTAAAATAAACCACATGAGAACCTTAGCCTAACCCGTTGAATACTAGCAATGATAGTTGTGCTGTGCCTTTTAACAGCTACGCCATTCAAAGCTACTCGTGGTCTTCCTTTATTTAAACTAGAGGTATAGGAGCAATTAGTCAAGGTGCTCAGGTCATATACCTACGCATATGGACGACAGAGCTAATTGTGGCTCTGATCTAAGTACTTGAGCCAACATTCGCTGAGATACTGTGAAACTAAGGCGCTTGTACTGCGCGATTCTTATCCTATTCGCAAGTTTCGTCGCCTACAGCGGGCGCATTGGGTGATTCGACATGGCACCCATAGAGAGTATCAGAATGCGTCTTTCACAAGACGCCAACTGCGTCTTACACAAACAGCTACGTCTTTCTCTCGGTTTCACAAACAGTTACCTCTTTGCACTCGACATCTTTCACAAGACGGTGAGTGCGTCTTTCACAAACACTTACGTCTCTCTAAAGCATATGGCCCCGCCGCGGTGGTCTAGTGGCTAAGGTACTCGGCTGCTAACCCGCAGGTCGCGGGTTCGATTCCTGGCTGCGGCGACTGTATTTCCGATGGAGGCGGAAATGTTGTAGGCCCGTGTACTCAGATTTGGGTGTACGTTGAAGAACCCCAGGTGGTCAAAATTGCCGGAGTCTTCCACTACGGCGTCTGTCATAATCAAATGGTGGTTTTGGGACGTTAAACCCCACAAATCAATCAATCAATCTCGAAAGCATATGGCATGGCCTAAGCTGCTCATTCCCGGTGCGCTGTCTACAACTGTGCAGCTCGACTTACTGATGGCATACTGCCTGCAGCCCAAGATGTAAACATGCGTTTCTCACGAAGCGAGTTGTAGCGGCGACCATGAGCTGGGGCTTGACGCAAGCAAAAATCAGATATTCTCGTTTTCTTACCTACGTTGCTGCAGAAGTAGTCAGCGCTGATAAAGTGCGCGCTGCACACTTTCATCAGTGCTGTGATGGATTTGCAATTCTCAACTTCACTATCCATTCATTTTCCTCGCTTCATCTCTTGGGAAGAAATTAAGGCTGACTGTCATCGATGCTCTGTTTGTACACTGCGGCACGTAGCATATGCGATTGCTTTTGAAGCCTTCAAATTTAGGCATTTAGTGGCTGCGATGACGACTCTAACAACACAAAGCAAATGCATCCAGGAGTGCCGCCGCCCCACCGACCAATACTATTTAAAAACATTGCGCGGGTGGCCGCAGGGCGGCGTGACACTCTGCGAAACTTGCGAATATTGCCGGGTTTTAATCCATGTCTTTTATGCTATTATATAATAGCATAACTACCACACACCGATGGTTTCCATAAGCTTTTGTTGTGCACAAGACATGATTGATTTTTTGTGACAGATGAAAACAAAAACACATAAATACAAGTACGTTGAAGCGAAGTATTCTACTATAAAAAAGGCGTCCACTCTTAATCTTCGAGGCATACATTCACACGTTTTACATAAACATAGTAACAGAGCGTGCGCTAACATTCATAACAATTTTTGTTTAGTTTTTACTAAAGTGTTCATGAATGTTATCGAAGCGGACTGCAACGGCGCCTTTATGAAATTCGAAGACTCAGTCGAATAATGTACGCTGCATACGTCCATTTATATAAAATAAGCGAGCACTCTGATCGGCTGTATTTTTTCGCAGGGAAGGTTTATGCGACTATACTGCGTTTAATCACTTCGGTTCAGAACCAGCAACACTACGCGTTGTAAGAAAGCCACATGCTTCCGCCATGAAACATATTCTCACATACAAATGCCTTAAAATTGATAGGGTCGGCTAAAATGGGCGTTTTTTGGTGTGTTTTACGCCACAATTATACATGGTATGTTTATTCTTCTTCGCCTATGTCTCTTGGGCCTTTATTTATTTGTGTCGGTTTCCGCCGATAACATTGTTTTCGAATCAACAAGGCAGCACCTATGCAGAAGAGACTGCCCGCTTTGATCCGTGCTTGCTCTTTCTACATGCCCACTGCTCTGACAGCAAAAAAAACAAACGGTGAAATTAGCCATCGATTTGTTTCATCTCACTAGGGCACTAAAGCGTCAGGCACATTTTGTCAATATTAGCGAGATAAGCTTCTTACTTAGCCGCACCTACTGACCCTAACGCACCGAGGCAGTGATTGGACTGCATCGTCAGACCAAGAATGCTGTTCCTCCAAGTATCGGACATACAACCTCGCACAGCAATTCGTGTGCGTCGGATGCACTGGTCGGATCCTCCTTCAGTGAAAATAAAGAAAGATGGAAAAGAAACGTTGAAGTGGAAGACGTGAGGGAACGCGTCGACTGAGAAACAGACATACCAGAGCCACGAAGAGCGTAGGAGAGAAACAGCCACTAAGTGAAGTTATTCGCTCGCATAAGATTCTACTGATCTTGAACAGAGCAACAAATTCACGCTTCTTCAAGGTCCTGGTGTAGTTGATTGTTTGATTGCTTCACTGCCATTTTGAGCTAATAATGTATAGCTATAAAACTACAATTCGTTGAGCAGACGCCGTGAATACAGTGAGTAGACGACACGGCGCGAATGAATACACGTGGAGTGGCTAAGTGCCCTTCTTATTGGCTGAGGGACCCGTAGCTTCCACAGTGCTAAGGGAACTTCTGAAACAGAGCATAGACGCCCCTTTCCAACATCAGGAATAGACACGCAAAAAATATAACCGAATCGCTCAAGAAACACTTTTATTTAGACTCAGCGTGCACGAGCTGGTACGTGTTAGAACCTCAAGTTCCCCTAATTTTTAAGGACGAAAATACGGAAAAGTAATTTGGTTGAAAAAAATTCTATCCTCTTCATTTATCTTCACTTTCCGTCACACATTACGCCTTCGCATTTTCAGATCCGCCAGGAGCGGATACTGAGCAAACCAGTGTCTTCCAAGCGTTCAGGTGCTACTCAGGTGGGCAGAAACTATAGCTGATCTTCTGCGTATTAGAAATAAAGTCCTACAGATTGCAAATATGTACTTTTATTGGAATGAAGCACCACATCGAGCACGTTCTTTCAGTTCAACGTCGATCTTCAATGTGCTTTCCTTACCATCACGTGTGATCTGCTTCTTCTCTCTTTTTTTGAAATCTCAGTGAGACGCAGTGGCCATGAGCCATTCAGAGCAGTGGATGAAAGATCCCAAATTCGCAGACAAAACCGCTACGTAGTCTTAACGGTAATGACAAGTGTGTGATTTTCGTCCCCTCAGATTAGTGCCCACAATTCTTCCAGGAGCTCAAGGCGTGTTGGATCGGCCGAAATGCAGTACACTGGATTCCTACAATACGTCAGTGATAAAAGAGGGCGTTTTTTGCATTTGCTTTGAGGCATTCGCACTTTGCCGCAGCAAAGTAACTCTATCGTGCGAGTACAAAGTATGGGCTCCCATGGCGTCGTATCTTCATGGTAGCGGATAAACCTCATTAGGCTTAATCTGGTTCAGTCGTCGGTATTCCATTGATAAATGGAGTGCACCGTCGTTTTTCCGCGCCAGTCTGATCGAAGATACCTAGGTGCTCTTGGATACTTAGGTCACGCCAAGGTTCGGTACATTATGAACGTGTTTGCGTACGACAATGCGGCCTTCGGCCAACCGGCCCACCGTGATACCTCATAGAAGCGCTTGCACTAGGGAAGGATGTCCAGTACCAACACAGTGAAAAATTGACATTACGTGTCCCATGAAAAACTTGACCTAAGGCAAAAGAAGCAAGAAAATTGGCAAAGTTGCGGGTAAGAACTTGTTGATCTGATGATTTGTGTATGCTGGACATTCATTCGATGCCGACTTCGTGAAACAAAATTTCCTATTGATGAAAAGGCAGCTCGTGTGACATGTGTGGCAATGCTGAATGACAATTAGTCATGGCCTAAGGCGAAATAAGCATGAATATTGGCAAAGATGTGGGTAAGAACTTGTTCATCTGATGATTTGTGTACGCTTGACATTCACTCGTTACAGACTCCGTGCAACAAAACCTCATATGATGGAAAGGCAGCTCGTGTGACATATGTGGCAATGCTGAATGACAATAATCCCGGGATTTAGTTTAAAGTGCCATTATAGCAACAACAGTGATGACAGTACTCTCATTTGCCGGTTTGATGAAGGCAGGCAAGTCAGCGTCGGGAATCGCAATGTCTACTACGTCGTATATCCCACCGGCTATGGATGCGTTGTCAGTCGATGTAAATGGGCGCACATTGATGCTGCCTAGCACAGTCACTTGTTTGAGTTGTTTAAGCGCATTCATGAGGAATAAGTCTATGGCGAGTATATTTCTCGAGTATATTTCTCGCGTATTTACTCTGATGTCCTTAATTTCATTAGGCACTACACGTTACAAAAAAGCGCACAGTGCTTGTCTGTTCAGCAGTCACAGGTTTCTTGAAGACTCTTCTGGCACGAAGACGATGACGTGTGGCCAGCGTTCATGCCTTGATTTCATAGTCGCTGTACTCGCAGAAGTGTACGAGGCTGTGTTGACGATCTTTCTTTTCACCCAGTTGCTCCAGCCAAGAATGAAATCATCGTCGGATAAGTCATCTTCCGAGGTGGCTGAGTACAGCTCTGTCTCCACACTGTCACTGAGTGAATTTCTTCTCTTCCTCGCGGTGGTCAGCCGAGATTACTGCTGGCCAGGCGGTCCTCCGGAAGGCCCCGCGTCCATGGCCACAAGAGGCGGAGCCGAGGAAACAGAAAAACCTGAAAGTTTCATCGAAAAAATCAGAGAGCACAGAGAGAAGCAGTTGAATACCCGAACCTGCTCAGATTTAGGTGCACGTTAAAGAACTTAGGTGGTCTAAGTTTTCGGAGCCCTCCACTTCGGCGTCTCTTATAATGATATTGTGATTTTTTGACGTTAAACTGTACAGTCGCGGCCACTGTTAGAAGGAACGCGGCACGCGTGGCCGCTCTCTTCGGGCCACCAAGCGGGCGCCGCGCGAAGTATTGCGGCGCAAGCGCAATCAGCGCCTGAGGCGGAGTTGGCTGCGCGTCGTCTGCTACGGTGCCTCCCACTTCGCCGCATGCGCTCTGGTCCAAAATACTGTAGCTATGGAGTTGGATAGAAAGTATTTGAACTGTGTTATCTCGGCGCGCCGTTCATGCTACACCCAGTATTCGGCTTCGAATTTCAGACGTTCGTCTTTGTCGCAAAATGAAGTTGGTCGCTGAAATTTCACTTGGTTACAAAAGGAAATAGAGCACGTGGCATAAGATTAACAGAGTGTGCCTTAGATGCTTTGCATGTCAAACAGCGCATTTAGACGACGAAATTTACGCCCACTTTTGATAAAACTCTGCTCGTTATGAGTTTAAAAGGAGCTGCATGTGTTCTTAGTGTGGCATTTCGTCAAAGCAATACCTTCCGGCATGGCCATAGTACCTGAGAGTGAGCGCTGGGAAATCGTCGAGCTCTATTTCAAGGGCAGGTCGCAGCGAAAAATCGCCGAAGCGACGGGAAGAACGCTCAAGACAGTCAACAGGATCGTAAGAACATTTAAATCTTGCCGCCGGATCAAGGATGCTCCGCGGAAGCCGAGGTCTCGAGTTACGACTGAACAAGAGGATGCTGGGATCGTTGCGGCGGCAGCCGTGAAGCCAGGTCTCTCTGCTCAGCAAATCAAAAATACCCTCGACTTGAGAGCATTCGTGACAACGGTCAAGCGACGCCTCCGAGAAGCGGGTCTGAAGAGCAGGATTGCAGCCCAAAAGCCTCTTCTTCACGCTCAGAACAAAGAAAAACGGCTGCAGTTTTCTCGACCGCATGCGCAACGTTCAACTGAGGAGTGGAAGCAAGTCGTCTTCACAGACGAGTGCACGTTCACTACATCGTGCGACCAGCAAGCCCGTATTTGGCGCCCTGACAGCACCCGGTAAGCTACACGAGAATGTGTTTTTGGAAACGTGCTTTTCCTAAGAAAAAAATGTCCTTCCAGCATGGACTTCCAATTTTGTACTGTGAATACGTTTAGATGGGTGTGTCATTCCGTTTGCATGCACACATCTCGAGACTCCCGGATTCTTCCGTTTTCATGATGATTATTGATTATGAGGACGAAGAAGCGTGTTTTGAATAGGAGCTACTTCTGCTAACTCCGGCGTACTTCAGTTGTAATTTAGGTCTGTTGATCAGTTTTCGCGGCTCTCTTGGAGGGGATGGATGTAGACCACCCCGGGCGCCTGCCGGCACCAGTGGCGTCAGCGGCGGCCGCCTCCAGGAAGCGGATGGGACAAGCGAGTGACAGCGACAGTGAAGATACTCATGCTTACTATCTCAGCATTGAGGACTTTTCAGATGACGGTTTCCAACCTGTGCTGAGCCGCAAAGCGAAGAGGAGGAACATGAGGACATCCTCATCCTCAACTATTCAAACTGTAAGTGAAGCGCCAAAAACGAACGCTTATACCATCCTGTTTCTGCCTGCACTTCCTACCGTCAGCATGAAACGCCTTAACAGACAGTCTGTGTTGAGGTCTCTGGAAACGCTCGTGCCAAATGAGATCACGGACATAAGAGTGAACGCCAGAAAGAATATACTGGCTGTGGACGTTTTGCACGCAAGTGCGTTGGGCGTTCTGCGCAGTGTAACTGACTTGGACGGCAACTAGGTGCGCTCTCATGTCCCTTGGGATGTGTTGTAGTAACCGGCGTGATCTACGTCATAGATGTGGCTATTTACAATAATGGCTTACAATTTCTTGTCAAGTCAACAACTGATACTGCAATTGTTGATGTCACCCAGCTAGGCAAGTCTCGCTGTGTGAAGATTGCGTTTAAGAGCACATCACTCCCCTCTTATGTGAAGGTGGGGTACTTCAGGCATGCTGTGCGGCCTTTCATTCCAAAGCCTCTTCAGTGCCGTAAATGCATGAAACTTGGACATGTGAGCAGCGTCTGTGAGAATTCAGTGGTATGCCACCGCTGCGCCGAGCCCCATGAAGCGGATAAGTGCGTCGCAACTGTCAAAAAATGCTCTAATTGCAATGGATCCCATGAAGCCACATCGAAGGACTGCCCGCGGATTCAAAAGGAAATTGCCATTTTGAAGGAGATGGTGCGCGATCACTCATCTCATCGAGAAGCCGCAGCTAAAGTCAAAAGGCGTCGTTCCCGTCGACGTCGGTCTTCAAGGACGCCCGCTATCTCCTTGACACGTTTGCCAGATCCCTCATCAGTACCACCTCCCTTGCCTCCCAGACAACATGCCGTGGGAAAGGCTGTAAAGGACAAAGCCAGTCAGCATATTCTAACTGTGACCTAGTGGCCTGCACTTCAAAGGGAAGCAGCTTCAAGCGAACCGAAGGAGTTTCATGACGGCCAGTCCGCGATCCCGGTTCGAGATCTTTCTAACCAAGACAGGCAAGTGACTGCAATCGTGCAATCATTAATTGCCACGATTCCCACGCTACTGAGCAGCATACAATCTCCGTCTGATAAGAGTGCACTGCAAATACTGGATGCACTGAATCCAGTTCTTGCTAACTTCGTATAAGCACAATGGCTCAACAAAATCTCATCTTCCGCACTGAAGTTAAAAGTGCGTCGATTTTTCAGTTGAATGCCAGAGGCATGAAGTCCTGTATCTCGGACTTTCGCCAATTTATCCGGGCCAATCAATTCCCTATACTTGTCATATGTGAACCAAACATATCAACGTCTTATAGATTGTCCGGTTATGAAGCTTTTTGTTCAGCTGCTTGCGAAGAACGAAGTAAAGTAATTGTTTACATTCGCACAGACTTGACTTATCTTTCGCACCCAATAAGCTCAAATGACGACAATCAGTACGTGTGTCTTCGTGTAAAGAAGAATGCAGTTTCGTTCACGCTTATTGGTGGATATATATCTCCGTCATCGCGATTTGACTGCGACAGAATAAAAGACATCTTAATGAGGACCGATGGCCCTTGGATCATCACCGGTGACTTCAACGCCCATCACATGCTTTGGGGGAGCACTAGGATGAATGCCAGGGGCCGGAACATTGTTACATTCGCTTCCGATTACGACCTTTCCATCATGAACGATGGTACCCCCACGTATCTGCGGGGTCTCACGTATGGCAGTTGCCTTGACCTGACATTGGTGTCACGGTGCTTCTCTCACAAAGTTAAATGGTTTTGCGATATTGAGACTCATGGGAGTGATCACATACCCACCTACGTGACGATCAATGGTATCATAAAAAATTTCTCTTCCGGTGTTGTAATTGGCACTGACTGGTCGATGTTTACATCGCGTGTTGAGGACGCTTGCGAAGAAGGCCTCGCCTGCAGCCTGGAAAATACCATAGCGGAAGCTATGCAAGTGTCCAAATGTAAATTACCATTTTCGTCTAAAATAACACAGTTTGACATCGAACTGGAAAGATTACGAGCTATACGAAGGCGTGCTGAACGACGATACAGACGCACAAAATCAATTTACGATCTGAGGGAAGCAAGGCGGCTCCAGAAAAAGATTCAACGACGCGTTTACAAGCTGGAGAGTGAACACTGCAAAACATTCTGCGAATCTCTAGACCCTCATAAACCGCTTTCATATATCTGGAGAACAGTTCGTGGTCTTCGCTCCTCTCCGCAACAACGGCACCCTTTTAAAGCTTTGGCACTCTATCATGGAAAAACAGAACTCGAGGTGGCTGAAGAATTTTGCACGAGAGTTGCCGGGAATATTATGAACGAGAGCATCGACGCCGTGATCGTTCCTGAGACGCGATTACCAAAAATGGACATTCCATTCACCATGGAAGAACTGGAAGGTGCTTTAGTCGCTTCTAAGTGCATGTCATCGCCAGGTCCTGATGGTATTACTTATAGTGCGTTGGGACACATTGGACAAAAAGCCAGAAAATAACTTTTAACATGCTTCAACAACTCCTGGCTCAGCGGCAGTGTTCCCCGAGAATGGAAAATAAGTCGATTAATACCACTTTTGAAATCGGAAAAATCACCGTTGGACTTGACAGCGTATCACCCTATTGCCCTCGCAAGCTGCCTCGGAAAAGTGATCGAAAGAATGGTTCTATTTCGTCTCGAGTGGTACTTGGAACGATACACCAAATACCCTTCTTGCATGGCAGGCTTTCGTCGGGGCCGCTCCTCCATCGACTGTGTGCTTGACTTATCGACATTTGTACAACAAGAAAAAAGTCGCAAGCGCATATCAGTGGCACTCTTTCTTGACGTGAAGGGTGCATATGATAATGTAGCTCACGATGCCATCCTCACTTCTCTCGCAGCAATGGGCATTGGTGGACGAATGTTTCATTGGATAAAATATTATATAACTGGCAGGTGTTTCTTTGTGCAAACATATGAGGGTACAACTGCTGAACACTACACCTACTGCAGAGTACCTCAGGGAGGTGTTTTAAGCCCCACATTGTTCAATGTTGCCCTCATTGGTCTGGTGAAGGTTCTGCCAAAGGCGGTGTGCCTATCCATATACGCCGATGATATTTGCCTCTGGAGTGCTGCAGTTACTCGCCCTCAGGTGCGTGCATGAATACAGCGGGCAGCAACCCTCACAACAGCCTACCTTCAGAAACAAGGCCTAACTATATCAACTGTGAAGTGCGCGTAGATGGCGTTTGCACGCAAACCAATGACGCCATACCCTGTTTACATCAATAGACAGAGTGTCAAATATGCACGGACGCATCGTTTTCTGGGCATAATAATCGACAGAAGTCTTTCGTGGAGCCCGCATTGTGTGTATTTGAAGAAGAGACTGCTATCTATTGTGCATATAATGAAATTAATGTGCGAGAAAGCATCGGGAACTTCTGTGGCCTCCATGCTACAGCTGTACAGGGCCCTATTTCTGGGTCTATTGCACTACAGCTTGCCGGTACTGACTAACACTTGCAAATCCAATACTCAGTCGTTGGAGAGTTTGCAGGGTCAGGCACTGCGTTTCTGCCTAGGACTGCCCCGTTGCGCTTCTACTTATGCCACAATCATGCTTGCCAAAGACCATCCGGTCAGGACATATAGAGTTGTGGATTGCCTGAGAGCGCACATTCGACATGTTAGCCGTGCCCCCGACCACCACTTGGCTCTTCTACCCTCCAGAAAACCACGTGCTACGTTTTCAGACGTCATAGCCAAGCACCTAAACAGCATTCCATCTGGATATACGCCAGCTGCGAGAATGGCATGTTCTTTGTGGTGCCTCGACCAGCCGCAAGTACGTCTAGAAATTCCGGGAATTAAAAAGAAAAGCAATTACTCCAGGGTAGCATTGAAGCAAGCAACACTGCTAATATTACATGAGTTGTACTTAGACCGAACGCAGATATACACTGATGGGTCCGTCTCGTCCAGCAGCTCATCAGGTGCCACTGTATTTCCGGCTGCAGCAATGACAATCAAGTTTAAGTTGTCGCATATGATTACATCTACGGCATCATAGCTTGCTGCTATAAGGGCTGCTTTACAATATCTAGTTCAAGAACGTCCAGGAAAATGAGTCATATTCTGTGATTCGAAGACAGTGCTTCAGAGTTTGCAGTCTGCCATACGTAGGAGGAGTCAGGACCAATTGGTACAAGAAATAAGACATTGCCATCATGAAGCTCTAGCACGAGGGCATGATATTATATATCAATGGCTGCCTTGACATATCGGTATTACCGGAAATCAATTAGCCGATGATGCAGCCCGCTCAGCCCATAAAGGAACCCGTGTAGTCCCTATTCCTCTATCAAGGAATGATGCAGCAAGACAACTTTACCTGCTGGCTCGAGATCTCACACGCATGTTCTGGTCGTCTACCAGCTTCCAAAGGTGTCAATTTTATTAACTAAATCTTTCGCTCAAGCTAAAACTACCATCACAACTTTCCCGCTCCGATGCGACACTGTTATGTCGCCTTTGGTTGGGTGTTGCATTTACAAAGGTGTACTCCTTCCGCATTGGTAAGGCAGACACTCCTACATGCGACTACTGCGGAGTTGAAGAGACCATCGAACACGTCCTGTGCAGCTGCGCTTGCTACGACACACAGCGATGCCAGCTCCGGATGGTTTTGAATCAACTTGAGCCCGGAACATTTTGTGTGCAGAAGATACTAGGACCTTGGGCATCTGCCTCAGTTGCGCAGAAAGCAACTAAAGCACTGCTAATTTACCTAAAGTCAACAAACCTGAGCGACCGCGTGTAAACTGTGTGTGCTCCCCGAGTGTGCTCGTGATTGTGTGTACCTTCTCATCTCTCTGCAACCTCTTTTCTCCCCTTTATCCCTTCCCCAGTGCAGGGTAGCAAACCGGATGTGCGTCTGGTTAACCTCCCTGCCTTTCCTTGCATCTTTATCTCTCTCGCTCTCTCTTATTGATTATAAGCTTTAACGGCCAACGCTACTCAGGCAATGCGACGCGTCGTAGGGGGGGGGGAGGCGCTCCAGAATAATTTTGACCACCTAGGAATCATTAACGTGCACCCAAATTGTTTAGAAGAACGCAGTGACGACTTGTGAGACTGCAGTTAATCGTAAAGGCATTTCAAACTTTGCACGTTTAAACATAGCTTGGACAAGTTCGTAACGGCTTCAGCTATCTGTACGTTTCCTTATTTTATGCGTTCACAATCGGTAGTCTAGACACCCAAATGTTCTTTTCTTTTTTTCCTTTATGCAGGTACCAGCCAAAGTTCTTACAAAGAGTCTCGAAAAGCGGAAGGTCAACTATAGGTGTTTGGGGCGTGATCACAAAACACGGTCTCGGACCTCTTGTGAGAATCGATGGTAAGTTCACAGCGAACAAGTACTGCGAAATCTTGACCACAGTGGCCCATCGCGTACTTGCAAAGGTGCACTTCTCCGGGGCTGGTCCTGTATTCCAACACGACCGTTCGCCTGTGCACACTTCGAAGAAAGTTGAAGCCCTACTACGCCAGCTCAACATCGCCGTTTTCGAGTGGCCGCCCCAGTCACCCGACTTCAATATTATTGAAAATATTTGGGGCCAAATGAAAGCGGCACTCGCATCCAAGTCCTCCATGGAATGTCAAAGGACAGCCTTTGGAGAGCAGTCCACGCTGAATGGGAACGCCTTAAGCTGGATGCCACCCTTGTGGATTCGTTATACAGTTCCCTGCCACGTAGGATGGCTGCCGCGATTGCCTCCGGGGGAGATGCAACCAGGTATTAAAATTCGCCTTCGTCATTAGTTCGGACATTGCACCCTGCTGCCTCGATTGTCTCCGAAAGGAAGGAGATCACCATCTAAGCTTCATTTGCAGCCGTAGTCTTGGCTTCATCGTATATATAATAAATCTGAAGCACAGATTTATCAGTATCTCTTGTTTGTCGTGTGATTTTTTTTACTTCCTTAGCATGCCAGTTATGAAACCCACCCTCTGTGATCAAACGGAACTTTTAGAGGTAAAAGGCGCAGTTATTATTTAGGCGTACAGCATGCCTGAGCGCTTTCATAACTGCTTTATAATAGTATCTATTGACGCGCCATTGCTACAGGGTTTGTGTATTCCAAAGCGCGCGCGCAATCCTGGTTTCGAGGCGAAGTGGGAGGCACCGTAGCTGACGACGCGCAGCTAACTCCGCCTGTGGCGCTTATTGCGCTTGCGCCGCAATAGTTCGCACGGCGCCCGTCGTGGCGCTCCGCGGAGCGCGGTCACCCGCTCCGTGTTCCCTCTTACAGTGGCCGCGACTGTACATTTCAATCAATCGAAAGAGAAATTGCCAAAGTTAGCAGTGGTGAACAATCGCAGAAGGCCATGAAAAAATGCAAGCATCGTACTGAAGCTTTTGCGAGTATCAAGTGGAGTACCGCGTGGTGCAGAAAAAAGAAGTCCCACTTATCTATAGTAAAATGCTATGCGATGTAGAAGGCTACAAACTTGACAAAGTTGAGTGTTATAACGGTGGCGCACTTTAAAGGCCTGCGTTGTCGTATCTGTCTACGTCATATCTGGCTTGACGTAGCGCCAACAAAACTACATATATAGCCATTCAAGCGCGTTCTAACGTAGATAAGTCTTCTTTCTTTCCTTGTTCAAGCGTACTGATGGTGGAATTGCCACGCGCGTTTTTTGCTTCAGCTTCGCTGCACTTGGTTTTTACCCACAGAGACTGTCAGCAATGCTCGGCGTAGATCTCGCCTAAGTGTTTCAGAAGCTTCACGGTCGCTCTCCACAAGTTTGTCGAGGTTTGGTGGGAGACGCGAGCACTCAAATTTGTTCCTCAGATTGCGTGACCTCGAGCGATAAGGCTGGAAAGTTTGACGCTTGATGAATAAAAAACGGAGCGTCCCGATGATAATCACTTTTTCGACGACCGACGCTATGTGCGTCATATAATTGTATGGTGTAGATTGCTGCCTGTATATGAGTTTCCGTTCCATGGTCAAAAGAACAGACAAATAGACAGTTTGACCTTGAAGTATTCTACTGTTCCCTTCGTCCACGTAACGACCACGTGACCAAAATAACGCGCGCGACGCCACATATAGCATAGACATTTGAGCACGTGCTCTCTCTCTCTCTCTCTCTCTCTCTCACACACACACACACACACACACACACACACACACACACACACACACACACACACACACACACACACACACACACACACACACACACACACACACACACACACACACACACAAAACGCTTCTTTATCTAGTTTTTCGAGCGCCTTCATCACTTTACAAGTAAACAGAAATAAAGAAAAATAAACACTCCAGGAAATGTGGCTGCTCTCTCTGTAATAGTAATCGGTAAAACATGGAAGTGAAATGTGTCTTCACAGAGGTTGTAGATTGTTTATTGTACAACGTTTAGCTACGAAGGGAAATGAATGAATGCAGTAGCAACGCACTGTTATGTTACAATAATATTCATGAATATGTGGGGTTGAACGTCCCAAAACCACCATATGAATATGAAAGACACCGTAGAGGAGGGCTCTGGGAATTTCGACCACCTGGGTTCTTTAACGTGCACCCAAAGCTGAGCACACTGGCCTACAACATTTCAACATTTCCGCCTCCATCGGAAATGCAGCCGCCGCAGCCGGAATTTGATCCCGTGACCTGCGGGTCAGCAGCCGAGTACCTTAGCCCCTAGACCACCGCGGCGGGGCTATGTTACAAAAATAACGGCACGTAGCTCGAAAGCTGCGGCGCACTCTACAAGCAAAAAGGACACACGAAATTAGCATGCACAAAATAACACCTATCGCTCGACAATTAAAGCTTCAGGTCTAATGCAATGAGGGAATAAAGGGGCTAAGAAGTAAACGTGAGACAAGCCCAAACTGACAATAATAGTAACTCGAGTGTAGTGTCGCAAAATCACGATATGATGTTGAGAGACTACGAGGTGGAAATTTGGATCAAATAAAGTTGATTAGCTCAATGCCCGGGCTCGCCTGTGCCTAAATGTAAGCACAAGGGTGAGTGCGGGCGTCATTCATACATGCCTAAGTTTTTCAACGTGGAATTCGTTACTGCTTGCAGTAAGTGACCTATCTCGTCTCACAAACGCCGCATGAAATTTGTTAAGTTTACCGTTTCTTCCGTCTTTTTCTTTGCACGCAGAACGCGCAAGAAGTGTGACAACGGTCAGTGTGATTAGTTCTATGCAGTGATTGTTACTTTTTTTAAAGCACAAGACTTCAATATTGCGGTAACGACCCCCATATCGCTGTATATACACTTGCATGCTTTACTTGGAATCCGTTTTTATAAGTCGCAAAGCCCCGCTTTTCATGTTTGTCACGAGTTGTGATTATTAATATTGCGAGTAGTGCAAGCTCATATAAAACTTGATGCACGTCCAAAAAATTGAAACTTTATACATGGTGCTACAGATTTCGAGATAAAAATACTGATTTTCGGTGTGCGCTCGCTGATGCATACTGATGTTGAGGTGGTGTAACCAAACATCACAATATCAGTTATCCTGAATTTACCATTAGAAGTACGACCTTTCACTATGCATCTGACAATAAAGAAAGTACATGCGAAGCTGCGTTATTGTCAGGACGCTCTCTTTCGAAACTTTCCTACCCTAAAAGCCCAAACTCAGAACTTACGCAATAACCCGCCTTTCACTACGTGTCTCTCGTTCCACATAAAGAAAAAGAAATGACTACCATAACTATGAATGACAAACTTGCTCGTCTTCACACATGCGTCTGTGCATATACCTACCAAAAATGAATACATAGAGACAAATTAAGTCACACTACAAATACAAATCTCTAAAGTAGCAGCACACAGGAGGCACAGAGCAGGCACATAGCAGCACAGGTGCATTCCATGTGCCTGCCATCCTAATACGAGTTACGCTTCAGGATTTTCTCAGAATCACCCTGCAAATAACAGCATTCATTGTGTATTGTCCGTCCCACAGCAGATGTTGATCACTGTGACAATTCACGCATTTTTGAAGGTATACGCTGAATAGGCCCCTGCAGCTATGGACTTCATTTATCGGCGAAAGTTGTCAGTTGTACTTATGAAAGCAGACACAAGAGCTCAATAATTGAGAATATATCATTCCAGTGGAACCGACGAGGTATCGCTTACGTGATTGGGTGTCTAGAAAGGCGTGTTAATTTGTACTGAGCAAGAGAAATATTGAAAGACCTCACGGTCATCGGAAAAAGCAGGTACCGGATAATTACCAACTAATGCACGTGCTAGTATTTGGGACTCTGTCGCATGAAACCACTTTGTACGAATAGAGAGAAAAAAACAATAAATATAGCGCAGCTCGCACGAAGTTGCACATGGCTGGGTTACAGAGCAGCTGATGATCGCGCCGAGGAATCGCTTAGCTACTGGTACAGAACGCCTGGGCTGCATTGACTGAGCGTGTGCCAGTTCATAATGCTAATTTTCTATGCACTACGCATGCAAAACCTCTACCATGAGAACTCTGCTGAAGAATCTTGCGCGTCAAATGATTATTCTATGAGCGACGTACTGAAAGATAGTTTGAACATTCTGACACCTATTTTTGTTCACATCGTCAAACTGCGTCTACAAATGATCATCTTCACAAATGAATGATGAAAACGAGGACACTTTGAAGATTAGAGCAATTGCCAGCAACTATAACAAAAAATTAATAAAGAAGACTTGAACAAACGACAGCCTTCGCACCAGAAGTGCGGTCTAGACATGACTCCTTAATAAGAACGCTGTCACCACCTTGGTGGTACAAAGAACAGTAGTACTCACCAAAAGAACGCTCTTTGGTTCCGGGATTGGGAAAAAGTGATACAGCGTAATCCTAAACAGTGAGGCCAAGGTACGTGAAAAACAGGAATTTTTTTCGGCAAGTCACGTAATGGAACATATGGGACTGGCGTTTGCAGTAAATATTGCGCGTAGGAATAAATTTTAAGTAGCAGTTCAGGTGCCCACAAGCAGACAATGAAAAAAGATGGGGAATTGTGGACTTCGACTGTAAAGAATTGCTCTTTGAAATGTTTTATGCATTCGTTTTTCCACTTCTTTGCTGAAAATGTTAGCCTATTTTTACGCAGCTGCTAGAATGAACAATTACGCGCTTCCAAGACAGTCGGCACAGATGTTTAGCAGAGCTGCGTCTGGGCTTCACGACGCTGATGAAACGAACTAAAACACGAAACAACGACGTTGCGACAGAGAGATAAAAACTTTATTATTTATATATACACAGGGAGTAGGAGGAAGATGGCCCGGTGCGGGCCATCCCTCACACACGCTAGGTGGGCTCCTCGTTACACGAGTCCATTGGCATCCAACGCAAGTCGAGCTCAGTGGACCAGGGCTTTCTGGCTCGCCAGGTCGAACAGCATCGCAGGGCTGCCGCTCAGTCTTCCCGGGTGGGGTTTGGTTTTGGGGAGAGGTGCGGACTCGACTGGCATGCCCACGCCATGTGGAAGATGTCACAGGACTTCTCCGCACAGTGCGGGCATTTTCCTGTACAAGCAGGATCAAGATATTCGAAAACTGCCGGGCACAGCAGTGTTTTGGTGTAAAGGTGGAGGAGTAAGCGTTCTTCTGCCTTTGTAGATTTCCACTGTCATAGAATTGGTATTAAGTTACACGTTCAGTAAGAGGTACGTCACAAACTAATACTTTACATCTATAGCAATTCAAGTGTAGCAGTGGTGTTAGCCAACCAACAGTAATGATTGATATGTGTGGTTTAACGTCCTCAAACCACCATATAATTATAAGAGACGCTGTAGTAGAGGGCTCCGGAAATTTCGACCACCTGGGGTTCTTTAACGTGCACCCAAGTTTGAGCACACCGGCCAAAAGCACTTCCACCTCCCTCGGAAATGCAGTGGCCGCAGCCAGTAGGCCACCAAGAATAGGTCGCCAATGTTTGAAACAGCCTGCCGCAAACTCATCTGAATAACCGAACAAGCATCGCGCTCAATGTAATAGCGTAGAAATTGTAATTTTGTCTAATTCATGAACAGACAGATTCACTAGCTGCTACCTACCCAAGTAACGCAAAATGTTATGCCACCGTTGAATGACAGCACCCAGATGTCAGTCAGCAACGTTGTCTAAAAGCGCTTAACATCCTTTTTTATCACATGATAACGTTGCTTGTAACATTCCTGACAATATGGCATCGTTCAGGGTCACATTTTCAACTTCACGGCAATCTTTTCGCAACATAACAACGTACTATCAACACAGCAGCAACGTGGTGGCAGCATACCAGCAACGTAATGTCAACATTGCTGTATGACGTGTTGACTTTTATGCGACGTGCGCAGGAGATACGTGCGTTATTAATAAGAGGCATGTTCACTTGTTGCGAAAACCACCCCGAAGCTTTTGGCTAAAAAAAAGCTCTGGTATGGTGTGAAAAATTGCAACGTTATCTATGCACAAAAACTGTTTGCTACTAGCACTTTATCAACACCTTCGTACATGCATAAACAAGTGGCGTTGGAACAGCCAATCTATAAAAACGTCAAAACACACTTGTGCATGTCCGTAAGACCAAAAACACACTTTTCAAATCCCAAAGCTTCCAACACATGTGATATACATACTGCAGTTTTTAGAGCATCAAACTATGTGGTTTTGCTTTGTGTAAGCAATGACTACAATTAGTGAGCATGTGTTGAGGGTGCAGTATTTTCATGTGCAGAATTGCAACAACCACGAGGACATGCAGTCACACAGCTTAGGCAGGAAAAAACATGCCGAAGAGCCTGAATGCCAAATGAAAGAAAAAAGAAGACATTTAGTTACGAAGATTACTTACTTCTTGCTTACTTTTCGTTGTCACAGAGCAAGAAATGAATGGGAGTGTTACAAAACACATTTTAAGCATTCAGTAATAAATATGAACAAGGCACGTTGCAAGTTTCTTTCATATTATGTCAACTGCTGGGTCGTATTAAAGAAATACAGTTGCAAAATGAAAACACAGCTTGTTTATGCAATATTAGCAAAGGTTTGACGGAAAAAGCTTTTAGCTATTGTATTTACAATAGCAGTGGGAAAGTGAATAGGCAAGGAAGAAAACATTGGTGAAACTACTGTGTTGAATACATAGAAGGACACGAATACCATAGACAGTCATTGCCTTGTCGGTAATTTTCCAACAGTGATGCATGCATTGTATACAGTGATGATGGCCACTGCTGTTGACTGTCTATATCACGATTTCATGAACAGAGACAATATAACAGCGTTGAAAAACTGGCGCATCCCACTCAGGTAAAGCTTGTTTTGACGGAGCCCAAAAGGTTCAAAACAAGAACTTGTTTTCACCAAAACAGAAAAACCTGCCAATATCTGTGTAGCAAAACATGTCGCACATCAAAAGAAGCTTATCAGTTAGAAAGCAACTGAACTTAATGATTACTGCCTGACACGCATTCAGGGAAAAGCGGCTCATTAAATGTGGCTGATTGATTACATAAAAAATACGCCTTTGAAAGTTAAGGTAGCCAACACCCGGTCAGAAAAAGCGAAATACGATCAGTGGAGCAGCTGCTCAGTGTGATTCGGGCAAAACAAGGACCTCCCAGCCACAACAAAGCGAGAAATATTGATCACGAAACGAATACACAAAAGCATGCATCTATTTTCTGTTCAGTTCATTACCAAGGTATTGTCCTTTTGTCCATTGGATGAATAAACTGCATTGACACAATTATTCTTCTTCATTCAGTCCAGATTTTAATAACTTGTATCTAGAGGTGAGCTCAAGTTATCTTTAGATTGTTATGCACTGCTCTGAATAACTGTCTAGTATTTTTATTTATGCATTTCTTGCGTTGTGTGTGCCACTAATTTTAGCATTTTAACTTTTTTGGATTTGCAGTGAATACAGCTTCAAAGATAATACTTTGTAGCGAGTGGTTATGCGCATCTTTGGAAAAGTGGCAAAGTACTCTCACTTGTTGGCGGAAGTTGTTAGGAAGGAAGTTGACTTTTCGAAGGTATTCACAACGAGTAATATGACGGAATACCCTATTTCTTACAAAGATATAACACCATAAATGTCAACTAAGGATACACATACAATCATACTTGTGGGCCCAAGAACAGCAGCAGGCACAGAAATGCAATCTTTTAGAGTAGAGTGACAAATGCACACCAACCTGCATCACCATCAGTGAAGCAACTAACAGCCATACCGCCACAACAGTTCACATGCCCAGTGGAGTTCACAAATGCAAACTGAGCACCATGTTGTAGTTACCAGTCTTTGCTGGAGACTTCGCCAATGTGGTTAGACTTGAGTTAACAAGCTCGCCAAGCCAGGGTACGTCCAAGAGGGATCGCAAACAGCAATTTCAGGGTGATGGCTGTGACGACCATGGAACCATCCATGATGCGAGGCAATTGTTGGCAATGAGGGCCTGCATTATGAAGAGGAAGTTATTAGACCCATACTAGTAGCTTGTAAAGCAAGCAAAATAATTAAATAGGAACACTTCTCTAGAAAAATGCAAAGAATTGGCTGACAAAATCTGTCTGCAACATCGTTTGAAAGCTGTGCGAGGACTTACAGAAAGCTATGTAACAATTCAGTGGTGAAAAAACAGTGGTTAGGAAACTTAAATAGTGCAGAGATGAAATTTTCGAACCTTTATTGAGCTGAATGATTGGCTTCTTACTCATTAATGACGCCAAAGAATCAACATTTCGAGCTTATATACGGTCTTATTTAGGTTCTTCAGCTCCAGCATAGTCAGTCTACCTAGTTATTTTCAGGGTGGCAATGTTCGTTGAGTTAGTTATTTTAAATGATACACAAAGAAAATTGTCAGTAGTTGCCACACGTTATGGTGCTTACCAAACAGATGGCACTCCTAGCGTAGTATTCCTTTTTGTCACTCCACCTCAGCTGCTTTGGTGGCAAAGTAAAATAAATTTCTGCTGCTCATTTTCTTCCTTCGGCACGTGCATATGTACCTAAAACAAAACAAAAAATTGTCATGAAAAACATCAACATAAAATTAGCATATTTTATCAGCATATTTTTTGGTACACCACAGTATGCAGCAGAGTTATAACTAAGGAGCCGATGTGAAATTGTAACAAAAGAGAGCTCAGTTCTTGAATAAAAATATAGACTTATACCTAACACAGCAAAATATAGCAAAAACTACATAGACATTTTGCCAAATATGCAGCTGGAATCCTCAGTATGCCCTGACACCAAATGAGCGGAGGTTACACAGTTTGCTGCAAGTCTCGTTTGGCGCTTAGTATGCGGCCGCGGTTGTTGTCGAGCGCCAAGTTGTCACACTAATGAAACACGACTCGAGAAGATTTCTCGTGCCCCACTTTTGTTCGCGAGCTAGCGTTCTCATTACTGAAGTCGAAGGGAAGTCGCGTCGTCGGGCTGCGTTCGACGAGTTTAGTCTTGTAATGCGTGGCATGGGTGGCTTTTGCGACGTCCATTTTGTCCTCTTTGAGCCCTGTTGGTCGCTTCCTGCCTATTCGACTCCTGCATGTGGTGTCGCATACATCACTGATGAGCACTTGCAGTCATATAGATGTAAAACATGGTTGGTGAATTCTAAAGAAGCCTTTATCTGAGCAGGTTTATCAACGACACCCAGAAACACATGCAAAAATGAACAAGGAGTGTGCCATGAGAAAACACAGAACTCATGGTTTCTGTACCTTACTTTGAAGGTTTTTCAGGCTCTGTTCGAATAGCACTTCGTCCACTGGAAATCAAAACAATTTTCAAGCCTCATTGTACCTTGGTAAACGTGCTCTCTAAACCCAAAGGCAGCACATCTGCAAATGACCAAAACAGGTTGTTTACAAGTTCCTGTGCGGTGGCTGCGACATCACTTATATTGGCAAAACTGGCAGGAAAATGTCAACGAGTTTTAATCAACACAAAGGGGACATCACAAAAACCACGCATTCTCAGACAAAACTCATCAAACATTGCTTGAAAATGGGGCATGCCTTCGACTCTCGTAATTCGATGACGCTGGCTCGGGAAAACAAGAGAGGGAAGAGTAAACTTTTCGAGCCGTGGTTAAACCGTCGTGACCAGCAAGCGTGCAACAACAATCACGGCCTCGATCCGGATGAGTAGACACATACGAGACAATCAGTGAATTCGGTCACCTCCACACATTTTGTGCCAGTGCACACTGAGGATGCCACTCACATAGGAGGCGAAATGTCTGTGTAGATTTGTTATATTTTGTTGTGTAAAGTCGGAGTACATACAATCACTAAAGAGCAGAGTTTTATTTTCAGGTTAATTTTGGAACTGTTCAAATATTTCCAGAGAAAAAAAACTGTTTATCCAAACAAAAACAAATATTTATAGACTTGCTTTCTATCTTTGCGTACAGAATTCCCTCCTGAGGCAAAATAAACATTGCTATACAGCATTCATACCATGTGTTGACTACCGATATTCTACCATCCCATAATTATGCTATTGCCAGTGAACTGTTTTTTTTTCAAATTGTTATCTATGCGTCTCTTCTATTTGGCTACACCACCTGTGTTAATTCAAGAAGTGCAGCAGTTGACTAGCAAATTTTTGGCTAGTAGTTAGCTAAACGAGCGCTGCTCACTCTATCAGATTGCTCCTTCTAAATTTAAAGCATCAAGACAAACTTGATTCAATTTATTGCATTTGCCTTAAGTGAAATTTCCAAAATTGTTTTAGAATAGCACAAGCTTAGTTTTTTGCTCTACAAATTGTCGTATAAGATTAAAAATTTATGTAATTTCTTGTCATGAAGACACTGTATCAGTGGTTTCGCAGAGACATACCCTTGAATATCATGCTAAGGGGAGATGCAAATTCACAATAAAACAAGGCTAACTCACGTGCAATGCCTAGCCTTCATTATACTGTTACAGTATATGTTACAATATTTCGCCTCGTGCAAAGCAACCAAATACGCGCATTTTACGACATTTCGTTTACAACATACCGTCTCTCTGACACTCAAATTACTCTAATATGCATCACTCTATAATGCCTCTGCCGGAGCTTAAAGCACACTAAACAAAAACAGGAAAGAAAAACGAAAGCATCAAAATTCCACTTTAGAGCAGCTTCTGTTCCAATAAACCGTTTACTTTCAGTGTTTCTGAAGATCTGCCTGTATTTTTGAAACATTGCTATAGGAGGCCGCAGCTGCACACCAGTCTTTGTGAGGCAGCACCTTGATGGGCATAATGTCAGAAGTCGCTGTGGCTTGATGTCAGACGTCCTGACCTACTACTATCTTTTCTCCACTTCTGCTTTACATCGTGCACTGTTTCTTCAACAGAAGTTCTAAGATGGCCCCCTTTTTGGGGCTTTACTTTCCAGCCGGTAACATTAGTCACTGCCGGTGCTATTCATATTCGTTCTAGAAACACTACAGGGGGAATGTAGTGAGTTGAGAGACACGAGCGATAGCTGGCGAGGTTTGCAAACTCGTTTCAGGGTATGTTAAATGTCACCTCCTCTACTTGATCACGTGGCCACTAAATGTGGCAGTTTGTAAAAAACACCCGAGCAGATGACACGTGCTCCGGCGTTCTCTTTAACGGTGGACCCCTCTGCATATATACTGCAGGTGTTGCGCATGGTCCGCTTGATACTTATGTCACTACATACAGAAGCTACCCGGAAAACTATCATTTACTAGTTTTTGGCTATCATTACACAAAGCCCCTTTTTAATGCCTTGCAGTGAGTGAAAAAATGGTAATTTTATGGACATTAACGGTGGAAGGAATTTGTCAGCCAAAACATTAGTAGCCTCATGTATCGCTAAACAGATGTATCAGTTGCCACTTTCTTTTTCTCTCTCACATAGCCATTTGAAACCTTCAAGAATATGAATGGGAATCGGGGTGACATCATGATGTGGTGCATGCGTAGCGAGCCGACAGAGGGAAAAATGATGTCAAGCAGCGCAACATTCACACTTAGAGGGCGGTCTCACACTTACATACACGAATGCAATGCTCAGATTTAGTGAAACATATGAGAGCTCATTCTTTCAGCTATAAAACGAGTTCCGCTCGCACCACAAATAATTTGTAATACGGATGCGAATTGCAGCCGCTGAACTTTGAACAACGATTCTAATGATATCACATTCACGCATATTTCTAATCCGAAAAGTGAGTATTTATTTTGATATGCCTTAGGCAGTATTGAGTTCAGTGTGAAAAGTTAATACTCGCGCGCTTCTACAAGATAAACAGCACAGTACACATGGTCAGGAAAGTTTAGAGGCCTTATCAAGTGCGAAAAGTGCCTGTTGCTGTCTACAGAAGTGCTAAATAAAATCATCGGTTGACATCATAGATAACCAAAATATTTGAAATTATGACATCATGAAGTGACATCGCCGCTTGGTCTAAATTGAACAGATCCCCGAGAAACGTACAAACCAAATGAGGTGCAAAAACTTTTGGCGAGAGAATACAGTCGACCGAAAAGCAGAAACGAATGGCTGCTTCCGCGTCCAAATTCTCTAAGACAAACGCATATGGGATCTTGGCAGTCTTTTTGGGACATAAATTTCACACCACACCTGCGCACTTGCTGGGTTTTCACTAATACGACGGTAGACCTGTCAGAATCTGATCAGTTTGTGCACACGGCACTGCAGATATTTTCATTCCAGCTTAAGAACAGCAGCACAGTGGTGTGGTATATGACGTGATCGCACAAAATGATTGCTTCAATAGTGCTCACCTATGTGAGTACTCATAGCACTAGCATGTGATATGGTTATCGCGAAAACTCACGCACAGTCTTTTTTTTCAAGGTTCCAATTCTTTTGTTTCAAACTTTAAATCACCTCCTGTCTCCCACACCCGTTGTGATTTTACCATCTTAAGTGTATGGACAGCACGCTAGCTGATTGGGACCCTTGGCTTAGTGAGTGGAAGCTGCAAAACCAGTCCGGGTATGAACTGGTTTGCAGCATTTGTCATTTGGGAGGTGCAGGGGAATAGGCGGCTGACACATTTGTGGCTGCACCCAGTGAGCACATGAAGAAGTTCATTGGAGAAATACGCTTCAGTGTGTCTACATGTTCTGCGAACGTCTCATTTTCTAGATGTCTTTGGTGGCCGATGCTGAGGGTAAATGCGTTATGTCCCGCTATGGTCAGTGAAGGCCGGGTGCCCAGAAAGTAAGATGTAACATGACTTACATGAGTGAACAGATTATTTGCCAAAGCTAAGCTTTGCTAGAGGTAAATGGTGACCATCTTGTCTATTTCACGCAGTTCAAGCTTTATTCCTGCTACCTCTCTGCTAGACCAGTCACTGCCCACTACAACAAGCAAATGACATCACATCAATGATCTTCGAGCACGCAGTGATCATTCGCAATACATGTGTTACCGTAATTTGAGAATAAGTATTACGCTAGCAAACAGATTTTTTATCAAGAAGTTGTCATACTGAAAATATTGTTTCCAAACTTCAGGGGGCGTCAAGACACTTGATGTTTGTTTTGCTTCGCCCGGCTGGGAACGCTGTAGAGCTCACGCCGCCATTCGCACTTTTTGCTGCCGTCAGGAAAATATGGCTCATTAACTCACAGTTTCTAATATAGTTACTGCGCACATGCAAGTTTGTTTTTTTACCAAATTGCCCGCAAACTATCCACGAACTTGTCAGTGGGCCCTTTTCAAGTCTGAAAGCACCTCTATAAAGATCACCGAAATCGAAACTGGGGGTCCGTAGCTGCTGAAGTTATCCGCCTCGCAGTGATAAAAAATTTCGGGGGCTTAGTATTTTTCAGGAAGGATTTGCAGACGATTCAACCTACCTCTCAGTTAGCAATTGTCGCCACTCTGTTCAACGTTCATAGAGGCAGCTTGGCTTTGTGACCTCCCATCCTCTTCCAAGAAAAAAAAAACGCGACGCGCGTCATGTCGCCACTTCTTCACATGTGCACACTAGTCTCTCGAAAAAGTTTCAATAATATACTACCCTTTAACCAGTGTCACGTAGAACAGACACTGCCAAGCATCCCTTACCTCCCCACGAAGAAGAGATCACCAGTTAATGTCCTAGGAATCTCAAAAATAGAAGGCAAAGTAAAGTTCTTTGTGTACTTCAGAAACACTTCTGCAGTCCCCTGGCTACAAATACGAGCAGCCAAGCAGGTCCTGGAATCCTCGGCACAATTTCGTAACCACTTGTTCAGGAATGTGGCACACTTTGTTTTCTTCTTTTTTTATGTCACTCCGTCTCTTTCTTTTTTTTTCAGCCGCCTCTTTGGGTTACGTTGTGTATTGCAGATGTAAGTTTACCCACTGGGCTAGACAGTGAAGTCTGAAATCCCGAAAAATAATCGATATGTGTTTTGTCGGCATAGTCATGTTCAGCGGCATCACTTTTGAAAAACGTCAGAATTGACACGAGACAACTTCATGGTTCTTTTCACAGATGACGCCACCAGCAAAAAATGTTTGCAATATTTATTGTTTGTTGAAATTGTTTTGAGTCAAGCGCTGCTACGCAAAGTTAGTCAGCGCTGGTAATTACAAAATTAGACATAGTCCTGCTAATGTGCAATAATAGTGAATGAGTAATAAAAGATAAAAAAGTAAATTTGCACAAACTTGGCAAGCAGAAAAATGAGCTTAATTCACTCTGGCTTACATTTTTCTAATTAAATTGAGACAATTTTTTTCTGCTTAGAAAGGCTGGCAGCTTCAATATTGAAAATTTCAGATTTTCATCTTAGACAGTTTTTCCATACCGCTGGTAATGCCTGAACAAGTGGATACTTAAATTTGTGAATTCAAGCAATTATTACTCATGAGCTATTCGTCAGAACGCGAAACACCTTCGCATAGACATTAGGTACATTGTAGCCTGGTAACCCATTCAATATTGTTGCTCTACAAAAAAAAGAAAAAAGGTTATTCACTCATAAACCTACATTGTACTTCTCATTTTAATTGAAGCCTGCATGGGTTTTCGATTCATTTACTGGCTACATTTCTTCATAGAATCCTTGCATATGTCTTTATGAAGAGGCTCAGGAAATTCCATTTGGTTATGTTGAGCAGTTTGGCCACACTTCCAGTGCAACGGAGGCTTGTACAGCAAAAGCACTGGTCTTTGCTCGCACTGTTTTGGGTGCTATGCGAAACCGCTTCAGACAAGGCGACAATACTAGCTGTCATTAGAAAGTGGAGAGTGTAAGCTTTCTAATGCTATACGATTCAAATCAATAGGCTGAGTATAGAACGTCAGCAAACAGTGAATAAAATGCAGAGCGGGTGCTGCCGGACTGGGACCACCACCTTAATGAATGATTTTGTTGGGCTAGTTGGTACATGCTTACTTAATTCTAAAAAGATGCTTACCATCGGGTAAAAAAATTGAGGACAGAACATAAAGGGCATCCCTCGCAACTAACTTCATTCTCCGAAAATCAGCACAATATATAAGCGTAGCAACCTTGCGCACGCACATTGCTTCACATGCTAATCAAAAAACATGAGATAAGATTGACAAAAAAATTGTGACAAAAAACCACCAAACAAAAAAAAAAGATTCTGGAGAATGAAATTCCCCACCAAGCAGAGCAACAGATGTAATACTAGCATGCGTATCTCTTTTCTTTTTGATGTAGTATGCTTCCGTACTTTTGCGTGCTAAGGTGTCATACGCCTTCCAAAGAAGGATACACCTAAAAACCAAGCCTCACACTTGCAGGAACCACCATGTGCAGGCAAACGTGCCGGTGCATAAAGGAAAGAATTAGAGAGCAGGAACTTCCTGTGAAAAATAAACTTTCGGCCTATTTGCCAGCACATTCTGGTTTCTGAATATGTGAGGCTAGGTTTTCCAGTGTATCCGTGCCGCACATTATCCAGTATCCAGTGCCACACAATAAAAAGAAGGGAGATACGCATGTTAGTGTTACACCTGTTGCTCTGCGTGGTGGGAAATTTTCCTTTCTGAGAATATTTTTTTGTTTAGTGGCTTTTTTGTCATAATTTTGTGTTGTCAATCTTAGTGCATGTTTTTCTACTAGCATGTGAGGCATTGTGCACGCACATAGTTGCCACGCTCATATATTTCTCTGATTTTCTAAGAATAAAATTAGTTGGGAGTGACGCCTTTTTTGTTCTGTCCTCAATTTTGCTTCCCGATGGTATGCATCTTTGTGTATCTCAGTAAGTACTGTGTTATTTTCCAATAACGAAACCCCTGCTACACCAAAATTTTTCTGTTCACCTGGCCATCTTGTTACAGCAAGGGTAAGCTGTATACAGAAAAAATACAAGAGATAAAAACATTAAACCATTCTCCAGAATAAAAATATCAGGATAAGTGAAATGAAAAAGATGCAGCCTGACTGCTCGTATCTGTAAATCCAACCAAAAGAGAATGCTCTTTCTCTCAAAGGTACAACGATAGCAAGCTTACACAAGCGTCAATTGACCTTGCAACCTCCTTCACCTTGACTATCTCCCTAACCCTCTGACCTAGACTAATTGCCAGAAACACACTGTCTTCAAAAATGGGTCTAACCCGTCAACCCACGCAAGGATTCCGAGAAACCTTTAAACTGCTGATTATAGACTGCAGTGGTGCTAACAGAGTGTTTCATTATGTAAGGCTCCTGTCTGAGCCACTGAGCCTCCTGCATGTCATAGAACAAAATGAGCATTTAAGGGCTCAATTATTTTTCATAGACACAGCGTGAGCACTCACAGAAAATATTTTCATAGCATTTTTTTCTTTTGCAATTAGTAGTTATTGACACACTCATCATGGATGGAACAGCTAGTTACCTAGAAAATAGTTTTACAGTTCTCAATCATGATTTGGGTTTCAGAGGGCGCTAAACAAGTGAGGTGGGACGTAACGTGGTTTCCATGCGAACAGAGCTGGCTACATGAACACAAAACCGTATGGACGTAGTCACCACACAGAGAACTTTCCTCAATGAAGGCTTTCTGGGCGCAGCGATAATTACCTTGGAAATGTAAATATGCATGACCCATTAAAGTGCGCAGCCAAAGCAAGGGCATCAGCCTTTGTGCTCCCATGCAAGTCTGCCCCCTCTTCATTTGAAAAAGTCTGCTAGGAGAGCACTTGCAAGGGTTGTGGAAGCCAACACAATTTTATTACGTAGAAGGCAGTGGGTTGTTATACAGAAACCAAAGGGGTGTTCTAGAAGTAATGGTATGACAAGCACTGTGAAGTTGATTTTAAGTGCGATGCAGCATATATGACTTGTTGATATTTAGTATATAGCCACCATGCCCCCGCATATCTATCCCACAAGTTAACTTGCCTGCAAAAGCTGCTCCGAGCAAATGCAATTGGAGGGACAAAAGATACAAACATGCACCATCTTCCAACTGAAATTTATTGCAAAGCAGTGCTGATTTATATACAGTCCTTCAATCAGAACAGACAATCAGCCCATGAAAAATATAGAAGACGTTGTTAGCAGCTTTTTGACAAAACGTTGCCATGTTCCTCCTTCGTGACAGGTGTTCTAATATGATAGAGCTCATAATGCCTCACTATCACAGGAGCTTGACGAATTCCTGCCTTTCTTCAAACAGCAGATTTCCGCTCATAACATAGAATCTGCATGGAACCTATTGAAAACCAAACTTTTATCGCTCATAAAGTCATTCGTTCCATCTCGAGTAATCACATCTAAGCGTCAGGAAGGTAAACCATGGATTAGTAGAAATATTTGCGCATTGATAAATGAAAGACATCGCCTGTATTGCAGGCACTGCAAATCGCCGAATCCAGACCTTTTCAGCAAGATGTAGGAACTCGGTAAAAATATAGCAAAAGAAATGCGCGAGGCAGAAAGCGCGTATCCAGATGCAATGGGCGAGAAATAAAAACTAACGCAAAAGAAATCTAGAAGTACGTCAGAACCAAGCGAACGGTGAAGGATCCTATTCCGGATATCATAGATGGCAATAATTATACCGGTGACCTAAAAGGAAAGGCTGAAAAGTTCAGTAACTACTTCGAATCTATATTCGTACAGTTGACCCCCAGGCCAGTGACCTGAAAACTGTTTTGAACATACCACAAATGAGTGATATATCCTTTTTTTGCGAGCAGGGAAGACTAACCCTACTACGAAACGTGAATGTGAAGTCAGCCCCCGGACCCAATCATAATTCGAATTATGTATTATAGAATTGTGCTGCATCGTTTGCCCCTTTTATAACGATTATCTATGAAAAGCCATTTGATTCCGGTGTTTTACCGCGTGACTGGAAAACTGCAAATGTAATTTTTATATTCAAAAGCGGCAATAATACACGGAGTCGAAACTACAGGCCTATTTCACTAACTAGTGTTTCATGCAAGGTACTAGAGCATATCATTTACTCTAACCTAATGGCTCATCTCCGAGAAAACAATTTTTTCACCCCAACACAGCATGGTTTTGGGAGAGGTCTCTCATGCGACACTAAATCGATTGAGTTTTCTCATAATATAGCTCTGTCGATTAATAATGGCAAACAGGGGGACTGTATTTTCTCAGACTTCCAAAAAGCCTTCGACTCGGTAACACACAATCTATTACTTGTAAAACTGTCTGCACTTAATATTCCTACGGCTCTTTTCCAGTGGATGCTTCCCTTACTGACCGAAAACAGTGTGTTGTTCTTAACGGAACGACCTCATCACATACAACAGTCTTGTAAGGTGTTCCTCAGGGATCTGTACTCGGGCCTTCTCTTTTTTTGATATTTATCAATGATATAGGCGAAGGAGTATCAGGCCGTTTATTGTGTACAACTACCAAGTGACCTCGACAAGATACTACTATGGCGCAATACGTCGACTATGACGCTAAATTTTTCTAAATGTAACATTGTCCAGTTTTCTACAAAACATCATACTTTAAATATGAAATACTCTCTTGATGGCGAAAGCCTCACGATTGTACCCAGCTACAAATATTTAGGGGTTTTATACAAAAATGACTTTTCCTGGAATGACCATATTGATTACGTAGCAGCGAAGGCTTGTCGCGTCCTCAACTTCCTAAGGCAAAACTTCAAGCAAGGTCCTCCTAAGTTGAAAGAAATCTTTTACTTTTCATATGTTCGCACTATATTAGAATATGGATGTTCCGCTTGGGACCCCGGTACAAAGACATGTATTGACGAATTAGAGCGCATCCAAAAGCGTGCAGCACGATTTGTGTCATCAAACTACAATCTCAGAAAAAGCTCTTCCAACATACGGGACAATCTTGGATGGCCGTGTTTGCAGGACAGGCGGAAATACATGCGCCGGAAACTGTTGCACAAAATTTTTTTAGGTGCAACAGACTTAAGGAAAGAAACCTACATACTTGATCCTACCTATAGATCTGCCCGCGTAGACCATTCCCTGAAGGTTAGGGAGTATAGGTGTCGGAACGACCTATATAAACGTTCTTTTTTTCCAAAAACAGCCCATAATTGAAATTGTCTCCCGAATGAAGTTGTACAGTCGTTGCCGACTTCCCCCGAAGAATGTTTGTTTAACCAGGTTTTACATGACATATGTGGGATATTTTGAACTTTAGCTCACCATATACAGCTTCTGTCAAGTTGTGTTTTCTACTCGTCTTTCGTATGAGGTTATGTATCTATAAAGTTAATTTATGTTTAAAAGTTTACTTTAATATTATGTTTCGTTGCTTTTTCGTGTTGTACAACCTGTATAAACCTCTTAGTAACGTGATGTTTAGTCTTTTTATAATGTTATTTATGTTTAGAGTGCTGATGTTATCTTTATTCTTACATATTGTCTGTTGCTTTTCATGTTGGATATACTACCTCTATCTTTTCCTGTTTGTTTCCCACCTACAATAATGCCCAGTTGGGCGCTGTAGGTATCTGAATAAATAAACAAAATAAAATAGTATAAGAATTACGATAAAAATGTTCAGAAATTAAGGTGGACAAACACAAAAATTTCGACCGCCAAAGACTGAACCTATAAACTTCGGATAATGCATTCGATGCTCCCATAAATTAGCTAAGGCGGCGGCTGTCCTCTTGTCGACATTATCTATTGTTTCCGAGCATGTAACCTGGGAGTGTTAGTGCGCACGATTCGTAGCACGTGATCTTTCTACGTGTTAGTAGCTGAAAATAAGCCCTCCTACGCTACCTAACGGCATTAAGTCTACAGGAACAAGACCCTCGCTATGAATGAACAAAAGGAATTTTTAGGGGCTCAATTTTCTTCGTTGAAGGAATTGTGTTCACCATGTGTTTAAAACATGTTTCCCACTTCTGCCTATTATCAGAGCTGCAGCCTTTTTAGTTCATTCAAGAGGTGGATCTGCAGAGGCAAGAAAGTACACTGCTAGTACTTCAACACTTTCTCCCTACCTCCTTGAGTCTGCGAGAGACACTGTACCTACAATGTTCACAGTTGCCTTCATAGTTGCTTTATTCCTTTCGTGGGCCTTCGATGTGCCCAGCTACTCCTCTTCACGCCTAGGATCTATCACATACGTAAGAAAACTCACAGCTAGCAACAACAACACATCTTGAGTGAAACCCGAAATCCTAAAATGGGATGTGTATTGAGAGAGTGCATCATCCACCTTGTTTGAGATGTGTCGACTGCCACAGAGCATTCTGCAAAGGCAAGTGCATGTTCACTTTTTAGCCAATTTTGAATACCACGACAAAAAAAGCTGCAATGGCTTCCAAGCTGAAGGTTCATACCACCAATGTGGGTGTTATTCTCTGAGAAACCACCTTATGTTCAAGAATTTAATTGTGCCTCATTCAAGAAGCAGCTATACTACTTTAAAACCTTGGAGCACATCATGAAAAAGCTTCAAAGTGGGCACGACATTCTACTTCCAGCCTAGTGATTCTGCCTAGTGATTCTGCCAAGTGATACACCAAAAAACTATCCACAAAGTATGAGGATCTTGCAGCACTGGAAGTCATCAACCTTTTATCAATATTTTTTTTCAGTACAGGCCATGTACAAGTCAATAAAAATCAATGCAATGATTAACAAAATATGAACCGCCTGCCAGCGCAATGGATATACTGCTCTGCGTCAAGAATGCAATCGAATTTCTTTGAGCAGTATCTTTCCCTGTAAAGTGTTGAATGTCACTGGCAGGTGTTTGGAAGTGTTTCTCACGCTGTTACTTGAGCCTATCTTTCCTGGCTAGGTCATAGAGTTGTGATTGTAATGACAGGGTATTAGTATTGAATCGAGCACTTCATCAATTCTTAAAGATCTGCACTTGACCAGTATTTAAAGGAACAATAATAACAGATTGGTAGATTTCAGTGCTTTACAATCTCCAGCTATGTGGATAATTTTTTACTGTTTGATTTGGTAGAACCTGTGGACTGCAAGAAGGTTGTCAAGCACAGTATGAAGGTTTTGCAGCACAAGCTCCAGCATCTTGTGGCAACAAATGAGATTCCCGAATGTTTCACAATCGAAGCCCAGCGCTTAACACAGCTTTTAACAAAATGGTGCACAAGTTGGCGGTATAAGTCTCGTCCAAAAAAGCCACTGCTGCCTTTCTCGTTAGGGAACACAAAAAGAGCCAAGAGGGCGGCCATGCACATGGCCTTGCAGAGTGTTCTCTGTGGATCACCTTAATGCAAGGTGGTAGAAGCAATTTCCAAGTAAGTGTCTAGACTTCATATTGCAGGTTCAACTCAAGACATGTCGCCTATAGCCGAGGATTTGCTCAGACATTTGAGGTATCCTAGACGCAGAAAGGAGCTACAGACCACCTGAAGGGCTGAAAGAAAAGAAGACGGCTGTTGCACTTGGCATGCACAATGTTTCTCCCAAACTCTGCTAGATAATACGGACAAAATGCTGAAGCTAAAGTAGTGTTTATGACCCCCGAAACTTTCAGACCTACGCAGACTCAATGACACAGAGCAACCTAAATGATTCTGATAGTAGAGTAGTTGATAATATTTTTACTTTATTTCGTACATACAACGTATACACTACATAAATTGAGATATTGAAAGTGAATGTACGCAAATATGACACATTTATGATATTTGGTTGCATACAGTACATTGCATCGGTGTTACACGATCACATCTGCGCGTCAGAAGGGTTGATTTAGAAGTGTGGCAGTTTGGGCTAGTTGGTATGTCATGACGATAGTTATAGCGCGAGAACAGAACGACGACGGGTCTAATTTCTTGATCACGATTAACAATGATCGTTGTCAGGTGGTGCAAATTATTCTGAATCAAGTTTGCCCAAAACGGGAGTCAAACCACAATTCGGGAGCCAAATCACGATCAAAAGTGCCCGTGTGACACCGGCAGTGAGCATTACTTACGTCACAATTAGTGCGACGAATGCTGCGATGGCAAAAAGGGCTACAAAACAGAAGACTGCAAACCCCGCTACTTACCCGATCATGCAGCGTGAGGAGTGGTCATGTGGAAGCCGTTGCCGCCGTTGAATGCCTCGCTTAGTTGTACATGGACAGGAGGGGGCACTGCAGAACACAAAGCCAAGAAATGCAGCCACGCAGACTCTATATAAACTAAATTTTCATATTGTTAACTACTGATGAAAAGACCGCGGCGGAAACCTCCATTATTTTGAGCGCGAAACGCTATCACGTGACTATGACAGCCCATGATGCAAGGCGGGACCCGATGATGGCAATGTATGGCCTCTGAGACAAATAAAGCCAGTGTCAACCTTAAAGGCCATTGCTTGTTTTATAACTAGGTAATTTTCGATATTCTTCGCGCAAAGCGTTATATTATTTTTATTCATGACTCCATTTTGGTTTTGGTGACATCTGATGAGCGCAACGTGGAAACCATCGTAAAAACGCATCATGAGGGTGAAAAAAAAAGCAAGTGACGAGTGCATAACAGAAACTTCAGTTGACCTGTACAAGCCATAGCGTTATCCTGCGGATATTTTAGTGCGTAGAGTAATTTGGTTCTTTGTAAATAACTTTTGTCTCACTTTTTTATGCTGCCTTACCTGTCTTTACCTTTACTGTTACAAAACCACTTTGAAAATGAAGTTGAGATTGAAACTTGTGCAATTTCAATTTCGACTCCCTATTATCGTCATCATCATAGTAACACAGTAGCATAGAGCATATTTTTGTATGTTTTCGCACTGAATTCTCGGTCAAAGGCGTCAAGTTAGGGTGGCTTAGTCAAGCGTGAGGAGTCGTTCAAGTGCGACCGATAACGACAACTTCTAGTGCAAAAAGCAGAGTACCTTCACGCAACAGCTAAGCATCATCAGTGAGCTCACTTGATGCAGATCTTCCTACACAAAATAAGGTCCATAGCAGAGACATTTGAGCGCGTAAGTGCATGATAGGCAATTTGTGGGTGAACTGGATGCTGTTCACACCACGATTTCAGCTTTATTTCCCCGTTGCAAGTCAAAAAACTACAACTATTGAACGGATGGTGATACTCCGACTTTCCGTAGCCGGCAAACCCGTTGCCCTTGTCTACAGTTTAGATTTCGGTCCTCCAACTGAGGTGACTACACAACCAGAAATGAATTCTTCAAGCACACTCTATGCCGACACGCAACAAACGGTATACCCACTGCACCCTTCGCTGCTGAAAGCGACAAGCTAAATAACGTCTCAGCTCTCCCCCCCCCCCCTTCCTGCGTCAATCCTAGAAGTGCACGAATGTAACAATGCACAGCAGCGCGACAAGATGATCAGGCAACAGACCTCCCCAGGTATGAATCACCATTTGTGCAACCTAGCGACAATAGTTCACAATAGTCATGTACAGAGCTCGTCAAGTTCACCAAGCAGTGGCAGCTCGCACACGACTTTCAGCTCAAATCGGCCTCAGAGTAACTTATTACTTGACATTGTGATAAATGCAGCTACGCCTTCATTGTGTTGTGACCAACTAGAGAAACACTGCAGCTGACCAAATGTATTACGCGTCCATGCAGCTGCATAAACGTGGTGCTACTTATGCATGTGCATCACGCTGGAACAGAAAGGGAAGCTCGCCTGAATGTTGACAGGTTACCAAACCTACCCTGCCGACAACAAACATGCTGCCTAAAAAGCCTACCCTGCACTAGCAGATATAGTAGAAAAAAATGAAATAGTTAAAAAAGTACTGTAGAGAGAAAGCATCGAAGCTTCCTTTACAGAAGAAAGAAGACTCCATTAAGACTGGAACCATTCACTGGTGGTGTTGTGGAACCACTAGCGGCCAGAACTTACAGCATTGAAGTGCTCAGTAGCATGTTAAGAAGAAAGGAGCACACCTGTGACATATGCCTCGGCCGTTTGTGTTGTGATCAACTAGAAAAACACCGAAGTTGACCAAATCTTTCATGTCACCCAGGCAGCTGCATAAACCTGGTGCTACTTCTACATCTGCTACATAGAAAGCTGCGTGAAGTCATGTGAAGAAAGAATGGCATCTCATAAGCAGCTTTGCCTCAGTTGTGTGTCTTCTCGCTTGACCTACGCGAGCAAGGGAATCGCTATCGGTAGGTCATTTGTTCAAGCCGACATAAGCCTTACAGTCAAAGCGAAACTGAAGCCAGGCCTTGGACAAATGACAAGACGACCGCAGTGGTTTGGTGTTATTTCTGGGCTGCAAAGTGTGTTGTGCAGGCTTGACATCTCCTTGTTGGCTTCTCCCAGATTTGCTGTGGATGACATTGTTCGCAGATTACTGTGCCCTTTCACGATACTGCAATTTGTGGTTTAGGTTTTCTTACCAACAACACAGTGTTTTCAGCAGGCGTGCCTTCTCTATGTTAGTGTTTACTGTGTTTGTTGTGAGTGATCGTTCTTTAGTGGTGTGGCACTTACTTCATCGCGGTGTGGTTCGATGCTTATATTTGCTTACAGACAGTCTGTTCTACAGGCCTGGTGTTTGCTGTGTGTGCCGTGAATAATATATTTGGCAGTGACAGAGTAACAAACATTTTTACGATTGCTTAATTTTTGGTCGATGTTTACTTACTCGCAGTTATTAAGAAGACATCAAATGCTTTCATGACGATGCGAGTTCCCAACAAAGCTGTAAAAGCAGAGCACGTGAAATAGCTGCTATATTGCTTTTCGTCAGTCACCGAAGCTACCAGATACTTGAGTTCTGCAAACAGTTGTCAAGGCAGTTTTGGACCAGAATGGGCACTTTTTCTTTTCGAAGGCTCAGCATGTCTATACATTTATTACGACTTCGACCGCCCTCCTAAAATTTCTGCGATCGACCCGCCTCGTCGAGCGTTTGTGACAGTCCAGTGTGTGTGTGTTTTCGCTTCCTCCCGCTTTCTTTTTCTCTCTCATTCCGTTTCCCTTACCTTTCTGTCTCCCTTCCCAAGTGCAGGGTAGCCAACCAGATAATTTCTTTTCGGTGATTCTCCCTGCCTTTCTTCTTACCACACACACACACACACACACACACACACACACACACACACACACACACACACACACACACACACACACACACACACACACACACACACACACACACACACACACACACACACACACACACACACACACACACACACACACACACACACACACACCACACACACACACACACATATATATATATATATATATATATATATCTTTAGACCGCGATTTTACTTTATTACTATATCTAGTTACGGATTTTCCTGCTTGCATCTTATTCTCAAACCATTGCATTGCTTTCTATGTTCTCTAAGAGAGTAAGGGCTATGTGAAACAGCTGTTTTTAGCTCCATGGTTCCAATTGTTTCCACTTCCAAAATTCTTAGCAATCATATGGTTTGTTGCGGCTGTTGCGTTGCATCATGCAAGCATGTAGGTCCTGTTTTAGTAGATCTGTTTACTGTGTGTTTAATCTGAAAGCACTCTTTAAAACATGAGTGTGCTAATGCATCATAATGGAGGCACAGTTTGATTTAAATACTTCTTGCTCGCTTCATAATGTAATGGTTCCCATGCTATTTTCTCAACCACACAGTAATAATTAAAATAGACCGGTAATTTATTTTTGAAGTCTGCATTCATGCATGTTAAAATGAAGCCTGCCTGCAGCAGGCGTTTTGTAGCCTGGAAATTTGGGGTCCTGAAAGGCTTGCTCTCGTACATATCTTTCCCACATATGAATTCACTGTGATTAGTGTATCTAGCTACAGACTTAAGAAGGCGACGAAATGGTTTCCACCATGTGATTGTGTTCTTGTGTTTCTTTTTTTTTTGCCGATGCAGTTACTCTGTGTGAAGAACGTATGCTGCGGAGCTATAGAGGCAAAGTCAGGTGGCTCATGGTGGTGTTTTTTGTGTCCTGCCCTACGCCAATCGTGTATTGTCAAACAAACAAATAAATGGAAAGTAGAGTGCAGCTGTATAAAAAAATCAGATTCATAGAAGGATTAGTGTGTGCAAAAACATAGGCTGAACTGTTTGTTGTCTGTATTGTTCATGCTTCTTCTATTTCTTACTCAACCACACTATCTAGCCACTGTCAGCCATTGTTCAAATGAGTACACGAAGTTGAAGATGTTGCCATGTGTGTTATTGGATGTTACAGTGTTAATGGTCTCCATGTTGTCTCTACGTTCGCTGTTAGACATGGGTTTGATGTCTGTATACAATGTTGGTGCAATGTGATTATTTGATTGTTTGATTGTACTTGATACCATCACGTTAGGGCAATGTGATAATTTGAATGTTGTTGCCTCGTTAAAAACAACACGTTAGGACAACGTCATTATTTGAATGTTGCTGTAACATTAAAAACACTGTGTTATGGTTATGTAACATTAAAACACTGTGCAAAGTAATATAAACGTCGGTGCAATGTTATATTTTATCGTCTAACGTTGCCTCACAATTGTTACATTCAAACCACGTTGACTAAACGTTCTGCGTTACCTGGGTAGCTAACAAGCAAATATTAATCCCAAAATAAGCAAAAAAAAAACAAGTGGCGTGACTTTTTTGAATCGCAAATTTATTTGAAGCAGCAAAAGTGTATTGCATTTTCTTAATCTTCAAAATATTTTAGAGACAACAAGACGCCACTCACATATGAAAGGAAGTTTGAAAATTCCCTTAGGGTTTATCGTATGGTGAAAACATGCGCATTTATCAAGGATAACACACATGTACTCCAGGGCAATCTACAATTGGTTGAATGCAGTTTGTGAGTGAATCACTCAATGTACTTGGTGATTCTGTCGACATTTGTTCACTGCCACACGCAACTACAAAATTCATCGACAAGAGTGCTATCATTGAACGGCGAATGCGTTAGTGGTGAGCGAGATTATGACTAAAAGTGCGGTATTTGCTGTAAACCTGTAAGCAAGCCTAAAAATTGCGACATACGACTAGACGGAAAAGCAGCTCAAATCGCTTCGCTATCAGCGGTACTGACAACTGTGCTAAAGAACTGCGCGATATGCTGGTGCAGAGCCTAAATAAACAGCACTATGCTATTTCCAATTTTGTGCCTCAAACATGGTGTGGCTAGATTTCAGGCATAGCAAGTCTCGAGCACCTGACTTTGTGACGTTTACGCCGCGTTATGTGACTTAGAGTGAATAAACGCATTTGCGCCCTTCAATTATATGTGTTTGCTTTAGAATTTTCGACGAACAAAAAAGAAACGCTAAAAACAGTGGCTTTTGATGTTTTCGCTAAGCCTGAGCTTTTTTATTATCAATTCTAACAGCTAAAATTCAGTGCTGTACGGTGGGAATTTCTCCAGAGTGCTTGGTTTTTAAAGTGTGGAGCACTTTAGGGCCTGGTATGTTGTCCCACCTGTAGTGCCATCTGCCCTTAATTTCACTTGCTTTCACGCAGGCAAAACCATACACACTTAGCGTCAAACGAAATGAAAACAAAACAAGCAACAGGAGGGCAATAGTGCATGCCTTCCGGTCATCAACCATGACAGAGATAAACTCTCCGGCTTGGAATCACTGCGCAAGTCTAGGGTGATGTCTAGATGGCGCACTCTGTACCACTCGCTGCTCGCGTTGCGTTTGATGCTGATAATATATATAATACAGATGTATAACCTATAGTCATATGTGCTGAGCTATAGCAAGGAGGCCCGAAAAGGAAACGAGTATCAGAAGAAGTTATACTGTGGTGAGGAGCAAAAAAAGCGGGACGAGAGAAAGAAACAATTGGATAACCAAGCATGGCATCACATGGCCGAAATTGTATATAGCATAATCATGTATTAAGTCATAACAGAGCCAAGAAAGGGGAAATAGAAATCTTGCAATGAGGAATTCTAAAAACGAACGTGAGATCTGGATCCGACGTTTTGAGGTGCGAACTTGTCTACCATGTGCGCTTGTCGTGATAGGCAAGTGGTCTTGTCCGTCACGATAAGTGAACATCATGACAAGCGAAGGACAACCGAACAAAATTCGAAAATGGGGGGTGATGGCCAAGCGGACTTGGCCATCACGCCCTCTTTTTGAATTTCTCATAACCATGTATAGTATAATATAGCAAGAAGCAGGAAAAGAATGTGGGGGTGATGAGAACGGGTGGTGTTTTCCACTTTATCCGAATGAAAGCGTTTTTTCTGGCCACGGATGCTCAGCAGGCTGCACATTTGAAACGACAACGCACGTGAGCGTTGCTTATTTGGAAAAATTTAAGATATATGTCTAGTTTTGCGTAACGAATTCAACTGAATGCGACATTAGTCGAAGCGATGACTGAGTTTGCCGTATCTTCGCGGTACGGTGGTGAAGAGCAGGTGTTAAGTGTGAATTTGAACCGAAGCAGGATGCGTGGTAGACGTGGCTGTTGCCGTGACGCTATACTATTGCGTGTGTTGACGGGAATCGCCACATGACTGACGCTACGCGTGTTTCGCCACAGAAGGTCTCCGATACCCAGTATAACCAATGATGAACCGAGACGATGAGGAGAACTTCAGCTAGTCGGTACATCCTTGTAAGGGCAGAGCTCGCAAAGACAAAAGACGGAGGTCAGGGTAAAAAATAGCCTTCATTGTTGCTGTTCTTCGTCCATCATTTCTGCGTGCTGCGGTCATTATAAGAATGTACTGAAAAAAAGCGAAATCCTAGAATTGTGTTAGGAATCAGCTTATGACCGCACAAATTTTGTTGCAGAATGCAAGCATGTTGTCGGCATGAGTCTTGCATAAGAGGCGGTAGTTCAAGTTAGGTGTGAAATACTGAAGTCAAGCAGTAAAACAACCCATGCATGAACGAGTCACACCCGTACCGTTGACACCGTAATGGACCTACAGTGTCAATATACTTCATAGTGTCAACATACTTCATAAGTTGAAATTGAAATGTATCCTTAACCCAAAGCATGAATGTAACATTTTCGAAGTCTGCTAAACTTGAGCTCATGAAGAAACACGCCTGTAAAGAATTTCCTAATGAATGCCAACTCTAGAAGACATCATAAGTGTATCACGGGAGAGGTGCACCGGCAGTATCGGAATCTTGAAGGTTCCATTAACAGATTATCCCACAACCTTGAAGAAGTAGAGAGCTAATAGATTTGTAAAAAGTGCTTACTTTCTATTCTGTCACAAATCCGGGAACGCCAGTTTCCGGCGGAACAAACGCGATTGTATTCTGTGTCTGCGTTGCGTGAGGCGTCGCAGAGTGCCCACATGCGTTTGGTCTGTGGGTCGAAGTGTTCGTGTGTTGAGCGCTTAAAGTGATTTGTCTTGACTTAGAAAATTGGATGATGTATCGATTCACGGTGGCGGAGCATTCCCGCAGCAACCAGTGGCCCGCGTTCCTGTAGAACAAGACTGTCGGGGCCGTCAGCCAGTCTGCGTTGAACCTTGCAATGGGCCTTGTGAGAAACTCATCCTTCTGTCCCCAGAGAATCAGTGCTGGTATGCTGAGTCGCCTATATTGCAGCTTGTCCAGTTGTTTGTTATCGTGGTTGAAGGCGCGATAGTAGTTCAAGGCGCCAGTCAGGGCACCTATAATAAACAAGTGTCAGTCCACAATATTAGATGTACATCAGAGGATCAGTGGGCTTACATATGTGCAGCAAGAGTCCTACATTAGCCTTAAAACCACCACAAGATCACGGCAAGGTAGCCAGGGAGCCATGTGAGAAAAAGATAACTGGAGGTAGCACACTCCACATCCTCAAAAAGCGCAGTAGTACAAGTTCCACTTCCCGTCTGATGCAGGTTACGATACTTGAGATGAAATGTCCTGAATACGCAATTGGTAACACCAAACGTCACTGTCAGCGGTGATACTGGCTGTAGTGATGCCGCTGAAATAGAATCGTGAACAGGCATAGGGAAGGTTATATATAAAAGAACGTAAGTCGCTCAAGCACGAACGTAAGAAAGCAGATCGAGGTTTCTTGCCATTGCATTGCATTTCCTATCAAACAGTTTATGCTCGCCCGTGAATTCCTCCTCCCTTTAAAAATATCTTACCGCTTTCAAAAAGCAGGTTCCTGCGTTCCTTCTATTCAGCATATTTTATTGTTTTCGAAAGCAAGCAACACTGTATGGCTGTCACTTTCCACGCGGGCTTGAACCACTGGTAGATTACTGTTGTAATGGAATAGGAATAAGAGCACAGCAGTTCTTTTATGTATTTTTTTCTCTAATATATCTATGAGCATCTGAAGGCATGTAGTAGCTTTCGCTTAAAGCTATATATAACTTTCAATGTGCGCAAGGTTCCTCTTCAGCGGGGGGGGGGGGGGAGGCGAGATTCAACACGTAAGGGGCTGATTGGTGACCCCGCCCCTCTTGAGCCCACGTGCGCATTCCTATGTATATAACATATATTTGAAAACACTGTTGCAAAATAAAACCATAAAACTTAGGTCATTGCTCCAAAACGTAGATGTTGGATGCGCTTGCAAAACCGATATCTCACGCAAATGGACTACTTGGTAAAGTAACACATGTGGAGCAGCTCCGTTCACGTAGCCTTGGCTGTGCTGCCCCAGAAAGTACTCGCGAGGCATGGCGAACAACCACCTGGGGTCGTTTGGTCATGTTAAAAGCCCATCGATCCCTGAAATTAGTTGGATGAATTTTTTAGACGTAAACTGAAGCTTGCAGGTAACCACTTGTGTTGTAAACGGGAACCACTAGCGTATAAGCACCTTCTATAATTTGGGTCGGCCCCCTGCAATCTGGTTAATAAGGCTTCAGTGCAGACTTGTCTTTGAAATGTACTCGCTACATAGTGCATTCACCCATTTTACGGCAAACTAGTTTAGAGCAATAAAATATACATTGCATCAATCGTCATGTTTACTAACAGCAGTGAATAGCAATGTCTGCATAGTCTATCGCTAGTAATTGACATTACATTGAGCATGGTCGTGAGGTGCATAGTCTACGTACCAGGCTGAGAAAACATGTACTTGTGGACGTACTCCTCCCTCACGGTGAAGGCCTTGTGCACCTTGTCAAAGAAGGAGAGGTCCTGCATTATTAGATACTGTTCCGGTATTTTGGGATGCCGGAAAGGGATCATGTACCTGCATGAGTTGTGAGGATGTTGAGTAAAAATGTTGAATTTTTTTTTCTGTGTAGCATCAGTTGACGCCAATAACAATTTCACATAAAATCATGACATTTCTTCTAGACAAAAGTTAAGAGAATACCAAAACAGTGCAGTTACATGGGCACCAAACATAAAATGATGTGTAGGCAAGACGAAGGTTGATGCTTCGCACTCGCACACACACACACAAACACACACACACACACACACACACACACACACACACACACACACACACACACACACACACACCACACACACACACACACACACACACACACACACACACACACACACGGATTTGTTCCAAAAAAGATACGTAGACATATTTGCACATTACATGGTAAAAAAAAAGCTGAAATGAAACGTTAATGAACGAGACATCCGGCAACCTAAACCAGCTGGATCAAAAAACAAGATTCACGCGTCTGTGACGGACAGTGGTGCCGAACCTAGGGATTTTTGCTTGGATCTAGGAGTTTTCAACCTTTCGCAGAGGTTTGACTTTTTTGTTGAATCTAGGAATTTCTGAAAGGCTCTGTAAATTTCACCTTACGTGGCCTGATAAACGTATAACATAGTAATCATGTTTTTTTCAAACAAAAAAGACGAAAAAACGATTAGTTTAGCTATAACACTAAAGAAGTCATGGTGTTCCGCTTAATACTTCTGCAATGCAAGAAGATTATATGCTAAATACTGAAATAAACAAAACTCTGTTTTTGTAAGAATAAACATGCACGCGCGTATCACGAGCGCGTTAGTGTTTGCAGCTCTGTGAATCCAAATGGACTTTGCCTTGTAGAGCACATAAGCACGTGTGAAAGCGCACTGCGTGCCTTCGCCGAGAAATGTATCCATGTGAAATGACTTAAACAGGAGGCTTGGAGATGAACACAGAAAAATTAAGATTAGATATGGTGGTAAATGTACTATATGCCGAAACGGCGTGATGGAAAGAGACAAGAAGTTCGGATGCTTTCAGTCTTTCCATCGTGTCCTTTCCATGACAGTGCCAACGTGACAAAGAATTACAGTATTTTTCTATAGGGTACCGTGGTGTGATGCGGAGCAAGTCGGTTAAGTGGTGTGAGCACTCGATTTTTATTGCGATAGCAATTATATTGACACTCTCGGCTGCATTTGGCCGCCGGCATCGGCGTCGATGTCTTGTACCGTATATGTATAACGCATCTTATTTTTATGAAAACGCACGAAAGAAAAAAAAACCAGAAGAAAGCACTCTAACGCGCGGAGTCGAATGTATGACCTGTGCGTCTTGAAAGCGAGGCGTGGACTACTGAGAAAAGAGAGAGAGAGAAACGTCTTTATTCACAGAAGCAAGGAGAAGGAGGGCGTGGGAAGAACCCCTAGTCCGGGGTCCCTAGGACGACTCCAGCGACGAGCCGGGCCCGCTGTATCAGAGCTCGGAGGATCTCAGGACGTCCATCGCGGAGAGCATCATCCCACAGCTCCTCGTTACGCAAAGGGCGAAGGAAAGCAGGTAAGGGAGGAACGATGTTCGCAGTGCACTCGATCGAGACATTTAAGATCGCGGGTTGACCACCAAGCCACCCCAGGGAACGTTCTTCGCTGTTCAAACAGCAAGCTATTTATATTTACGACTTACCGCTGTTGTGGTTTCGGCATTACCAGAAATATGGCGCAATGAGCGCGTGTCGCCACATCGCGTAGTGGCGCCCGCTCTATTCACCTACGTGTACTTTGCCCGGCTTAGAGAAGGGAAGCAAGGCTGCCTTGCGCGCGCTTATCTCACGGTGGCGAGGAGGGGGTTGATGGCCTCGGGCTTTACGTGGAACGAGTCTGCTGTAGTTACCGGCTGCAAAAAGGTCGCTCCAATTATTGCAGTCACCGTTCGCGAAAAGCGCGTGCTTTTCAGACTCCGCGAAGTAACAAATTAGGTGCTCATTTGATTGCATCTGTACCTGTGAGTACGTTTCGTGCGTAACTTGTGCGCTGGAAGCGTGGGGCACGTTTCTATCTGCTTTCCATTCTGCGCGTGACCTTCCAAATTGTTGCTATCGCGTTCATTGCTTCGCCTTTGTGGCAAAGCTGTGACTTTATTTTTCAATAAATAAACTACGTAGCAGACGCTGCCTGCGTTGGCTTTGCGAAATGACGCAGGGTGGAATCCCTGGAACAGAAGGGGAAGCGAGTGGAGGTTAGCAGACGCTCTCTGTGTCGGCGTTGAGAGGCAGGAGAGGGAGAGCTTAGGAGAGTAGATAGATGTGTGGGGCACCCCTGTGCCATCGGGGAGCGAGCGCAAGCAGATGGTAGAAAAAAAATGGAGAGAGTAACGCACACCTGTTGGCGAGAGGGAACGAGGACAGTCGCATATGAGTAGTGTGAGTGTGGACTATGAACCCGTGACAAACCCCCACCACGAGATGCTCCGTACATATTATTTGGTCATTAGGGAAACTGATTGGAAGTGCACAGGAAGGGCGTAGATATCAGTGGTTAAAGAAGTCCTGCAACAGTTTTTGAGCATGGTCAGAAAATGCTGCCGATTGGTAGTAGAGGCTCCCGAGAACATCTGAGCCGAATGTGACAGCGCAGCTCACGGCCTGGAATTCACAATAAATTAACAATATCAGCTAAAAATAGCTTTTTCTTCGAAAAATGACGGAAGACGCTAACATATCACATGTAGATTGCCCATTTATCAGCAGCCACTGGTTAATTTGAACATGGCACGTTCGGTTTTTATAGATATCGCTGCGAAATGCCGTCACCTGTCCGCGCGAGCACGCGCAATGGCTCAGGAAAAGCCGCGTATTCGACGAAAAAAAAAACAAAAAGTGCTCAAGATCACGAGGCGTGCGTGACGTTTTTTGTTAGCCCCTCCCACTCCTCCTTGCTTAGATTCTAGTGATTTCGTCGGGACGGGAGAAGAGGGAATGCAATAGCAGCGTGGGACAAACATTTGTAACTCCGTTCGTACTGGACGGACTCTTAAAATTTTCGCGACGTTGAATTTGTGAGAGAATACGCTTTTACAGGGAAATATTTTCATGGGTACTCAAAAAATGTTTCAGGACCCTTTTAAAACAGGGCCCACGTATATCTGCTGGAAGTAATTCAACACTGCACATGCGGAAAACTAATAATGGACTGCAACCTCGAAAGCTGAAGGTACAAAAAAGGTACCAGAAACTTGCAGTTGACCCGAATGGACAAGTCTATGCCTTCAATACCTGCGCAAACTAAACTTAAGACACAAATCTGTCTGTGTGGAAACTGGCACCATATGCAAGCACCTCATATGCAACTCCTTAGAACATGAAGAAAAAAATTGGCCGCATATCTACGGAGTGAATGATGGACAGTGGGGCGAAGCATTCGTCCGTCCATTCGTTTTTGCTTCCGTCCGTCCATGCGTCCATCTGTGTGACCGTCCATGCGTCCATCCGCCCGTCCGTGCGTGTGTCTGTTCGTGTGTCCGCCCCTGCGTTCGTCTATGCATCCACCCCTGCGTCCGTTCATGCGTTCATCCATGCATCTGTCTGCGTGTCCGTTCGTCCATCTATTCAACACTCCAAGTACCACCCAGTTGCCGCTTTTCATAATATATTCTCCATATAGAAGCACCGCCATACAGCGGACGTTCCAAAGACTAAACTAGAGGTGGCACACGCACACTTTCTTACGGCTTGCGCTTCAGGTCTACTTCCCATCTTTAACCAACTCGAGTTCATGAGATATATTAGTTCATTGTATTCATGGCACTGCGGCCCAACGCTCGCTAAACCTTTCTAAAACTAAGGAGGTTACACCCAGCGAGTATAACGTAGCAACCCTTTCTTGTCATATAGTGCTCAATATACATGCCAATAACTGCTAATGGGGATCGCAGCGTGGTCGTTAATTAAAAGCCAAACGCTTCTGTCTCTTAGTCCCCATTAGCAGCCACTGGCATGTACATTGAGCACTATTCTGTATTGTTCAATAACGCACAGAAGAAATCTCTCACCGGCATCACATTGAAGGTCAAAATGTTATACTTGTTACATACTACACCGGCTACGAGGGATGAACGGGTGTCGCTCTTAGGAGCTTCGCCCCTAAAAAACCGACTGCTCACGCTGCACAACCGCGATGCTCCGCATCAACCGATGATCCGCTCTGTGGTAGTATATATATATATATATATATATATATATATATATTGTGATAAGCGATACAGACAAAACACCCGTTCGTCGGGCAAGCTGTTCTATTCTGCCTTTTTTTTCCTCGCTTTCCAGCCCGTGGCCCACAGCTGCCGCGCCGCTCTTCGTTACATTCGACCACACTGCAGACCTGACAACGAAAAAAAAGAAATTACAGTTCATTGCACCTGCAGTGGTCCGAATGCTTTTTCAAGCGCGACACATGCACGGCAAAGTTGTTTCTTCTGCGTTTATCGTGAGTGAAGTTCGCATTTGAGGTGTTCACACGCCAGGTATTTTCTCCTACACGCTGAGTACTTATGAATGGCCCGTAGAACTTAGGGAGTAGCTTCTTGCCAGGCCCGCTGGTGCCCCTTTGCACCCATACCTCGTCACCGATGTTGTAAGCAGGAGCGGGTCTACGGCGTCTGTCATAGTGGCGCTTTTCATTTTCTTGTGCGTGGGTGGCTTTCTTGATCACCTCAGTTCGGATCTTCTGAAAGGCCGCTTTGCGATCGTTGGCACGTGGAATTATAATGGGAGCATCCAGACTGAGGACCGCTTTCAGCTGTGGTAGTTTCCCATAAACAATTTCGTAGGGCGTTTCCCTGGTAGACGTCTGCAGTGCCGTGTTAATCGCAAAAGCGGCTGACGGAAAGTGGACGTCCCAGTCGGCCTCTCCTCTTTTCCCTGCCTTCGTATATGGAGCGATTCGTGCCTGGATGCTCTGGTTGGTTCTCTCAGTAAGGCCGTTTGCTTGAGGATGAAACGCGGATGCGAAGAAGTGCTGCACGGCTGCCGTGCACAGGCACCTTTTCAGTTCCCCGCTACGAAACGTTGTAGCCCGATCAGATATTACCTTTTTTGGTAAGCCATGTCTCCAATCAAATCGGTGCTTGTGGAAGTCGATTAGATCGACCAAGTCGATCCTTGATCTCAGAGTAGCAGGGCGTATGCAGAAAAATACAGCGCCGAATAGACCAGCTGCAGAATCAAAGATGGAAAAGCTTTTGTGAGTCATTAGACCCACGCAAGCCATTGTCTCATGTATGGAGAACTCTACAGGGTCTTCGCTCAGGCGCCATGCAACGTCATCCCTTTAAAGTTCTCTCACTTCGTCTCAACCGCCGCGAAATTGACGTTGCAGAGGATTTTTGTGCGAACATAACCGGCGGGAAAGTCGTATTCTCCGATGTGCTTTGAAGTGATATCCCCTGTCCGCGAGATATTAGTATGGATGCTCTATTTCTTATGGAAGAGCTAGAAGCTGCACTAACACTGTGCAGGCATCACCAGGGCCCGAAGGGATAACGTATATGGCGCTGCCTCACTTAGGCGAAGCAGCTAGATGACAACTGCTAAATTTATTCAATGTGTCATGGGAAGATGGCATCGTACCTCAAAAATGAAAACGGAGCTGTCTTGTGCCACTTCTAAAAGCAGGAAAGTCCCCTCTGATGCTGGCATCATACCGGCCTGTAGCTCTCACCAGCTGCGCTGGGAAACTCATGGAGCGCATGATTCTCACGCGCCTGGAATGGTTTCTTGAAAGGCACAACATTTACCCCGACTGGATGGCGGGATTTTGACGAGGCCGTTCAACGATTGATAACGTCATCGATTTGGTGTCATCAGTAAAACAGCAAAAATTTAGAAAACGACTAGCACTTGCGCTCTTTCTTGATGTGAAATGTGCATATTACAACGTTTCCCATCAAGCTATACTAGACACACTGCTGTGAATTGAACTGAAGGGCGAATGTTTCAATGGATCCGAAGCTACCTGACAAGAAGATCCTTTTTTGTATATACTGATTATGGCCCGACCTCAGACCAATACACGTGCCGTGGCGTCCCGCAAGGTGGTGTTTGAAGCCCAGTTCGTTTCAATCTTGCCTTGCTTGGCCTGGCGGAAGCTCTTCCTGAAACAGTGTTTTATTATGCGCTGATGACATCTGTGTCTGGGCATCTGCATTGACACGCCTACAAGTTCGGGCAAGGATACAGAGCGCAGCGTTGCAAGCATCTGGCTATCTTCGCACGCAAGGCCTAACAGTCTCAAGAGAAAAATGTGCACTGGTGGCCTTCACGCGCAAGGCGACGACAAGTTATCCGATAAGCAATAATGGCCAGCCCATCTCTTAAAAGCATAGCCATCGTTTTCTAGGTGTCATTGTTGACCGAGACCTCTCCTGGAGCCCTCATGCGACTAGCTTGAAAGCGAAACTGGTATCTATTGTACACGTCCTGAAAGTCATCGCTGGAAAAAGATGGGGTCCGTCATTAAGTTCCATGCTACAACTTTACCAAGCACTTTTTATTGGTGTACTGTGCTAGTGTTCTGCTCTGCTTCCTAAAACTTGCAAGACAAACATTCAAACACTTCAGAGCGTGCAAGCACAGACACAACGTGCTTGTCTCGGTCTACCACGAATTACCTCAACAGCTGGAACAATGATATTGGCTCGGGATCATCCAGTTACGACTTACGTCACAACCGACGTGCTGAAAGCACATATTCGGCACATTTCACGGATGGTATCGAGCCACTTGACATTTCTGTCAGTACAACGGCCGCAGGCATCGTTCTCAAAGGTCGTCAGCTGCCACCACGCTTTGTTAGCATCCGGTTTTATACGCTTGGCGCATTCACTGTCCACCTATTGGAGCCTACGACAACCCGACGTGCGCCTTTCCGTCCCAGGAATATGAAATAGAAAAGTCCTTTCTGCCTTGGCCTTGAAGCAAGCGACTCTGGACTATTTACACACTTTCTACGCTGACAGAATCTACGTATACACAGATGGATCTACCACCCAGAGTAGCTCCACCAGCGCCACCGTCATTTCATCGCGACACATGTACGTCACTTACAAACTTTGTCACGTGAGCACATCTACTGGTTCGTAAATTGTTGCCCCACGAGGTACCATCGATTATATCAAGCAACCACCGGCTAATCGAAGGGCAGTATTCTGTGACTCCAAGGCGGCTCTACAATGTCTTTCGTCGGCACTTCATCGCGGGTCCTACGAACAACTGGTATGGGAGATCAGAGAAATGCTGCACTATGCGACCGAACAAGGACGCAACGTTGTGTTCCAGTGGATACCAAGTCATTGCGGTATCTCCGGCAATGACCTCACCGATGAACAAGCCAGAAATGCACACATGCAAGCAAACCCTGTCTCCGTCCCTTTATTTAGGATTGACTCGGCTAGATACCTAAGTAAGCTGGCGCAGGACATGACACTCCAGAAGTGGCAGTCATCACAGTTCACACATCAATGACTATATTCTCTCGATCCATCTCTGTGACTGCGGCTACCCTCTGGTCTTTCTAGGGAGGAAGGTACAGTGTTGTGCCGTGTGCTTCTGGGCGTCGCCTTCACCAATGCCTACTCATCTAAGATACGGATGGCCCTCAGCACGGAATGCAACGGCTGCGCCGTCGATGAGACTATTGAACACATGTTATGTTACTGCCCGGCATACACAAACGAGAGGCTCCAACTGCGCAGTGTTTTAAATCAACAGGACAGAAGTGATTTCACTGTGAGAAAGTATTGGGACCATGGCACTGCCCATCCAATTTCCGAAAGGCAACAATAGCACTGTTGCATTTCCTCAAAGACTGTTTGATCGTTTGTGATGGTGAAACTGTTACGCGTCGGCCCAGTCAGTGACCTTTTATCTCCTCCTCTATAACTTTCCTTCCCCTCTCCCCTTCCCCAGTGCAGGGTAGCCTACCGGGGCTCAGTCTTGATTAACCTCCCTGCCTTTCTCCTTGTGTTCTCTCTCTCTCATTTCTTAGTTAAGAGTTCATCAATAATAGTAATGATACTAAAATATTCTTGACGTTTTTGACAGAATCTAGAAAATTTTTGAGGGCCAATCTAAAGATAAAGTGTTGTTTTTGGTTGGCCTTTACCTTTTTTAGCATTTCATGACAGAACAAATTGCGTATAGAAAACTAGTTTCGACATATATCTTTAACCGTGTGAGGCCACTTGTGGGTCAAAATTTCTTGACCAACTTTTTTCCTAACGCCCAATTATCGATGAAAGATAATGGCCCAAGGTATCACCCACCCGCGAGACCCTGGGCCATTTTGTGGCCAAGACAAGACAGACATCGAGGAGTGGCTAAAGCTGTACGAGAAAGTTAGCGTCAGCTACAGGTGGGACCCAACCCTCATGCTAGCGAAGCTCCTTTTATATCCTAATGGAACTGCGCGGCACTGATATGAGACGCATGAAGCTGACCTCACAAGTTGGAATGTCACTAACCATAAAATGCAAGGCCTATTCGGCACACCAGTCGGTTGTCAGGTCAGCTGGCAGCAAACAAAACTTGCGGGCCGGGCTCAGGATTCAACAGAATCCCATGTCGTTTATATACAAGACGCGCTGTCTCTCTACCACGCAGCTGACGACAGCATGACCAAGGCGGAGAAGATCGGGCACATTTCAAAAGATATTGCCGACGATGCCTTCAATTTCTTTATGTGCAAAGATTGTTCAATGGTGGATCAAATCAACAAAGAGTGTCGCCCCATTTAACAGGCTAAGGGCCGTCGAGCTGCCCAAGTTTATGACAGATTGCTGAATACCGCCACCTCGAAGTCATGCGAAGACCCCCCTACGACTCATCCAGCCATCACCACTGGAAGACATCATGGACGAATTCGCCGTGAGCTCGCGGCCATATCTCCGGCTCTATCTGTTTGTTCTGACTTCAGGGACAACATGCCCTTCATATCCCTTATTCAACATTATTCAAGCAGTCGTTCAGGAGAAAATCGCAAGCTTGGGCTTGCCGTCACTCTGCTCGGACCGGCATACGAAGGACTACCCAGTTCTTCCGGCCACTCACACGCGGACGCCACAATTGTGGCACTTTTGCAGCCACTTTTCCCTACTTCTTCGGTGGTCGCCTCCTAGACACTACCACCACCAGCCGGACAGCCATGCCTTATCGTATAGTGATACCTTTTGGAGGTCAAATCTATCGCAATAATGTATATATTTTGGACGATACATTCTAGGAATTGTTTGGGAGGTGTTTCTGTATGCAAGGGTTGAATATTCCCTCCAGGATTAAGTTATTTTTTGAGAATCCACCGTTGCAAACCAACAATAGTGTCTCGGATACCCTTCTGATATTTTTTGTCAATTCGTTACATACACTGAAGTCGTGCGAAAATTTCTCCTTAGTGGATGTAGAACGTTCAGTTTTCTCACCAGGACATCCTCATTTGCCTTGGGCTCAGCAAAAGTTGTTTGTGGAAGGCTTTTGGGTGCATTCCGTTGATTATAATCATTCGGCTGACTAAATTCTCGTAGAGTGTAGCCAGGCAGAAGCCAATCATGGCACCCCAGTCGTGTCCCACTACGACAAGACGCCGCTTGTTGCTTGGATCTGCAGTTAGAAGCGATTACGTATTCTCACAGAAGCATAAAGTCAAAATAGCAAAAGCCCTCCCAGTAAAACAAAGAACGAAATGTAGTTCACAAAGCGTCGGCTTTTAATCATAACCCTGCAGATAGAAGTAGCAAGCACAATAAAATTCAGTGGTGCCTAGGCTGAAGTAGTACAAACGAAACAGACAAAGAGACCCGACAAAATTGCTTTAACAACAAGTCAATTTAGCGGCTTTCAGGTTGAAACAGAGAGATGAGGTTTGCAATTGAGAATAGCTACAACACCATGGATAAAATAAATGTGGAAGAATGGTTAAAACAAAAAAAACGTACTTAAATATAATTTCGAGAGCACTACTTTAGAAAGTAGTCAAACTGCAAAACTAGAATTCATCGAGCTCTCTGAAGCCACTCAAGCCTTCACCAAAACAAATTATGGAAAAGTAAGTACCTCAAGACACCAAATAGAATTTTCTCAGCAGCCAAACTGGTTAACGATTATAAACTTAGAGACAAACGATACTATAATGTCATAGAATATGGGCAGCACTATTAAAGGGCCCGACATCACGGCAACTAAAAAAAGCTCAGCAAGGAAAGGACCGTGATGCAGGTCAGCAAACATAAGCAAGGTCACACTGTCAATAATTTTAATCACATAGTCAAGTTGAATCAAGAACTGTGCTCCGAATTGTACTCCTCGTGTATAAAAGACCTTGATTCGAGTGAAGGTGAAATCAAACGTGACACTTAAATTTGAAAGTAGCCACCAATGAACTTAGAAAGACTTCATAAGGCAGCGTGATTGAACGGCTGAAGACGACAGCCTAACTACTGATTTTTTCATAGCGGAATGACATTTCTTTCAGAAACATTCCAGCCAATAAAATAACCAACAAACGAAACCAAAAAGGAGACAGAAAAACGGCTTGACTACCAACTGTGTTTTCACGTACGCGTGGCTCATGTACTCATGCGTTCACATGGTCAAGCTACAAGCTGTCAACAAAAAGTGCAAAATAGAATAAACAAACGCACAATCACTCAATGCAATCTTCGCCATACTGATAACTAAAAATTACGGAAAAAGATTCCACAAAAATTTTCCTTTCCTTCACGGTGTGACGGAGGTATCACTGTAGTAGGCTTCACCATTCTTTGCAATGTGAAAAGCTTCTAGTATTTCACGTGCCAATATTTTATGGCTCCTGTCCAAACTCCTGCTTTTGTTCAGCACTGGCTTACATTTACTCTGCTTTCAATGAATAGCTAAATTAGAGCCTGTTCTTTTCTCCAACGATTTAAAATGTTCCAAGGCCCTAAAGTTCACACAATGACCTGTTTGGTCCATGTGCAACATCCTGCAAGTAAGTGGAATTCAGTAGACCACGCTAAAAACACATTGCACCGCAATATGCCCATGCTTTGCTTCACACTGATGCTTTCTTTTTCCCGATGTGTGCGCATAAACCACCCAGTTTCCTTGGTGCAGAAGACACCATGGACACACCATATCTGAAAAGAACTTATTTCAAGCCATGCGCAACACGGTGCGTAAAGGGCACCACCTGTGGTGTTCTTTGTTCTGGACAAGTCATGTTTTGCAGTGAAAGCTGTTATGAGATCACAACTCGGGTCACGCGCAGTTTTCCGCCACTGGTGTCTTTAACCACATTGAGCGAAAATTAGAAAGAAAAAAATATACACAGTGAAGCTCGAACCAAGGTCTGCTGGGTGCCAGCCGGGTATTCCACCAGTGAGCCACGCCGGTACTTGGGGCTTGGTAGCAAACTTGCCTTAGACAGGCTTGATGTCGGGAAAGCAATCGCGTTATTACGACTTATAAGGCGTTTTAGAACAGCCAAAAAACAACCAGTTGTCACACACTGCGAATAGCGTAACGAGTTGGCCGACTAATGTTCCAAGCCATCAAAAAAGCTTGTTCTTGTTCCCCTACTAACTGTGGCGCATACCCACATCAACCATAATTCCTCATCGTCGTCAGCCACTGCATGAACAATTGGCACAAAATTCCTTGCCAGTGTTCAGCGTACAACGCTTCTCAGAAAAATGACGAAAAATTATCATAGCGCAGCGGTTCTCAAATTGGTTTCGCGGAACACGTAAAATCTGCGGAGCTGTTGTAGTGGCTGAAAAAAAAAGTCACAGCTTTGCTGCAAAAGCGAAGCAATGAACGTGATAGCAACAATTGGAAAGGTCACGTGCAGAGTGGAAAGCAGATCGAAACGTGCCCCGCGTTTCTCGCGGACAAATTACGCACGAAAAGTACTCACAGGTGCGGATGCCCGCGAATAAGTGTCTCATTTGTTACTTCATTGAGTCAGAAAAGCTCGCGCTTTTCTCGAACATAGACTGCAATGATTGCAGTGACCTTTGTGCGCCCGGTAACTACAGCAGAATCCTTCCACATATAGCCCGAGACCAGCCAAAGAGTACGATCCTCCCCTCCTCGCCACCGCGAGATAAGGGCGCACGCGAGGCAGCCTAGCTACCCTTCTCTAAGCCAGGAAAAGTACGCGTAGGAGATTATAGCGGGCGCTGTGGCGACGTGCGCTCACTGCGCCATCTTTCTGGTAATGCCGAAAACACAGCAGCGGTAAGCGGTGGATACAATAAGCTTGCCAATTGAACGGTGAAAAATTGATTGATTGATATGTGGGGTTTAACGTCCCAAAACCACCATATGATTATGAGAGACGCCGTAGTGGACGGCTCCGGAAATTTTGACCACCTGGGGTTCTTTAACGTGCACCCAAATCTGAGCACACGGGCCTACAACATTTCCGCCTCCATCGGAAATGCAGCCGCCACAGCCGGAATTTGAACCCGCGACCTGCGGGTCAGCAGCCGAGTACCTTAGCCACTAGACCACCGCGGCGGGGCGAACGGTGAAAAATGTTCTTCGGAGTGGCTCAGTGGTTAACACCTCGCCTTCACGATGCAGAGATCCCACGTTCGAATCCGCGCGTTAGAGTGCTTCTTCTGAATTTTTTCTTTCTTGTGTTTATATACATATAGATACGTATACATATAAGGTGTATGAGGTCGACGCTGACGCTGGGCGCGAAATCCAGCCGAGAGTGTCCATATAATTGCTATCGCAATAAAAAAAAACTTTCTGCAGTTGCCCTCCGGCCTCCCCCCTCCCCAGTTCGTCACATAAAATTGGTCCATCATCACTTCAGTAAGCCTACAAGGGGCCCCAACACATCGACGGCTGAGAACCGCTGATATAGCGAATGACAGCCTACTACCGAAATGAACTTATCAAAAATGACCTAGTGGTTACCAAGAAAGTGTGCTTGCAGTAGTTACCCAATGAGTATTTCGAAAAGGCTCTGAAAGACCGCTCTTCTAGATTTCACTGAGACTGAGCTGGGTCTTCCGTGCAGGCCGGGAGTTCTTCCTTTTTCCTTTCAGTTTTTTGGTGGGAAAGATTTTCATCATCATCATCATCATCATCATCATCATCATCATCATCATCATCATCAGCCTGACTACGTCCACTGCAGGACAAAGGCCTCTCCCATGTTCCGCCAGTTAACCCGGTCCCGTGCTTGCTGCTGCCAATTTATACCCGCAAACTTCTTAATCTCGTCTGCCCACCTAACCTTCTGTGTCCCCCTAACCCGCTTCACTTCTCTGGGAATCGAGTTAGTTACCCTTAATGACCAGCGGTTATCCTGTCTACGCGCTACATGTCCAGCCCATGTCCATTTCCTCTTCTTTATTTCAACTATGATATCCTTAACCCCCGTTTGTCCCCTAATCCACTCTGCTCTCTTCTTGTCTCTTAAGGTTACACCTACCATTTTTCTTTCCATTGCTCGCTGCGTCGTCCTTAATTTAAGCTGAACCCTCTTTGTAAGTCTCCAGGTTTCTGCTCCGTAGCTAAGTACCGGCAAGATACAGCTGTTATATACCTTCCTCTTGAGGGATAGTGGCAATCTACCTGTCATAATTTGAGAGCGCTTGCCGTATGTGCTCCACCCCATTCTTATTCTTCTAGTTACTTCCATCTCGTGGTAAGGCTCTGCGGTTATTACCTGCCCTAGGTAGACATAGTATTTCACAACTTAGAGTGCACTATGACCTATCTCGAAGCGCTGCTCCTTTCCGAGGTTGTTGTACATTACTTTCGTTTTCTTCAGATTGATTTTAAGACCCACCTTTCTGCTCTACTTGTCTAACTCCGTAATCATGAGTTGCTATTCGTCCCCTGAGTTACTCAGCAATGCAATGTCATCGGTGAAGCGCAGGTTAATAAGGTATTCTGCATTAACTCTTATCCCTAACTGTTCCCATTCTAGGCTTCTGAAAACCTCCGGTGAGCACGCGGTAAATAGCATTGGGGAGATTGTGTCTCCTTGCCTTACACCCTTCTTGATTGGTATTCTGTTGCTTTCTTTATGAAGCACTATGGTAGCAGTTGATCCCCTGTAGATTTCTTCCAGAATGTTTATATATACTTAATCTACGCCCTGATACCGCAGTGTCTGCATGACGGCTGATATTTCTACTGAATCAAACGCCTTCTCGTAAAATATGAAGGCTATGTATAGTGGTTGGTTATACTCTGAGCATTTCTCTATTACCTGATTGATAGTATGAATGTGGTCAATTGTTGAGTAGCCTGTTCGAAATTCTGCTTGTTCCTTTGGTTGATTGAATTCTAATCTTTTCTTTACTCTGTTAGCAATTACCTTTGTAAATAGCTTGTATACTACAGAGAGCAAGCTGATCGGCCTGTAATTCTTCAAGCCCTTGTCATCTCCTTTCTTATGTATCAAGATGATGTTAGCGTTCTTCCAAGACTCTGGTACCCTTCCCGTCAGGAGACACCTCGTAAACAGGGTGGCTAGTGTTTCTGACACAATCTTTCCTCCATCTTTCAGCAGATCTGATGTTACCTGATCCTCACCAGCAGCTTTGCCTCTTTGCATGCTCTCCAAAGCTTTTCTGACTTCTTCTATCATTACTGGTGGGGTGTCATCTAGGTTACTGCTAGTTCTTATAGTATTAAGGTCGTGGTTGTCTCGGCTACTGTACAGATCTCTGTAAAACTCCTCCGCTATTTTAACTATCCTATCCATATTGGTAGTTATTTTGCCTTTTTTGTCCCTTAGTGCATACATCCGACTTTTGCCTATCCCAAGTTTCCTCTTCACTGCTTTGACGCTTACTCCGTTTTTCAGAGCGTGTTCAATTCTCTCCATGTTATACCTTCTTACATCGCATACTTTACGTCTATTAATCAGCCTCGAAAGCTCTGCCAGTTCTATTTTGTCTGTTTTACTTGACACTTTCATGCTTTGACGCTTCTTAATTATGTTCTTCGTTTCCTGGGAAAGCTTGCCAGTGTCCTGTCTAACTACCCTGCCTCCAACTTCCACTGCACACTCCGTAATGATACTCGCCAGGTTTTCATTCATTGCATCTACGCTAAGGTTGGTTTCCTCACTAAGAGCCGAGTACCTGTTCTGCAGCGACACTCTGAATTCCTGTACTTTCCCTCTCAGTGCTAGCTCATTGATTGGCTTCTTGCGTATCAGTTTCTGTCGTTCCTTCTTCAAGTCTAGGCGAATTCGAGACTGTACCATTCTATGGTCACTGCATCGTACCTTGCCAACCACTTCCACATCCTGCACGATTCCTGGGTGTGCAGTCATTATAAAGTCTATTTCGTTCTTATTTTCGCCATTAGGGCTCCTCCGTGGCTCCATGGCTTTAGAAACCTAGGGAAAGGCCTGAATTTTACGTATGAGTTGCCAGTGAACAATAGACGGCAATTTTTAGACATAAACAGGTGTTGTGAAGGACACGTGTGTCGGATGTATTGGCCAAGAGCAAAGAAAGAGTTGTTATCGTATGGCTTGACACTGTCTAAACTGTTAAGAGGGCCATCTGTTCTCTTTGCCTTGAATCTTCCGTGACAAAGTCCTGTGAGCACAGGCTTGAGACGAGCTTCATCGCCCAGATTGATAGACAAAAAATGCAGGCTTTCCCAGATTTCTTTCGACAGCCACTTCTGAATCTTTACTGCAAGAAATGAAAGAAAAAAAGAAAAACACACAGACTGGTCCAGAGCAAAGGATACCACAGGTGGTGCCCTATACGCACCGTGTTGCGAATTGCTTGAAAAAAGTTGCTTTCAGGTAGACTGTGTCCATGCTCTTTTCCGCACCAAGGGAGCGGGGTGGTTTATGCGCACGCATAGGGAAAAAAGAAGCATCAATGTGAAGCGAAGCACGGCATACTTTTGTGGAATGTGTTGTTGGCGTGGTGTATGACATTGCATTGACTTTTGGGATGTTGTAGATATGCCAGACAGGTCATTTGGTGAATTTGGGGACCTGGGAACACTTTATATCGTTAGAGAAAGGAACAGGCTCCAATTTAGCCATTTATTGCAGACAGAGTAAATGTAAGCCAGTGCTGAACAAAATCAGGATTTTGGGCAGACGCCATAAAAAATTGGCACGTGAAATACTAGAAGCTTTTCACATTGTAAAGAATGGTCAAGCATGCTGCAGTGATAGCTCCGTGGCACTGCGCAGGAAATGAAAAAAAACTTTCCTGAAATATTTTTTGCCATGGCGAAGATTGCATTGATTGATTGTGCGTCAGTTTATTGTACTTTGAATTTTTTGTCAGGAACTGGTAGCTTGACCTTGTGACCGCATGAGTACATGAACCACGCGTTCCTGAATAAACATTTGGTAGTCTCGCCGTTTTTCTGTCTCCTTTTTGGTTTCCCGTGTTCGTTATTTTATTGTATTGAAGTTTTTTTTTGAAGCAATGCACCAAGTAGCCTAATTAGCAACCATTTTTAATAAAATGAAAATTTATATCCCAGAAGCTTGCGATGCTCTGCACAATACACGTAATGAAATTGAAGTCTGCCATGAAGTAGCGAAACGTTGGTATTACAATAATTATGCAAAAAAGGGACGTGAAAAATTTCTGAAGATCTACAAACGCATCAGCTAATTTTAGGTATTGTGCGAAATATACAGGAATTTACAATGAATTACGACTTGATAATAAAACATTAGAATTTAAGTTACCAAATCACGAAGCGACCATGAGACATGGCATCTTTGAAGGCTCCGGCAATCTCCACCATCTTCGTTTCTTGAACGAGCGTCTAAATCGCAGTACAAGGCACATAAACGCTCGCCCACCCTCGACAGTCTACGGCCAAGGCTAGTATTGAACCTGATACCATCCAGGTTACGCATAACTTTTATTATCTTTTTATATTTATTTGCTACAATGTTTCAGTTGAAAGATGATTGCAGGGTGGGAAAACGTTTGAGAATAAGTAGATGCAAAAGTAGCAATATGAATACACAGTACTAAGGTTCAAAAGCGCTTCTTTCAATTACTATACAGAGTATAATAATACGTAATAATCTAATAGAATAACACACGTTCCAGACAAACACATTATTTGGAATAAAGCAAATAAATTACCTAGGCAACCAAGGCAACAACGGGGGTTTAAAAAATAATACACTTCTATGAAAACATTTCTAGGATTAATGAAATAATCGACGAATACAACAATTGCACTAACAAACATTATTTGTCTTTCACAGATAAATACAATCATTATCAAGCAGTACACTTATCAGACATTCCAGCGGGGTAACGTAGATAACGAGTACTTTATGTGTATCTACATAGTACGACCCATTCACAGAACGATTTCAGTCCTATTTTGCTTCCACACCAGACAAGTAAAAAAAAAAACGCAGGCCTGTGCGAATGCGCAGCACAGTCAAAGCGAAAGCTAGAAGAGCAACCTTTCACAGCCTTTTCAAAACACTCATTGGGTAACTATTGCAAGCACACTTACTTGATACTCACTGGGGCATCAATAATAAACTTTTGGATAGTAGGCCGGCACTCGCCATGCTATTTTCACCATTCTATTGAGAACCATGGTATCCGGTAAGCACTGGCAAGGAATGTCATGCCAATCGTTTATGCAGTGGCTGACGACGATAAGTAATTATGGCTGAAGTGAGTATTTGCCACAGTTATAGGGTAACAAGAACAAGCTTTTGTAATGGGTGGGGGCATTGGACAGCCCACTCGTTACGCTATTCACATTGTGCGATGACTGGTTGTTCTTTCGCTGTTATAAAGCGCTTTATAAGTCTTATTAACGCGATTGCTTTCATGATATCAAGCCTCCCTAAGGAAAGTTTGCCAACACGTCACAAGTACCAGCGTAGCTTAGTCGTAGAATACTGGGCTGGCAACCGGTGGACCCAGGTATTGCTGGTTTGCCAACAAGTCACAAGTACCACCATAGCTCAGAGGTAGAATACTGGGCTGGCACCCAGCACACCAGGGTTTCGAGCTCCCGCTGTGTCTTTGCTGCTAGGTTTTTTTCAGTTATTTTGCGTGATGTGGTTACGGACACCGGCGGTGGCAGCGGAAGTGGTGGGGGACAATGGCACGTGACCCGAGGAAGAGGATGAAAGGAGGAAGGACAGGTAGGTTAGACAGTGGACGCGTGTCATGATCTCACAACAGCTTGTGCTGTAATAAAATTCTGTTGGAAAAGTGGCATCGATACAGCCGCGCACTCAATTTATTATTTCTTGATTGTGTTGAAGAGGTACCCAAACAACTAGACTGGAAATAGATAGGAATAAAAATGACGGTGGATATCTGAGCAAGTTGTGCCTTGCAGATACCATACACTTCACTAAAGTTGGCACTGAATTGTAGCAATTGAATGAATTAGGCCAAAAAAAGCTTCCAAGTAGGATCGAATATGAATATTCAACAGAGAAAGATGATTTTTTGCCGTCTGAAGGTCAAGCTATAATTACCTGTTTATTGACACGTCTGTATGCTTTTATTGTATTTTGTTATTTCTATCACACGGAGAAGAATTCTGGTTAATAACGTAGAAACTCTAAGAATTGCAATTTACTATCCAGAGTGAGACGGAGTGACATATTCCTGTACGTCTAAGGAATGGAAAGGCAGCACAGGATGTCCGAGAACAGGCGTGTAGAAGATATTAGAAGAAAATAGAATTGGACAGGTCACATAATGACCAGCGCATATAGCTATCGGTGATATAGAGCGTCGAAATCGATACAGTGTGGCGAGAAGCACAGTGAATGACGGCATATGGTTAGATAAAATAGTGACATTAGGTCACTGCCAATGAAATGTCAGTGATGAGACGGAGATTACCGTGACCTTCGTTTGTAAGTGTAACCCATGTCAGATCCGACTGCCTGACACATACCTACCCACGCCAGTGTGCTCTAAAGATACCAACCTGTGTACTAATCTTTAATCTGATCGGTAACTTCAGCTCAACACGCAATCGAGTGCCCTTGTGCTTAGTCTTCACATTTACAAGTTTTCACCTTTTGTATTATTATTTTAAGACTCTGTAGTACTAACCAGAAGCATTATTCATTGTTCTCCTTAATTGTTGCTGCATAATACATGACTTTGGGTGAATTTTACTAGCTTAATGAGAACCAGTATATAAACTACCACTTTTGCTTCCTAATACAAATTGTCGTGTTGGCTTCCCATTAAGTATTTGAGTTTTTTTCTATATATTTCGTTGCGTGGTCTAATATATAACAAACTTATTGATAAACCTTCTGTAATCTCTATTCAAATTGTTGGCACCAGCAAAATGCAATGGTTATATATATATCAAGTTGGAAGTTTATTTATAGGTTCCTTATACAATAAAGTGTGCTTATATTCGTAATTTACAATTCCTTACTGCGTTTGTATCCCTTAAAGACATTGGATGCGTTTGCTGGATGTGTCAGTTGTAAATCACTGATTTGTCGCACGTCTTCTAAGTAACACACAATTGATTGGTGGTCTCTGAATTGTGTAGAGGAGGTAGCATTTTAAAACTCTTTTATTATATGCCTGTGTTTATTACGTTGTACAGGCGTACATAAGCTTCCAGAGTGCGTAATTTTCCCTAGAACCAAATACAACGATCAATAGGCTACCTCCAATACCGAAAGCGCTAATTTATTCATACAAATGCTGCTTTCAGCCGATATTGTGCAGTATGGCACGACTGAAAGAGCATGGCTCAGCCAGATGAAAAAAAAAAAAAACGCCCAAGGGCCCTGACTATACCCCATGTCCGGCGTGCTCGAGCTCGCTAAATCAGAGCGCGGTCTTTGTTGCCCACTTTCTCTCGGCAGCTGCAAATGTCCCAATATCCCCACAATTATTAGAACATATGGGAAGAGCAACGAATGGAAGTCTGAAACAAGAACTGCCGACTCACTTCAAACTCCAGCTTACATTACTTACTTATCGTCTTAATCAGCTCTGTGACATCTTTTACCAAAGTCACCATCATATAGTGAGCTGAGTCCGCAGGTTTTGTTGTAAACCCATATCCCCGCAAGTCGGGAGCTACCACGCTGTCACAAAATAAAGAAAAACAACGAAACATAAGTGTCAGTAAAACAAACAGTACAACAACATCAGTTCCCTACGCAGCGTTTCTTATCGTAAACAAAATTAACTGTCCCACGGGAACCCTAACTTTCTACTATAAGGAAGCTGAGACGCTCATAAAAGTATTTTGGATCACTGATATCGAAATACATGTTTTTTTTCAACTGAGGTACATAATCACAGCTTTCTTTGACGTAACAGATAATTTCAGCGATACGTTTGCAAGAAGCCGTAACATTAATCGCGGAGTACAGATACAAGAATGTAGGTACCGGAATACATCCTCGTTTAGGCAATGGTGACGACTAGCGAGAGAGAGAGAGAGAGAGAGAGAGGTTTATTTACAGAAAGGCAGAGAGGTTGGTTTGAGCAATAGCTTACTCTAGCTTGCTACTCTACAATAGGGGAGGGGAAACGGGAGAAGAAAGACTAATCAATGATGAAGGTGCGATAGAGAGGTGAGTATACAAAGATATTAATATGTGCCACATGAAAAAAAACCACGGTCCAAACCCTGCGTACAAGTGGTTCATCAGTGAAATCTCAAACGCGTGGCCCCGGTGTTTAGCAGTGGGTTCAACCTGGCATAGCACCAAAGCCTTTTACAATAATTGGTTACATGTGCGTGCTTCTTAATCACGTTGGAAACAGGTTTGGCTTGGGTTTACCATGGTGTTTATTTCAGATGCAGCATATTGTGTCTCGCGTAATCACGGTCATAAATGAGTGTACTGAGCAATTAGATGCGTGTCGCACTGCGTTAATCACGGAAATTGTTATCAAAGCAGAGGCGTCACTGCCGAAGCTGATGTACCGTTGGAGGAACTACTACCGCCGAAAGCGGGTACTCGCCCCGTCGAACGCGTGCCCGCAATCATCGCAATGACGCCACAACGCGGCGTTGTTGCAAGCATTTCACATAGCGAGCTAACTTAGCGGTGTGCTTTACAGGATACACCCACCAACGACACTTGGATCCCCGTTCGTGATTTAACGGGGCTTGGAAGGCTGCCGGGTCACCCGTACGCAGTTACTGACGTACTCTAACTTCCGGGCCTGTTATTGCGCCCGACTGCACCATCAGCCAGGCGAACGTGAGCTCTCTCACGTTTTACTTTAGGCACTCTTCTAGAGTTGTCCACAGCATGACCATATGGAAGGTTTTAGGACAAACTGCGATCTCAGAGCCGGCGCCACGGCTGTGACCAAAGCCACCTTGAAGAGAGAATGCCCTACCACGCCCTCCTCTCTCAGGCTGCTACGTCACGGTAGTGACCTAGTTACGTCGGATGGGGAGAGCCGGCGCTGGCCGGCACCGCCGCTTGGCGCAGGGCACGTCGCAAATCGGTAAGGAGCCTACATGAACGGCCGTTTTTAGGGTGGAGACATATTAATAAGTGCCTTCAAGAAATTCAGCCACAACCAGCGGGCAACGGGGCACGCTGTTGCCAGCTTCCACTAAATTCAGCATTGTTTTCTGTGCGCCGCCATTTTGGAGCCAGCCAACACACACCTGGGCTTTTGACAGCGGCGGTTCTCAGGGTCGTGTAAGCGACCCAGTTCTCAAAGTGAGCGCACGAAGAAATTCGCAGCCCACACACAAACACTTGCGACATGATACTGAGGTTACGCTGACACGCACGCAAGTGTGGCAACCTCTCAGACTAGCGAGCGCGTCTCCGTACGAACGCGCGGACGCGTCCCGTTTGCGGGCTTCCTACTCGCAATGCGTGGACGCAGAAACGACAACTTCGGTTATCTACTCATTCGCGAACACCGTGAAACACATATGGGTGTGCCGCAGGAAAAAACAGTGAACGAAATACGAAGTACTCACAGAGCAAATACGAGACGCACTGGTGGGCTCCCAGCCATCTCGCTTCACTTGAGCCAGCCATAGTTGTCGTCGGCCAGGGCTCGCTGGGAAGCGGAACATTCGCACCCCCTTTCTGTTGTGGTTAGTGCAGAGTGGTACGCAGCATCCAGGCATTCTAAGGCTTCACCGGCAGCGTTTAACACGCTACCGCAACGTTCGATGCCGTATTATTGAGAACTAAACGCAACCGGGCGTAGACGCAGTGCGGGCACCAAGATGGGGCGACAGCGCGGCGTTGCTGTCTGGCAACATTGTGTTTTGGCGGGCGGCGGTGCGTTGGCGGCATGTAGTGGGTCAAAGGCTGACATCACGCTAAAAACGGCCGTTCATGTAGGCTCCCTACAAATCGGCTGGTCCTTGCTTACTTGGCTTGGCTTAGCGTGACTCTTACGGTGCGTACGGCTTGACAAATATATTGTAGGGTCGAACCAAAAAAGCGATTCTAATTGAGCTTCATGATTTTTTATAATTAGGAACACAGTTGAAAACAAATAGACAAGATAACTCGAAATAATATTGTAATAATTGTGGGAGCATAGATACGTAACGCAGTTCGTCTGATGTTTGACGGAACTTGTCCCAGTAGCTGGCAACAATAGCTGCAACGCTTTATGAGTCGTTCTTAATACGTTTGAACGCAACGAACGATGCGACAATGCCTGGTTGTTGCTGTGCGCCCAATTGCAAATGAAAGTATGACGGCGGCCTAAGTGTCCGAGTGCACAGATTTCCTACTAACCCGATGATGCGGGCAGCGTGGACCAGGGGGGTTCCCCGGAAGGACTTCACTCCAACGAAGTACACAGTGGTAAGCGTTTCTCTTGTCTGTTGTTACTCGGTGTTCTCAGATAAAAAGCTTTCGACGCTCGATTTATTCGCAGACGGTGCATGATTTTGTTTACAAGTGGAACCACGGTAACGCACGTACTGATTTTTATTTTTTTCGCTACAACACAGGCACTTTGAACATATCGCCCCGCGTTTCATTGCCAGCTTTTGTCCTGTTTCATGCTCATTTGGTTTTTATTTTATTTCAGCTCTGTGAAAAGCATTTCCTGCCAACATACTGTGTGAAAACGACTTGATTGATTTTGATTGATATGTGGGGTGTAACGTCTCAAAAACACCATATGATTATGGGAGACGCCGTAGTGGAGGGCTCCGGAAATTTCGACCACCTGGGGTTCTTTAACGTGCACCCAAACCTGAGCTCGCGGGCCTACAACATTTCCGCCTCCATTGGAAATGCAGCCGGGATTTGAACCCGCGACCTGGAGGTCAGGCCTTAGCCGCTAGACCACCCCGGCGGGGCATGTGTGAAAACGACTACCTATACAGATGTCAAAACTGGGAAAGTTGTCGAAGTTCCTCTGAAAACCGCTCGCCTAAAACAAACTGCCGTTCCAAGTGTCCTGCGTATTTATCCCGGCCGCAAGCACCAGTTCGAGAAGCGCCAGAAGAGAGAAGAATGCGCTTAGAAGCCGCTGCTTTGTAAGAGGCAAAATACTGCTTTCGGAGCAGACTCAAGCTGAAGAGGAGGCCAGAAACAAAATAAGTGGTTTCTCTGACTTGCTCGGTGCTTAGCCAAGCTTTCAGAATTCCGACTTTTGGACTATCGTCAACAAAGACGGGAAGCTTTTCTTCTTGGATTTGGCACTTCATTCCGCACCTTCACTTCGTTTGTCGAAGATTGTGTCTATCACGAAAAAACCTTCGTGTAGAGGTGTTTTTTTGGTGAATCCCGCATCAAGAAGTGTGGTGATGTGCTTGTCGCCGATAAGTTGTGTCACCTAGGAGACTTGAAAGCAGTGCTACAAATGCTTGAAGAGCTTCAGAATAGTATTTACACTGACCCTTCTCAGAAGATACGTAAACTTCTGCCGTTGGTAGCAACGTTACTGGACGAAGTGAGTGACGAACGTGTTGCATGCATATGGCAAGAATGGCATTTGTAGGTGCTAAAATTTGTGAGAAGCGAAGTTGAACTTTTTTTAAAAAACGCTAAACGATATCCCCCAAATTTCGTGGCTTTTGACAGCCTTTTGCTCACAATTTCTCCTCATGCTTACTATTTCTTTAGAAGTTCGATGAAACTTAAGATGCCGCACCCTGACACAACCAGAAGGCTCTGTTCATCATATGATGTAAGTCCTGCAACGGAGGAACAGGAATCTAATTTTCTTTTTTATGCGAAGCGGGTTGTGAAGACCTACAAAGAGCATGAACGGACTGTAACGTTAATGATAGATGAAGTGCACCTCCAACCATACTTTTATGACAAGGCAGGCTTCGTGTCAGGTGCTGCTGCTAATTCATCAAACCCTGCAAAAACAGCCCATGTCTTCTTGATACAGAGCATGCTTTTTTGAATAAAGATGTTGTGCACATGTTACCTGTTGCACAAATTGATGCTACGGTGCTGCATGACTTTCTTCAGAAGCTTATAATTGAGCTGGAGGCATCTGGTTTCAAGATCATAGCACTGATATCAGACTATAACTCCATAAACCGAAAAGCTATCTCGTTCTTTGCTAAGCCCGCGAGTCTCAGCATTGTATACCAGCATCCTGCTGCTCTATCACGGCCTTTGTGTTTTGTAGTAGACCCTGTTCACTTGCACATCTTTAGCGCCGACAAGGTGGCCTAGCACACCAATTGTGTGGTGGTGGAAACGGCATTTAGAGGATTTTAACTGTAGGCCTGCCCTTCTCAAAACTTCCAAAACAGCTGACAGACGGCTAAGGTGACTTTCGAATGACGGCGAGAATACAATGACGTCACCGAGATAAGAGAGGCACGTTGACCATTTTTAGCCCCGTAGCAGGAAGTCCATCATTCTCTCAAATGTAGCGGGAGCATTGGATAAGCCGAAGAGCATTATCTTAAACTGGAAAAGTTCATCCGGTGTACTAAATGCCGTCTTTTCACGTTCTAAATAGTCGACGGAAATCTGCCTGTATCCTGAACGCAGTTCGATAGAGGAGAAGTAGGCAGACCCGTTAGGTAGTCGAGGGCATCATCAATCCGTGGCAGTGGGAAGACGTCCTTGCACGTGACCTTATTTAGGTGATGGTAGTCGACGCAGAAGCGCCAGTTGCCATCCTTTTTTACTAGAACGACTGGTGAGGCCCATTGACTGCAAGATGGTTCAATGACGGGGTTCGTAGGCATTTTATAAACTTCACGTTATATTACTTGTGACTCAGCGTGTGACACGCGATAAGGACTTCGTCTGATTGGGCTGGCGTCTCCAGTGTCAATCCTGTAAGTAACAACTGGCGTCTCACCTAAAGCGCTGTCGCCAAAGTCGAAGATGTCCCTGAAGAATGCCAAAATATTACGGGGATCGGCTGCCTGTGCTGGAACGAGGTCTAGCGTGATCATCTTGTCAAAGTCGGCATCAGTGGAGCTCTGTGAAAAAGATGCAGTAGCGGGAAATGGAGCGTCTGCAATGAATGCAGAAACAGAATGTTGAATGATGGAACAGACATTGGCTAGGGTCATGCCATCTGGAACAACTTGAGCACAACAGCTGAAGTTCAGTATCGGTAGCGACGCCACATTATTCGTAATAATCAACAGAGTATAAGGAAGGGCAACATTTATGTCCAATAACACGTCCAAAATTGGTGCGAGCCTATATTAGCCGTCGGGTACCGGAGGAAATGACGTCATGGTTACATAGGTAATGGCTTGGGGTGCTCAGCTAAAGTACTCGACAGAACAGAAACGTAGTGGAGGTGTAGTTGGAGTGTCATAGCAACAAGGTGGGTCAAGCTGAAGCAAGCCTATTTAACAGTGAATTAAAGCAGAGTGTGTGGAAAGAACGTTCATGCCCAGGATGAGTTCAAGAGAGAACTTCTCGAGCACAGCAAAAAGCACAGTTGTGGAGTGGTCAGCAACATTATCACGAGCGGAGCGCAACCCTAAGCACAGGAAAGGTTCCACCGTCGGCAACTTGAATGAGCGGCACTGTGGGCGGTGTTAAACCTTTTTAAGGCGGCGGCGAAGCTCCGAATTCATCACCGAAATTAGCGACCTTGTGTCTACAAGGGCACCAACAAGTGGATCGTCTACTTTAACGTCTATAAGGGTGCGCCGTGTCAGCATTGTCAGAGGAATTGGGCTGGCGAATCTTCGATGCAGCATCACCTCTGGGAGCTGCATCGTCTAGTTTTCGCGAGCCAGATGTGCAGTCGGCGAAGGAGGACGGCGAAATTGGGGTGAGCGTGACGATGGGCGACGAGACAGCGCTGAGTGGGACTGGTGGCCGGGAGGGGACGGTGACCGACAACGCACCGTCGACGAACCGTCACCAGCGGCTGGCCGAGGCGACTCGTGGCGAGTTCCGAAGTGGACATCATCTGCCTCTGCGCGACGGTTGTAGCCATAAGAAGGCTGACGCCAATACCACCTACCATTGCGATAGCGGGCCACGTGACCAACACGATGGCAGTTAAAGCAAATGGGCCGGTCATCAGCAGTCCTCCACTCAGCGGGATTGCAAGAGAGCGCTGGGGGCCCCTGGCCTTGGGCGTAGGAAACTGGTGGACAACGGTCAGTCGGTCGGGAGGGGGCGGCGGTGCACTTATATTCCAGGCCAACGTTCGAAAGCTCTTGGCGAACGATATCATGCACTAAAGGCACTATTTGGGAGCTGGACTCACAGGCAAGAGATAAAGTTGAAGCGGGAGACATAGCTTCAAAATCTCGACAGATGATCTTCGTGACACGCTCTGCAGTCAGCGGTGCCTGTGGTAGAGGCATGTCTTCGCATGACCATGTTGCTGCGGCGTTGGGAAGTCGAGCGAACTGATGGGAAATACGTCGGCTTTTGGCGGCCTCAAAACGCTGGCACTCTCGGATATTGGCATCTACTGTGTCACAGTCCTTGAAATTAGCAAATTGAACGCATCATCGACAATGACTTTTATATGTGCGCTACTTTCTCGGACTCTTCCATGCCGTCGTCTGATTTGCGGCAAAGGGCGAGCATGTCCTGTTTTAAAGGCAGGTACGACTCCTATGACGTTTGAGCGCGAGATGCCAGCTCCTTCTTGGCAGCTGTCTTCCTTGCAATCGATTTGCCGAACAGAGTGCGCATCTTTTCTTTGCAGGCATTCCAGCTGCCGATTTCCGCTTCGTGGTTCTCAAACCACACTTCGGCTATCCCCTTCAGGTAGAATAAGATGTTCGCCAGCGTGAGCGTTTCGTCCCAGCGAATATTCCTGTTTGTTTGCTCATACAGCGGCAACCATTCTTCAATGTCGACACATTCGATCCCGCAGAACGTGCCAGGGTCTTTCAGCTGGGGCAGAACAACTGTCGTCTTTGCGATGGCCGCTGCAGGAGCTGGAGCCGGACCTTCTTGTGCCATCGTGGAAGAAACCAAGCGTCGGCCGCTGCGTAGCTCCGTCTTGTTACCCCGCACCACCAACAAAATGTCACGGGGTGAGTGTAGGTAGAGGGTAGAAATATATTTACAGATTGTACACGGAGTACACAGTGTCCTTGAACCAAGATGGCGTAGTGGCAACAACACGAGCTTTTGTTCAATCGTCATCTTCGTCGCCTTTATGGTGCATTCTTTGATGGTAATGATGACTTGCATCAATATATTGGATGAAACAGTAGAAGCTCGAGAATCTGACACCTCGAGAGGCTCACATCCCTGCCACTTGAAGACATATAGTACAAGAGCTGGGCATCACTTACCATTGAAGCCTGGTTACAAGGTACACATACTTAAGAAAATTAGAGAGAAGATATATGTTGTTCTGATTTAAAGATGCATGAAACCCGTTTAAATTGAGATTGCCGAAAAGCCATAGCTACAATACTAGTGAAATCATATTACAACAATAGAAATGCGTGTTTCGTGGACGCCGCGCTATCCGGACGGATTGATGTGGCTCGCTGTCGTCAGGATTAACTCAGAAAAGATCGAAATTCAAGCAGCGAAAATCAAAACCCAACACAAAGAGGTAGCGGGAAAAATGGCCAGTCATGTTGACGTAACTGCCACCAACAATTGAATGGTACTGAGTCTTTCACGCACAGTAGTACGAAATTTCACTAAGGGTGAGATTTCCATTAAAGTGGTTCGCATACCAGCCAGATTTCCATGACTGCCTTCATTTGGATTCCCGCTGATATCGACGAAGTGTACCCGAGGCCCACCTCGCCAACTGTAATGAGGCAGCGTGTTCCACCGCACGCGTCACAACAAGCCGTGAAAGGGGCGATGACGTTGTGGCATATACGGCCCCAGATCGACAGACAAGGTACAATGAGCTGGCCAAGGCGCTTTGCTTGGCCCGGCGATGCTATCCTCTTCTTTATTGAAGTCCATGCTGATCCCGCATAGTTACCTGGCGACAGCTGCAAACTAACAGTTGCCCGAACCCTTTGCTCTATCACCGAATATACACTGAGATTTGTATTACCTGCGTCTGTACCATTTGCCAGAGAGACACAGGTGCGTTTACCATCATGCTCTGGGAATGCGAGGCTAAAGCGATACTTATTACTACCAATGTTGTGTCAGCGAGGCGGGAAGCCACTATGTGCAGCTACAAGCTTGTCGGCGAACTCTGTGCAGTACAGCAGGCCCGTGAAGTGACGGATAGGCAAGGTCTTGAAGTCCCGACATGGAAGACCTAAGCCCGTGCTATTAATCTGCCGGACTAATAGAAAATACTTTCCCAACCATCTATTTGAGGCTAAACTAGTGCTTCTGACAGCTAAAGCAGTTGTCGTGGTGAGAAACAACACGTCAATTGCTAGGCAGACACGTTATTGCGGCCACCGCGCCCTCAGAGATGTGGCCTGCTTCGAAGTGTGGATGCCACTAATGTTGTTCTGAGCGCGACATCGCGTAGTTATAGACATGACAGTTGATCATCGTACGAAAAACACAAAAGCACTCCCGTGTGGTCGTTTATGTTTTAAAATAGGGTAGTGCGTTGCCTGATTTGTAAGGCTAGTAGTGCTCTCAAAAGGAAAAAAACACCTTCCCCGCAACTGTAATATGCGCTACAAAAAATGAAATACAAGAAAACGAATATCTTCCTTGAGCTGCGTTCTCAAGCGGGTCCCCGTGGTCAGAAAGCCAGTTCTTAGAAAGCTAGGGCATACCCCAATTTTTAAACAATGAAGCCATTGTAGCTCGCCACACTTTGTGAGGCGTTGTAAAAAAGTCTATAGGTGGGGTGCGCCACGGAAAATGTGCCATGCCCACTACCGAGTACAGGTGGTTCAAACTTTAAACAAAAACTCTGCTCGGTAGTGTGGCACTTGAAAAAAAGCAATAGTCCCCAAACATGTACTACTAGAAATAAGCACATCGGACGAAAATGAAAATAGACGAAAATAATAATAATGCAGCACAAAATAGGAGTGAGAGAAATATATAAATAATGATGTAATAAAGAAGCAGAGACCGAACACTCCAAATAATGTTAATTACCGTGTAAAAACATAGAAAACCAGTGGGAGACGTAAAGACAAACACAGAAAACAAAGCAAAAGAGAGTCACGCTGCCATCATTTTAATCGCGAATGCATTTCTTAGTTGGGGCATTTCAGGCGTCTGTCGGTGTCCGCGCGCGACCAGCTGTTATCTACGCGCACTCACTCCCTTTTCCCTAGCAACAGCTGCAGGCACGTGCGCTTATTCTCGCCCCTAGCAACCGGAGCAGGTGGTGCGGGCAGAGAAGCAAGAGTGGAGAGGATGAGCACACTCTGTCGTATAAGGCCGCTCGCATTGTGGAAGCTCAGCAAAGCTCCCGCGTGTGTGGAGGCAGTGTCGGAGAGGGTAGGTACATTGTTTCGCCACTGGTTCTCTCGCCGTTCACTATTTCTGCTCTCTGCGCCCCACCCTCTCATCCGCAAGCTCGTACGTATGTGTAAATGGAGCGAAGCGCGGGCTTTACTCTCGACCATTCGCTGGCTGATGAATGTTTAAATAAAGGGCTACGGTATAAGTCACTGTCTCGTCATTATTCTTGCCATTAAAATTAGAACGCCTTGTACTGTAGAGAAAAAAATGCATTTGCATTTTCTCATGATTCTTTCTGGGGAGGCGGGGGCAATTTGTTTCTTCCTTGCGACATTCAAACGAGTATCTGCCACACATCGCCCCCCAGCATGTACGATGCTGGCTGCGTTCACTTGATCACTTTTTCGTTTTCAGAGGATTTAATACACAAATCAGCCCATCATCAGCCATTTGGTGCTCCAGCACTTCTCTGGGTTCAATGGCATTTTCAGTGAAATGGGTGGTAAGCAATTTATTAGGGGTTCATCGTTTTGAATTACCATAAGTGCACTCAATATGGTACAAAGACCCAGGAGCATATATAGGTTATGTGGAACACTATTTCCTTGGATAAGGAGAAAAGGTATACCACGAGGGTCAAATGGCAGATACTTTCGAGCATTTTTGTAGGACACCTGAAAATACAACATGCCGACAGTCAGACAAACATGTTGTATTGTATCTGGTTTCCTAAGAAAAATCTATTCAATGCCCAGAGCACAAACGCACCTCATTCTTCAAGCCATGTTTTGACATTTTTAGTCCATATTCAAAGAAACAAGTTTTAAATCGAGGTCTAACTAACGGCTTTTTTGACGCACTTTCTAAAAACACTTCCCGATGCTTCCCCAAAAACATTTCCCTATAGAGAAGCTACAAACACAATGTTTATAAAATAGGCGCATCACGCCCATATTGGCAAATTATTTATAGGTAATTCGCTTATCAGGAACCTGTAAGATGAAACCCCGCCTAGGGTAAAGGAATAACTTATATGGACCATTGTACACGGTAGACAAAAAAGTTTGGTTATCGCTCCTGGCAACGTAGCATTAAATATTCTATGGTTGAAAGGGTTATGCTCATCCCTTAAAAACTAAATAAACTAATCAACTCTTTTGAGAGCAGGTGTCTTAACCATAAAGTACACTTCTGGTCTTACGTAAATAATTAGACGGCGATGTTTTCTTGTATTCGGAAATTTGAGAGAACTGTTGCAAATACTCTACGAAAAAGCTGAATATTTGTTTTTTTTTGCAGTAGGCGACCTGAACAATCGGCCACGCACCCATTCTTGCCCAGTGTAAACCTAGCTGAGGTACATCAATAAATTCTACCAGCGGCGCACAAAACCAGGTGAAGACATGTTCAATCGCTCCCATTTCGTCGACTGGGGACGGGCATATATATTTTTTGCCGAGTACACCGAACAGCTCACTAACAGTACATTGAATACCAATGATACTTGAAAAAAATTATGGTCCATCTCCCCGAAGAGAACGATGATGGAATGCAAAGCAGCAATGGTGCGCATGCCGTTAACTCGGCCAAAAAACGGGCGTTGACTCGAGTGCTGGAAGAACGGTTTGAACCAAAACTTGGTGCAGCCTTTACTCGAGTAAGCGTTTCTTGGTAACACAAAGATGTGGGATGGGGCTTGGTTTCGTGTAAGTTGCATTGCAGATAAAGGAGCCGAAAAGGGTGTTTTCATTCGACGTGCGGTCATTCGTTGCGGGTTGTGAAGAGGGGGAAGTGAGGGAGAAGTAGGTTGCGAACTAGTAGAGAAGCAACGCCATCTAGGGGTTTTGGGAAGAGCCTGCAGCTGTTGCGGGTGAGAGAGATAGTAACGTCAATGGGCAGCTGGGACTTGGCCGTCTTGGCATTGTTCCAACAACTGTGGCGGGGGGAACGCGGTGCAGTGCTTTGGCACGGAGGCACAGATGGGCAGCGCTACACAGGCAAGTGAAAGAACGGCTTTGTAAAAAAAAAAGATTTAGAATTGATCACGAACTGGCAGCATCTCTCAGAGGTTATTTGTAGAGCCCCTTGTCGGTTGTTGGAGCTTTAGCTTCCATTTGAAGAATTAAATGTATCCCATCACTGGTGTGTCCTTTTTTCAGCTATAATAAAAAGCAAATGACAATGATGCCGGGGAATGCATGTCACGCACGTCATAACACCCTTTTCCGCAATGACGTGTTGCACGTTAGCGCTTGCCACCGTGTGTGGTATGCAACTTCTCGCTATGGATCATATTCAGTCCATACAAAATAGTAAAGCGAAAACAAACATGGAAATCTTGATTGCGCGCTATGTGTAGAATAAACAAATAAATTGCATGCTGCTTTAATGGTGTGCCGTTACAACAAACAATGATGTCGTAGACGCCAGCGTAGTCAATATGCATAGCTATCCCATCATATTCCTGCAACACAAATAATACAATCACGTGACGAGCCAAACATTGCGCATTTTTAATCATGAAACGCTACTCAGCAATCCGCATGAAATCAATTCTCGAAGTTGTTTCAGCACTATTAAACTTTCTCCTCCCTTTCCGTTTTACGTAGTCAACTTGCACCGCATTGGACATATCGAACGAGAAGGTGAAGACGTTGGCTCACGAGCCAAAATATTTTTCACCAATGTAGCAGGATAGGTAGAAAAAAGAAGGCAAGTAATCAAAACTGCTTTTTCTCTTATGTAAAAATAGAGGGCAGGGCGGGCCGGGGGCGAGTGCGGAGTTGTACGTCAACAGTCTGTACCTTTAATTAAAAGCTGTGATGCTTTCGTGCTTCTCGATGGCATCGGTCACAGAGTGATTTAACAACTCATGAATAAATATTAAAAAGGTTGAATCAAATGAGCTGCAAGAGCTCTAAATTTTGCGACCAGATTGAATTAAATATAATACTGACCGTTTCCACAATTGTAGTTACACGTAGTTTTTTTGGGAGGGGGGGCATTTTTGATATATTCTTTTGTGTTCACACTTCTAACATACTCCTAATTATGAGTATTGCATTTTGCCGGGACTTTACATCAGACGTTCGATCTTTGTCGATACGCATGTATACGTACATTTGACTTCACCGTTAACTGCGAATACGGCGAAGCACCTAACTGTTACTATCGCACTCGCTTGGCTACAACGAAGACGACGACTGCAATCTACATTGAACGCTATCTCCGTAAATACAGTCCGTATACTTGTTTTCGCTCACCAGAAATATTCAGCAAGTGCAGGCAGCTGCCTATTCCAGATGTACCAAAAATCCAAAAATCCGTGCAGCAGAAGCAGTATAGGGCCCTTCACGTGTTGTTTACAGCCATTGTGAACGTAGTGCATTTTGATACCCTAGTAGAAATAAAAACATAATTTAACAAGAGAAGGTGACTGCTGACCTGCAGAACTGAACGAAAACAGAGAACTCAATATACTGTGCAAACTTATTAAGAAGTTTTACTTCGATGTTATGGTATCTTCCTTGCGGCATTTCCGACGGAGGCGGAAATGTTGTAGGCCCGTGTGCTCAGATTTGGGCGCACGTTAAAGAACCCGAGGTGGTCGAAATTTCAGGAGCCCTCTACTACAGCGTCTCTCATATACATATTATGGTTCCGGGACGTTAAACCCCGTATATCATTCTTCCTTGTCTCATTCACTCACATGATGTCGCGTCATGAAAAAAAATGTCCTAGGTGCGAATCTTTCCATGCAGGCCTTTCAGTAATACTGCTGTTATTGAATAAGCTTTCAGCATTCAGTGGAACATTGCTTTGCATTTTAGGCGGAGACTAAGTGAAGCAAAATCCGCCTTTTATTATAGGGAAGCTGCGCGAAGCTGGGAGCCATTGTGTCTTTTACTGAATGAAAACCCGATAATAGCACAGAGTACTATCAGATGAAAATTCCCCGTTACGAAAGGTGCTCGTACTTGTAAAATCTAGAATCATGAATAATGGCAGGGAATTCGTACAACACAGCGGTTAGGTAGGTTGGTTGGTTGGTTGGGTTGGGTAGAGTTGGTTCGTTCGTTGGTCGGTCGGTCGGTTGCGAAGGCTGAGCTGGCTGAGATGAATCGCTTTTTGTGCAAAAAAAAACACTTGCAAAAAAAAGGAGCAGAAGAAGGTGCAGACACCTGTCTGTGCTCATTTCCTTCTTGTAAGTGTTTTTTTAACAAAACGCCCTCCACAATGAAATACTAACTCACCCATCGCTCTGTCTTTCTAGGCTGGGCTTGGCTGGCCAGGCTTGGTTTCGCCTGGCTGGCCGGCTAGTATAGGCGGCCACCCAGGCCGTCTCTGGCTAGCCAGACCTCTGGCTAGCCAGATGGCCAGCCAGAGGTATAGACAAGCAAAATCTCCGTGTGAAACAACCAATTCAGGGGAAGTGTCATACGCACGATTACACACTTCTACAACAATACATTATTGAGTGGGATGAGTGTCTTTCATTGAGCGGAATATTTCAGAGAGTTTTAGGAGCAGGAGCGAAGTGAACAGTTAATTAAAGTTGAGCTGAAAACAGAGGCCTTCTCAAGGAATACCCACGATAATTGTCTTCCTTGTAATACTCCAAAGCAGAAATTTTGGTCTCTTTGTTTGTGTGCATTGGTGTGTGTGTGTCTTTTCTGTTATTTTTTTTGTTGGTCCCCCGATTTGGTAGATTCGCGAGTGGAGAAGCGACCAACAATCATGATCTGATTTCTGTGTTCCTACGCACTGATATGTGTATCAAAAAACAAATATTACGCATATTATGACGCTACATCTGTACGAGGTCCTTAAATAGTTTGTTGCTTTACTTTAATGATGCATACATACGTAAAGACCGCAGTGTCGATTACGCGGCGCTCACAATGCAATGCTATGACCGCAAAAACAAATGTTTCTCATGCTTAACTTCACCTACATGGTTGTCACAAAACGAGCGCTCAAAAAGGGCGCGCCGCCAAATTCTCGCGACGAAGTGCCATAGAGATGCCTCGAGGTCAACGATAAAAAAAAGAAAAACAAGCATCCAAAGACTCCCAGGGCGCGCGTCCCTCTCCCCTCGGAAGCGTAGGTTTGCCGATGAACCTCCTTGCATCGGCAGCCAAGCAAGCCCTAGAAAGTTCTCGATGGAAAAGGGCATGGTGATGCAGGGTTGCGTCATCTTTCGCGGACGGCTCTCGTACCGTCTGGCCCTTTCCCCCAGCCTTCACTGCGCATCGCGCCGACGAAATGATGAGAGTTTTCTGGAATCTCGCGCGGAAGGTATTTAACCAAGCAGCAGAGATTGGAGATCGGGAGAAGAAGGAAGTTAGCGCCAGTGTGCCTGGGGTCATTCCACCGCGTCTGTCGGTGAAGGTTTTGTCCTTAGTGACAAAGCAGGAGAAGAAGAAAGTATGCGCCAGAGTGCGTAGGGTGTTCTGCCTTGTAGGCGAAGCCTTTTCTCCTCCGTGACAAAGGAGGAGAAGAAGAGGATTTCCACCCGAAAGGTTAAGACCCGAGCTACAGGCAAGAGTGTGTGTCTACCGCTATCGAGCGAAGACGCGTGGCAACAGCTGCGTGTGTGAAACCGACGTGTTTTCGGCGAAGAGGTTTGGAGCCTGGAGAGCAGCCGATTGAAGACGCGAGGTTTCCTGGAAGAGAAACTTCGGGGGCAGCAGAACGACAACAACACTGGACGTTGAGTGAATGATTCTCGGAGGAGTATCATTCAGACTTTTGTTCCAAGAACTTTGGACTGATTAAGTTTTCTAACTCTTTAGTCTTTAGGTATCTTGGTTGTTCGATGCATGCGACTGCATTGTAGTGCGTATAGTTGTCTGTGTCCGTTGTTTCGTGTGTGGCTGATTGTACTGTGTAGTACGTTGTTTGATTGGTGTCATATTGTATTCAACTATTGTCGAGTGTGCATACTTGTGTATCGATCTGATCTGCCGTAAATGAGAATATAATTTTGTTTTGCTTATCAACTCTCGGCTCTGACTTCTTCTTTGGGCCACAGCCGGCGTCCGCTGGCGCGCCAAATAGGACCACTTCTAAATTGTCCACGCTTTCGTGGTGCGGTTCGGGGGGCGGATACTTCGGCCCTTGGAATTAGCCCGGCGATCGCCTCCCGAATCGACGGGTCCCGTGACAATGGTACTGCCAACTACCAGTGACTTCGCTTTCTAGAAAAACATTTTTTTTTCAAATTACTGGCAAATGACGTCCGAATCTCACGCAGCACCTACTTGCCAATTTTCTCGGGCAGGACGTCAAATAAGTTTTTTATTCTGGCTCTACAGAGAAAAGACGTCTTTCGACGACCTTTGCCAGCCGAGCACGCAGATACGCCGCCAGTTGTTTAGGCGTGAAGCTCCTTACGCCGTGAGTCATATGTTCCGTGTCATCATGCAGCCACCACTCGTTTAGTCCTTTAAATGTCCGCTAGATGGTGGTACTTGTATGTAATGAATGTAATGAAGAGAGGCCGATGGTATACGGTTTTGTAGAAACACACCTCAGGGACATGGAACAACCTCCGAACAATCCGGACTACGCGTGGGAATATTGTAATAGAACAGAAGGCAGCAGAAAGGGGGGTGGTATTGGGGCATTCATTCATAAAAGTACAGACTGGCAAAGGGTCAAGCAGGAGTGCAAGGAACATTTATGGCTAAAAGGGAAAGTGGCAGGTCAAATGACACTCCTTGGTTTCGTGTACTTGTGGACGGGAGCAAAGGCCAGAGAGGAAAAGCAGACAATGGTAGAGTGTATATCAAAGGACATTCAGGAGTTAGGAAGAGAGTGCGAGATAATTATACTAGGAGACATGAATGCGCACATAGAAGATATAGATGGGTATACCGACCCGACAGGCAAAATGATCATGGATATGTGTGAAAGGCTTGATTTGATCATTTGCAACAGTACCGAGAAGTGTGAAGGGCAAATAACATGGGAGGTAGGAAGGCTTCAGTCGACGATAGATTATGCACTGATGTCACATAGGATGTACGATAAGCTCAGGGGAATGCACATAGATGAAGGTGGCTCCAGAAGTCTGGGTAGCGATCACAAACGTATCAAGCTAAGTTTTGGAAGAGGAGTGAAAGTGGGAAGGAGACAAGATGAGCAACTACAGGAAAATTTTTATCCAGAAAGGCAAATTGAAATAGCCACTAAAGAAATTGAGAAAGTAATCACGGAGGATAATAAGACAGTGTGGACATACACGAATCTAATTAGACTCTTTGAGCTAGAGCTTGCTAAGACGCGTGACAAGTCACCCCGGAAAAGAAGACACAAACCCAAAAGCTGGTGGGATGAGGAAGTTAAGAGAGCCATAGCAAAACGTCAGGAAGCCTCTAGAGAACACAGACATGCTAAGCAGCGGGGTGAACCGACAGGTGATGTTGAAAGAAAATGGGCAACCTTTCTAAGCTGTGGAAGGGATGCATCCCTTCTGATCAATGAAAAGATTAGAAGGAAGGGAGCTCAGTGGCTGGCAGAAGTACATAAAAAAGATAGAAAGGCAGCTGCGAAATTTTGGAACCATCTAAACTCCCTAAGGAATGAGACGAGCCTAGAGCAGAGATTTATAACTACAGCCCAAGGTGCTAGGCTAGAAGGGGACGAAGCTATTAAATATATAAGAACAAAAGTGACAGAAAAATTTCAACAAAGAAGTACTTTATGCACCACAATAGACGAGGACGAATCAAGTGGTGCAATGGCTCCATTTTCACAACAAGAGTGGGAAAGGGCTGAGAAAAGGGTTCCTAGTAGTACATCAACAGGCCCAGATGGCATTCCAATTAGGCTGATAAAGACATTAGGTCCGAAGTCTAAGCAGGCTTTAGGAGAGGCAGTGAGCACAATACTAATCGATGGTGAAATTCCCCATGGATGGAAACTTAGCAGGATGAGCATGATCTATAAAGGAAAGAGGGACAAAGCTGACATAAACAACTACCGTCCTATAACAGTGACATCAGTGGTCTACAGGCTGGCGATGCAGATTATAAAGGAAAGACTGCAGGCGTGGATAGAGGATGAGGGGGTGCTGGGGGAACTGCAGAATGGGTTTCGGAAACACAGGAGGTTGGAAGACAATCTGTTCTCACTGACGCAGTGCATCGAAATAGCAGAAAAGGAACACAGGCCCCTGTGGCTAGCATTTTTGGATATCAAGGGAGCGTACGATAGCGTGGTTCAAGAGGAATTGTGGGGAATACTGGACACACTAGGCGTGGAACATGTAGTCACTAATCTTTTAAAGGGTATCTATAAAGGTAACAAGGTAGTTATAAAGTGGGAAAAACAGGTATCCAAGCCTGCAGAGGTAAAACGGGGGCTTAGGCAGGGGTGCCCCCTGTCACCCTTATTATTCATGATGTACCTACAAGGATTAGAGGCAAAATTAGAGGGAAGTGGACTGGGCTTCAACCTCTCTATAGTCAAACAAGGAAAACTCATTGATCAGGCACTACCAGCATTAATGTACGCAGATGATATAGTGCTAATGGCCAACAACAAGGAAGATTTGCAGAGATTGATGGACATCTGCGGTAATGAGGGAGATAGGTTAGATTTTAGATTCAGTAAGGAAAAATCAGCAGTCATGATTTTCAATGACAACGAAGGTAGTGAGCTTAGAATACAAGAGGTCACGCTAGAGATAACAGATAAATACAGATATCTGGGCGTATGGATAAGCAATGGGACCGAGTATCTGAGGGAACACGAAATATACGTGACGACTAAAGGTAACAGGAATGCAGCAGTCATGAAAAATAGGGCACTGTGGAATTACAATAGGTATGATGTTGTGAGAGGAATATGGAAAGGGGTCATGGTTCCTGGGCGGACGTTCGGCAATGCGGTCTTGTGCATGAGATCAGAAGTTCAAGCAAGATTAGAAATTAAGCAACGTGGAATAGGTAGGCTTGCTTTAGGAGCCCACGGGAATACACCAAATCAGGGAGTACAAGGTGATATGGGATGGACATCATTTGAGGGCAGGGAAGCTAGCAGCAAGATAAAATTTGAGAAGCGATTGAGAGAAATGGGGGAAGAGCGTTGGGCTAGGAAGGTTTTCAGCTACTTGTACATGAAGAATGTCGATACAAAATGGAGAAAGCGAACCAGGAAGTTGACTGGTAAATACTTAGAAAACAGCAGGTGGCCAAACCAAAAAGAACTATCGGTTAAGAAGAAAGTGAAGGAAACGGAGACTGACATGTGGAGAATGGGCATGATAAAGAAGTCCGCACTAGAGATCTATCGAACGTTTAAGCAGGAAATTGCCAAGGAAAGGATCTATGATAATACTCGGGGTAGTTCTCTACTGTTTGAGGCCAGAACGGGAGTTTTGCGAACCATGACATATCGGGCCAAATACGAAGGGGTAGACACAGTATGCAGTGCGTGTGGAGAGGAAGAAGAAACTGCCGAACACTTGATAATGTTCTGTAAAGGGCTTCACCCTATAGTTCAGGATGATGGCGCAGAGTTTTTCAAAGCACTGGGGTTTAGGGACCGGGAGGGCAAAATAAACTTTAAGCGGGTAGACTTAACTAGAAGGAGGTTATCTGATTGGTGGCTAAAGTCAAGGCACGAGTGAAAATTAAACTCTTCACTGCAAAGTACGAATCTTCAAACTCTTTTTTTAAGGAAAAAAAATATAGTTTTTGGTTCATTAGGTATTACGGCTTGGTGGCGCTAGCCACCGCCCGATCTAAAGGGTACAGCCATATCCATCCATCCATCCATCCGAATGTAGAATGAAAAGGTGCGGGATAGTGGTATAGACGTTCGGACGGATCGATGGACACACGAATGGACGGAGCACGGACAGAGGCACGGACGCACCCTTCGCCCTACTCATCATCATTCACTGATTTTATATTCTGTGATTTTTCGTTTTGCTAATGTAAATGCTAGCTTAAATTATCAGCACTAGATCACTGTTGCTGACATCGAAATGAGGGCAGGTAACTTGACCTCTACTAAAATTTGGCAAAACGTTCAGGCTTCTTTGAGAACTCAATGACGCTAGGATACCCACACAGCAGTATATGTCCCAGGAAAGTACCGCTGTTAAAAGTTTATGGCATGCGAAGAAAACGCTACTGTGTCTTCGCTGCATGCCTGCGTTTGACCGTGCCTGGTGTAAGAGGGCGGCTGCCTGGCTTCACTTTGCAAACATGGTTTGTACTCCTGCAGCATTTTATAAACTTTCTTGGGTTGATTCTGCTGATATTTTTGGTTTTGTTTTCGCTTATCATGCGGTTCGTGTGTACTGGCGCAGACAGCCGGCCGATGAATGAACAAATGTGTGTATTCATTGGATCGTGTGTTGAGGCTGCATTAAGTGAGTAGTCACTTGTCAACCACACATCGCCTTCTGTAAATCACGAAAGTTACGAAAGTCACCAATCGATGACCTCAGCCGACATCGAACCCACCAAAACACTGATGAAATCTCATCGCGGAATCTTTCCTTTGCTGGTCTCAGCTTTTCTCTTTCCATGTGCCAGCTATTTTCCCATAACAACAGCTATCGAGACGATTTACGTGTAATTATTGAGATCAATGGCAGTGCTTGTTGATCAGAAGGCATGTAAGCCCACTATGTGACAATGGTTTATATCATTACCACGATGTTGATTGCAAAACAATGAATAAGCGCAAGGTATTGCGATTCCTCGCGATGAAGCTGTGCGTAAGCCCGAGCCACATTAGCTGGTAATGCCAACCAAGGGCGAGAACAAAGGCCTGCTGGATAATGTGTCTAGTGATTGAAAGCTAATAGTGAATTGGTCGGTTTAAATCATATCAGCGTTTATGAAGCGATAAACGTACGTTTTGTTCGTTAGCCTTCGTATGCATGCTAGAAAAAAGCGCTTTTTAGAGCCGTGTCTTTATAAGCGCTTGTAAAAAGGATGGCCATAAAAAGTAATATGTCGAAACGAGCTCTGAGAAAAAAGTTCATTGTATTCCATGTTCCTGCTTGATTGGCTTCTCGGTCTTGGACAATCGTTGCCCGTCATTCGTACCAGGACGGCTTTCTACTCTCCCTTAGTAGACTTCCGAGTACTGTAAATTGGTAAACACCTTTTTTTTCCGAAACGCGAATGCATTTATTTTCATGCTTTGGAACCGCTGAATGCAACGTGTGCTTATAAACTATCAAATGCTACAGGATAACAATCGGTTCGGCGTGTACAGAACGCACGTCGTTTCGCACTGAGTAACCATTATCATGGTAATAGTAAGACAGTGCAGGTAACAAGATTCTTAGGAAATAAGCTGTTGTATCTTGGTGCAAAGTGTGTGACCTTGCCCAGAAACTATCAATACGATCGAGTATGCGCCAGAAATTTTGGACACGTCTTACTGCTCAACCCTCAAGCATTGGCTGTGATAACTCGGAGGGTGATTACCAGAAAGAGAGGGAAAGAGAGACAAACAAAGTGAGAAAGAAAGCTGTGAAGGTAAAGAAGAGAAAAATCGGGGCCTATCCACTAAGTTAATGGCGATTTATTTATTGATATGTGGCGTTTAACGTCCGAAAACCACCATATGTATATGAGAGACGCCGTAGTGGAGGGCTCCAGAAATTTCGATCACCTGGGGCTATTGAACGTGCACGCAAATCTTAGCACATGGACCTACATGTTTTCCGCCTCCATCGAAAGTGCAGTTGTGAATGACGACTAGTGGGCGATGCTCCGTGGGACATTAACCCTGTACATTGCCCACTCGATCTTCCAAACACCTGACAAAACTCGTGTACAGTGTAAAAGAAGTCGTTTATTAATCAAAATGCGCATATGGTGCTGAGATAGTCATATAAATAGTCATATAAATACCGATATGGGGATCCATATGAATACTCTAATAAAAACCGTTTTAAATATCGTATCAATATCGACATCCATATGATTATCCATATAGCTATTCATATCCGTATGGTTACTCTGATGGGTCATATGGGTATTCATATGAATATTCATATTGTGTGACGCTGACCGACAGTGTACAGTAGAGACGGGGTATAGCTCGACCCTATGGAGTTTTGCTTCTAAAACGTGACTGATCCCTATCTCCAGAAATTGGTATAACATGGAAGTGAAACCTGTCTTTATAGAGGTAGTTTAGCGTTTATTGTGCATTGTCTTCGAACGAGGGCGAAGAGATGAATGCTACAGCAACAAATTGTGAAATAATGCGAACAACTGCAAGCAGTTCCAAACTTGTAGCACGCACCCCAAGCAGAAAGCACGCACGAAATGAGCATACACAGGATGAGCGTGGACAAAGAACTGTCACTGCTCGCCATTTAAAGCACGCTCATCAAACAGAAAGAAATATGCACGAAATACATGAACAAGTTTACACTGGACAAGGGCGAACTGCCACAATTCTTACTTCTTTGTATGTGAGCAGCGACCTCCTTTCGCAAACGCGGCCGCGCCAGCAAGCGAAGTGACCGTTGTGCCCTTCCAAATCACTAGTCTAATAATGATGCACGTGTGCAGGCAAGCAGTAGCGCATAGGAGACCACGTTCTGTGAAGGCGACGCTCAACGAAACGCGGGAGGTGAAGTGCTTCAACACGAGCATGTCGCGCCATCTCGCCACTGATGATGAAAACACGCACAAAGCTCCGAGCACTATCAAACGATGTATGGTGTATATAAATGTCCTGCCGTTAGAAAGCGTGATAAGGTATGTTTCGTAGCCGAGTGGTTAGCGCTGTGGATCGCGAGGTCGCTGGTTCGCCGTTCCGCAACTGATCCTTTCTATCTCGTATTTTTTTGCAATATAATAATATATGATTGAAACGTCCTATACGTGATGAGCATACGTCAGTGGAGCCGTGGTAGACATCGACACAAAACACTTTCCTGTTAAAAATTTCTCATGGAAAGGTTCTTCACAAAGTAGCATTGGAACGTGCCTTCTCTCTATTGAAAGGCGTGCGTTCTAACCTCTCGGCTATCCTGGCAAGCCCTGAGGGGGTAGCATAGCCTTTTACAGCATAGCGTAGCTAGGAAGAGGGAGAGAGAATGGAGAATCAGGGGAGCTTCAGTGGTGAGGAGTGTGACAGGAGAATGGGATGGAGTAAAGCGTGCCACAGAAACATTGAGAAATAGAGAAAGAGAAAGCGATGTAGGAAGCAATAGGAAAATAGACAGAGAGAGCAACAATGAAAGAAAATATCGGCAAAGAAAAAGGAATAGAAGGGAAGTGGAAGCAAACGTTGTGTCGTCTAGCAACCAATTACAACACCACCTAGCCTAAATGTGCATGCGCAGTAGCTAAACTAGGCCGACAGACGTAGACATCGCATGCAACCTCCGCTCTGTAGTAAATCACCTGTACCGATGCGGAAGCTGCACATCTCGAAGATAGACAGATGATCTGCGGCTTTGTTGTTATGATCTGCTGACAACTTTCACTATTAAACTAAATATACGTACGTTCACACTGACAAATGCATGTTGTCCAAGCCTAAAGTCCCAGAACTCTGGTGGCTCACTCCTTCTGTGTGGTTCCAGTACGGCTCTACCGTGAAGTGCCACTTGAACTTCGACGTACGCCTCCATCCATATCCACATGCTCGTCCCGATCGCGAGGATCATCAGCTTCGCAACAGCTGGAGGCAACACCATCTCCGTTCAATATCGCTTAGACCGCTTGTTTCGCAAATGTAGAGGCTGAAAGGAAACGTTGGTCATCTCCGAGTAAAAAATCACTTGTAATGCGGTGATAAGATATTTGTGCTCTTTAAGACCACAATGACCAAAATATCATATTTGTTTTACTGAATACATGATGCCTACAAAATTCCGAATAGGTGCTGCACAACCTCAGGTAATTTCAGCTGTACTTTCGGCATGACATAGCGAGGTAATATGGTATAACACGCACATAAATGAGAAACATTGAACTCTTCACTTACTCCTGAAACATACGAAAACCCTGATACCGTGGCACGCAATATGCGGGTACGTACCGCAGGTAAAACGTTAAGAATAGGCGAAAATAGATATTCAAAATTTTATAACGCGACAACAGTGATAGCAATTGGGGACATTTCACATAACAGATCTGCTACATGATTATCACACAAGATGTGGGGATGACTGCAAATAAATTTGTGACACTTGCGATTTTCTGACATGAACGTAAATGCAATCACACTGGTGTTTTTTGTTTTTTGTTTCACTTCGCTCCCATCGAGATGCGACCGAAGCCGTAGGTAAGTGAGCCCGTGCCCTCTATACTACTTATCTACGTGACATTTCCTGCATTGAACTGCCACAAGACGTAACATTATAAGATATCATAGGTTTGCATTCGTTTTTCAAGGTAAAGGCATGTCAGGTGCTACGATTGGCAATTTCAATGCAGTAGGCAACCATTGCTAACGTACAAGGATTTCCATCTAAAAAGTACGTGGTATAAAAATTATATGAATGTAAAATATGAGGAGCTGTGGTGGCGGTTGCATATCATCACCTGCTCTGATTTTGTTTGCCCTGCGTCATCTGTGGTCGCAAGATCAGCTACCGTGCATATAGTAATGCCCTAAACACTGCGTATTTATTCCTATGAGTCAGTCAGCTGTTGTGAAGCACTGCTTGTCACCGCAGGATTATATTAACGAACACCTTTTATAATGTAAACACCACTGCACAGAACACTATACAGCGTGCTTTAGTTGAACTAAAACTGGAGCCTCTGCTGTAACGCTAGCGTCTACGTGACGTCGGAGCGTGAAACAATCCTCAAGCGCAGAGCCAGGCGAGCCTACGATAGGTACAGCCGCGGCCTCGTCTGTGTGGAGCGCTCCAGTGGCCAATATTTGCTCTGCGGGGTGAAACCATGAGGCAGTTTCGGGCTCTGAAGGTGTGTATGAGGAGCATACGCAGCTTAATTAGTTATCAGGTTGACCACGTCAGAGCCTTACACCGCCTCGAGGTTTCAGCCTGCAGAGCGAAACCCGGCTGCTCAAGTGCTTTACTACAAAGACGTGACCGCGGATGTACACAACTACTCACTTTGGTCGCCGATTTATATCTTGTAACATTTGCTTTATACCTAAAAATAGGACACATGCAGTTATTCGAAGACCACTTCGCATGAAATAGATCGCCACAATACGTGAATTCAGCCAGAATTTTTTGTGCTGCACAACTGCTAAACGCTTTTGATACTATCGAATATTTTCGCTTTTTTCTACAACAACACGGAGTGACAACATTAATAAATTACCCTAAAGATTCGCACGACATTTTATACACTTGGATATACTGAGAAAACCTATTCCGAAATTCTTACCGTCACACGTGAGCCCCTTGTCCCAAGTTTGGGTTGCACTGAACTTTGACTTAGCAGGTTACACATGGGTACGACAGCGTCATACGTTTTATTCTTTTATAGACATTACGCAACAATGAAGTGACGCCAGTCGTATCCCTAGAGCATCGTTAGTTGGAAAATCGCGCTTCATTTTAGTCTAAGTGCATTTTTTATTAAAAAGAACCACCGCGCTGAAAGTTCTACATGTCGTTACGTAAAACATCAACATACAATAAACAATGTCTGCACGTCACTCTTCATCGCTTCTTTTTTCCTCTTTTTCTCTTCCTTTGTGTAGAGAGTAACAAGGTAAAGAAAACTAGCTCCGGGCGACTTCTCTAGCTTCTAAAAAATATACTCTCTTTCTCTACTTAGAAGACGATTTTATGTCAGCACCGAAAAAAAATGCTTACACAACTGCGGGAAAGACTTGAACAACCAGGTGTATTTCAAACAGGGAGCCACGTGTTCGCAAAAATTTCAAAGAGCACTACAAATTGTCCTCCGTTAACTCGATGAGGCTAAATGCGTGCCTAGCGGTTTATATTTATTTTTAGAGACTTACACGGCATTGTGCAAGCTCCACATTGCTACTTATGTTATTGCAAAATCTCAGGGTATACTAAATACAAATCATTGTGTAAGGCTGTGCCTTCTCGTTCTGTGCCCTTGTCTACGTTTTGTCATTGTATTTTGACTGCGCTGTAAATTTTGAAATTGGAATGCCTTTTCGCATATATGCATGACACAGATAATAGGAAAATAGACAAAAAGGCACACAACAGCTTGACGAGGTCTTTGTTTCTCCACCCCATTTTCGATGCGAAGCAGCTTATTGTGAACCTCAATCCGGTGTTCGTAACCACCCTTACTGCGCATATGAAACAGCTGGCCCAAGCCCTGCCAGAACACTTTCACGAGCCAGCGCGCTGCTGCCTTTGTAAAGAGGTGGGCGAGATGCTTTGAGCTAACCCCCTTACACTTTCTCAGAAATCGCGTGATAGTGTCGGGGAATGCGATTCTGCAGATACGCGATCAACCCACGAGTTGCATTCTAGTGAAAACGCGCTGGCACGCGGAAGCGCGTTGAGGCCTACGTAGGTGGCTACGTAAGCCGCTGCGGCACACCCCCTTACAATCTCTCAGCAAGCACGGGATGGCGTCGGGTAACAAGATTGTACAGTCGCGCGATGAATCTACGTGCTCTCGCTTGGGTGACGATAAACTCGCGGGGCGTGCTTCACCAAGAATTCAGGACGAGTAACAGAAACGGAACAGAGGATGCACGGTATGTTCCGCCTGCAAGGGTGCGTTAACATCGGTCAAGGTGCCCCTGATGGACGGAACTTAAAGTCGACCCATGTGCTACTTGACACACTACTCATGGTTCCTTTAGGAGACAATGGTGTAACTTTTTTGAACGAAAGTGTTTCATGCTGAATTCCACCTAGGCTTCAATGACATATTTCAGTAACGGATATGACATAGTATATTTAGCGCTGCCAAACAGGAAAAAAAAACATGGCAGAAGAAGATCTCCCGCTGGGCGTCGAACTTCTGTCTCTTTGGGAAGGATGAAAACTGCTCGTTGCCCTACCGTCTAAGCCACTTACATTGCTGCCAGAATGGCAGAGGCGGCGTAGCCAAAACCCACAGAAGCCGTCGCCCCAGTGTATTGATTGAATGATGTGTAGAGTTGAACGTCCTAAAACTACCATGTTATTATAAGGGGAATCGTAGTGGAGGGCTACCCAAATTGGAGCACACGGCCCTACAGCATTTTCACCTTGATGTAGCCTAATGTATCCAAAGACAAAAAAGAGCGAAATATTTGTAGCCAAACGTAACCATTCTCATTTCACAGCTTTAATTGGACTAATTTTCGCATTCGACTAGCACTAGAATCCCTTTTTTACAACCTCTAATTCTTTTTTACAACCTCTAATCAACACCTGGTGTTGAAGAACGTGAAAGTATCAGTATTCAGGCGCTTTTTTATGCAATATTGGCACGTTAATATAAAAAGAAAACAGAAAAAAGCTCAATTTTATAAACTGTGTCTTTCCGTTCTGTTGGTTTGAAAAAGCGGCCTTCCGAAGTGAGGTGTTCTACCGGACTAGTCATCGCCAGCTCTGCAGTGCTTCATGCATAAATAAAACATGGTCACTACTGAATATTATATGCGAAGCATTTTGTTGCGTACTGCGGGTACCTTTAGCCTCCATCCATCCGTCCACCCATCCGTCCATACGTCCATCGATACGTCCACCCATCCGTCTGATTATACATCCATCCATCCATCCATCCATCCATCCATCCATCCATCCATCCATCCATCCATCCATCCATCCATCCATCCATCCATCCATCCATCCATTCATCCATCCATCCATCCATCCATCCATACGTCCGTCCATACGTCCACCCATACGTCGACCCATCCGTCCATACGTCCACCCATCCGACGAAAATTAGTGTTCGAGAGTGAGATGGTTTCACGAATATGGCGTGCTTGTCAAGACATGAACAATGTCACGATACCGTCTTGTACGCCACGAAAACCTTCCAGCCAAACAAGAGGCACATACCCACCTGTGGGTATGCGCCACGGGTGTGCGGCTAGGTTCCACATGTCACTCATAGTTTATATCTACCCAGAAACGGCGGTAACAGACATGCGTAGTTTTAGCACGTGAGCGTTACGAAAAAGCTGACATCGACAATGTGGACTCGACGAATACGAAGAATAAACCAACAGAAATCAAACCTCTGCATTCTGCGCGGCAATGAAGTATTCCACCACAGAGCCATGCCAGGTCTTGGACCGACTTCTCAAATACATCCTAAAATCCATAAAACGTAACGTGTGATTACAGTGCTGACAATCCGACTTTATGAACATTACATATGTACTCCTATAATAGAGCCGTCACGTGCAGTTGACGTGAGTTGTAGCTAGGCGCCATCCACTAAAATTTATTTATATAGCAGTGTACAGGGCTACCATCGTCGCCAGCAGCAGCATTGTATATCTGGTTACCGGTTCTGGTGCTCCGAATATCTATGTGGTTTTTGGCATCGTTACGCGAGGAATAACAGTAGGTTACAGATAAAATATGCGGCTGTTTCAACGTACGTTTGTGTCTGCCTTTGTGGAAATGTTTAGCGCCACTACGTAAAGATTCGCTCAAAGAAAAATAACAACAGTCACCTTTCACCCGCATGCTTCGCATAATATTGATTCCCAGTGTAAGTTGTATCTGCCATCTTTTAAATATTCAGACAAATTTTAGTTTCACAGTTAACAATCCTTGCCGCCTCGACTGTTGAATATAGAGATCGCGCATTGGATTCTGCTAAGCGCTGAAAATTTTCTTTCTTTAATGTCCACTCGTACGGTTATAAAGTCACATTGCAGCAGTTCAGGTAGCGCGGTGGTGATGGTTTACAGTAATAATGGTTGGTGTTAGTTAGGCAAAATATAAACCACTGCTGTATATTTTGCCTAAATAACTTTTTGGCGTAGTATTCGTGTCGCATTCTATGAAGACGACCTATAATAGGAATGATTGCATTAATCAAATTTCTCTATTAGCTGAATATTGGTACAAAGGTGCTCTATTGTTTATTAGCCTGTACGAAATCGAATACCTTGTCGCATTCTATGACGGCTATCTATAGGGAAATGGGAGTTGGCAGTATTCCGCACATTTCTGTGTCACCTGACTGATAGCACGGATATTGTCTCTTCTTGAGTAGCTTGTACGAAATCAGATGTCTTGTCGCATTCCATTATGGCTATCTATAGAGGCGGAGGAGTTTGCTATATTTCACGCATTTCTCCTCACCTCATCAATAGCTCGAATATGGCTATTGTTGAGTAGTCTGTACGAAATAAAATGTCTTGTCGCATCTATGATACCTATCTATAGTCGAGGAGAAGTTGGCGGCGTTCCGCGCATTTCTCTATCACGTGGTCTATTGTTGAGTAGCCTGTACTAAATCCTGCTCCACCTTTGATTGATTAAATTTTACCATGATTCTAATTCTATAAGCTACTATTTTTGCAAATACCTGGTAGACAACTCAGAGTAAGCTGATCGGTCTGTAGTTTTTCAACTTTCTGATGTGCCTTTTCTCACAGGTTAAGGATATGCTGTCGTTCCACCAAAATTCTGTTAGCCTCACCATTAGAAGACAGTTCGTACACATACACACGGTGGCCAGAACTTCTAACTTAATATGTCCACTATATTTTCTGAATACGTAATTATTTACGTGAGATCGAATCTCGAAAAGTAATGCTAGCCTTACTGCGTATAACATTCGATTATGTTGCTATCATACTCATAGCGTGACCCTTGCGGCGAAGCTGTGATTTCTTTTTCTGCAACAAAATTTCATAATTATTCAAAAGTGCGTAAGAATGCGTGGGATATTGTGGTGGCATGGGAGAAAGTTGAACGGCCTTTCCCTTCGCTAGTCGGCAGGTGAGCCCACCGATGTAGCCACCATACCAGCGCACGAGCTGAATAACAGCACTGACGAGTCGGTGTTCGATTTGTCAAGAGCAGGAATGCCAAACTTACCTCATTTTGCATGCTTGCAGGCGACAATCCCGAAACTGAGTTCCGCAATGCCGGCACAGTCAAGAAGGTTGAACTGTGGGCGGACTTTGGAGGGGTAGGCGGGATTTGAACAGAATGCCAGCTCAAGTTGCTATCAGAAAGTAGGAGAGATAGAATGAATTGAGAGCAATGCAGTGGGGTCAACCAGAATTGTAGCATCCGGTTTGATACCATGCACTAAGGGGAGAAAGAACGGAAAAGAAAGATAGAAAAGAATGCGAAGAAAAAATGTACAAAAGCGTGACTGCTATAGCCTATTCAGTAGGCCACTACTACACTGAAACGCTCAATAAGGTGTGATATTTTGAATGACTGAAATATGGACACCGATATAAAATATATACGCATTTTTGTAGCGGGAGTGACATTGACGCTATTGCCGTTTTTTTTTCTGGCCAAGGACATTATTGCGAGCTGGCCAGTTGCCTAGCAAAAACTGCAGCTTGCAGCACTGCTCACTGAGCCATTTGGCATGACGTCAGAGGGAGCCGCCCACGCTTCATCGTAGTACTGGGTGTCCCACCTATCCTGCAGCATAATTAAAAAATAAAGCACAGCGTTGCATGAACAAAATACAGTTCTTATTGTTCCCAGTAAACGATAGTAACCACTATACATTGTTTTCTGTTCTGTTAGGTTCTAACTGTGCTGCTGTGCAAGGTTGAGATTCCTAATACCTTGGTTACTTCATATTGATAAGCTCTGCAGCGAAAAAAAGTATTTAAGGAGAGCGTGAGAACGTTTTATGGCAGTGTGAACTGCTTGCATGTTGTTTGACATGTTGTTTCAACTTTTTTCAGTGTGCATTTATGGTATTTTTTGCTGATGGCTCACTTTCAGTAGCATTATTTCTTTTAACTTATTACAAAACTTCGTTATAAGCTGAGGAGCAAGAAGAGCGATATGCCGCAGTGCGCCGTGATCTTAGCCTGAAGAGCCGAGCGTCAGATTTTGTGCACCACGCTGCGATTCATGTGCCGGTTGTCACCACCCGCTCTTCAGCGTCCCTAATGCTCCTGCTCAAGTGCTGTACCTGTGCCAATAACCCAAATTCAGAGTAGTCGAGGAGCGGGCTATTCAACCTGAAACTCTACAGCAGAAGACTGCCCACTCCCACAGAAATGCCCGACGAAATCACCCAGCCAAAAGGGACGCCCTAAACTCAGCCTCCGTGGTGCTCGTTCCAACCTCGTTATGCGTGTGCGACCCATTTTTTTTAAGGGCGCAGATGAACAAGAAGTCTCAGATTGGCTGTCGACCTTTGAAAAGGTCGGTGCGAGCAACCAGTGGGAGGACCCTTCGAAGCTTCAATATGTTACCTTTTACATGAAAATGGTCGCGAGCCTCTCGTGCAACAACCACTAGACCAAATTAGGAACTTGGAGTGCTTTTAAGCAACGAACTGTCGATGCCTTCGGCTGCTCTGATTTACGCAAACTCCGTGCTGAGCAGCGCATACGGGGGCGTGCGCAGTGGCAGAAAAAAAGCTTTATGAGCTAAATCGAAGACCTGCCCGACTTGTGCAAGCGCCTTAACCATTCGATGGCAGGGGCAATCGAGATTCGACACATCTTGAAGGGCATAGACGATGACGCCTTCCAGATGCTGCTGAACAAGAGCCCACAGACTGCGTCTGAGAGTAAAACGAGAAAAAAAGAAGGCAAGGAGATTAACCAGGTGGTAGTATCTAGTATGCTATCCTACATTGTGGTTGGGTAATAGGGGGTCGAACTAGCCCCTCTGTGCCAGGTCTTCGAGGAACTGTGATAACGGTTCTGGACACAGCAGCCTTCGCCTACAGATGAAACTCTCGCAGCGTTGACCTTCATTGGTGAGCAAAAAACAACGCTAATGTCAGAAATCAAGCAATATCCTAACGAGGAAGTGGCTCGACAGCTTTCATGCCCTTCGTATTTGCCTGACAGCGGATGCCGCAACTGAGACACTTGCACGCGCCATCCGAGAAGTCATACAGGAGTAGGTCTCCGAGGCACTGCCGTCCGCCTCTCAGAGAACACGACGTCTCAGCCTGTGCGAGTGCCAACAACGCCCAGTACACCGCAGTGCTATGGTAACCCCTGGTGCACAATTGACAACCACCCCATTTGCTACGCGTATCAATATCCGGGCCATGTCGCGCGCTTTTGCCCATGGCGCTTCTCAGCGACTTCGGTTGCACCGAGATACCCCGACTAGCCTAACCGGGCCCCGTACGACATGCAACAAAACTGCCAACTCAACATGACCGACTGCCACCTGACCGTGAACCGCTACCAGCGCAACCAGACAGCCTACGCAGTTCCAAGTTCCAACAGGCCACTGCCCGTCTTTCAACCTCACCACAGTGCAGATATCTGTCAACCCTGCATTACTTGCTTTCGTTACCACCAATTCTGCGCCACTATGACATTAATTATCACAATTAAAAGTGGGACGAGGTGGTGCCGCATGTAACTTATGCGTATAATACCGCGACGCAGCCAACAACAGGCTTTTCCTCTTTCTTCCATTAGCCGCAAACCATGCGTCACTCTTGACTCCATTTCGCCGTATTGCCCAGAGGTTTCCGAATTGAACACTGTTTCTGAATATGTACAGCACGCTGAACAGTGCCAAGAGTGCGCGTTCAATCACCTCGAACAAAGAAGCCCTCGAAAAAGGACGCCATGACCCCGACCAGCGACTCTTGACTTGCGCCTTACGCTCCTTCATCTTTCTCCAAATGCCCTTTGACTCATCTGGCCTGTGTTTCGTGTTTTCTTTCAAGTATCACAGTCCTTACCGTGTCATGGAGCACCGCTCACACAGCATATGTGATTGAGCTCGTCAAGCCATCAACAGACAACCGCTGCCTTGGCCGCGAGACAGTGCACGTCAGTCGCCTCAAGCCATATCACGATGCCTTACTTATGTCGCCACCATGACTCCCAAGGATGGCCCCCTTTTGTCGTCAGGGTGTTGTATGGAGGAAGAAGAGCGATATGTCGCAGTGGGCCATGACCTTAGCCTGAAGTGCCGAGCGCAAGCTGTTGTGATCCACGTAATGATTTGTGTGCCAGCTGTCGCCGCCCCCTCTCAGCACCGTAAGCCTCCTGCTCAAGTGCTGTACTTCTACAAATAAGGTTCATTTAAATAGTAATTTGAATCCTTGATTTTAAAGCAGTCACCTAATCATTCATATGGTAATTATCAAATGTGCGTATTGTAAAGTGACGCCTCTCTGTGCTACTTTCAACAACGTAGTCAAGAAGTATACCTTTTGGGCTTGTTTTCTTTGTAAGGCACACTGTTAACGACACGCAACAGAAATAATGCCGAGAAAAGTATAGGAAAAATGTTTTATGAAGTGATTGTAATACAGGTGTGAAAATATAAAAGTGGATGAAATGATAGCCTGCCGTGGGCAGGGACCAAACCTGCGACCTTCGAACGACGCGTCTGATGCTTTACCAACTAAGCTACCAGAGTGGCTACGCGCTATGTGACGACAAACAGGAAGAAAAAAGAGTGTTCAACAGTCACCGTCCTGGCTACCTGTGGCGCTGACTGACGCTCTGCATACACCTAATGAAGTTGATGGGGGCATAGGTACCGTGGTAGCTCAGTTGGTAGAGCACCAGAGGGTACTCGAAGTTAACAGGTTCCATCCCCGACCTCGGCAAGTTATCTTTTCACCCACTTTTCTTGTTTTTCCCTGATAAATTAGAATTGCCTTATAGATACATGCCTATACTTTCCTTTGCGTGATTGCCTGTTAGGTATCAGTAATATTGTGTTAGCAACGTACTCACTGTGTGCTCATTGTCCCCTATGATTAAGCAAAGCCAGCTAAATATGAAAAATAACACGGGACTGTGGTTCTACCCGCAAAAAAAGCAGGCTTCACAAAGAATCTCAGTGAAAGCAATAGTTTTACCTCTTTTTTGTTGCCAGAGTGTGTTCCGCGCAATAGCAAGCGTGTAAGTAGGGCGCCAGCAACTGCTGTCGCGATTTTCCGTTAGATTGTACGTCACTATCATTTTCTCTGTCTCGAGCACAATGTTCTTACGGACAACGAGGGAAGTGCGCTATTCTGATTACAGTACGGTTGTGTAAAATCCAAACGGTGCATTTAATATATTTGAAAGTGGCAGACGACGTGATCCATTTTTTGAAGACGATAGTCTTTCTTGGGGACCTTCGATGCAAAAATTTTAATCTTGTTGTTTGTTTGTCTGTCTGTCTGAAACTTTGTTTGTCCACCCTTAACGATACCCCAAACGGCCGACCCCATGCGCACGCCGCCCAGTAGCATGGTTGTGTAAAATCAAAACAGTGGATTTATTGTATTTGAAAGTGGCAGATGGTGTGATGAATTTTTTTAAAGGCCTTAGTCTTTTTTTGGGAATATTCGATGCAAAAAAATGGTCTTCCTGTTTGCTTGTCTGTCTGTACAGCCGCGGGAAGCGGACCAGCACAATCAGGGGATTTATTGTCTTTTTGGTAAGATTAAAAGAAAAAGATAAAAGCAAGAAAAATTGCATGGTAATCAGTATTCGTCTTGACTAACAGTTTTCCTTCAAATGTCTACTATATACGTTATGATTGTATCTTCGTTCCTCTTGATTAACAAAGCTTCCGTTTTCTTGTTCTTGAAGTCGTCGTGTCACTCTTGTTCTTCTTCTCGTTTGTTTTCATGATGTCTTTCCTCCCGTCTTCTTTTAGGCTGGTGGCTTAGTTCTAATTTACCCTTCTCTAAGGTACCCTCCTCATTGCTCAGGCTTTTAATTCTGGATTAAGCTTCACATAAACAATTTAGGTTCAACATAAATACGTATACATGCACATGTATATAGCATTCCCCTACTTAAATCTCTACATATGGATTTTCACGATGACACAGACATGACATAACAAGGAAAATGAATTTGTCTATGGATTCGAAATGATTGTTTTTATTTCAGTTGTCATAATTTTTTTCACGTTTTTTTAATGTTTTCGCTTTTTGTTTTCTAGTACCTATATCAACCTACATATAGGTATACACATACATATACACAAACACAAATATAAACATATAGGCACCCATAGACATAAACATATATAACATAAAAACATACATTTTAAACATGAGATATATTCTTATGAACATAAACACCCAAGTATACATACATATATGATTTGCATCTCAATAAAAAGTGTTGATTGTATTAGGTCGAGTCTTTCTAGATGAGACGGTGGGTTATTTCTACCAAAAATATTATTATCTTATGGTCATATAACTGATTTATATACTCATTTATAAACACAACACGCTTAGGTATATATATGTAAATATACATACCTACAAAAATATACACCTTGGTATAGATATTTCGAAATCCAGGGTGCGAACATGCCAGTGACGAGGGTACTTTTAGTGTAGTAGGACATATGAGGCCCCTGTTCGAAGAAGGGGTTGGGAGAGATCGGGAGTTTAGATGGTTTATGGCGATGCTTTTGATGCCATCAGTTTCCACCATAGGTGGCCTTGCTGTCGAAACTCCAAGCTGTCTTATCCCTTCTTGGATATTGGCAACTGAAGGGAGATAAGGAGGCCTTAATTGAGAGGGGTATGTGGCACCGAGACAGGAGGATGGAGCGAGCGGACCCGAAAGCCGAGGCTATGGTTTTACTGGTGATTCTCCAGTCTCTGCTGACCTCCTGTGTTTTGGAACCAATTACGGTTGTTGTTGAGTCTCGGTGTTGTGTCTTTCCTCTCTTGTGTTGGAAAAAAGGTGGACTTATATTTCTCCCGGCGTTGTCCTTTTCATATAGGTCCCTCTTTTTTTCCCTTTCACTGTTTTCTGTTTTTTCCCTTCTTTCTCTTTGTTACCTAGATGTTATTTATTTGTTATTTGTTATTTATTGTTATTATTATTTTTAATTATATTTTGCCCCTTCGCCTAATTTGAATTATATATTCTTTTATTTACAAGTTACTATTTATGATGTCCACCATCTCCTCCAGAACTGCCACGGCCTGTACATTATCAATGTGTTCATACTTTCTTGTGGGGTTCTCACACAACTCTTCCAGCATTTTTCTATGTTTTTCTGTTAGTTTACATTCCTTGAAATAATGATCCAGATCTATTTCTTTCATATTGCAGTGGCAGAGCCTATGTCTTCTTATACCGAACCTGAGCAAGCAATGAGGTAACCTTCCAAGTCCTGTTAAAGTTAGTGAAATTTGACAGTTTGAGGTAAACTGATTTGGAATCTAGCCAATATGCTGTATTCAATTATGTATGTAACTTTGTCTAGACATTTTATCCTGTGCCCACAGTTGTTCCCATTTTTTATACTTTTTTTCTGTAGTTTTTTTTTTATAAAGTCTTTTGAGATTTGGATATCTACTCCTTCTTTATATCTTATCGACTTTTTTACCGATTCGTCTGCTGCCTCATTGCCAATGTTTCCACTATGTCCTTTTACATACGTTAAAATGATTTATTGTTTACTGTTGCTTTGTGCAGTAATTGTTTGATTTTAAATATATAGGGGTTAAGAATTTCTGAGTTGTTTATACCCTGGAGCACCAACAAACTCTCTGTCAACAAATAATAGGTGCTTAGATTTTGTTGTAATGTACTCTAATTCTTTTGTTATTGCTCTTGCTTCCGCCTCGAAGTTGTTGCTATAGTTTGGTAATGCGAATTGTTTAGTGTCGATTATTTTTTCCTCCTTCATAACTACAAAAACAGTGCCCACTCCAGCGTCATTGCATGAACCATCTGTATAAATTTTATACTCTGTTATTTGGTTCAACTCTTTATCAAATTTAAAACTTAGCATTTTGGGAGGATAGATTTTCCACTTGTCAATCTTTTTAGAAATAGAGTCTGCGACAAATATAATATCGGTCCAGATCAATTGTTTTCCAATATTTATGGTATTATAAATTTCTATTTCCTTCTCTAATCTTAGCTGTACTGGAGGAACATTAGCTAAAACGTTCAGTGGGTTGTTTGAAACTGTTTATAGGCTTTAGTTAATGAGAGTAATGGTTTGTGTTGTATTAATTTTATTTTTTTGTTGCCGTAGTTATGTTTTTATACCATATTGGGGCTGCATAAGTTAGTATTCTTTCCGTTCCTTTTATATATATTTCTCTAAGTTGTTTATTTTTGAAACCTCTCTTACCAGTGAATGTATTTAAATTGATGGTTAAGTCAATTATTTTCTCTTTAATATAGTCTAAGTTGGAAAGAAAGGAAAATTTTTCATCCACTATTACTCCTCATATTTTCATTTGTTGTACCATGTTTATTCTGTCATCTCCTAATTTAAGTATTGGTGGCTTTTTGAATATTTTCCTTTAACAACCGTGAACTGTTTTTGCTGCATTAAGTTCAATCTTTTTTTCTTGCCCCAATTTATGTATGATACTTAGTGTTTGATTTGCTTTATCTTGTAAGTTTCTTTTTGAGGTTCCAATAATTATTATTGTTATGTTATCGGCAAATGCTTGCACAAATGTTTTTTTCTGGATAGTTTTTCCTAAGTACTTCGGTTATCAATATGGTCCATAGTAATGGGCTTAATGGGGATCTTTGTGGAGATGCTTTCTTTAGATGATACATTATTTCAGTATCTTCATTTTTGTATACAATTTTCCCATTCGTCATATTTGCATCGGTTATTTTATTAAAATTTTCGAACAATTGTTTGCTTCTAAGTACCTGTTTATTTCTTTTTTGTCAATGGTATTGAATGCGTTTTTGATACCCATGGATATAATTATAGCTACTTCTTTATCTAGAATAGTTTGATCTACTTTTTTTTATGTTCTCCAACGCGTCTGTTGTTGAAGTCCCATGTTTAAACCCATATTGAATTTTAAGTAGTAGTTCATTTTTGTTTAAGAAGTAATATAACCGATCTTTCAGTAAGCTTTCTAGTATTTTCCCTAATATTGAGTTTATTGCAATTGGACTAAAGTCTGAGGGAATGTTTTAATTTTCCTTTTTTGGGAATAAAGTTATTTTAAATATTTTCCACTCCTTAGGAAAATCACCTAATTTCAAGCAACTGTTGAAAATGTTTACAAAGAGAGTATATTTCTTTTGATTTATTATTTGAATAAATTCTGTTGTTAAGTTGTCTGGTCCTGGAGCGATGCCTTTTTTTAAAGTTCTAGTGAACGTTTGTACTTCCTGGTGAGTAAATTCCTAGTCATCTTCTAGGCGATTGTTTATTTCCAACTCTCCTAATTTTAATTCGTTTCCTTCATTTTCTTCTGCACTTTTGTAAAGTTTACTTACGATATATTGTACTGTTTTTGTTAGGGACTTTTTGATGTACCATCTTCTGTTACCATACTTTTTATGATAACTGCTTTTTTTATTTGATTCCGAGCTAGTTTGTATCCCAAATTAAAAGGATTTTTTGTTACTTTCGCTAGAAAGTTATCCCAATCTTTCTTTTTGCCTGTGCGATGTTATCTGCATATAATTTATGTTCTTCGTAATATTGTTATTTAAAAATTTCTCTTATTTCTCCTCTGCTTCTTTTGAGCCGTCTTTTCATTGCTCTAACTTTTTTCCTTTAGATTTTCAATTCCGAATTCTACCAGCTCTTCTCCCGTTTCTTATCTTTTGAATACGTTTTTAATCTTTTTTATATAAATTTTGAAAAGTCTGATAAAATTTTTGTATTAGATTTTCTATGTCCTGCGCACTATGAAGATGTCGTGCTTCTAGTTCCCGATTGATACTTAGAACTCTGTCAACGCTTTTTGTTTTCCTGTTTTAGTTATTTTGAACATTTTCGAACTGGGCTCACCAAATATTTCTAATATAAGGAGTTTCTGATCACTATGTGACGGTTCGTTTAATACTTCCCACGTTTTATTTCCCTAGTTAGGTTGTCTGAACTGATGGATAAATCAATCCAACTTTCACCCCGTGAGTATTCAAATGTAGGTTCACTTCTTTTATTCTCGTTTAAACTAGTTAAGTTATTTTTTATTATAAACTCTATTACTAATTTCCCTCTATAATCTCATTTGCCCCCTCCACAGCCATGGCTTTTGGCACTATAATCTCCTGCTATTATTACATTGTCTATATGTGTTTTTTAATAATATTATCTATTTCAATTATTATTTTTATGGCACTTTTAGGTGGAGCATAACAGATAATTACTAGAAGTAGTTTGCTCCTAAAATTCAATAAAACTGCAATCGAATCTTGTTCTATCTGTAATGGAAGTATATTAATTAAATTTGAATCCGAAATTGTGCCGACTTTGGATTGTCGTTATGTGCTATGATTTCGTCTTTTATCGGAAACGGTATAATTTTTCCTTTTAGATGGTATTCTTCTTGAAATAACAAAATATGATGTGTTTTTTTGCTGTTGAAAATTACTTATATTTTGGTTGGCTTTAAATGATCTTGCTAAGTTTATCTGTATAATTTCTTATTTTTTCAATGATTTTCATTTTGTGCTCGCCATTTTTTTTAAACAGAGAGAAACGAGGTAACAAACTGAGTTAAAAATAGGTAAATTTTACTAGATACCGGGTGCCCCTGGACGGACCTGGCAGCTTAGCCTTCTGTTAAATCTAATTGATGAACAATTCTATAAAGTTCTCGCTCCCTTCTGGCCCTGTATGTAGGGCAATTATTTGACATCAGGAGTGTGTTATCATCTCTGGCTCGAACTCTTCCTCTTGGCAAGCATTACATTTACACTCGTCAGACCTGCACATTTTGAAATGGTGGCTGCCGTCGCATTCAGTACATCGGGGTGTCCTCGCTTGACACCATTTGTGGGTGTGACCGTATTTTGTGCAGTAGGTGAACCTAGGGAAAAGCGTGTTGTCGAAGATTCGACACCTATTCCACCCTATGTTCACCCACTGCTAGTGTTGCAGTTGTTCCCAGGCTTTCTTTCCTAAGCTCAAGATGACAGTTTTCCCCACTTTACCCTTCCATGAGCTTACCATTTTTAAATCTTCTTCTCCGCATGTTAATCCATTCTGGGAAATGAGCTTTTGTATTACTTCTTGAGATGTGTGTTCTTCGTCTACCCCAATGGTCTTTAATTCCGGTCTTTTAAGTTTTGGTCTCTCGGCCTTCATTTTAGGTCTTAGTTCGGGGTCCTGTTCAATAAAATTTTCCAGGTTTTTTTAGTCCTTTTGACGCGGTCGTTACCACCACTCCTTGCTTCCCAAGAAGGATCTCTGGGTCGGTTAACCCGATCTCCTGTGGGTCGACCCGTTTTTTTAGGACGGTCTGTAGTTTAGCTTAGTTTAGAGTATCCGATAATACTAAGAGGGCAATTTTAGTTTCTTGATTTTCTTTCTACTTATTCTCGTTTTGGGAAGCATCGGGGGTTTGGTTACTCTCCGTTGCTCTACTTGTCTTGCCTTTGAGGACCTCCGCATATGATGGGCCCATTGCCCTTGTGTTTTGCTCTTTTTCTAGATTACCTTCTAATCTAGCGACCTCATGGGTGGTTTCCAAAGCTAAGTTTTTTTCCTGGAAAAATCTGTTAGAGTACTATCTAACAGCTGTTCTTTTCCTTGTTCTTCAGAAGTGAATGCTAAGAGGGTCTTCTGCAAAGATTTGTCTTTTTTGGCCAGTTTTTTATCATTTGTTTTACCATTGAACTTTTCCTTGAAGGATCTTGATCTATTCCTCCGTCTTCTTTGTATTTTTGTGTTCTTTATGATCTGTCTTTTCCTGCACTGAATCCCGCTGGGACTGTTATACACTGGTTTCCTCTAGAGAACCTTTGATTCTCCTTTCATTCCTCTTGCTTGTACGGGTTTTCCCGTTAGTTTCTGTATCATTTGTAAGCTTTTCCCAAGTTTCTGGAATTTCTTCTTCTAACGACCACTAATTATCTTCATAGTCTGAAGCGCGTGTGCTGAAGCTTTTCCGTCCCTGGTCATCATCTGCCGAGGTTATTGTGTGCCCTCTTTCTCTGTACAAGCCTTCTGGCCTCTTTTTTCGACCGGATGCTTGTTGTTTGTCCTTGTCTTTACTTTTGGGCTGCTTCTCAGCATTTCTTCTTTTGTCACCGTATTTTTCTTACTCTTACCCATGATCAATCTACTCAAACCCAACCAGGAAAATCCCAGTCTAAATGGTTGTTTCATGTGTCCCGTAGAAACGAGATTTCAAGAATGTGCGTTTTGCTTTAACCTGTTTTGTGAAGTTTCGAACTTCCACCAAATATAGCACCGGAAAAACTAGTTGACTGGCAACCCTGTACTTGCTTCCAATAAAGCCGCTTTGTTTTTTTCGGTTGAATTGAGCGCTCAGGGTATTTTTGAGACCATCAGTGGATTTTTACCGATCGTTAAACACCTGCCTTATCGTCCTGATAGGTGGGGAAACCGAGATTTGGTTCGCTGTTCTCAGGCTGCTATGTCCCACACAAATGGCGGCTCCCTTGCGGGGAATAGCCAAAAAAGGGTTTGTTATTTTGTTTTTGGCGGCCTAATTCCTCCTAAATGCGGCTCACAGCTTTCAAACTTTCCTCTGTGCGATTAAATAGTAGTCCATCTTTTTATTGAGGCGGTTTGCCTATTGAGAGATTCTTTAACCTCCACGGGGCACTAGGATTCCCCAGTCAAGATGGCAGCCTCCACACTAGAAAAAACACGTGGTAAATACACTTGGTTTTCAGTGATAGAAAAATTTTTCTCGCGGACTCCAGGTTCAGAACTCAATACAGAGGCTCAGAATGTCCCAGGAAGCTCAAGGCCGGTTTTCAAGGTGCGGAGCTGCTTTTTATTGCGGACATTTTACTGTGTTCGAATAGTAGTCGGTGATGGTTGCCCTAATGTCGTTTTTTCTGCTGTTTTGTTTTTCAAGTCCCCGTTGCAGCGTAAATACTGCGAAATACCCAATGAATATTTAGTATTATGAAAATTTTAGGATGTCGAACGCGATAATGAGTTGTATTTTAACGGGTGTTCTTTAGTTTTATTGATTCGGTCGGATTTGATTTATTACCGCAGCTAGTGGTTCCTATGAGCCGAATACATTGGATCGGAAAAACGCTTACAACTTTAGTTCTACTAGACCTAGGAAAATTAATTTATATGTTCTTGACCGTCTCGGAATGTTAGTGGAGGAATACCGAAGCTGCAGCTCAAAAAGTTTAAGAAAAATTTTTTAAAAAGTCCTTAACTTCGAAATTCATAGAGAATGGATCGGGTTTGTTTATGTAATTATATTGGCAATTTGTGAGAAAACTATGAAAAGTTACTGTCAAGATCAGGTGTATACGTGATCGCGAACCCTTTACAAATCGTCCAAGACCAAGTTTGAGAAAGTATCAGAACTATTTCTTAGAAAAATTAAGATGAAACGAGAAGCTACTCACTCGCTGGCCGGCCGGTCGGTTCCCTGGTGGTGGTCTCTTCTCTCTATCTCTTTTTTTTCTTTCCCCCTCTCTATTTTTTTACCTGCGATACTTCGGTGCAGCAGGCAGGGCGTAACATCTCAAGTTCTTTTAAACATATACATCGCCCAACACCACTTTCTGTCTGTCTGTACTCTACACCGTGGCCTGTACAATTGTCTGTTTGTCTGCGCTTAACAATAACCGGAACGGCACCAAACGATACCCCAAACAGCCGACCCCATCCGCAGCGCCCCCCCCCCTCCAATATTGCTCAAGGTTTAGCGCTCATACTTGTGCCAATGTCAATTAAAAAGCAAATATTACGCATATCTGAGGCGCCGTCACAACACCTCAATATTTGTAAGTGTGCCTTTCTACAAGAAAAGGCATGCATAATGCGAAGAGGTTTATTGAATGAGAGAAGTCGCAACGAGGTTACAACGGAAAAGAGCCGTACAGCAAGGCTTTGAAAGGCGGCACAGGTTCTCGCGCAAACCTAGAGCAGGCTTTTAGTCCTCTTCCCAGCTCAGCCAGCACCACCGGCTGCCCCGTCTCCCTGCCCAGGCGCTACCTGTCAACGGGACTCACCCATCTTCAGCGGCAGCGATGAGCGCGATGTCAAAGACTGGCTCTCCTTGTACGAACGCGTAAGCGCCAGCAAAAAGTGGGAGACGATTCTAAACTCAGCTTCGTTATCATTTACTTGGCTTACGTCGCTAAGCTTTGGTTAACCAACCGCGAAACCGTAATCGTCAACTGGTCCACCTTCAAGACCCACGTCACCGAAGCGTTCGGCAGACCAGAGGTCCGCAAGCTCCACGCTGACCAGCCTCTGCGCCACCAAGCACAGCAACCTGGCGAGACGTTTCCCAGCTATATTGAGGATGTGCTCGACCTCTGCAGCCGTGTCAACCCATCTCCGCCTGAAAAAGAGAAGATCCGACAAATTATGAAGGGCATCGAAGATGGCGCGTTTCAGATGTTGCTGGCAAAAAGCCCGAACACTGTGGCAGCCCTCGTAAGCTTGTGCCAGAGCTTCGATGAATTGCCCCGTCGGCGTTCCATCGCCTGGCAGAGTGTCCCAACACACGATTCGATATCGGCCGCTGCTGTCACAAACGGCAATGTTCGCCAAGGAACCCTCTCCAACCAGATCAAAGACATTATCAGAGAGGAGGTCGCCCGACAGCTCTCCCCACTAGCTCAAAGCGACGAGCCCACCGCATGCCTGCCTTCGACACTGCAGCAGGCCATACGCACCGAAATTTGTGATGCCCTCCCTGCAGTTCCGGCCTCTTACCGGTGCTCTTCCATGCCACCTCCTCTCTCGACTGCAGGCTACGCGCCACCTGTGCCAACTCCACCTCTCAGCTACGCAGCTGTGGTCGCATGGCCTACGCCGCATCCAGGGTCATTTTCAGCACCACCTCATCCCGGCTCGCCTCCAGTTTACAGGCTCTCACCTCGATTTTTTCGTCCATCTGATGCGTGACGCACCAGTGACAACCACCCTGCTTCGCGTTGACATTGCTGGTCTTATTACACGCGTCTTCCGTCGCCATCCCACACCTACGTACGCATCCCTACCAACGCACCGCAACATGCCACCACATCTGCATCTGAACATAGGCACTTCGACTCAGATCGCCGCTCATCAAGTGCTCGTTTCCTATCCCCGCATCGCCGATCGCCCTTACCTATGCGTCGTTGACTACTTCCTGAGAAGGGAAACTAACTAGTGCAGTTCCGGAGGCAAGAACTGCAACTTCTGCGCAATTCGCAAGGCCTATAATTTTGACAGAAAACGTTATTATGTCTATGTTGAGGAAGTCACCGCGCTAGCGCTTGTTGATATAACGGGGCCACCGTGTATGTGATGAATGAAAACTTTTGTCGGAGACTCAGGAATGTGGCCACATTTTTTCTGTGGCATGGTGCTGTCCACGGCAAGCGCACAACGCATTCATCCCTCGGCTGTGTGTACGGCGCGTGTCGTCATCCAATATGTTCGGTATATCGTTCAATTTTTCGTTGTACCGTATTCATATCATGACCTCATCCTTGATTGAGATTTTCTATCACGTCACGAAGGTATCATTGATTGTCCACGTGCGGAAGCGTCCCTTGTGCCAACATGTGAATTGCCATGACCCGACCTTTCTCCTGTTTCCAGCACCTCCACCAAATGCGATGAGGTTTATTGAACCAGAGAAGTCGCAACAAGGTCGCAACGCAAAAGAGCTGTAGAGCAAGGCTGGGAAAGGCGGCACAGGTCCTCGCGCAAACCGAGAGCAGGCTTTTCGTCCTCTTGTGAAGGCGCATACGCGTTGGTGAATATGTTAACTACAATAAGTAATGCTAAAGACCGTAGCGCTTATCACGCTCACGTACGCTGACGATGCAACGCTTGCACGAAAAGGCACGTGTTTACAACGCTTTGCTAAGACGACCCGGTGGTGGCACCTACCTGTCGCCTTGCGGTCTACACCTTATCGTCTCCGAGACGGGCGCGCACGCCGTGCGCTTCGTTTTCCAAGATAACTGCCAGATAGCGCTCCTGTATCGCGTGTGACGTGATTGATTCGCTCGCTCGCCTCCACTGCACGCTAGAGGCACTCTAACGCAGCGTCTCTAGAATACCATTCACCAATTTTCTTGCGCAGAACACCAAATAAACGTTTTGTTCTCTCTCTCTCCAGACGCAAGACTATCGCCTTCCGACGACATTTGCAGCGTAACATGCAGATACGGGAACAATTTTTCTTTGAATATTTGTTTTATTGATACTGGCTTCTTTACAGTGAGCCTGTTTGAAGGCGCTGCTCTCCTAAGCACGCAGTGGTCTAGCCACGCGTCACTTTTCAGATCTTGCAGGATTTCTTTATTAACATGGAGAAGTGAGCATGCTCTTGGTACGCTGTTGGACGATGCACAAGAAGAACTGATTTCAATATGCTCATATTTGCCTAAAAAGCATTTTGACTAGCGAGCACTTATGTACTTTCGAATAAATTAGAATATTGATTTGAATCACATTAGTGACATAAATAAGCAGTGGACTACTATACAGTACACTGAGAACGATATGCACAAGGTGTGCTACGCGTAACGCTGTTTCTTATTTTTCAGAATCATGCTTCATGACAGCCGGGACACCTTGCACGACGGGTGGCTTGGCGCAATTCATCAGCGGATATGCAATGTGAGCTGGAGAGAGTGAAATATGGTATGCTTCACCATGAGATTGCAACAAAAATGAGATAGCGAGCCAAGCCGAAGAATGAAGAACGAGCAGCTACCATGCGCGTGCGTCTTATGCGCCATCCCATGTGCGGGGGGGGGGGGGGTGCTATGACTCTAAAAAGTTTTGTGCAGGAACTGCACAGACAGAAAAGGGCTTTTCGCTCCTCCTAGAGAGAAAATGCACGCAAAAGACTGCACGCGGCACGGCAAGGAGGGGCACTTTCCTCCTTGTGGAGTCAAGCGCCCGTTTATTGGAGTAACTGCAGAAATGTTCGCGCCGTGTGCAAACGACCCATCCGTGCCGACACATGCTGTCTCCTTTCAGAAGGTGTGTAGCGTAGTATGGCGTAGTGGTTAGTGTATGCGAATGCGGAATGAGTGGTCATGAGTTCGAATCCCGTGTGTTTGATGCAAATTTTCTGAAATTTCTTTCTGAATGATGTGACGCTTGCACTTCAATCGTACATCTAAACGAATGCCAGCACGCACTTCTAAAGACTGCTTAAGCTAGTTCAAGCCCTATTTTCTTTGGCTAACTGCTCCTCCTTTGAGGAGTTACCGCGAGAGCGTGGTTACTCTTTCGCAGTTACACCCAAATTGGTACAACGGGTGTGGAAATTTAGTTAATCTTGTAAATTAGCAACCACAATCGCGCCTTTACTTCTCAGAGCGTAGAAAGGTATTAGAGAGCCACATGCAGGCCGCCAGCCACGTGTTTAAGATCTCTGGTCCGGTGTGCTCCTTCTGTTAACAATGTGTTTCGCCTCTGTGCCGTACCACAGAGGCGAATCTCGGCGCTCACATGGAGGGAAGGGCGTCATTGACGTCTGCTCTGTCAGGTGGCACGACGAGCTCTTTCAATTAACTCATTCAATGACCCTCCCTTAGTGCACTTGTTGTGTGCTGGTTGTGCGTTTGCTAGGGTTAGCTTCTTGCTGGTACTTGTCTGATAAAGATGGGCTATAATTGAAATCTTAAAGTTAGTTAAACATGTACCTACGTAAAGGGTGGGTGAACCCACTGTAAACCATAATTCTGGCTACTCGCCTCTTTTTGCGAGCACGGGTCACCTCTTCCACGAACGTCTGAAAATGTAGAGTAGCTTCCCAGCGGTACGTCAGCATTGAATGCACGCTTTTTTGGTTGTGCAGAAGTTTTATAAGCTTCCTTAAGACGCCAAAGCACAGCTGGGTATGCAAAACTATTTCTTAAACCTCACAGCGTCCCGCAGGAACGCAAACTGTAGTAGTGCGTATAATGAACTCACCCTTGACGCGGTCTTCCGTGTCGTCCTGTGCCTTTCCGGTGATATTCTCAACGCTATCAGCGGGCGCTGATGGCAGTAGACGATCACTGTCGTAAGGGTTGTCCACTCACTTCGAAGGTGTGAAACCGCAGCTTCGATTTGGGAAAACCACTCGTCCACTGGTTCTGACGGTGGCCCACCTCCTGCATTATACACCTTTTGAACAGAAGAACAAACTTTAATATAAGATTTTCTTACCTGTGACCATGGCATCCCTTATTGGCATAGTCTTTCCCTTCTTCCAGCACTGCTTGAGATTATCCCACAACTTTCGCAGCTGGGGGACAGTGCCCGGTCGCACATTTTACGCACTGTTTAAATCGGCTGCCTAGGCTTCCCATGCCTTTTGCTTTCTTTCCAGTGACACTGCATCCAAGTTCTTATTTTCTATCGATTACCTGTGTTTCTGCACGAGCTCGGTAACCACGTCTTTTTCGTCGTCAGTTAAAAAATGCTTCCCAGGCATGTTTTGCCAAGTGCGATCGGACGGCTGTCCAAGTTCGTTCATGTACGCAGAGACGGTGAAGACGGAGTGATCAGTGTCAACTCAAGCATTTTTTTACAAAAGGAGAGAAAAAATACGATATGTTTGTGGTAGTGTCTTGCTGGAATGACAGCTTTTGTTCACGTAAAGCTAATGATAGCCTCTTTACATGCTATTCGAGCTTTTCCTACAACGATGCAGGTGCAGCTGAGTAGGAGAAGGTCGCAAAACCCTTCTTTTCTTCTCTAACATAGCTGGCATATTCCCTCGATAAACCGTGACATAAATCAGCCGTGACAAGCCACGGCCGCTCTGAAAGCGCGCGCTCGCTCTTTCCTAGCGCGCACCTCTTGACCGGCCGTGGATAAGCAAACCGTAGAACTGCCGCGGCAGTCGTATCGCCTGCTAAACCCGCTGCTTCTGTACCGGAGGAATTTCAAGAACGCACGGCTTAGGTAACAACTCGTCTCCGGTGGCTAAAAGTGGCGGATCGTACACGAGGCGCAGGTGCACTGACACTCGCACCCTCAGCGCTTGGAACTGCCGTAGATCCCCTCGGCAGCACGTGACGAAGATTATCGCCCGAGCATCCGGAGGCGTTCCCGACACCTATAAAATCGAACGGCATCTTCGCTTGCCACTTCAGAGCAGACTGGCAGTCGTATCGCCTGCTTAACCCGCTGCTTCTGTACCGCAGGTGGGTTACTTTTCTACACTATGTTAAATCATTCCCTTACTGCCAATCCGCTCTGAACATTTCGTGCGTATATGTACTAGTGTCTTTTCTTTTTTTCCTTGTCTTTGTGCCATTGCCCCGGTGCAATGGATGAGTTGGCGAACTTCCCCAAGGCTTTGAGTGAAAAAGCACCGGGCTCTGTTAAGGAGCTAGCTAAGATGTTCGGGGAAATGACAGCAAAGATTCTCGACGCAGTGGCAAGCCTGAGGGCAGATATAAAAAAAGTTGCTGCCTCAAGCAGTACAATAGCTGACGAGCTTGCCACTGTTGAAGAGTCTATGGGATTCATAAATGAAGGCTTTGAAGGTTTCAAAGCTGAAATCAAGACCCTCCGGCAGGAAGTTACCGAGGCTACTAACCGTAGCCTGGGAAGCCAGAAAGAGTGCCAAAGGCTAGAAAAAGACTTGAGGGACACCAAGCGAGAAATAATAGCGTTAAAGCAATATAGTAGACGGAACAACATTGAACTGAAGGGAGTACCATTGACCGAGGGAGAGGACGTTGCCGATATAGTCCTGAAAGTGGCCACTTTTCTCAAGGTCAAACTTTCCTGGCAAGAGCTTGATGCCGCACATAGGGTGCCGACCAAGGGTTCTGGGCCACCCAACATAGTAGTAAAGTTTCTGGCAAGGCAAGTACGAGACAGCATTCTGGCGGCAGCCAAGAAAAACAGGCTGAATGTAGGATCCCTTGGGTTCCAAGCAAGTGAGCCAGTCTATGTGAATGCCCACCTATGCCCCGAAAAGAAGGTCCTGCTCGGCAAAAGCATTCAGGCCAAAAAAAAGAACCAGAAATTCACCTGGTTTGCAGACGACAAAGTATTAATGCGTAAATCGGTAAATTCGAAAGTCGTGCACATTACATGCGAAAATGACCTGTCCAAAATTGTGTGATCATCCGCACTTAACAACCCCCCCAAAAAAGTACCTCGGCCATATGGATGTTCGACGAACTGCACATGACAACCACAAGCCAAACGATAGTATATCGATTTTTCACAGCAACATTCGTAGCTTAAATAAAAACGTCAACTTGCTTATCGCCTATCAGTCGCAGCACACTACTTCTTTCGATGTTATTGCTACATCTGGAACCTGGTTAAAAAAAGGCGGGAACATTGCGATCCCCGGATACGCTGCAGTGTCAAATCCACGTCTTTCCAGATCAAGCGGAGGGGGAGTAGCACTGTTTGTTCAAAATCGTCATACGTACTCGCAGCTATCGCCGATCACATTCAGTTTCCCTGAAATTGAATCTTTATTTATCAGATATGACTGTTCTCTTGTTGTTGGCGTTCCTTATCGGCCTCCCAACTCACCCATAGCCGCCTTCTTAGACAAGCTTGAAGTTATCTTTCTTTACTTAACGAATCACAATAACCAAGTAGTTATCGTTAGAGATACCAACATTAATACCCTTATTACAACTAATAACGAATACACATATCTGCTAGAGACCTATAATTACTTGAACCTAATTACCGCTCCTACGCGACAAACGGCTAAATCTGGAACCTTAATAGACCATATTTTAACAAATGTACCCTCACATGCCAAGGCTGACGTGCATGATGTGTCCATTTCTGATCACCTTCCGATCTCCGTGACTATAAGAGATTTGATCCAACCAAAGCCACAGAAAACAGCACCTTCAACTAGAATCGACTATGCTTTAGCACCGAACAAGCTTTTATGACTAGACACCAATTTAATATACAACGACGACGTTAACGTAGAATTCTGTAATTTGATTGACAATCTTACTAGCATCATAGTCAACAGTAGCAAAACCATATCTACTAGGTCTTACCAGGAACCACTGTGCCCATGGATGACTGATTACATCCTCTCCACCCTAAAACAAAAACACTACTGGTATCATGAATGGATGTGTAGAATAAACACAATGGGTATTACCTGCGTAATTACAAAATGATGCGTAATAAATCAGTGTCGGATATTAGAATACGCAAAAAAGAATATTATAGTGGTCTTATACAGCACGCAAATGGTAATACTTGATTTGTGGGGTTTAACGTCCCAAAACCACTATATAAATGGTAATACTAAAAAAAATATGGGAAATAGTAAAAGAAGTTACTGGCAACAACCCAAAACAGCAGGTTGTTCCCGACTGCATAGACGCAAGTATTGTTGACAGGTTTAATCTATATTTCGCGAGCATCAGCCCTGCCTTAGCAGCAAAATTTGACAATTCGTTCGAGTACCGCTTTCACGGACACTCTTTAACCAACACTTTCTGTATGTATGATATTGAATCTAAGGATATCGAAGCTGTTGTAGTAAACATGTCTACGAATAAGGCTGCCGGACCAGAAAAAATCACGCTGCGGTTTCTTAAGGAAAACATAGATATCCTGTGCCCTATCTTATGTAATATTTTTTAATCAATATCTGCATGCCTCTACGTACCCGTGTTCTCTAAAGAAAGCTAGGGTCGCACCGATATACAAAGACGGAGAGCCCACTGACCCATCTAGTTATCGGCCAATATCCGTGCTAAGCGTCCTTACCAATCTATATGAGAAACTTCTTGCAGCCCGAATACATAAATTCCTAGATAAATACCACATACTTTGGCCACAACAGCATGGTTTTCGTTCCGAGCACTCAACATCAACCGCGGGGCTGTCTCTAACACAAGCAATTACCTTGGCCTTAACAATAACAAACTGGTGGCTGTCGTGTACTTAGACCTTAAAAAAGCATTCGACACCGTAAATCACTCCGTACTCTTAGGCAAATTGAAGCACTACGGTTTTAGAGGTACATCGTTCGACCTATTCTCAAGCTATTTTCATGACCGGTACCAGATAGTTCGCATTAACAATATATGTTCTTTGCCTGAACATAAAGAAACTTGTGTTCCACAAGGATCCGTCCTTGGGCCCTTATTCTTCTCCATGTATATAACCGATCTGCCATTATCCTTACATTGCTCCGACGTTCTGATGTACGCTGATGACACAGCTATAAATATTACAGGTGACAATATCGAGGAAGTTGAATGTAAAACAAACTCGGAGTTATCAAAAATTTCCAAATGGTTTTGTGCCAACAAATTAACAATGAATACTAAGAAAACTAAATATACAATTTTTCAATCTCGTAACAAGGCCGTAAATGTTAACTCTATCAATATAGGTATCGACAACCATTCTCTTCTCCATGCAACCTCTTACAAGTACCGTAGCGTTTACTTCGATAACCACTTAAACTGGCAAAACCACATGACGGAAGTTTGCACTAGGTTGGCGTCCGGATGTTATGCTTTACTGCAGGCCCGTAGCTACTTCGATAGAGACATTTTACGAACATTATACTTCTCATTCATCCACTCTCACATTACATACTGCATTGAATCTTGGGGATGGACTTATAAGACTTACCTAGAACCTATTCAAATATTACAAAAACGATCTCTAAAAACAATAACATACTCTAAGCATGATCATCCGAGTAAACCACTGTTTAACGGCATGCAAATTTTACCTTTTGATGCATTGCGTGAAGCAAAGACAGCCTGCTGCGTAAATATTATCTTGAGGCACAACAACCCTTTCGATGCATCCTTGTTCTACACTACTTCTCGGCCCACTAGAAATGATGCGTCTGGTAACTTCAATCTGCCCCCCACAAACAACGCGTATGGAGAGCGTCGGTTGCCATTTATAGGAGCAAAAATATGGAACAGCTTGCCGCCTGAAATAAAGAAAGCCCGAAATTTTAACACTTCTATAAAAAATTTTTATCTAAGCTTGAATGATGCGAGCTAACATTGCGATTTTTTTTTGTTTCTTGGCATGTCACGTTGCAGTCACAGAAACATAATACGAGCTGGATGGTTATTTGGTGTGTGCAATTTTCAAAATGCGTGCAGCTGTTCTGGATTGTGGATCTTGTTGTGGCCTAGCAACGGATGTTGTATTTGTATTGCACTTGGGAATGCAGTTGCTGGTATTCTTGACTACTTACTATATCTCTGAGTTGTCTTGCTTATGTTGTTATGTACACTTTAGTGATTTGCTTACGTTGGTGCACTTTTGGACACTATTGCGATTATAGATTTTATTGTCGTTTGGCGCGAAGATCGCATGCTAAAAATGCCTGTAGTTGTACTGTAGAACACCCTGTGTTTCTGAGTGTTAGTTTTTTTATGTAGCAGTAAGCCTGCATCACTGTATACATTTTCTTTTTGGACCTAGGACTAGCCATTGGCTACGGGTCCAAGCAGTCTGATGATCTTTTGTATTGTACGATTCAACAAATAAAAAAATAAAAAAACAGCTTGTACACAACGCTTATCGTACATAAGTTACAACTATACGCGCCATCCGCTCTCAGTTTTTTTAGCGGATTTTTGTGATGAGGCTCTCAGGTGAGTGACCCCGCTGGCGCCTACTCTGAAGCACTGGAACTTGTTTGATGCGTTCACAAAGCAAGTCCCAATATATCATTTGACAAGTTTCCTGTGCGCAGGAAATGTGGTTGATTCACGCGTGCTTCACAAGTTCGTCAAACTGGCCGGCTAAAGCGAGCTTACATGTGTAATGGCAAGGTGGATGAAAACCTTCAAATATTCTGACTATTTACGACAACTCAGAATGCAAGCGCAAGACAAAAAGCGTGAAAAAAAAAACGAAAACACAGGCACGCGCGTCGTCCTGTGTTTCCGGATAAGGCTAACACCATAGTTTGGTATGCGAACAGAACAGTGCCGGAATGGCTGGAAGAATGCTAAGCTCCTGTAATCTGACGTCTCAGAAGCGCTGGCATTAGGAATGCATTCCTTGAGACAGGACCTGACAGACTAGGCAGCATTGGCAGGAGGTGCTTGCATCCCTCTGTAATCCAGCGTATGTGGATGACGCGGCTAAGGAGTCGGTCCTGGCACGCGAGGCAGAGAAGTTTCCCGCCCATTCCATCCATGATCCAGGTGCCTGGACGGTATAGGTGTCGGCGCGCCCACGTAATCCAGCCTTGTAGGAGCCGCGACCTCGGATCATGCCCTCCTCACCTCCTAGAGGTCCACCACGGGCAACGTGTGAGTGGAGTCGGATGCTCGCACGGCTAAGAGGGAGGGAACAGCGGGTAGCCCACATCGTCTCGACGGTTCTCGTGTAGAGGTTCCCGCTGGCGTGGCGTCGCTACACTGAGGGGGGCACCCCAGGGTCGCTTGTCTGTTGGCATCAGTGCGCGGAGCACGGCGCTGGGCTTGTGACCCATAGAGGCTTGCCTATTTTGATAATGGAACATTCAATAGAAAACCGCCACCGAGTGGCGGCGGTACCAAGCCACTGGCTGGTGCCGCCAGCGGCTTGGTACATCATCATGTTCTGCTGTTGTAGTAGCCGGAGACATGCGTCTTGTGTCTAGTTCCCGCCAACAGTCGGAGAACCTCTGCCAATTCAAACATACTCGAATTGTCACAGCTGGGCAGTCCTCGGAATTTCGGGCAGATGAGTTACACAGGTCATTCGATGATAGGTCATTCGAAGGATGCCGCATTGCCAAAGGACAACCTGGTGGCTGCGTGTGGGAACCAATCTCCTAAGAGGGAGAGAGTTTATAGATTTGGTTCACTTCCACATAACCGCACTGCCTAACCTTACCCGGTTAAAAAGAGGCCGAGAAGTCGATAAGCGTTGTCGTGCTGTCTGCAATTCAGAGGAATCTTTGGGGCATACTCTGCAGAAATGTCATCGAACGCTCCACACCCATATTACTCGCCGTGATAACATCGTGAAGTACGTGGCCGAAAAGCTTGAGGAACGAGGATAATCCGTAAAGAGATAAGCACACTTCCGGACGTCTGTTGGAACAAGAATTCCTGACCTGGTCATCACTAGAGACCAGCAGTTCCTTATTTTTGATGCCCAAGTTGTTGGAACAAGAGTGTCACTCTCCGAAGCCCACATGGTTAGGGCGGACAAGTACAAGCTTACGGAACTGTTAAACGCCATCACTCCGCGACCTACAGTTTCGAGGATCACATTGAATAATCGGGGAGTATGGGCACCAGAATCCGTTTATATCCTTCGTGATCTTGCTATGATTTCGGTTGATTTTAAGGTGCTCAAAATTAGATGTCTGCAGGGCGGCCTACAGGAATTCCAAGTTCATCAGTGTAGCGCCGCAGTTCGATCTGGGGTTGGGGCGTGATAAAGACTTCGTCCTCTAACTGAACCAGTCCTTCTGCTGCTCAGAGGATAATATTCAGGAGTCGGTCCTGGCACGCCAAGCACAGAATTTTCCGGTCCAGTCTATAATTCAAAAACGCGCGCGCACGTGTGTGCGTGTGCGCATGTGTGTTTGTGTGTGCGTGCGTGCTGTCGTTTTGACACTTTTTTGAAACATGAATAGGTATCTGTAGTATACTGCGAAAAAAAGTTGTCTATCCTGTTATTTTTGACGGAATGCGTTGAAAATTCTCCACATTCTTTAAAAAAAAACGGTCGTTTTGTCCACATTTCACAGTACTCTCGAATCCAGACGTGTAGAACGCTTACCTTACTGAGGCGGCCCTTTGCAAAGGAAGGTTGAAGGAAGCTTTGAGAATACGCTGGCTCCCTCAAGAAGCTCTTTAAGATAAGGAGGCATGAAGAGATCATCACGTAAAATAAGGGAATGGTCCAAGGTAAGGAGGGTTTCAGAATACGGGCCTCAGAGCAGTTCGATGCAGCACCAAACCTAACAGTAACCAGAGTAACCAGCAAATCAGGCATGCAGCGACGAAAGGCAAACCTGTCGTGGCTTGTCCGTCATTCGGGGTAAAAGATGCATGTTGAGAACAACATTCCTCAGCGGCACGTCCCCGCCGCCTCTTGAGAATCAGGCGACTAGTGTGACGTATGGCGTTTGTAGAGAGGGGTACAGAAGGGCCTTGTGAATAGTCTAGGTGGTGTTAGTTTTACTCTGTTCGTCAGTTGCGCCGAGGGCTAATCGGTCCTGGTACAATGAGGAGTGGGTCTACGGCCATGCGTCTGAAACTTAGAGCATCGCTATACATCATCTTCACCCCGTTTTTGAAGAGAAAACAGGTCGGATATATTCTCCCCCGACAAAAACTGGTGACGTCACGGTGACAGAACGGGGCGTTTGACAGCTTGGGGAATGAGCCCTCATGCTCACGCCTGTACGTGGAATAGCGTCAAACTGTGGTATAGGTTTCAAAAACAAATTCACACATTCACACTGTACTATCAGCTCCAAATAAAACCCGAACAGCGGCAAGCCTTTGCGATGGTATAGCGCACGCCGTCCACTTATCACTACGAACAGGCACGCATATATGCACAAAGCTGCAGAACAGGATGCGCTTGCATGTCAATGGTGATAACTGGACGGCCCGCACTGCACTATCGCAAAGACTTGCCGCTGTTCGGGCTTCATTTGACACTGATGGAAGAAGCTTTCATGTATTACTGCAGAATGTGCACTATCGATGCCACCTAGAAAAATGTTATCAGGCCTGCTCATTGCCGCCATGACGTCACTGGCTTTTCCCAAGTGAGCACGCGTGCGGAAGGCTGTGAGTCGATTGTCACATTCGTCTCCCGGTAGAAGATAAAGCGTTTACGGCTAGTCCTACGTGATTTTTAGCTTCATTCTGCCTTATGGGTAAAACAAGTCCCTTGTTTAAGTAATGTATTGCGCTTTAAAGGGTTTGGAGATTCACCTAAGATTCATTTATTCCACAAAAAGTCAAAGATTGTGGGCTATCGAACGTGTGGTCGATCTAAAAGAGCGAAATTTGATGGACCAGCAAATTTACAAATTAAACAATGTAAATTTGATTCAATCTATATTTATTTAATCACACGCGCACGCACACACTATATAGAGCATGCAGAGAAGCTGTTCCTACTCATTTGCAAAGTTTCTGTGGTTTTCTCTATACTCGTTGGAACACCTGTCTCTATAGACACGCTGTTATAGAGGAGAGCGTGTGCTGCTTCCACGAGTATGTTATTCAGCGCATTATTAGGGTGGTGACCATTGCAGAAGAAAAATATTTGGTTTAACTAAAATTTCTTGAGACGGGCTCAAGGAGCGGCGTTTACTCTTTCGCTCTGGCGCCTCTCGCAGTGGTGCGTAGTCAGTCATGTAACTTAAGGCATGGGAAAAGTGTTAGTACTGGGTCTACATTAAACCGTGTAGCCCCCGTGGGCGCTTCTACTGCACTGCCGGTTTTTGGATCAGTATATCTCTGGTAGAGATTTTTAAATATTGTACCTTGAAGTAGAAATCACACTCCTGAAAACCAATTAGAAATGTTCTTTATCGTGTCTAGACGCATCTAAATTTCAAGGAAACATATCAGTCTAATGTGCTGACGAGACTTGCACAAAATTATAATACCGCAATAAAGTGGTGGGAACACAGGCAGAAAAATACTATACACAAAACCGATGCACTAAGTAATAAAACAGCATTTTTTCTATTTATGTCAGCAAAGTAAACAGAGGTAATACGACAAGTCCGTGGCGCTAATCACCGATAGCAAAATGTTTACCGACCCTGAAGGGAAAACGCCTGTTTGAACACGTATTGTAACGTGCGTTTATTAGTTATAGCCAGAGCTTACGCTTACAAGTGTGAAGCACACATATGACACCTTTATTTTAGAGCAAGAACGGGACATGGCGGAGATGGGCCATTGGAACGACTCAGGAACATGTAGTACGGACACACGTACCTTATGGTCATGCAGAAAACGGATATAGACGCCAGGTCGACGAACGAAATGCTCGCATTGCGCTCTTCGGTTGTCTTTGGGATACACGCAACTTAAGCCCCTTCGCCGCAACAATTCGCCACGCACAATGACACAACAGCTCAGATTTGCAGCCATACAGATTGCGAATATTCAGAGCACAAGACGCATCACATATCCACGCTGCAATTCACGGACACGGGAAAAACGGTCTTCTCCGCCAACGAGCACACCAGTAGGCTACGAAAACACTCGTCAAGCTTGGCAATCAATGTCTGTCGAGCGAAGAGAGCAAGCGTAGGCACGTTTGTGCAGCGAAACACACCGGTTTAAAACGGGCGACGTCAGAGCTTCCGGCAGACACAGTCAGGTGGCCTGAAATTATCTAGGTGGCATTAGCACAACTGAGAAGTCACGTACGTTTCACTTTCCGGCTATGCAGGTTTTTATGACGCAGAACTCAGCCATTTCTTCTGTTTATTTCTGTAGATAATCGTGCCGTGACACACCTGGTGTCAAATATTCGCGTGAGATGAACAATATACTGCGCATATTCGTGATATGTTCCCCCATCAGATAGTTTATATGGACTAAGCGTGGCCATCTCAGCGTGTGGACAGTGCTGCCGCATTTTCTGAAAACGTACGCGTATAACCCGGCTGAATGGCATGCGTTTTGTCAATCCGATAAGCAGGCGACAATAGTTATAATGAGCAATATAGCTGTTTGTCACATTGAAAAGGGGATATAAGCGAAAAAGAGGAATATGTACGCTGACGTGAATGTGGCCATCGTGTTTGACAAACAACACGGTGAGAAGCCACATCTGGAACACGTGACGCCAATTTATTATAATTTGCAGTCACTTCACATAGTGCAACCTCTGCATATCAGCCTAACGCAACTTCGCACTATGCTATATCTAAAAGTGAAATGGACAGATTTATTAAACGAACCAGCTAGGAATTGAGAGCATGAACTTAGTGCACATAGCACTGTTCACATTTAAGACCCTTCATGGCCATAATGTGGAGGACAGTCGCAGAAGCCTTATTTGAGTACGGTCACAGAATGTGAAAGAAAACTGTGTTATAAGAAATATACTCTTCTCGCACTTATTCAGTCATGACTGAATGCCGCTTTAGCACAGCGTTGCTGCAGGATATTGGGATTCCCAGACCATGTGGCAGAGTGCATCAACATCTCTTGAGGCCTCGCCGCGGTGGTCTAGTGGCTAAGGCGCTCGGCTGCTGACCCGCAGGTCGCGGGACCGAATCCCGGCTGCGGTGGCTGCATTTCCGATGGAGGCGGAGATGTAGGCCCGTGTGCTCAGATTTGGGTGCACGTTATGAACCCCAGGTGGTCGAACTTTCCAGAGCCCTCTATTATGGTGTCTCTCATAATATTATGGTGGTTTTGGGACGTTAAACTTCACATATCGATTAAATCTACATCGCCCGAGGATTTGTGCCACCATGCTGTCGAAGTACGACAGGCATATGTGATCTTGTGGAGCGTGTTACCGACTGCAACAAAGCGCTGTGGTGCTTGGGCCTCAAGATTCGAGATGAGCCTCGCGATGAGATGGGTGAAGCAAGCCTTGCAGTAACTCAAATCTCCGCAGAGGATTTCTAGCAGCTTTTTTGGAGAGAGACTTTGGACTACTGGCGCTAGCGGTTCTATTCTTTTTGTTCGAGGAACATCGATGCATCGGCACCGTAGAGCTCTTCGACGTCATCACGTAAAATTGTGCTGTTGTGTTTCATCAGAAAAAAAATCAAAGGTTGAAGAGTCTCACAATTGTAGACCCTTGACGAGCAGCCAGGTGGTGTCGATGGTATGGTAGCGTTTATCTAGTCGGTGGTTGTAGCCGTAGGAGTGCAACTGAAATTCATCGAAGACAACTATACCTCTGATTACAAAATGTCCCTTCTTCATAGAATCCTGACACTTCAAGAACCTAAACTTAATGCTCTCGATCTGACTGGCTTGAGAATGGGGACTGACCGCTTCAAAACTATAATCTTTTCACGAAGAAAAACAACAGCGTCACTGATCTTGCCTTGAAGTCCCTCGTTTTCAGACAGCGTTCTAAAAATGGGCCGGAATATTTTTCTCGTACCTGAGACACAAAAAGGCAACGCTCAAATGGAACTGCTATTTGATTCATACTGACGCGAATATAGAAAAAATCTTCGTCCAAATGCGGAACTTAGTAGCAGTCATTTGCTAAATGACATCGTTAGAGGAGCTTACGGTGCAGTGGTTTTGCAGCTACTCTGACATCGGAGTCATCGGAACTGTAATCGCAACTAACAAGAGCCTTCGTAGTCTTGAAGTACGATGCCAACACTGCTGCGACCTTTGATCTCATGAGACTGGCTCACAGTGGCATGACAGGAGCGTAATATAAGCGCGGCTTACAGGTTTGAAAAAAAAACGCACTTTTGAAAAACTGAGCGTGGATCTGTCTTTATACACACATCATGCGATGAGTGTTTCTTGTTGATTGACGCGTTGCAGTCAACGTGTTTCTCGTGACCGTGGTGGTGCGGAACATCGGAGGCAATGGATGCTTTCGAGAAGTGAATGAAAGAATCGGATCCAAATCCAGCAGAGAGTTGTTGCTGAAGATCATCATGTTGGGCCCCATGACGTCAAGATACTTCCGTTATATCCGGAAGCCAGCGTCGTAACACTGAGTTTGTTGCACTTCGAGCACTCAGTGGACTTTTGTACAACCACCAAGGAAGTGGCATGGTGCTGCCATTTTACTTCCCTTCGCCTGTGCTTCCGTGATTATGACTGCACATTCGGCATGGTTGTGGCTGATTACATTTCGGCTGCGGTGAAGGTCAACAACATCAAGCTGTACGTGCGTGATGCAAGTGACGGCCACGATGCGGGCATTTATCGGCTGATTGAAGCGCTCGCATCGAATCGAAGCGGGAAGAAACTGAAACTATACGTCATACAATTGAGCGGCAGGTGTTGCAAGCTCATCGCCGATTCTATTATGCAGAATGGAATGCTTAATCGTGAGGATACCAAACTACAGAGGCGTATCCTAAAATAGGCAGCATCGACGTTTTATACAGAAGTAGTTTGGTATTGCGAAGGGATTTAGCCAAAGTACAGCGCAATCAACTTAAACGTTTTTAGAGGTTTACCGCTGATGCATTCGATGTGGCTAGTCCAGGAAAGATTTTTATTAGAATCACACCTGGGAATTTATATTGTGACTCTCTTTTAGGTTGTGTACCATCCAGTTGATAATAAAATTAAAAGTGGGTTCTGCCGATTGGTAAATTAAATGACGACTGTTTTATTGCAATTGACGTTGATCTACCATGTTTTGCACTGAGCGTTGAAAGGAATGAGCGACTGTGAAAGACGGTGATAATCTTTCGCAGAATTATTGAAATCCTACAATACCCGATTGTCAGCATAAATGCCTAACCCATATGAGGCACAGTGTGGTAAATCGTTTATATATATTATAAACAGTAATGTGCCCTGTACAAATGCTTGCGGAACACCTGACGTGATGTCAACAAGAGGTGACTCTGCTGAATTGAAACAAATTGTGAGCTATGCTAAGCCGAACGCTGCCTTAGCATTCTCTCTACCGTCGTGGCTTCGTGGAAGAAATTCACTACGGTGCTCTAGTCCAGCGAACAAATGCTCGTTTAGTCCGCGCATCGGTAGGTGCACCGTCTTCCTTCCGTAATTGAGGAGTCAGCTCGCCTGAACAGCCACGACATGTCCTCAAACATCATGCCAACACTCTCGTTGGAGCACTGATTTCGGAAATCAAGGAGACCTTCTGATTGATCTTTTAGGTCAGAGCTTCGGAATGTGTCCTGCAACTGGGAGCGAAACTCTGGCCAGGCTGTCATAGCGGCTTCATGGTTTTCGAAGTAAGTGCACGAAGAGTCCTTGAAGTAAAAGTAGACATATGCTTCGGTGCTCGTTCGACTCGTTGACGCTGGCGCAACGGTCGTCAAGCCAGTCGTTGACGTACCCGTAAGGGTCACCGTGAAACGGCTTCGGAGTTCATGGCGCGTCGAAGAACGATGGAGGAGGCAGTGCTGATGGCGTTTCAGTTTGCGTTCTCGCACTTGTCATTGTTCTGTCGAGCTGTGAAGGAGCACGAATTCAGGTGGTAAGCCTTGTTGCCGCCGGCTCCGCTGTAGGTCAGCTGGTTCTTTTAGGACGTTACTATTGCCGGGATCTTCCTGCTGATTGCAGTGCATACAACACTAACTATTATCTCCACCAGAAAGTGTAACGTGATTATGAATAAAACATATGCCTGTTCACAAGAGCACCGGAATATCCACTCTGAATATTAGAGGCCATGCTTTGATTTCAGTGGGGTGATTCGACTCGGCAAATGTGACAATCACAGACTCTCTTGAGATCTTATTGTTTTCTACCACTCGTCTGCATCTATAGACTGCAATCGCACTTGCCTCAGAAAACATCTCCAGGACCTCAGCTGGAGTCATGTTGATGTCGACGCCCAAACAATATCTTTGAAGCATGCTAAATGAGGGGGAATAAAAGCGTTCACTGGTTTGGTTGCGTACATCGAGCATTTCAGCAAGTCTCTGACACAGAGCTGGTCAGAAAAGCAGACAAAGCCTCCCTTGCCGAGCTGCCGGCCCTCTGTGATGCTGGTATATTGAGCTGTCGCAGCTTTCAGTTCCGACTGGATCACTTTTGGGTTGCTCATCTTAAGAACACCATCGTTGCTTGGGATCAGGGCCACAGGTACGGATGCGATGCCAGTGAGTAGGAACTGGTTCACTGGTAGCGCCTGTGGAGAAAGAGAAGCAGACCAGAGGTAAGCACCTGGTCCAGGAGAAAAAAAAAAGAGCATCTGTCTGGTTTGCCTAGCCAAAAAGACACCAGCTAATCATTTCTGAGACTATAGGTAAGCCTGCCCAAGAGTGAATTCAGTAGCGGCTTCTCGGGTTTCAGCCAAACCCCTAAAGCAAGAAAGCGGGCAGGACAGGACGGGTGTCTGCATTGTCACAATGGCACATACACGCATTGGCATGGCACATACACGCATGGGCATCGCATAATCTCGTCCCATGTTCGCAGAAATATGCATTGATGCCATGTGGTAAACTTATGAAAAAATGAGGACTATTGTTGCTTAACGAACGCCTCAAGCCGTAGTCGTCTACAGGTGCGTGGACCCATCGTGAACATGTTGAGTCGCATTCCTACACTTCCACACTTCCCATTATTCCATCGCATGCAATAGTTTCAAAGCTCGCAGATTTCCTCAAGGGCAGTGTAAGAATCTCTATGCGCAGTATGAACCCAAGATACGTTTGGCGTACAGTTTGCGCAATATTATGGTCGTGCCAATCCGTAAAATGTGTCGTGTCTTCCGATTTGCGCTAGAGAGAGCCTAAAATGCACAACCGCTATATATTTCAACGAAGCCTTCATAGGAATCGCTCTGGTTAAACACGCCGTTTGTAACGGCGCTACGGCGTGCGAATACTAATCAGATATATTGATTGATATGTGGGGTTTAACGTCCCAAAACCACCGTATGATTATGAGAGACGCATGGATCAGATATAGTCTTGTCTGCAAGCGTGTGTATTTAGCGCACTGAGCAAAACACGCGACTTTGGCCATTGCGGAAATATTTTCTCAACCTTGGCTGACCCAACGCTGCTTCACACCTTTATTCTTTCACAACATATGCCAGCACATTATTCGCTCACAGCCACAGTTGCCAGTAGCGCCAACGATGGATTGATACAAGTACAGGAGACGCTTAGGGGCATCGCTCTGACGTGAAGGTCGCATAAATCTGGTAAGGTATCGGAAATGCAGGCAAGAACTGCAGGCCTATGTCTAGGAGGGTACATGAAATTAAAAAATTAGAGGGCATAACTTTGGGCTCATTGGGAGAATAAGCGTTTTATGCCGAGGTCAACCGAGACCTGAGTGGCTTACTTCCATCCTGGGCATGAAGTTTTTAAAAAGAATGCTAACGAATGGGAAAGAAAAAAATAGGAAGAACATTCCTCCTCAATAAATCGAACCTACGACCACGCGAACGTGACTAAAAGCACCCGACGCTCTGTCGACTCTGCTACAGAGTCATGCGCACGGGCAACTCCAAACACACCTTACTTCTTTCACTCATTCTCTCTCACACGGTGTCTTATGTTGGAGGGGCTGAGCATGCATGGTGATGTGGTGGCGACGACCTGGACTGCTCAAGGAATGCAATGTGCCACTACACTTCTACGGCTAATAAAAAATGATTAGGCAACAATGTAGAGCATGGGCTCCAAGATGGGTAGTCTCAATGTCCATGCTTAAATCATCTCGATGCCAGCGAAAAACATTCCCACATATCTACAAAGTGAATAATGATGAAGGAGCCTGCTCTAGATGTTAAATCCGGTAAACCGTGATTCCTCTGTACGCGTGCACAATCATCATCTTATAAATACGTTACACGAGAGTTGTTATGGTGTGAATGTATATCGACGTTATACACACAATGCTCATGTTATACATACCAATGTACTATATACAGATATTTACATACTGATGCAGTATATTCATTTTGTTCAAGAGCTTATTTACAGATCACATAAGCTCCGAGGTACGTTTTCGTATAAAGGCTTTGTGATCTGTAAAGTAAAAAGCCAGAGGATTGTGAATTGTAGGATGTTGTGGAAAGTTTCAGAAGGGTGCTGACGGTGAGCCCGCGCGGCAGCTGCACTGCGAGCCCTTCGCACCATCACCTTGGCTTCTGCGTTGTTCATAGTGGGTAGCGGTATCGACGCGCACCGAGTAATGTCCAGCCAAACAGAGTGCGCCGAGCGTGAGTGATATGTATAGGCGGGGCCAATTAGCGGTCTGCTACCAAACTAGAGCATGCGCCGAGAATAGACCGAGCATCGCCTGAGCGGAGGCGCGCCATGTAGAAAGTGCTCCTGAAACAAAGAGCACAGCTGCGCCTCCAGCGGGAGCAACGAGCACTAGCGTGCACAGCGGCGAAACGACGAGAGACAACCTTCCAGCAAAAGAAGGAAGCTCCTAAAACAATTGTGGCGCTATCATCGGGGATTACTCTAGACGTAGTTACTTTCGTGGCCTTCGTGTAGCTTAGCGTGTGACGGTTGTTCGTCATAGTGGTGCCGTTTCCACATGCAGTAAATGTGTTAATTCGGCACTGACGGACTCTAGTACGGTCAAAGAGTCTAATAAAGATCTTGTAATAAGCGCTGCATGAAAACATTAATGTTGACGAGCGAATGTCGTTCCTTCGTTGGAGGAGACGGGGGCCAGTGAGACTTGGGAAGCCTGCACGCGTTCGTGGCTCAAGCTGCAATCATCTACCTCCCCTGTCTGAAGCGCAATAACGTATGTTACTGTTAGTCAAGTAGGCACACCGTGGCGTCTCTCTGTTAATATGAAGGTGTTTGGATTAACTGCATTTCGAGTACCTCTTTTTGTTTGTTTGTTTGTTTCCCTTGGATGATGGCTCATACCCATTCAGGGAGATTCGCCAAGAAAGTTTAGTGCAGTTTTTCTGTGATCATTTTAACTATGTGTAATGATTTTGTATTGTAATAAGACTAATGTAAAAAACAACATAAAACAGAGCAAACGAGAAAAAAAGTAGAAAAGTCAAGTTGAACAATTTTGAGATTTGAGGTGTTATGATTACCACTCAGCTGCGTTTACTTCACTTTGTCCTGGGGAGTAATAAATAATAACTTTTTGATTGAAGATCACAAAGGTATACGCTTGGTTGCCTATATATAATCGCAAACGGCATTAAAAACATCCCTGTGGCAATGTCCCAAAACGGAGACACCAAAGCTTAGCGCCGTTTCCGCCATCAACCTAACGCCTATTTTCAGCAATGGCATAACAAGTAACCTTTTTCGAAGTATGGCATAGCGGCGACAATACAAAAAATAATGTTCTAGTGATTCCATTTCTCCGCAGAATGCGCAGAGGGGTGATGTTGTCTGACCAGCTCTGTGTAGATACAGACTTAGGGGGGGGGGACACGACATCAAAATTTAGTAATTAAAACTTCGAGCTTTCTGGACTGGCTCCAGTGGGGTTGCCATGGAAACAGGAGGTGGTTATATTCTGTCCATGTAGTTACTTTTTCTATCGTATCAGTGGAGATTGCTGATTTTCGATATTTTATTGCCGTAATATATTCAACATCTGGCAGTATGGACAAAACTGGCCCATCAAGTGCGGCTCGTGCTAAGCAATCGGCCATTTCACTTAATCTTAATCAACAGTGTCCCGGAACCCATAGTAACCTCAGGAGTCTCCACTGCGGGGGTACTAACGTTTTGAATGTGCTGTGCTTAGAATTCGAGAGTTCTCTGAAGCTGTCAGAGCTGCACAAACTGGAAGAGAATCCGCCATTATGACTGCGTTGTTTTGATTTGATGGAAGTTTTCGAAGAGCTAAAATAATCGCCACGAGCTCCGCTTCAAAAACTTGAGTAAAATCAGGCAGTCTCACTGAAAAGGAACACTCAAGCGAATTAGAGGCAATGCCTACACCTGCCTTTTGAATATTTATGGAACCATCTGTGCCTATTATATTTTTAGTTTCTGCATGCTCCAAGCAATCTAATAATATGTTATTTAAAAATTTGAAAGATTGTAACTTGACGTTTCGGGGGAATATATCATCATACTCAATTATAACATGACAATTCGAGTTATTAGTCTCAATTACATTTCTAATGTTCACTTTACACTTTGTAGATTCCTTTGTACAAACATTATCTGAGGTGTTTGAAACCGTGGCCAATGAGCAAGAAAGAAGGCGTCTGGGTTTGCGATAAAAGCATATTGAGATCTTCTTGCCGGTAAGCTATAAAATTTTAAAAATGCTTGTACGGTCAAAATTCGAAATCGACAAAGTAGTGTAAGCAGGCGCGCTTCCTGGTACAGAACGTTGATAGCCACAAACCTAGGGAGTACCATACACATTCGCAGTGCTTCTCGCTCCAAGACAACTAGAGGTTTCATTTTATAAGCAGGGCCACCCGAGAAAAATATGCAGCCGAACTCCGTGATGGAACGCATATACATCTTGTACAACGTTATCAAGGTGTGCCTCCGTAACCCATATTTCCGGTTACTTAGCTTGCGCAGTAAGCCTGAAGCCCTATGTGTTTTGGTAGTTATATAATCTATGTGTGGGCTCCAGTTAAGTTTGTCATTATAAATGATTCCCAAATATTTTATAGAGTCTACTTGCTGGATGGGTTGCTGTTTATATAAAATTGAAATTGAAAAAGTTTTTAGTTTGTGCTGTTCCTTGTCGTTTTTGCACGGGATTAGCAATAGGCTCTGTCCAGTTATATGAACAATCACACGTTACCACAGCATTTATAACACAATCATGGATGACGACGGAAATGTCGCACTAGGTATCAATGGGGATCGAAGTAAAACGGTGCTATCCCCTACGATCACAATAATGGCCCAGCATTTGCGAAGTTGGGATGATGTGACGTCACGGCAAGGACTCGCCTCTTTCGCCGCCGATTGTAGTCTTCTGCTGCGTCCGCCATCTCCCGTTTTTTAACCATACGGTGGTGCTTACTGCTTATACTTGCAATTTGATTGTTCCAAGGTAAAAGATTGAAGTTGTAAGTACCAGCGCATGTTAGGCAAGCTTTGTAAAGCTTTAATAATAGTGTTTATAACGAAGAAAGCCCCTCTGAATGCAACATGCGCCTACAAATAGAGATGCAGGACAAGATATGAATTGTTTTCAGAGCATATTTGAAAAACAATGATTTGATTGATATGTTGGGTTTAACGTCCCAAAACCACTATATGATTATGAGAGACGCGAAAAACAATGACGCCAATGTTCCTAACTTCATTACAACTTGGCGTAGAGTTCAACATTTAAACATGTGTCCCTATGTATCACGCAAAAAAAACTAGAACGTTCTCAATGCACTCACTATTTGCTAATTGTTTTAGAATTTATGTCTATTTCTGAAAGTAATCTGAATGACAAAATTGAAATTTCTGCTACGGGAAACTCTAAATGAACATGCGTATAATAAATTACTTATTATATTCGGAAAAATAAACAATGGAATAGCGCCAAATACAAAGATTTCCAAAATGCTGAGATGTAAACACACATGCATTTTGAAAAGGCTACTTCTCAGCACTAGTCATACATTCCAAACTTTACTTTGAAGGCTGATCCGATTGACCCCTGCATGAGGAACGCTGATACTTCATATGACATGGAAACGCTATTGCTAGCTATCGTTTATAAAACAAGCGCCTGCATGAGCGTTCTGAACTGTTTCAATAACACAGTCAACGGGGTCACCTACGTAATAAGTAAACGGCCTTCGCCTCAAAGAATCAATGGCTGAAATTGTGAATCATTTCCACGTGCAGGCTGATTGAGTTCATGGACAGTACAATCCAAGTATAATAAATTGACTATCTCACCATGAAAAGTACACTTTTGAAAACCCTTGGTTGGTGGATGCTGGAATTGTCGGCAGATATGGTAAAATTGATTGATTTGATTGATATGTGGGGTTTAACGTCCCAAAACCACTATATGATTATGAGAGACGCCGTAGTGGAGGGCTCCGGAAATTTAGACCACCTGGGGTTCTTTAACGTGTACCCAAATCTGAGCACACGGGCCTACAACATTTCCGCCTCCATCGGAAATGCAGCCGCCGCAGCCGGGATTCGAACCCGCGCCCTGCGGGTCAGCAGCCGAGTACCTTAGCCACTAGACCACCGCGGCGGGGCGGCAGATATGGTAAAAAGAATAGTGGATATGGTGGAAATAATAGTGGATATGGTGGAAACTGTAGTGCGCATAATGGCTAGTGACGGCAAGAGTAGAAAAAATGATGGCAGATGGTGGCGGCCGTGGCGAGCCAATAAATGTGAGAGTTCAAAATGCCGGCTGATGACGGCTATAGTAAAAAAAACGGTGGCATATGGTGGTGGTGATGATGAGCCAATGGTGGTGACGGTGAAAAATTCCGGCTGAAGAGGGCGAGGCAAAACGTGCTTGGTGGAAGTAAAAAAAATGGTGGCATATGGTGGTGGTGATGATGAGCCAATGGTGGTGACGGTGGAAAATTCCGGCTGATGGTGGCGAGGCAAAACGTGCATGGTGGAAGGCTTGGTGAGTAAGGTGGATGACGGTGGCGCGACGGAAGCTTGGTGGATGATGGTGGCATGATGAAAAAACACATGACAGTATGTGAAATTACTTATTTGTTTCATTCTTGAATGCGCAGAGATATATGTTTACAGTCAAAAGAAACTAACGCTGTTCATAACGCTTTCTAGCGCGTTTATTTTTTTATTCCTGTGGTGTCAACAACGCTTCAATTTTTGTGGAGCGGAGAATATGCGGCCGTGACTATGTTTGCCTTTCGCGCACGTACTTACATCAGTGTGACATCGGTGATGTGTGTCTTTGTTATCGTGTTTAGAAGACTAGAAGTGTCACTGCGAACAGTGACAATAAATGTTTTACATCGGCACGCAGTTGTCAAGAAATAAATGAAGTCCAGTTCGCAATTGCCCCTTTCAATGTTAGAACAGAAGACAGCGGTCACTTAATGTCGCCACGCTATTAACGCAACTGTGGCATTTCTTGCACATTCTATTGATTGAGCCGTGCCTTCAAGTTAACAAAGAACGTGCGAATATGCATAAACTTTCATTTACAACATGCGTCGAGACGAGCCCCAGCGAATTTGACTTTCACCCTTCTGTTCTGACACCACGATTTATACCAAAGATAAGTCCTACCGACAGAGCCCGTACAAGTGTTATCGGCATTTCTGGGTTTCAGAATACACAGTTTTGACGAGTAAAAATGACAATACAGCACAACTGTGGCGTCATTTACCCCGAATGAAGCTTTTTTTATTGTGTATGGTGTTCGCGCAAGAAGAGAGAAACATCGATGCGACGCGCTTGCAGCACTTCCACCAAATGTACACCTCCCCTCACCAACATCCGCCAGTCACACTCGCCGGCACTTCACTGGCTCTTATGCAGGAACACAGACTCGTCAAATGGTATGCTTACTGAACCAATATGATAGGATATTGTTTCTAGCGCACTGCATTCGTTTTGGTCAAGCCGTTATGTAGTTACTCCTAGCGACAGAGAAACCGTGTTGTGCGGGCACGACTGCGCTGTGCGTTGCGCAAAAAACATCACAATCAGTTGTGTGGGCGTATCTATCGAATGAGCATAGAAGCGTCATAAAGCGTGAACAGATATTGCTCTTTAGAAGGACCGAGAAACGAATCTTAAACTTGGCAGTAACTGCCGATAAGCTACCAGCTCCTCAGTCCACTGAGCATTTTTTTGTCTTGCCGTTGTAAATTCTAACATAGCGCTGTTGCCATTATCACAGTGGCAATCGTTACAGGCAGTAGTTGTTCATGTTTATTAAATATGCAAATTCTAGTAGCCGGTGCAGATTCCGTCCATCTTGAATAAGCGACAAACAAAATTGAAGGTAAGCAGTGAGATTGTGATTTCACTACTTTAACAACAGCGTAACCATCTGTCGGCGGGGTGCAGTGGTTAGTGTGTTTAGTTAGAAACCCGAAGGTAGCAGGTACAATTCCGGGCTGTCACACCTTTTTCTTTTTTTACGGGTGCTTTCCACATCACTTTTATACAATTATTTCTACTATTTCTTTAGTGGTAGCTTGTCATGGTGGTTCTGGCGCTGCTTCACGCTTCAGCATTGCCCACTGGAGCGGCGCATTCGCCATACACCATATGCAAGCAACATTTCCAGCTCCTTAATCCACCAAATTGGTACATGGTGGAATCCACCATTCCTATGGTGGACGTTTTTTCCATGGTGGATGCCGTTGGAGATGTGGTGTGTAAGAACCCAAACTGACAGCTATTAGAAGTTTCGGCACTTGACGTCAACCTTATTGTAGGGAATAAATCTTCCAAAATATGGCTAGAAGAAATTGTGACACTAAAAACATGTAACAGTATCTGAGGTTTTACATCACAAAACCATGATACTAACGCATGTTGTTAGGCACCTACCAAAGTCTTGCGCCGCTTCCTGCTCTTATGAATTCTGCCACACCAACTGACAAGCCAAACGCGCCAAGCTAACCATGCCATGCAACGCTGACTGCACGTGTCACCACACCACGCACTGAAAAAAAAGAAGGCTGGCGGCTTTTCGAAAGAGCGGCACGCGGCGAGACGCAAAAAGAAAAAAAAAGTTGTCGATGTTTCACTAGCGAGCTCAGGACAACCTTTGTGTATTTAGGTAACGGCTTTCCCCTGTGCAGGGTAGCAAACCGGATGTGCGTCTGGTTAACCTCCCTGCCTTTCCTTGCATCTTTATCTCTCTATCTCTATCTCTAGGTAACGGGCACGAGCTCGCCATAAATAAATAGTTGTTTTAGCTTCGGGCGTTTTATTTGTTCGTTACATTATGATTTCAAGATATGCTGGAGAGGAGGGCTCTGGAAAGTTTTACTATCTGATGTTCTTTAAAGCCACTGACATCACACAGAACTCAGGCGTCTCCTATTTCGCCTCCATAGATATATCACATCTACAGACGCTGGTATCGAACCTACGAAGTTCGGTTAGGCAGCCGGGAACGCTAACCGCTGCTCCACCATGGCGGAAGAAACTGAGGAACATAAGTTTGCAACAACAACAAAAAAATCACCGCATATCCATGGAGTGAATGATGAGTGGGACGAAGCGTCTGTCTGTCTGTCTGTCTGTGGCTTTCTGTTCATCTCTCTCTCTCTCTCTCTGTCTTTATGTTCGTCTGTCTGTGAGTCCGTCTGTCTCTGTTGTTGTTTGTTTGTCTGCTTTCACTCCGTCTGTGTGTCCGTCTATTTGTTCGTATGTCTATCTCTCTGTCCCTCTGTCTCTCAGTCTGTCTGTCTGCCTGTCTCTCCCCGTCTGTCTGTCCGGCTATCTGTTCTTCTATTTGTCTGCCTCTCCGTCCGTCCATCCATTTGTCTGTCTGTCTGTCTGTCTGTCTGTCTGTCTGTCTGTCTGTCTGTTTGTCTGTCTGTCCGTCTGTCCGTCTGTCTGTCTGTCTGTCTGTCTGTCTGTCTGTCTGTCTGTCTGTCTGTTTGTCTGTCTGTCTGTCTGTCTGTCTGTCTGTTACGCATATCACAGGACAACGTTAGACTAAGAGTAGCTCCGCGACTAAAAAGGCAAAATAGGAGAGCAGCTGCGCCGGTATTCTAAGGCGAGCACTTCCGAGATATTTCGCAAAACACGATACTGCATGCGTTTTTGCCTCCGTGTGCGGATCTTGACACATGAGCAAAAACGCTATCAGTAGAGACGTGCACGCGTACGATGGAGTTAATAATTGTGGAGGGAAACCATGAGATATCTTACAGGAATCGCTCTTAATGCACCCCGATAAGTAAAATAATATATCTTACGTGTGAAAACCATGGCATGGTTTCTAGGGAAACGGTAGAGTATTCCTGACAGCCTATACATAAAAACCTTTATGTTCTTGCTGTTGAACCTCGTTGTAAAGCGGGTGTCACTGCCGAGCACCGCACTTATCCTCGAATTTGTCGAAGCACCCCAACAACAATCCTGATCAGATTGTGTACGTTGGAGCGTGGGCGCTACTCGTCGATGTATTCGTAAAATGTATAGTTTCCTATTGTTTTACTGGAAGTATGAATGATGCGTTTTTAGGCAATCTTCTGAATATTGAGACAAGCAAAAGAAGTCACATCTTTGCCGGAAAGGCGAAACAACAATAAACGCGATACCAAGAAATTGAAAGGTCATGCGCAGAATAGAAAACAGTTCAAAACATGCCCTGCGTTTCTCACGCGCAAATGACGCACAAAACGTACTCTCAGGTACGGATGCACGCGAATCAGTGTCTAATTTGTTCCTTTGCTGTGTCTGAAAAACGTCCGATTTTCGCAAACGGCCATTGCAATGATTGCAGTGACCTTTGTGCACCCGGTAACTACAGCAGAATCGTTGCAGGTAAACCAGACGCCAGCCAAGGCGTACGACCTTTCCCTCCTCGTCACCGCGAAGTAAGGGCGCGTGAGGGAGCGTCGCTCCCATTTTCTAAGCAGGGCAAATACGCGTAGAAAATTGGAGCGGGTGCCACCGTGCGATGTGTCGACGCGCGCTCATTGGGCCATCTTGCTGGTAATGCTGAAAACGCAATTCCCCCTAGATGCTCGTGAGCAGTGGTAAGTGGTAGATATAAGTAGCTTGCCGTTTGAACGGGGAAGGATGTGCTGCGAGGTGGCTTAGTGGTTAACGCCTCGCTATCACGTCGCAGAGGTCCCACTTTCGATTCCGCGCGCTGGTGTGTTTCTTTCTGAAATTACTCTTTCTTGTGTTTTCATGTATATATATAGATACGTATACATATACGTAGCATGAAAACGACGCCGACGCCCACGCCAATGTAGACGCCGGTGGCAAAATCCAGCCGAGAGTGTTCATATAATTGCTATCGCTATAAAAGTGAACTTGTAGGAACGGAACAGTAATCGAAGTGGGCGCACACTATGCAGGAGCGTCATGACGGTTGTCGAAGAGTCCTTGCAATGAAGACATCTGAGGCTCCCTCCAGGCATTGCGACCCAAATATCTCAGCGCTAATATGTGCCAAGTAACAATTCCCATTGTACAAGCTCTCATGTGTCAGTACAGACTACTGAGAAGTGAGGGGTTACTTTCGTGCTACGCAGGTACCTATGACGGAGAAATGAGTCTGCTTTTTTATTTGCGCCATGACACACGAGGCGTCAAAGCATATCGTGAAACGAACCATTTACTTATTATAGTAGCATAGACAAGGGGGAAAGGGGCACGGGTATGAATAAAGAGACGCACCCCCCCCCCCCCCCCCTTGGCAGTTTCCGTGATAACATCGTGGCCGCTATGTCAGCGTGCTGACAGTGGTTGTGTACCGCGATGCTGCGTATCCTAAAATTGTGCGCGTAGCTACGCATCTTGAAAGGATGTGTGTTTTTCTCTGATACTCAAAGCGATAATTAGCTACACAACTGCTTGTGACAACGACAAAACTATAAGGCGTGATGATGATGTGTACTGACTTCAATGTTCTCATCGCGTTTGGTAACCATTACGAGTAAAAGCAACATAACAACATGCGCAACTAATGCAATTAGGGGCACCTCGCGCAGTAGAAGCTCTGGACAGCTCCGTAGCTTGCCGTTGTGCCACATCTCAGCCTTAAATGAACAGATTTATCAAGTAGAGTGGCTCACAACAGATTGTCACTTCCACGCGTGACTGCAGCGCCCATAACACTTGCCGATCTTAAAGCCGTTTATGACCATGACGTGGCCATCAGTCGCGAAAGCTATTTAAGACGGTGACACATTGCGAAGGGAGTTAGCAGCATCAAAAAATATCGCGTGCTTTCGCCGCACTCATTTCGCCATGGCCGAAAGTCATCCTAGCAAGAAGTTCCTGCTGCGGTTAGGATTTCCAAAACGTGCGACAGTTTGCTTCAACGTCGCCCGCGGATTTGTACCACCCTGCAATCTAAGTACGACTGGAATATGTTGCCTTATGGATGTCGTTGCCAACTGCAACAAAGCCCTGTGGTGTTTGGGTCTTCAGATTCGAGATGACGCCCGTGATGAGGTCGGTGAAGTGGGTGTTGCGATTATTCGAAGTCTCGGCAGAGGATATCTGGCAGCTTTCTTGAAGAGCGACCCTGGACTGTTGGCACTGGCGGTTCTATTCTTTCTGTTCGAGGAACATAACTGCATTGTCGCTGTGGAGCTGTTCGACGTCATCGCGAAAAACCGCGCTGTTCTGTTCAGTCTTCGAAAGATTCCAGCGCTGAAGAGGCTCGCAATCGTCGTCGACCTTGACGAGCAGCCGGAGGGTGTCGGTGGTCTGGTCGAGTTTGTCCAGTCAGTGGTCGTGGCCGATGGAGTGCAGCTGAAATTCATCGATGGCAACTACAGCCCGGATTACCAAACGTCACTTCTTCACAACGCCCTGAGACATCAAGATTCCAAGATTAAGGCACTCGATCTGACTGGCTTGACAATAGGGGCTGACTGCTTCAAAACGTTATGCTCGGCACTAGAGAAAAACAACAGCGTTACTGAACTTGCTGTGGGATCCCTCCTTTTCGGACCACGTTCTAAAGAAACACCTGAATTTTTTGTCAAATACCTTAGAGTAAAAAAGGCAACGCTCAAAAAATTGCAGTTCCATGCGCCTGACGTGAATACGGAAAAGAGCTTTGACCTAATGCGCAACTTAGTTGCAGTCATTTGCGAAATGACATCGCTGGAAGAGCTTACGGCAAAGTGGTTTCGCAGAGCCTCCGACATCGGACTCATCGGTAGTGTCGTCGCGTCTGCCAAGAACCTTCGTACACTCGAAGTGCGGCACTGCTGCGACCTTTGGGCTCAGTCGGATACACCATCTAACGACAGGAGCGTAATAGAACCATGGATTACGGCCCTAGCAAAGACCCAAAGCTTGGAAAGACTGACCATGGATTTGTCTTTGTACACACCTGAGGAGTGCTCCATGTTTATTGACGCGATTGCTGTCAACGTTTCTATCGTGACCGTGACGGTGACGAACATCGGAGCCAATGGCTGCCTTCGAGATGTGTATACCAGAATAAGACATCACAAAATGCATCGGAGGGTTGTTGTTGAAGACCATCACATTGGTCTGAGGGACGTCGAAGAACTTAGTTTTTTTAATGAAGCCAGAGCCGTCACACTCAGTTCATGGCACTTGGAGCACTCGGAGGCTCTATGCGCAGCCATTGACGAACTGGCTGTTTGCAGCCATGTAACCTCCCTTCGTTTACGCTTCCCTGATTACGACAGCACGCTCTACGCGGCTGTTGCGAATTACCTTTCGGCCACGGGGACGGTAAACGACATCGAAGTGTACGTGAATAACATGCGCGATGCAAGTGACGACCACGATGCGACGGCTTATCGAATCATTGAAGTGCTTGCGTCGAATCGAAACGTACAGAAGGTGAAACTAAACTTGGAACGCTTAAGCGACACGTGTTGTCAGCTGATCGCCGATTCTATTCTGCAGAACGGAATGCTTTATGAACTGTCTCTTGAGGCACTGGGTGAACCCTCTTGCGCGATGTTGCTACAGTGCCTCATTCCCGGACTGGTCCACAATTACAGTCTTCTTGTCGCGAGGCTGCCTGACTACCATGGTCGTCTGGATGACGACATGGCAACCTTGCATGACGTCACTCGTCGCAACAGTCGTCTCGTAGATCTAGCGATTCGCTTCGTGACTGGAAATCACCGCGACTCCTCCACGGAAGGCTTACTGCCGCTAGTTTCAAGTCACCCTAAACTGATTCACACTGTAGCACAAAAAGCGGGCGTGACAAATGCGGAAGCTCACTCTATTATCAAACACCTATTGTCGTTTCCGCCTTTCAGCGTTTAGGAAATGTTACATTGGTCATTTGTAGTTTTGATCAGTGGCAACGTACAGTCCTTGGCTGCGTAATAAATGTGGAAGTGTACTTCAATTATCAAAAATTTATACCTTTCATTTTTTCGGCTTGTGTAAGCATCATAAGCGTGGCATGGGATAGTGACTACGTGAAGCGGCGAGACTTCTGCTCAAACATACCCAAAGCTATATTCACGTTTCTGAAGACCGTCGCTACCAAGCACGTCATATTTACTCAAATAATTCAAATGACTGAACCAGCTCGAATCCTATAGTCCTAGTGAGAGGGAGGCCAAAGCAAAAGTGGCTGCCTAAACGTGAACAGAGTAAAGTGTGGTGATTTTTCCAAAAATGTATGTATATAGCTAGGAAACGTTCATTGGGTAGACACAATTAAATTAGAACATGAGAGGGTGTTCGTTTCGGCGTAGAGGTACAATATAAAGCACAAGTGTGTGATACACTAGGTTTTATCCGCAGGCAGTTAACACTAAAGATAGGAAATAAAGCTAATGTCATACCACTATTTGTACGAGGCAGTCGCACCCGCCACGGCGGTCTAGTGATTGTGGTCCAACTGCTGACCCCAAGGTAGTGGGATGGATTAGATTACGGACGCCGAATTTTCAGATTTCAATCCAGGCGAAAATGCTTGAAACCTATGTATTGATACAGCTTAAGGGTATGTATTCCATTCTGTATTTAGGTGCACGTTAAAGAACCCTAGATGATATAATTCCTCCCCAACGGCGTCTCTAAAATGGCACCACGGCTTTCAGACGTTAAACCGCACGAATTATTAGCCGCTTGTCGAAAGTGGAAGAGGGTGCCAATGTATAGGGATTTGATGTAACTTGGAGAAAGGTGCGGCGTAATTCTGATAGATTACGCCGCACCTTTCGGTGAACATTGTTTTCTACAGTAAGCCTGCTGACGTACTTGTAACATTCTAGGTCACTTTCGGCGGAAGAAACCTTGCACGATTTTTTTCACAACACGATGAAAACATTGGAAAGTATTTCGTAGATTCAACAGCTGTTTAAATCTTTATATGTAGGCTTTCGCAGTCTGGGCCACCTTAGAAACAGTGGAGGGTGTATGTGCTGCATATGTGGAGCACAGTAGAATATTTTACCTTATTATCTCGAAGGTTCGCTCTAACATGAGGCGCCTTCGATTGGAACTTATTGCCGCCGCTGCAGAAATTGACAGTCTTGCACAATTTGACGAGGCAACAGTTACAGGCATTGCTTCATGCCGTCAAAGAGAGCACATGTGCCCACATGGTCAAGAAATGGTGTGATCTCGAGGAAAGACGTCACGAGATATCTGTTACCTATTCTTCAAAGAAAAAGAACGTTATGTGCGTGTAAAATAAGGACACTGCGATAGATATATAGGACGATGGCTATGAAAGGAGCACAATCAAAGACACCCGCGCACAATTTGTATTTCTCGCGAATGAATAAGTTCTACCATCCTGCCCAAATGAGCACTGTAAGGTCAACGTGAACTATCGTGTTTTTGCGCCTACCATATCAATGCACGCTCGCAATAATCTCTCATTCTGCACCGTTGCAAAGGTTTTGTGAAACAGCCTTTGAAAACAGTGTTAATACGCCTCCTTTCTTCAGTGGGAACGGAGCTTGGCTGCTATCGCAAATATCGCTAAATTGTTCCCTACCGCGGTAATCGTGTTTCTGTGGCGGTGGAATGGTAGAAGCCTCTCCGCTGCATGATGTCAGTACATGTTAGAGCACTCAAGTCAAAATATTCTGAGCCCGCCAATAGGTCGTCCCCCTAATTGTATCACGGTGTTAGGAGACTAAACGCCAATAATAATAATAATAATAATAATAATAATAATAATAATAATAATAATAATAATAATAATAATAATAATAATAATAATAATAATAATAATAATAATAATAATAATAATAATAATAATAATAATAATAATAATAATAATAATAATAATAATAATAATAATAATAATAATAATAACAATAATAATATTAATAATAATAATAATAATAATAATATTAATAATAATAATAATAATAATAATAATAATAATATTAATAAGTTTATATGCCATCTTTGTGAGATACAGATGGGGGGGATTGTAGAAAAAAAGCCGTCTCTGGACAGCTTGGCTAGCCAACAACCTTATGTAATTGGCAGTGCGGCATTGTAACACACGCACAAACACACACACACACACACACACACACACATATATATATATATATATATATATATATATATATATATATATATATATATATATATATATATATATATATATATATATATATATATATATCCGCCTACGACTTTTGGCTCTCCTGGCCATTTAGTTAATGATATTGATACCATACCTCCGTCCCACAGACCTGAGATGTTCCCCAAGCAAGTCCGAGCTCCTGCTCTACCAATTCACTAGGCGAGGGCCCAAGCCCAAAAACTGGCAGCCGATCTCGAAGAGTGATATCAAACTGTATACGGGAGATGGCAGCGCAATACCCAGAGTCGACTCCATTCGGGTCCTCGGCATGACCATCGAGTCCAATGGTTCCAACGGCAAGGCTATACTCAAGCTCGCCGCCAAGACTGATAACGCGTTTCGGCTGGTTAGGTGGGTGGCCAACCGCTACCAAGGCCTCAAGGAAGACAACCTAATCCGCCTGGTCAATGCCTTTGTGCTCTGCCACTTTTCATATGTCGCGGCCATGCACAATTGGCAGCGGGCCGAGCGTGACAAGATCAACGTCTTGCTCAGAAAGATTACCAAGCGGGCCCTCGGTATCCCGATCAGGACGCGCACGAGCGCCTGCTCCAGCTCGGAGTACACAATACGTTGGAGGAGATTCCTGAAGCGCAGGAGCGGGCCCAGCTCGCGCGCCTTTCGAGCTCCCAGACCGGCAGACATATACTCCGAGAGCTCGGTCACTCTCCGGCTGAAGTGGACAAGAAGATGAGACAGGTGCCCCGTGAGATTCGCGACCTCATCACCGTGGCACCGATACCGAGGAATGTCCATCCCGAACACAATCGTGGTAGGCGACGGGCTAGAGCTGCCACTCTTCTCAAGCAGATTCACAGTGAGGAGCACGGCGTCAGCTTTGTCGCCGCGGCAGCGTACCGTGAGAGCCGAGCCTTCTCCGCAGTCGTCGTGGACTCCAAACAACAAATCACCAACTGCGCACCGGTTCACACTGACGATCCGACGATTGCCGAGCAACTGGTCATTGCCCTGGCCATCCTGGAAGGTGAAAGGGAGGTCATCTATAGTGACTTTAGGTCAGCTATTCGCGGTTTCGAGCGTGGTGTAATCTCCAAGAAAGCCCTGCGCGTGCTCCAGAGTGGTGGCCGCGACGGCATCAAGACCACGTACTGATTTTGTTTCCTGCACATGTTGGACAGGTCCAAGGCGCTCCCCCCAACCTCAAAGAGTCTGCCCACGAGGCCGCGCGCGCACTAATCGACCGCGCGGGTTCCGGGCAACGATTTCAGGCCAACGGGGTTGCGGAAAACAGGGACGCGCCTGCCACGTACAACGAAATAACAAAATATTTTTACCTCGCGCGGAGACTATATCCACTCCCTCATCCAAATATTAATAGGCCACAGGACCTTACGCTCAGACTACTGCAGACCGACACGTACCCTAACCTGAGATTCCTTCACGCTGTTTATCCTGACGTGTTCCCCAATGACGCTTGCCCCGCATGTGGGGATGTATCCACGCTGGCGCACATGCTCTGGGAGTGCAAGGGAATGTACACTAACAGCAACACTACATCGATCAGGTGGGAGGCGGCCCTACGCAGCTCCCTCCTGGCCGACAAACTTTGGGCCGTCCAGCAGGCCCGCAGAGCGGCTGATAGGCTTGGGCTAACGGTCCCGACGTGGGCGCCGCCCGCTGCGTGCTGAGGCGCGCATTGCAGGACCTCAATAAAGTTTCGCAACTAATTCATACCATATTTGCTATGACATAACAACATGTATGATAAGACGAATTGACTAGTCATAACATCACTATCATTGCATGTATGTTATGAATGTCATGATTTATATTTTATGGTCTTGTTGCTCTTGCAGCGGTTTCATTCACAAGACATGCTGAAAAACTAGTATGGTATGACATAACTGGATGGCGAACACAAGTGACAAACCCTAACGGGAAATCATGACATGCATATGATGTAAGTCATCAGTCTTGACTACGCGCCACGCTCATTGTACACACACGGTCGTTTCCCTAGCTTTACATATACCAAATTCTGTAACGCAAGACGCGAATGCAGGAAGAAAGTATTTGCCTGGTGGAAACATGGTAAGTATGATATGCGTGTCATGTAACAACATGACTACTGCCACTATCCTGATGCACTCGCGGTCATTTCGCTAGCTTCACATATTTTTAATTTGGTATTGCGTGACGCGAACGGATGGCAAATGTAAATGACGTGCTAAACATGATAATCATAATATACGTGTCATGTAACAACATGACTGCATGCTGCGTTCATAGTGCGCTCTCCCACGTTTCACTAGCTTCACATATTCCAAACTTGGTGTTACGGGACGTCAATTGATGGCGAAAGTATAGGACTGGTGCAGACATGATAATCATTACTCGCGTACGATGTAAGAACATTACAACATGCCACGCTAGAGATGCACTCGCGGCCATTGCTAGCTTCACATATACCAAATTTGGTATTCATCACCATCATCATCATGAGCATGACTACGCTCGCTGCAGGCCAAAGGCCTCTCCCATGTTCCACCAGTAAACTCGCTCCTGTGCTTGCTGCTGCCAACTTATACTCGCAAACTTCTTAATCCTGTCTGCCCACCTAACGTTCTGTCCCCTCTCCCCCCTAACCCACTTGCCTTCTCTAGGAGTCCAGTTAGTTTCCCTTAATGACCAGTGGTTATCCTGTCTACGTGCTACATGCCCAGCCCATGTCGATTTACTCTTTTTGATGTCAGTTATGATATCCTTAACCCCGGTTTGTTCCTTATCCACTCTGATTTTTTCTTGTCTCTTTAGGTTGCACCTACCATTTTCCTTTCCATTGCTCGCTGCGTCATTCTCAATTTAAGCTGAACCCTCTTTGTAAGTCTCCAGGTTTCTGTTCCGTAGCTAAGTACCGGTAAGATGCAGCTGGTATACACCTTCCTCTTGAAGGATAGTCGCAACGCACCTGTCATAATTTGAGAGCGCTTGCCAAGTGAGTTCCACCCCATTCTTTTTTCTCTAGTTAATCATCTTCGTGGTTGGCTCCGTGGTTATTTTTCGCCATAAGTAGACATAGTCTTTTACAAGTTCAAATGCATTATTGCCTATATCGAAGCGTTGCTCTCTTCCAAGGTTGTCGTACATTACTATCGTTTTCTGCAAAATAATTTTAAGACCTAACTTTCTGCTCTGTTTGTGTAACACCGTAATCATGAGTGGCAATTCATCCCCTGAGCTACTCAGCAATGCAAAGTAATCGGCGAAGTGCAGGTTAACTAGATATTCTCCATTAACTCTTATACCTATCTCTTTTCATTCTAGGCCTCTCAAAAACTCCCGTAAGCATGCTGTAAATAGCATTGGGGAGATTGTATCCTCTCGCCTTACACCCTTCTTGATTGGTATTCTGTTGCTTTCTTTATGAAACACTGTGGTAGCAGTTAATCTCTTGTAAATTTCTTCCAGGATATTTTTATATGCGTCGTCGACGCCGCGATTACGCTGTGTCTGCATGACTGCTGAATTTGGAATCACGTGACGTGTATGAATGACAAAGGGAAATGACACGCCCAAACATGATAATCATGAGATGCGTGTCATGTAACAACATGACTACATGTCATGCTTGTGATGCGCTTGTGACTGTTTCTCTAGCTTCGAGTACCAAATTCAGTATCACGTGACGCGAATGAACGACAAAGGTAAATTACACGTCAAAATATGAAAATACGGGCATGCGTGTCATAAAAAACATGACTACATGCTAGGCTAATAGGGCGCTTGTGGCCTATTAGCTTGTGCTCGTGTATAGATAACGAAGGTAAATGACATGTACAAACGTGATCATCATGACAAGGAAGTGATGTACGGCATTATTTACGCCCGCCTCGTAACGTTCTGCTGATTTTCATGTGACATATGAACTGTCTTCTTTTGTGGTTCGCATATCATCGATTCCCCCTCTATGTGGGTTCTGCCAATTTTTAGTTTATAATCAATACCGTAACGTTATAATACTAAATCTTTGCTGTTTACAATAACAATATATTTTTATGATGCTATTAATATTATTGTTATTTGTAGTAATATATTATTATCATTATTATTATTATTATTATTATTATTATTATTATTATTATTATTATTATTATTATTATTATTATTATTATCGAAAAAAGCGGTCGTGTGTGATGTCAAGTGTATGCTGCCCACGGCCTAGCCCAGTATGCAGACGGCCCAGGCGTTACAGCGTAGTTGATCCTCAGCACCCAAAATATCGTCTGCTCATTTTGAGCCTATGGCATCTCCTAACGAAGACATCGTTTTTTGCGCGTCTCCAAGGCTTAGGCGCATTCATAAGGGGGGGGGGGGGGGGCTTCTGCCACTCTCTTTAATTTTGAGTTAGTGCCACCAAGTCCGCCCTATGCCATCTCTCATCGGGACTAGTCGTGTCATAATTGAAGGTGCAAGCTTGTAAGAACGGAGATTTCGACGCCAAGGGCTGCCGAGGAATTTGACGTTGCATTGGAAGAGCTGTATCTTTCCGATTTTCGGCTCCGAAAAGCCGACGATTCAAAGGTGGGCCGTTTTGAAGAGCACGTCATCAATCTATTTTCATTTTTGAGCCTCTGGAAAACAATGAAACTGCTATCCTTTATAATACCCCCAACAATAAGTGTGGGTGCGCTGCAACAAGACTTAGCTCCCTGAAACGAAAAAACAAAAAAAAAACAAAAAAACCCTGCGACGTAGGGTTTCCTCCAATCAGCTCTGGCGCTGCGATCGTTCAGCCTTCATGGGAATGATGGGTAGTACACGGATTCACCTAGTCTTTGTGCTTGCTAGTTTCAAACGCACTTGAGGCTGTGTTTACAATTGTGCTTTGGTTTTGTTCCGAATAAAAAGAAACCGCTGTGAACCTGGTGAGGAATCTTCGATTGGCCATCTTAGAAAGGCAACGTGGTGAAGCGTAATTCGTTATCCTTCGCTGAACTTCATCTTGCGAGAAAGCGGATTGAGGCCACGCGGAGCCAAACGGAACCGCAAAAAAAGATCAGACAAACTCTTCTAGCTTTTCAGCCCCTATAGGCACTAGTGCCAGAGTACCCTTTAGTGTATTTTTAGATATAAAGCACACATCAGACAACAACATGACACGTCCTTCTATTGGCAGAAAGCACATTGACTTTTTTTTTATTTTCTGCTCCCCTTGCGCAAGCATTGCTGCAACGCCGTGCGAGATTACGCCCGTCTTCTGCCTTCGTGGCGCGATTCCGAATATGTCTGTGGCGCTTCATAAAAACATTTCGACCTGTGCACGCCTGTGAGCATCGCCACCACTCAATTTCTTTGCGAATACTTTGAGAGGATGCAAAATTCCTCAGTCCCAGTAAGCCTTGTTCACAGGTGTACACCCGTGTTCGAACGTTTAAGAGGTGAGCAGCCTGTCAAAACGAACACCGCTCGACGACCACTGCCGTGAAGGGAGAGCAACTGGATTTTGACGAAGACAGGGACAGCTGGGAGGGTTATGAGTGTAGTGTGGGGGTACACTTCAAGACTCATGATATTACCGAAGAAAAGAAGTGAAGGATAATTTTCGTAAATAGTTTGCACACCAATACGAAACACTTATTGGCAGCTCGTCAGAGGTATAAGAGGGCCTCGAACTCAATGAAGCTGTTACAAAGACTCTAGTGGAACAGACTGTCTCGACATGCAGAGAAATAGAGAAATCACACCAGCTATTCACAAAAAGCATGCATGCGATTCGTAAAAACAATTTGTAGTGACATCACCCGAGATCGCAAGAAGGGTTAGCTTTAGTAACGCACTTGACGGGACGTGATTGAAACACTTTACTTGTGGGCTGCACTGCGTAACTTTGCATAGATACTATTAGGAAAACGTCAATGTAGCTAAGTAATGCGGAATACGCCGTGATGGCTTACCATTTTCATTTCACTTAGTCATCTTTTAATGGCAGCACCTGTTGTTGATGTCGCTGGCAATTGGTTTTCACACATATTTCGCCCGAGGCTTCCCCACTGATTCGGATCGGCCTTCGCTAGGGTGCTGTGCCCTTTTAAATTAATAAAGCAGTCTTCTCCTTTCTGTGCTCTACCCCTTAGAAATGGGCCGTAACTTGGAGTCGCAGCAAATTAGGATTCACCTTGCATCTCACAGTCAATGAGGTTGCCAATCAAAGCACTGTTGTGCGGCTTGGTCTATAAGTCTTTCAAGAGTAAATTTATTAGCGGCACACAATTTTTATCTCGACTGAGGGTCCACTAAGTAGGCGGCAAGTGCAAGAGTGTGATATTAGATTCACAACGACACTTAAACAGTCATCTCATACTTAAGGCGGAAGCCGCACAAGCTTCAGTAAATGCAAAATTAGCTCAATGTCGGTGTACCACAATTAGCTAGATAAAGACAAGTGGTGCAAAAAAGCTATCACGTGACGACATCAGCATATACCATCGCGCCATCACCTATTGCCAGAATTGCAGTGATCAAGGTGTCGTGGCTTTCTTCGGCATCATCAATACCCTAATTCGGCAGCACCTGCATTAATTTATGCCTCAATGAAATTGTCCTTCGCATTTCACCTAAAATCGAATACACAAGAAGAGTAAAAACAGCGTTTCCTCACCTTTTTTCTGAAAGCATATCTCTTCCTGGGCATTACAGGGTTAAATGAAATAGTGGACTCATATGCAAAGCCTCAAAATTGTCAAGCGATGGGCTTCTGATAGCATTAACTGAAAAAGACCACGTGCCACAACTACCCGAACTTAGAAGTACTGGCGAAGGTACGGTTGCAATTTCTGTCCACAGTTTCCTAAACACTACCAGGGGGGGGGGGGTTGATACCTGAGGAAAACGTTTTGTGCCTAATTGACGAAGATCTTCTTGAGGACAATCATCTCATACTTCGGGCGAAAGCCGCGCGCACAAGCTTCAGTAAATTTCTGTCCACAGTTTCCTAAGCACTACCAGGAGGGGGAAGGTTAATGCCCGAGGAAGACTTTTTGGCCTAATTGACGAAGATATTCTATAGGACTTTTAAGAACAAGGTGTGATCAACGTTCAAAGCGCAGTCACCCATCGCAACAACCAGGTGCTTTTGTACCGGAAATGTAATACCTCCTTTAATACATGTGAAGTTACCACCTCTCTTAAGGCGCGTATGTGAAACTCAATACCAGACCGTTCATACCCAACCCCAGACGCTGTTTGAAATGTTACGCATTCCACACACGCAGCTGGAAGGCAACAAAAACCGAATGCAGCGTAAATGACCACATTTACGAGCACTACTCTACATCGCTACCTCACGTTAACTGCAATGCAGGTCATTTATATTATTGCCGGCCATGCCCATTCTTAAAGAACGAAAAACAACTTATTGCTCTAACAATCATGAGAAAATTGGAGCCTATCCACAAAGTGAATGAAAATGAGTGCGCTGAAGCGTCAGTCCGTGCGATTGCCCGTGCGGTCGTTCGTCCGTCCGTGCATTCGCCCATGCATCCGTCCGTTCATGCATCCATCTGACCGTCCATGCATCTGTCCATACTTCCGTCTGTCTGGCCATGCATGCGTCCAACAATGCATCGGCCCATGCTTCCGTCTATGCTTTCGTCTGCGCGTGTATCCGTCCTACTGCACACTTCTTTTGAACCAACTTCATCTACGAATTGAGACAAGAAATGGCGATGAGACAGCGCGATCTATTATACTTTTCGGGAAATACAGCCATCAGCACGTTTAGCACGAACGCTCCGCCACGTGTTTTGCAGCAGTTTATTGAAGCTGACACCATGTGCGTTTGAGTTTGCCAAGATGCTAACCATATATGCCGACATACTATCCAAGCCTACCAAGATATTATCTCGGCGAAAGCGCCCAGCACTTCGTGGCTGGCATTAATCAAACTAGCCCTGGTCACGCATTGAAGTGTTTGTGTTAAAGGTGCTGACGGCTGCATGGCCGGTTGCGCCTTATGCAGGGCAAGGTTAGACAAAGAAGAGCTTCGCCTCTCAAAAATCTCGTTTTACGAAACACGCCAATAGTTATATTACCTGTTCTGAGGAAGTGACGCAGTCGGAGGCAACAAAACTGAGGCATGAGGCGTCCTCCGAGACCAAAGAAAGTGGTCTGGTTCTGACTTCTTCCGCCCTCTTGATTGGAGCAAAGTCTGCTGCTATGTCAACCAGAAAGGGGTTCATAGACTCTGCTGTTCCTGGAACCTAAAATCAAACACCAAGGGCTAAATATTTTAAACCTGGGTGATCTACATTCATTTGTCTTGACTCAGCTTCTCACTCACCGTCTTTTTTCACTGGTTTCACCTAGCTGCTGTCATTAATGTATCTTCCGCGTTACTCATTATTAGCGCTAAGCTTCGTTGCTGGTTGCTACTGCGCACCGACACGAATGTGTACATGGAAAAGGTTAAGCTAGAAAATGTAGTATCACCAAACATAAGCATCGCCGAGCCGAACGAATTAGTAACCGCAAGGTTGCCAGCAGCAGCAGAGCTATCAATAGCTCAGTCATTTCGCCATGTGTGAAAAAGACTGAAGCCGTGGTAGATACAGTATTGCAGGGAAGTAAAGAAGCTACAAAAAAGAAACTTGTGGTTTATTAAAAAGGTAGGCCACATATGAGCACTTCGCGAAGTGCAAGCAGGCAAATGTCAAGGCGCGCTTTGTTTGAGGCAAACCAAAGAGTCATCGTGGGGAAAATATGTGTCTGTTTTAAATGGCACAGTCCCGTCCCAAAAATGGACCACCCCACTGAAGAGAACCCTGATATAATGCGAAGCAGCAGTGGTGTGCTCAACCCGGTGGGAACGGGCGTTGATGTGGGTGCTATAAGAATGGTTTGAGGCGAAACGGTGTGTAGTGCCTACTCTAGTCAACGTTTGTTTCGCCGATTTATCGCAGATACACGAGCAGAAAAAGTTGATTGAGTGGCGCGTCTGCAGCAGCCACATGTTTTAAAACTGTGCCCGTATGGCTGCTGCCACGCACAAATAAACCTGTCTAGTGTTTCCACTCGACGTGAGTTCGAGCTTTGCGAGTGGTGGAAAGGGTGAAGCGATATAGAAACGTGTTGCGAGCAAGCGGGTGGGCCGGCAGCTGCTGCGTTTAGGAAGAGAGTGACGTCATTGCGCAGCTGCGACTTCACCCACTTGGCACCGCTCCAACACCTGTGATGTGGCCCTACGGGAAAGCATTACGCAGGCTCAGAAAAGAGCTACTTCACAAATAAAACGTTGGGAGCAACTAAGAAAAATCAAGGGTAACTCGCTTCTTGACGAGGCATGTGATGGCATGAAAGACGTTAACGCTTCACATTAAATGCTAACTTCCACGAATTAGCTCTGGCAGAACAGAGGGTCACACGGAGGAGAGAGGATCACACGTAGGAAAAAAAAAAACCAGCTTCGCAATAGGAGTGCTCGACCTGAAGGAGATGCGGAGCAGGGCAGCCTTCCTTGTTTCTAGTCGGTTTTATTTTTGTTTGCTGACCTCTGTTTGTGTTCTGTATTTTCACGGTATTTATTTCTATTTACTTCTCCCTCTCTCATCGCGTTTCCTTTTTTGCCCAATTTCCACATTTTTTTTTAATTTTTCTCTTTTTTCTATTTTATGCGTGCTTGTTCTTTTTCTGTACTTTTACACCTGATTTTGCCTCTGCTACGCAAGCGACATTAGCATTGCACAGCCTGAAACCCTTATGTGCTTATATGAAGCTCTTGTATGCAAGTGCTGGCGTTGCCTCCTGAGGTGTCGTTTGAGTTCAGCACCTCTTTTCGAAACGGGTAACCGACAAGGATCGCCCAATCAGTTTTACTTCTTCTAATATTAATACGGGCTTTTAACTAGTGGGGTACGTAACAAAATACAATGTACGAGAAACTACTTAATACGTAGTTGCATGCATTTTCAACTCCAATTGTACTTTGAGTACGTACTTTCGTGCGCTAAAATAATAAAACGCACAAAAAATTACCTAATTAGAATGCTGAAATACCGAAGAAGCACAGCACATGTAATTTATTATGTGAATGTTCAGAAGCTAATGTGCAGTGTCACCAACCACGCCATGTGTCTTCTCTTCAGCAGTTGCAAGCTTCACACGGTGGCACTCTGCGAAAGCCAAGGGAGTTTCGTGAGAAAAAAGAATGCGCATACGATGCAAACTTGCTAAGCACTGAACGCATAGTTATTTAACAATACTGCCGATTTCGTGAAAGAATATAGCAGGGAGGGCACATGAAAGTGAATATTTGTTTACACAAAGTCGTATAGATAAAAAACACGAGAAAAAACCAGAATTACAAAATGACATACAACTCATAGATTATACATTGACATTATAAGAACACACAATCAAACAATTTTAGTAATAGCAAAATCATGAACTGGGTTATAGCTAAAAACGACTGCGAAAAAATAATGCATGCATTTGTAATAAGGGGTAGGGTGAACAAGTAGACATTATTATTGAACAACTCATTCAAACAATTCTCAGAACAACTGATCGAAGACATGTCACTTAAATTAAAGCGTTCATAAAAACAAAAAACTTTGCATTGGTAACACGACAATGACTCATCGCTTATTGGGGTTATTGATGATGTGATGTCGCTAGTGTGAATTGCGAGGCAAGCAATTCGCTTTCAATCGCAGCTGTAAACAAGTCGCTTTCAATCGCAGCTGTAAACAAGGTGGGTTTCATTGAGTCACAATCTTTATTGGTGAGAAAAAATGAATATTTAAAGCAATTAGTGTTACGAGAATATTCTACAAAAGTATAGGAATGATTAAGACGGGTGAGTGTGCCGTGAAAAAAAGATATATACGTTGAAGTATCTATTGTTATTATGTGGTGGTGTAGTCGAAACATCAGTTTTAGTCTTCTTAGTTTTGTTCTGTTTTGTAGTGTTACAATGCCATCATTATTGAGTAGGTGCGTCGGTGAGTCTGTCAGTCTATACTTGTTGAAAATAAACCTTATTGCTTTTCTTTGAATCACTTCTGCTTTATTATTTTGTTGGTAAGTATACGGGAACCAGACAGGGCTGGCATATTCTAATATACAATTTAAGCCCAAATTGGAGAAAACGGGACTAACGGCAGCTGTTAGTCCTCTTGTCCACTGTGCGTGTCATGCGCAGAGCGAAAGTGTCGTGTGCAAAACTTTGAGACTAACTGTTCGTCTCCACTGGGCAATGGTCGAACGTGGAGATCAACAGCAGCATTTAGTCCGCGAGATTCGGTCCTCTCAGTCAGTCCATGACCACTCTGTGCCAATACAGTTTGGAACAGTTAGCGTGTACTCATTCATTGTAGCAGAGTGCAGTTTTCATATCGCTCTGTGTCGGTAATCGCCATTGAGTGGGATGTGAATACTCGAGTTGGCAGATGATTGCGTGAACGTGCAGTGAAGCACCCAAAGATCATGGGCATGTGGTAGGCGGAAAGTGGTGCTTCATGCGTCGCACATTTCTGATGATCCGCACTTCATCCTCGTAATTCAGTGTTACACAGTGTTCTCCCACTGTATAGCGCCGGTCAATCATGCGGGCGAACAGCCGTTCGCCCCCATCTTTGAACGTGCGCTGTCCACTTCTCGGACTTCAAACTTTTGCTTTCTGTGTCACCCGTTCTGCATTCCATGTTTTCCGACTCCGTATGGACCGTGAAGTCGTCCGAGAAGTCTAATGCATGCATGTTTGATTCCATCTCGTTTGAATAAAAGTGATCGCAGGACGCACAAACTGGTGTGCGCATGAAAATTAGGCTACTGCCACGAAAGCAGTAAGAACATATGGCTTATCTAGACTGTGTTGGACCTTCGTTGTAACTACGTTTTAGCCGGGAGTGCATTAGTTACTGGTATGCAATAATGATACACTACTGACCCGGCCGACCTCATCTACATTATACATTGTTCCGTGACAGTGGACCCTTCCATATCTTACTACGCTTTGTTGCATAGAATATTTGCCTTGAGGAGAAGCCAACTTTCAAAACCCGCTACGGCAACAAACGATTTGGCACACGACAGCAGTTGTGGGGTCACATGATGCCGTTTATCTCCTGAAATGAAAGCAGAGTGTGCAGGAGGAGAGGAAAATTGTATGCCGAATGATTTAGTCGTCCAAACTTACTTCCCCATTTTCATCACTGGTCTCGCTGAGTCACTGCACTGTACACCTTGTGATAAAAATTTTCTGCAATGCCCAAACGCCGTGAGAGATGGTTCTGCACAATCACCAACACACTCTCCTTCTCACTCTCCTTCTCACTCGCCTACTACCCCCCCTATTTTGTAGACTCCACCCCATTTCCTCAGACTAGAATCCTGTGTAAACACCCGCTCATGTTTTAAAGCATCTTTTCAATTTATATTTAATTGCTAATCAAGTACATGCAAAAGCGAAGACGATGCAGCTTCTCTACTCCTCATTTTCAAACAAGCTATTACTGTTCCAGACAAACTGTTTCTATTCTTCATGTGTGACCGCAGTGTTCAATTCAATGGGCGTTTTTTCACTGTATTGCCAAACATATGTTGTTGCCCTTGAACAATGCAGATAAAGGTGCCTCAGTACTGCCCTAGTAGTTCTTTCCAGACTTTCAGCGTTCGACATGGCAGCTGTGTAAATAAAAAATACAAGGAGCATTAAACTGGGTTTGAAAAACTGCATGGTGGCAAAGTGCATGCTCAAGCACTTCTCACCAATGCACCGAGCCACGCCACACATCATGATCATCACCACTGCAGCAATAAATCGAGTTATCTTTTGAGGACTCATGATACTTGTTGATACATGGGTTCACATCTTGCTTCTTTACAAGGACACAGCTAACTGTTCTTGTAAAACTTTACTGCCCTATTTTACTTTACTTTACTACCCTAGGAAGTACCGTCTGGCTAACCTCCCTGCTGAGGTTCTTAGAGTAAACCGTTTACCACTCTTTGTTACTAAGCCACCAAACTTCTCGCTAATGACTGGCAAACTTAAAGAGTCTTTTCACAGTCAAACAGGCAAATCTGATGCCTTAATTTAAGCCCGAAAATCTCTTCGAAATGTCTTCAAGCGGTTTATTGATAGCTTGACATTGTGAAGTTGGTCATTTAGTTCTAGTGGAGCCCGCCACAGTGGTGTAGTGGTTACAATGCTCAACTGCTGACTTGAAGGTTGCGGGTTAGTTTCAAATTGCAGTGGTTGCGTTTTCATGGCAGTAAATTGCTAGAGGACTGTGTTCTGTGCAATTCCAATGCACAATGAAGACCAACTCAAGTAATCGAAAATTCTGAAGCCTTTCACTATGGCATCCCTCAGTCATATTGCGGTATTTATATGTAAAACCGCAGATAATATTATGATTATTACTTCTTATGGGGTAGCTTTGCGGATAAGAGCACAGATCTTGCTGCTTGACATGTGGCTTAATAATGCTAAGTACTGGTACATCAACTGAGGCAAGGGCTTGAAATATAAAACGACTGGCCCACAGTCTTAGAAGTATTCACTTAAGATGGTTGGTAACACATCTAACAAAATAAAACTTCAGAAAAACCAACAAATATGCTGTTTCGTACGTCCATCCTGACAGATTTCGGCAACCATTGACAACAGAGGTTTTACATGCATGGTTTATACTAACATTGCCAGAAGTTTCATTCCACATTAGACAAGCTGAACAAATCAAAGCCTAGCTACAGGAAGCTACATATGTGTCTTGCCGAACAAGAAAGGTCAGCACGCAGATTGCTGCAGGGGTTATGGTGCTCGGCTGTTGAGCTGCCATTAGCCAGCGTACATTATTCCACAAAATGATGAGAATACACAGAACCCCCAACTATCAATTACCACAACTCCCTTTTTGGGACAATTTCTCCATTATCGTACAGATTCAAAAGACAAGGAGCAAAGGTATCGACAGTTTCATAAATTCACTGCTAATACGATGTTGAAATAACAAAAAGAAACCGGTGCTGGTCAAAGTGCACAATTACCAGACTCCTCGTAAGGATGTGCAGCCTGCCAACGGTGACGAAAAGTGACTAGATTTCAAGGAAGTCAAAGGAGTCAGAGTTTTGTGAAACCGAGACACTATCACACCTGAACTTGCACTTGTCAATCGCTACAAATTTGACTTCATGGGTGGTAGGAGGTAGGAGACCTTTGAAACACTCCGGCAGTTTGCTGACATCAACGGGCTTGCTCTGTGATGTTGAAAGTCCTTCATACAGTTCGTAGAAGTTCATCTGAAAGCTCTGCTTTAGCTGATGTCGTTTTGAAAGTGTGAATGTAATGTTCTTGAAATTCTTCACATACAGGGTTAGCTTTTCAACTCCTGGTGCTCGCTCTCAACGCGCATGGACCAAAGACGTTTTAATGGCCCCACCTCACGCACGTAGCTTGCATGGTGCACCTTAAATTGCATTTTTGATAACACAACTTGACGACCATACCTGTTGGCGAACTCTGTTAGAAAAGTTTGTACAAGTATATCAAGGTAGCGAGGCGCTTGGCTTCGATTTCCGGAGAAAAAACAATGTCCATGATCTGGCAAAACTGTAATAGGAGTTCGCACTCTGAATTTCCCTCATGAAGTTTCCCTCCAAGCATAAGCGGTACGAATCGCAGCAAACACCTCTTGCCTGATGCTGTCCCTTTCAGGTTTGCTTTCTTCAAGACGAAGGTCATGTTGATTTGAGCAGGCTTGTTCTTTTTGTCATTGGGACCAAACTCAAACGAAGAGATGTCCTCCACATCCTTTTTTGAAATGACAGCAGAAAAAAGTAGGCCTTTCAGTACTTCACGCAGGACACACTCAGCTGTCCTTTGCAAGTTGCCGTGCATAATATCTTGGGGCAGGTGGCGGGTGACGTGAAAGTAAGGCAGTTGAAGAAGTGACGACTCTTCATTGACACCATATAGACGCTTTTTATAAATGATACTTACAGCAAGTGCTTGTAGATGGAGCTGATGCTTGTTTGCCGCACGTGCTTGACACACATGATTACTTGTTTTGTCCGCAAGCTGCTTTGAAGACAGTATGCAAAATCTGCACACTAGACCGCTGCTACAACAACATGAAAAACCTCCCAAGAGGTTCAGTGATAGGCTGTTACCGCAAAAGCCGAAAACAAGCACCTCAGCACACTGCTCCATGCCATCTAGATTAAAGCTCATGCCATCCTAATACAGGTGTTCAAGATCACCTACTAGTGGCTGTAAAATAGCTTTCAGGCCATACTACCATAAATGTACCGTACAATCATCACCAGATAGATGTTATGCTGTTGCGACCTGTATTTCACATGGAGATTCGAAAGAATATACTGAAAAGCCAGGATCTTGTGGTTGCCTCACTTGGCACCCAGCGGATCGACGATTTCTATTTCGTCTGAGTAAATTAAAAGAACAATTGTGTGTGTTGTTGTTGGTGAGACAAAAGACCGAAGGTGCTGTCGGTGCAGCTGGTCATCTGTAAAATCTCCGTAGACCGTAGGTGTGTGGTTCTCAGCCTCTGGCGTTGCTAAGTGAGCAGCAATGTCTGGTACATTACAAATAACAGAAAACAGCTTAGGCAGGGGCACATAGTGGTATTTAGAATTTAGGCCATTGGCCTGTTGCTTTGGTGCAACAAGAGCAAAATTTGTCTCCACATATTTATTCCTTTTTCGCCTGCTTTGCAGGCCAATGAAAATTTGTTCAACAAAATTACATTTCAGCAAGCTGTTCCGGATAGATGTTGGCTTAGATCTTGACGTGGCATTTGAAATTTCATTCACGTATGCGACAAACAACTGCTCAAAAACAAAGCGCAGTTCTTAAAATAATTTTTCCACAGCAATGTGTGGCAAGCTCGGCTGATCAATGACACTTAAAGAAACTTCCACAAGGTGCACTTCACTTGCTCTACAAAGGTACGTTGGCCATTGCTTGGCGCTGCACTGCTCTTCAGCGGCAGCTGCTTTGACTGATACCCGCTATTAATTCCATCCGCACAGTATAAATCAGAAGGGTAGTCAGGCCAGAACTGAACGAACAGTGAACAGCTGACATTGTCAGTTGCCGCAGAATGAGAGCCTGAAAAGTTGCTTTCACCCTCTTTTAGCACATTTTTGCGCTGATGATAGAGGTGCGAACGGTATAAGGAAAAAAATTTGTATGTGTTTGCACAGCCGGTAATACCACGAAAATTCTGAATCGAGGTTCAGCGCTGTGGGCTAAACCTATGTGGCTTAGAATCTTCGTAAATTGAGGGGATGAGAACGGACACCTCGGGCAGCGTTTCACCTCCATTGCGGATCACGAATGTGGACACATTTGTTGCTGCTCAATGAGTCAGTCACGGAACCTGGGCTACCAACAACGGAAACGAACCGAGTCGTCAGAAATAGTAAATATACAGTTACACACGCACATCACTGTGCACAAGAAAATAAAAGCAATCGCTGCGCGTGCACAGTCTGACAAGGTGCCCCCGTAGCGTTACGGCCAGACAGCACGTCCGGCGGTCGCGTCGTGGGCTCTCGCACAGAAACAGTGGTTGGTGAATATGCCAGTTGTAATCGTTCTCTGACACATCGTTTTTCCTTCGGCTTCCATTGCTTTTCGTGAGTCACTAATACGGGTATGACTCGGCTGTCTCCAGAGAGCCATTCCGCACGCGCGCTGTTGAGCGTACACAAGTGGATGTCACACGGCGCCTCTTGCGACGGAGAGTAAGAAAAAAAAGCACACACACCTTTTAAGTGTACTGTGTATTCAACGACATAGAACTTTATGCTTTGAGACTGTGAAGCGTCTGTCATTTCACAGGTGTTTTTATCCGCAACTGTTCCAGATAACACCCACACTAGGTGTTCTGTGGTAGCGTCGGTGGCGCCAGAAGCGCGTCGCAAGTAAAGCGCGTGTTCAGCCATCATTTAGCCTGATTCAGCTGCACAACAGAGATTTCCTGCGTCAACGGAAGCTGAGTTTTTCTTTGTCACGCAAGTTCACAGCAAGTTTCATGGCGGCATCGAAGTGTCTAGTCACCTACGGCAATAAAAACGTCGTTGTCACCTTTCATGAATTGTGAAGGAAGGAAAATCTATCTGAACACACCGATACGAGCAACATTTTTGAAGGTCTTGACTTCTCCGCAATGAGCTTGAAGGTAAGCTATTTGACTGTCACACTGCATGACAGTCCGCAGGCTTGCGCACACAAGAAGGGGGGGGGGAGGTGTACAATGTTTGTTTTATACGTTGAAGTGATTTCTGTGTGATTAATGCCTCATTGTAGGTTCCTTGTGATACAGAACCAAGGGGACAAATGACAAAAGCAAAGGTAGGAAAGAGTTATTGAAAAAACATTTTACTCGCCGCACAAATGGCAGCCAGCTCTCGAGTGTTAATGGAGCAGAAAGCAGCATTCGTGGTGCTAAATGAAGGAGCGCGAAGATCTGTATGTTAGATTTCCCGCAGTGCAAAGCTTGAGCTCAGGTTGATTTAACGTACATGCCACTTACGCTGTAACATCGTATAGTATTAAAAATGTAGAGCACAAATTGACAACCACTAGTCTGTGGTCAAGGCTACTTGCTTGAAATGCTCACACATGCACAGCACTTTTGCAGTATCAGTCGATGACAACAGACATAAATATGAAGGTCTCATTTTTTATTATACGTAGCCCAATAGACTCGAGGACACTGAAGCAAAGTTTGGCAAAAGAGTTCTTATTTGTACTTTCTAAATTTCTAGTAACTACGGCATAAGTGTAAGAAATTTCAAGTAAGTGAAGAAACTGACACAGAACGTTCTGATAAAACATACAGCGCTCTGCCAATTCAACTATAATAGCTGAGAAAACGAACACTTTTCCAGCCATTCATATTCAATTGACGGCATACTAGGGTACTCCCCCGAACTGATGCTGAATTCAATTGATTTCCAGAAACATCAATTGCCTGAAATTGTTATTTCAACCTAATGCCAAAGTCCGCCAAGTTAATACAGCTTGTTTTGCCAATATTGTAAACGGCTAAAGAAGTTAATAATTAATATTTTTACACATTGGTTTGACCTGTACTTATTTATTTACTTATTTACTCATTCATTCATTCATTCATTCATTCATTCATTCATTCATTCATTATTTCGTACTGCCAATTCTAAGAAAGAAATTTAGCAGAGACAATATAATATCCAGTATGTATACTTTGCTTTAACAACTAATATATTAGCCAACCTCTCCAATTTAACTTCATGAGGTCAAAATGATAAGGACAGCGTGACTTTATGGCATTATAATGTGGTTTCATGTGACTTGTGCTGATAGTTCCATATTGTTTGGCTACTCAGGTGTTGTAAAATGTGCAAATTCACTTTAGAAATGCGATAAAGCAGTATTGCGATGTTCACATGTCTAGCTGAATTAGTCTACTTGTTAAGTGCGCTAATAATCCAGCGCAACATCACACTGTGAAAATAAACATTTGAAAACACATTCTACAGAAGGCAATGATTTATGAAGAGTGAGGTGTGTTTATTTTCGTGAATTATGTTTCCACTAGGTCTTCGACGATGACTTTGACATGTATGTCAACATAAATGACGACTTCGTCATCCCAGCCAAAGCAAGACTTCTCATCAAGAAGACAGTACAGTACAGGTAAGGTTGCTGATCAATTGCGTGCTTTTTGGTAGCAATACTTACTGCCTAAATAATATATCACCTGACTGAAATGTTACCATTGTGTGACAGCAAGCTGACTATGCCATTTAAAAAGGCACTGACATTAGCAGCCACAACCATCTAGAGACCAGCTGGACTGCAGATTAAGAGAAAAAAACAGAAGCCATTGCCATTTGCTACTCAAGGTGCTGCTATGCGAGCTCTGTAAGCTTGTCTGTGATGCCATCATTACTTGGGGAAGGGGCGAGTTATCGCAGCAAAGCACAAAGAGGCACTGAAAATATCACCGTAATGAGATAATGAAGACATTAACAGGTGCAGTTAGCCCAGCTGAATGATCATGTATGCTTACTTTGAAACTGTATCAAGATATTCTCAAGGCTATGCTCGCTACTAATGCTGATACCGTGGTACACATGCATGCATTAGAATGAAACAACACAATTATCTTGAGCTCAAAACTTTAATGTCGTCATTTGTTATTCACACATCACTTGATGCCTGTAAAAAGTACCTACGTGTGCGTTTCATATGAAAGAATTGATGGGTGTGAACTTTGTGAGCAGATTTCAATTCGCGAGTCCAGAAAAGTTAAGGTTGTTAAGTAGAACTGCTGAACATTTGCTGAGCTTTGTCTTGTGACAAAGCAGTTCGAAGCCACATAAAGCCAAACGAATAAAGCTTATACAAAGCCGTGTAGGACCCATCATTCCCATGGTGGCAAAGGTGCCATGCATTGCAGTTCCCATAAACACTAGTGCTGGATTTCACTCCAGTGTATCGATACAAGTCATCAATAACATCAACGAATGCACGATTGAACAAAAGCTCGTGTTGTTGTTGCCACTCCGCCGTCTTGGTTCAAGGACACTGTGTACTCCATGTACAATCTGTAAATATATGTCTACCCTCTGTTTTCTCACCCCGTGACATTTTGGTGGTGGTTCGGGGTAACAAGATGAAGCTACGCAGCGGCCGACGCTCCGTTTCTTCCATGGTTGCACAAGAGGGTCTGGCTCCAGCTCCCGCAGCGGCCACCGCAACGAGGACAATTATTTCCCAGCTGAAAGACCCTAGCACGTTCTGCGGGACTGACAATGTCGATATTGAAGAATGGTTGCCGCTGTACGAGCGAACAAGCAGGAGTTATCGCTGGAACCAGACGCGCATGGTGGCGAACATCCTATTTTACTGGAAGGGGACAGCCAAATTGGTTTGAGAACCACGAAGCAGAAATTGGCAGCTGAGATGCGTGCAAAGAAAAGATGCGTGCACTGTTCGGCAAATCGACTGGCAGGAAGACAGCGGCCAAAAAGGAGCTAGAATCTGATGCTCTAACATCATCGGAGTCGTACCTGTCTTACATGCAGGACGTGCTCGCCCTTTGCCGCAAAGCAGACGACAGCATGAAGAAGTCCTAGAAGGTAGCGCACATATTAAAGGCATTGCCGATGACGCGTTCAATTTGCCAATTCGCAAGATCTGTGACACAGTAGATGCCATTATCCCAGAGTGTCAGCGTTTTGAGGCCGCCAAAAGTCGACGTGTTTCCCATCAGTTCGCTCCGCTTCCCAACACCGCAGCAACATGGTCGTGCGAAGACATGCCTGTACCACAGGCACCGCTGACTGCAGAGCACGACACGAAGATCTTCCGTCGAGAACTTGAAGCTATCTATGTCTCCCGCTTCAACTTCCTCTCGTGTCTGTGAGTCCAACTCCCAAATGGTGCTTTTAGTGCATGCCATCGTTCGCCAAGGTCTTTCAAACGTGGGCCTGGAATCTGTGTTCACCACCACCCCTCCCGACCAACTGACCGCCGTCCGCCAGTTTACTACGCCCAAGGCCAGAGGCTCCCAGTGCGCTCTCGCGATCCATATGAGTGGAGGACCGCTGATGACCAGCCCATTTGCTTTAACTGCCATCGTCTTGGTCACGTGGCCCGCAATCGCAATAGCAGGTGGTATTGGCGTCAGCCTTCCAATGGCTACAACCATCGCGCAGAGGCAAATGTTGGCCACTTCGGAGCTCGCCACGAGTCGCCTCGGCCAGCTGGTGGTGACGGTTCATTGACGGTGCAATGTCGGTCACCATCTCCTCCCGCCACCAGTCCCACTCAGCACTGTCTTGTCGCCTATCGTCGCGCTCACACCGATTTCACCATTCTCCTTCACCGACTGCACATCTGGCTCGCGAAAACTAGACGACGCAGCTCCCAGAGGCGATGCTGCATCGACGGTTCGCCAGCCAAATCCTCTTACTATGCCGACACGATGCAACCTCATATACGTCAAAATAGACGATGCACTCGCTGTTGCCCTTGTAGACACAGAGTCCCACATTTCGGTGATGAACTCGGAGCTTCGCCGCCGCCTTAAAAAGGTTTTAACAGCGCCCACAGTGCCACTCATCCAAGTCGCCGACGGTGGAACATTTCCTGTGCTTGGGATGGGCTCCGCACGTGTTAGTGTTGCTGACCACTCCACAACTGTGCTTTTTGCCGTGCTCTAGAAGTACTCTCATGAGCTTATCCTCGGCATGAACTTTCTTGCCACGCAGTCTGCCTTAATTGACTGTGGAATAGGCTTGCTTCAGCTTGACCTACCTTATTGCTATGACACTCCTACAAGACCTCAACCACGTTTGTGTTCTGTCGAGTACGTTCGCCGAGCGCCCCAAGCCGTTAACTATGTAACCATGAGGTCTTTTTCTCCGGTACTTGACGGTGATTATGTGCTGGCACTGATTGTGGACGTGTTGTTAGACAGAATTGTTGCCGTTCCTCATACTCTGTTGACGGTTAGGAATAATGTGGCGTCGCTACCGGTACTGAACTTCAGCTGGTGCGCTCAAGTTGTTCCAGATGGCATGACTCTAGCCAACATCTTTTCCATCAGTGAACATTCTGTTTCTTCATTCATTGCAGACGCTCCTTTGCCCCTTACTGCATCCTCTTCACAGAGCTCCGCTGATGCAGACTTTAACAAGATGATCGCGCCAGACCTCCTTCCAGCAAAGGCAGCTAATCTCAGGCATATTTTAGCATTCTTCAGGGACATCTTCGACTTTGGCGACATCCCTTTAGGTCCGACATCAGTTGTTACCCACAGGATCTACACTGGAGACGCCAGCCTAATACGATGACGTCGTTATCGAGTGTCACATGCACAGTGACAAGTCATCCAACGTGAAGTTAAAGAAATTCTCAAAAAAGACGTCATTGAACCATCTTGCAGTCCAAGGGCCTCACCAGTCGTTCTAGTAAAAAGTAAGATGGCTGCTGGCGCTTCAGCGTCGACTACCGTCACTTAAGCAAGGTCATGTGCAAGGACGTCTATCCGCTGCTACGGATTGACGATGACCTCGACTGCGTGCACGGGTCTGCCTAGTTCTACTCTATCAACTACGCTCCGGAGACTGACTGATTTCCATCGACAAATTAGACCGTGAAAAGACTGCATTTGCTAGACTAAATGGACTTTTCTAGTTTAAGGTAATGCCGTTTGGCTTATGCAATACTTCCGCTACATTAAAGAATGATGAACTCCCTGCTATGGGGTTAAAAAAGGTCAACGTGCCTTTGTTGTCTCGATGACGTCATTGTATTCTCGCCGTCATTCAAAAGTCACCTTAGCTGTCTGTCAGCTGTCCTGCAAGTTTTCTGAAGGGCAGGCCTACAGCTCAAATCCTCCAAATGCCGTTTCAGCCGCTAAACGATCACTGCGCTAGGCCATCTTGTCAGTGCTAAAGGCGTGCAACCCGATCCCAACAAAATTCGTGTCGTCAAAGATTTTCCCACACCACGTTCCACGAAAGATGTACGCAGCTTTGTCAGCCTCTGTTCCTATTTCCGGCGTTTCGTCCACAACTTCGCCAACATTGGCCATCGTTTGACACAGCTACTGAAGAAGGACACGCTGTTTTCTTGGGGTCCCCAGCAAGCCAATTCGTTTCGCCGACTTACTGCGTTGCTCACTTCTACGCCAATCCTAGGTCCCTTCGATCCTTCAGCGGCCACTGAAGCTCGCACCGATGCCAGCGGACATGGTATTGGCGCTGTCCTCGCCCAGTGGCAACAGGGTCAAAATCGTGTAATCGCCTACGCAAGTCGCAGCCTCTCCCCATGCGAGTGCAAGTTTTCCATCACTGAGCGTGAGTTCCTCGCTCTTGTATGGGCAGTTGGAAAATTCCGACCATACTTGTTCAGCCACCACTTCTCGGTCATCAGGGATCACTATGCCCTGTGCTGGTTGTCCTCCCTCAAAGATCCTTCTGGACGCCTGGGTCGTTGGGCTTTAAATCACCAGAAATTCAGCTTTGACGTCACCTACAGGTCTGGCAGAATGCACCAGGACGCCGACTGTCTATCTCACCATCCCGTAGATCCCCCTGACGTGTCAGCGCACGATTTTGATGCCTGTGTCTTTGCCATTTCTGGTTTCACAGAAATACGTAGGGAACAACTAAGTGATGTCAATTTGCGATCTATCATACGCCGTCTAGCTTCTGACACCGCGGATCCTTCCCTTCGCCTGTTCACGCTTCATGATGGAATTCTCTATCGGCGCAACACAAGTACCAAAGACCCAGAACTTTTTCTGGTAGTTCCTGCAACGCTCCATTCCGCTGTGCTCGAACAACTTCATGATGCCCCAATTGCTGGAAATATCAAGTCAGCCCGCACGTATCACCACGTACGGCGTCGATTCTTCTGGCCTGGCCTTTATCGCTCTGTCCGCCGATACGTTATATCTTGTGAGTGTTTCCAGCGCCGCAAGCATCCTTCATTGGCACTACCTAGCCCACTTGAGCCTATCGACATTCCAACAGACCCGTTATACCGCGTCGGCCTCGATCTCATTGGACCACTTCCAACGTATCTGAGTGGGAATGAGTGAATAGTGGTGGCTACAGATTACGCGACACGCTTTGCTTTCATGCGAGCGCTACCAACAAGCTGTGCTACTGATGTAGCGGACTTTCTCATTCATGACGTATTTCTCCATCATGGAGCGCCGTGTCAACTGGAAGACCGTGGTCGTTCATTTGTCTCCAAGGTCAAGGACAACATTTTTCGCCGGTGTTCTACACGTCATAAACTAATCACTGTCTACCACCCGCAAACAAATGGACTCACGGAGCGCCTTAACCACACACTGATAACAATGCTATCCATGTATGTCTCTGCAGATCATCGTGATTGGGATGCCCCTTTGCCTTACGTGACGTTTGCCTACAACTCGTCACGACACAACACCACTGGCTTTTCTCCCTTCTATTTCTTGTATGGCCGTCAGCCCACTTTGCCTTTTGACACTCTTCTGCTGTCGCATACTGACACTACTACTGAGTACGCTCGCGGTGCAACTACTCGGGCTCGAGCGGCCCACCAGATTGCCCGGGATCACTTTTCTGCCTCGCAGCTATCTCGAAAGAATTGCTACGACAGCCGTCACAGAGCTGTCTCTTACTCCCCAGGATCGTTGGTTTCCTCTAGTCTAACTCCCTCTCGTCACGTTGGCCTGTCCTCGAAGTTTCTCGCTCGCTACAACCGGCCTTACAAAGCCTTGCCCCAACTGACCAAGGTCACCTATAAGATCGCCCCCTTGGACACTCCATTCTTATCGTCTCTGCCGTCCACTGATATTGTACACGTCTCCCGCTTAAAGCCATACTTCTCTGGGCAGGATCGACCGCTTTTTTAAGAGCCGAGACGGCGCTTTCACCGGTTGCGGCTATATGATACAAGTCATGATTAACATCAACGAATGCACTATAAAAGCGATGAAGATGACGATTGAACAAAAGCTCGTGGTGTTGTTGCCACTCCACCATATTGGTTCAAGGACACTGGTACTCCGTGCACAATCTGTAAATATATTTCTACCCTCTGTTTACTCTCACCCCGTGACAGTATTATTAAAAAACTATTGGAATATCTAGTGCACGTAGCATAGCCAAGATTCATGCATGTATTCCACCCCAGGAACTATTGTGCAGTGATTTGTTTTTCGAACAGTTTGCTATAGCAACATGCGATCAGGAGACGCCGTCAGTGCTGGGTTGTCGCATTGTCATAGGAGTGGCATCACGTAATTAAGTGTTCACACAGTGAATTCTTCGGAAATGAAGTCACTGGAGAACATGGTACCTGATATATCATATAAATTCACAAAATAGCCCCAAAAGTATTTATGTTACTATGATCACATGGTTGCTAGTACTTCCATCTTGCTGCTACTTACTCTAGTTAAAAGTAAAGAAGTTTGATGCGTAAGTACTGGAAGTATGTAAAGTAGCACAACGGCTCATTTACACAGGCAACTAGAAATGGTCATGCGATTAAGTTAGTTGCAAATGTTTGCATATAGCCACTTCTCTTTAAAAACCACTGTTGTGGCGCAATCACTTGCCGCTCAATCTTTCAGTCACAAGAGTGAAGCGGCAAGCCTCTGTACCAAACAAATACACAGAAAAGGACTCATTTATCAGATCAAGAAGAGGAGGTCAGCAAGGCAGTAGTAACGCCAGCAGTTACCACTTCAGTCGTTGGGTTGTAGTCTCAGAACTTCCAAGGTGTTGCATGCACACAATAAGGCTGCCTGGAAGTCTAGGCTTTTAAAAAAAGGTACTGCATGTACTTGATTGTAATGTGACCATAAACGTATAAGACGACCTTTCATAGTGTCCAGGGAGAAAAAATAGAGCTTTGTTATACGATGTAGCTCAAGGGTGGGCTTTGGGTAGGAAAAAGCTGAAGAAAAAAACATCACTATTGAATACTTATGGCATTGTCATATCGCGTCATTCATTGGTGCACGATATACTACATAAAAATCGCACTAGTAGTTGTGAACATCAATTGCCGTGAGTCAATTTTTGGTTGGCAGCATGAATGGTCGTATAACTGGTGCTAGTTGCAGGTGTAAATGAACCTGAAGCATGATAATCTCATTGATATTTGTTCACGGTTACTACCCGTTTTGTTGTTTTGCATGGTATAATATTTTATAATTTCTGGCCTTCCTTTTGTATTATGCGAACCAAATGAACAAAAATTGTGGGATATAGGGTGTTTTCATTCAACAAAAGTAATTAGTTTTTGCAGAAATCTTAGCATGAGCTTGTGCATAGCACACATAAATAGCTCTGCAAATGTCACTGCACCTATTAGCAACAGCAAATAACTTAAGCACCACAAAAATTATGAGGATAAGAATAACTAATGAACTTAACAGCATGAGTGTTATTGTGCTAATCATTCTTCATTCTGAATTCTTGTCCTGATTTTTTACACTGCTTCAAGCTATTTGTAGTCATTAGTTGTTTTTTACGAGACTTCTCTTATTGTCATTATATGAGCATAGTTTAATGCACCCCCCTGTTTTCTTTCTTGTTCTGCTATTGTCACAAGAGGTTTATCGAGCATTGCTTGTGCTTAGCTTATTTACCTTTATACTCATGCACTGTGCAAATCTTTGAGGAAGTTGGTGGTCCATTATACTAACAACGGCGCAACAAGGAACAAGAAGTAAGAAGACTGTTCAGCACTCGTCTGTGCTTCTTCCTATCCCTTGTCCCTTGTTGCACTCTTGTCAATATCTTTCACCGTGTTTCGTTGCTTTAATGGCATGATATTATAGTGTTGATGCCTTATCTCAGTATGGCTCCTAAATTGTTATTATGTCAGACGCTTAGTTCTAGCTGATTTGTAGATATTCGTGCTCTGGTGTTAATCACAAAGGTTGACCTTAAATTTTGCGCAGTGGCCACTTCTACTTCATTTGCCCTCAGATTGATGCTTGACAGAGGTGTTTGTTCAGGGGTTGCATAGGCTATAGTGCTTAGAATATAGTGGCAAGTGTACCATTTGCCAGCTCTTTTCAATAGAGCAGAGTAGCACCGATTTGGATGAATGCCCACGGTGGCCACAGGGGCCACGGCCAAACGGCAGGTTGCAGAAAAGTTGTGTCGTCTGCTCCGCATAGCTAATTTGCAGCTGTTGCGCAGATTTCATTTTCATTTATTTTGCAATGTTATTACCAGGTTGTGTGTTTGTTTTTCACGTCTTCAAAGGATGAATGAGTGGTTGTTGTGTTTCTGTGCCTGTCACAACGGGAACTATTACGTGAATGATAGAATGTCGAAATCAATGCGATCGAAGGAAAGGACCTGCTTCGTACCATTCTGTACAACTGGTGATATCGTTCGGACTAACAGTGACTATCATTATTCATGACGCCATCAGATGAAGCACGTCTCGCAGAACACGACAGAAGGAGAAAGAAGAGGACAGGAGACTGCCACCAACTGCTGTGGTCTCTGAAAAGCCATAGTGTTTGGGTGGAAACACTTTGGTTAGAGTTTTATTGAGCGCATGTTCACCATTGCCGGGAACAGCGTGTTCAGCAAGATCCCCCACGATAAGGCACGCCTCGGACCTGATGCGGTACTCACAGCATTCTCTGAATATTCTGAGCAATATGTGAACAAATTACCAGCAAAACGACAAAAACAAATTTGTCTTTGTAGACATTTCAGCAACACGTGCCGCAGTGGTGCTCCGAAGCGAGCTCGATCGTCGAAGAATCTTGTGTCCTGAACATGAAGAGTGCACGACAACCTGAGTATCCGAAATAGTTATATGTGAGACTCATAGTGCTAGCTGGTTTGTTGAGATAGTTAGTGCGCAAAATAGTTGGTGTCCGAAATAGTTTGTGTCGAAAATTTTGAAACGTAACACCCACCACTGAAAGTCATTATTGGACATCTATGAACACAACATGCCTGGCATGTTGGCTGAAAGTGTAGATCCATGCCAGTAGGAATGGTAGCTTACGCCTAATAATTTATAAAAGATAATTGAATAGCATCGCCATGTCCTATTCACTTGAGTGGTGTACAATAAAGAGGCCTAATTTGTGTACAGGCAATCGTTGCTCCGGCATTCTAGCCATCATTCTAACCATAGGCTGTACCGCGGAGTATATGAACAAAATCAAGAAGTTATCACTAGTATAGCTGAGGCCGCATCCCTCAGTTTTCAAAACAGCTCTTTGTGGTGGTTGAGGCTTCATGCAAACAAAATGTTCACAATAAGTACTCCTTGAGAACCATGCTTTTTTTCTGGAGAAATCAAATTAGCGCATTTTGCAGTCATGTATGCCAAATGCCAAAGAAACAGTGGCGCTGGTGGGAACCAATTGAGGTATAATTCTTGCGGCTGTTTTTTTGCTATGCATGGCTTGGTATAGCTGGAAGGCATCATGGAAAGCTACACAGCGTACACTGACGGGGACGAAGGAAGAACACTCATGACATGCACATAGCACTATGTATTCCTCATCCGTCCCCGTCTATGTGTTCACTGTAGGCTTTCATATTTTGCTAAGTTGTGCAGTTTTTTTCGTTTTTTCTTCCTCTATTTCTTCATTTCTCTGCCCTGCCGCGGTGGTCTAATGGCTAAGGTACTTGGCTGCCCACCCGCAGGTCGTGGGATCGAATGCCAGCTGCGGCGGTTGTATTTCCGATGGAGGCGGAAATGCTGTAGGCCCGTGTGCTCAGATTTGGGTGCCTGGTAAAGAACCTCATGTGGTGAAAATTTCTCAGAATGGAATGGTGGTTTTGGGACGTTAAACCCCACATACCAATCAATCAATCTTCATTTTTTGTATCCTTTGTGAATGCCTTTTTTGTATATCTTTAATTGTATTGCTTCCTTTCTTGCTATCACTTTATTATTTTTGAGGAGTCTTTATTTCTCTTTCTCTAAACTTCTCGCATCCTTTTTCTATCTTTTTATCTCGCTTTCTTATTAGTCTTTCGTTATACCTTTCATTTCATAATATATGTTTTGCTCTATCCCCTTCTAACCATCGATCTCTTTTCCACACCTTTTCATATATTACTTCAATATACAAGGCTCTACGGCAAAGGAGTTTTGTCATTGTGGCTTTTTGGGCTAGTTATATTGCTTATAAATGCTTCAAATTGTGGCATAGCGCTAATACACTTCGAAGAGGAAGAAACATGGCCAGTGCTAGACAAGCGAGAGTACTCTCCACCCCCTAGAATTTCTTTTTCTCTGCCACTGATCTGTTGAGTAAATATTCAACACTTCATATAGATGTATTGTTGTCATGGGTATGTCTTGCTGTTTTGTTTCAATAAAACTTTTGTTAATAAAAGGTATGGTTTTAAACTTGATATATAACTTCTAATTAGGAAAGGAATTGCACGAGGTAACCATATAAAGCGGCTGCCTGTACAGCCAATTAGGACAACAGAATTTACACAGCATGTAAGTGGCTATTTACTAAAAAAAGGAAAGAGGGGGCCTTCCCAATTTTTATGTCTCCCTTATCGGGGACACAGCTAAGTGCCTAATCACAGTAGCTGGAGTAAGGTAGCTAGAAGTTTCTAGAGCTTGTGTGTAAACGACTACTACCCCACGTACCGTTCTAACACAGAATCTTGCCGGCGCGCTCATATGTACACCTGCATCATGATCTTTCGTTCGAACAAAACAGCCTAAGTTTGTATCACAAAAAAATGCTGCAAGCATTGTTACAATACAAGTAAAATGTTTCTTTTGCCTGCGTTGAACTAGCTGCCGCTTTTCGATGCTCGATGAGCCTGACAACTTTAGCTGCGCGCGGAAGCGCAAAACTCTCAGCAAGCGTTTTTTATCAAAACAAACGCCAAACTTCTGGTCGTTTTTTAACACGAGAACAGAGTAATCGCTGCGGTTTGATAAAAACAAAATCAGCAACGGCCCTCTCGTCAATGTTTTAGAAAAGCAGGGCAACGAGAAGCGGGTGGCGCCACGGCACCTTCCCGCACTGCAGCGCCCCACGCAGCAGCCACCGGCATTCATCCAATCTGGTGCCACCTAGAAGGCCGTGGACGGCACACTAGCCAGTATATTCTAGGCACAATACTTAGACTCTGGTTAGCGTCAATCTGCGAACTCTGCGACTTGCTAACCCCCGACTTCATAGCAGTCAAAGCTGTGTGACGTTCAAGTTTTACTGAAAGCTACCTTCACCTAGGTATCACAAATAATAGACAGGTGCGCTTATCTAATTTGTACACAGTCTATCATTAATTTTTATGCAGGATTGTTGACGTGCAGAATTTCGAAGAAGCTATACCATCTGCGGTCTGCGCGGATGAACGAACCGTTTATCGTCTGCCAAACATGCCTCTAGATGTCAAGCTGAACATCGACAGACATTAGCAGGGTCACCATTTTGGAAATCACCACAGAGTTCTCCAGTGGCTGTATGATGACTTGTGCTCCTAGAGAATGTAAATGTTGCTGCAAGCCAGCCTTCTGAGAATAGGAACTGTGCACGGGGGCGTACTCGCCCCATCGTGGTGGTGTCGCTGCTAGAAGCCTCCCCCTCCTTCCCTACCTAAATGATATTAAAGGTCTTGTTTCGAGGTTTCCAAAAGAATGCGACTACAAAATGTGCCGCCTTTCTTGCCTGAATCCAATTTGAGTTCCATAACCCCTGTTTAAGAATACGATACTAAAACGCAACTCTTTTATAGCCTGTAGTAGTCTGCATAACTTGCTTTTTTATGTTGGCCAATGCACATAAAAATGCAAGTAGTGAACACGGAATAGTTGCTCTGGCCTCGTAATTTAAATTCTTTGAAGCTGTTATCTGCGCAATTTTGCAATCAATACTGCATTGTAAATAATCAGTGATGACTGTGACAAACCTTCACCCAGCAAGTTAATGCCATTCTTTTTCTGCCGTCAAAAGACATGGCGAAATGTACGTTATTTTCTATTTACGAACATATAATAGGTACCTTGGGAAGCTTTATGAAGAAGCTGCAAGAGTCTTCATTTTCGAGTTTCCCAATTTGGCAGACTCCACAGGAACTGAAAATGTAATAAGGCACTCTTTTAGGGGCGAAGCTCCTTAGGGCGTGGGCTGTGCGTCCCCTGTAGCCTGTATGTAGCCACCTCTAGTTTAGTTCTTGCAGTGTTCACTAGATGGCGGTACCGTCTCCTGTATGTAGCCACCTCTCGTTTAGTTTTTGTAGTGTTTACTAGATGGTGGTACTTGTAGCTGATGATGAAAAGATGCAAGATGTTATAAACTAGAAAGCGGTACTTGTAGTTGATGAAAGACGCGAGATCTTATAAAATAGGAATGATGTCACATATGGCGCGTGTCATTGGTTGAAGGCAATCGTTCGATTTAGTGCGGTGACGTACGCTAGGGGGAGCGATGTAATAAAATCGAGTGGGCAAAATGTACAGAGGATTCATGGTTTACCAGGTTTACCTCCGGAGCTTCGCCCACTCATCATCATTCACTTCGTGGATATGGCGGAATTTTTTTCTTCCTTGTATGCTAATTCAGTCTGCATTTATGACGTATTACTGGGTAAACAAAGTACATTATGTTAATGTATTTGAAGCAGATGAGGAGTGTTTCAGTGCCACATTGAAGTTTTCGGGTGTTGCATGCCCCCGGTTTCCCCTGCTTTTCAGCCTATGTAAATAGGAAATATGAAACTCAGCAAAATAATGAACCGTTTTTGTTTGTTGTTACAGCCTAAAAATGAGTAAACATTGTTTTGGTAAAGGCTCTCATATTTTTAGGTTTTTAACTCGTGGCGTATAACAGTCCGTAAAAAGCGTTCTGGCTACACTGCCGACTTTAACTATAGACAGACTCTTTGTGGCGTTTTTCACTGATAGAATCCGAGAAAGTTTTTTCGCCCTAAGGTGAGAAATCCGATTTTCAAAGTTGGATTTGGAGCGAATTTGCGCTTTTCACTGGTAGTTTCAGAGCAACTTACTTCGAGGCAGACTGCTCGCACCACTCCGCCGCCAAGTCGCAGATGCGGGCGGCAGTATGACGAGCAGCATTTCTTACTTCCGTCATTGTACATGGGCTGGGCTTTGCAAAATGGCTGCATTCTCTGCTTCGGAGGAACTGCTGTATAGCGACGAGCATGTTCAACAGCAGACGACGTGCAGTCGGATAGATTGCCATGTGATTGTTCATAATTGTCTGCGTAACACTAGAAAACTGTACCCGTGCTTTGTGCGACAGCGTAGTCGAAATGCACGCTTTTCAATGGTGACAACTTTGCCATGGAAGCGTTGAGAGAGAAAAAGGGAATCGTTTCCTGAACCGGTTTAGTGACGTATACATAAACTTCTGTAATGACCTCCCACGGGGCATTTGTGTGTTTCACTGGTAGATTTGGCTTGGTGCAATCCGAGTACTCGCTCTGAGGTTTACGGAACACTCCGGATCTCCAAGTTAAAAACACCATTTCTCATGTGTCGACTCATTGATTCTCGGACCGAGTCAGGACTCTAGCTGGGCAAAAGTTTGGTGAGCAAGCTTGAGAAAACTCGGGTGACAAAATTTCGGTGAGTTTCATAAGTCTAGTCTTAATGGACCTTGTTGAACAGGATTTCAGTGAATATGAGTACATACAAATGAGCACTAATGAGTCAATATACTGAGTCTGGTCGGTATGAGTAGACCTAGTTGAAAACATTGGTGAATCTGAGTGAGATTGAGCTCTAAGTTGCATACATAGAAGAATTTTTATGAGCCTGAGTGAGTGCAGTTTATGTTGCCATTCTTAATGTATGTGCTGTCAGACAACACAACCAAACTTTATACCTGATAGCTAGGCTCTGTGTGCAAAATTGTTTTTGCTTGTTTTGACTGATGGTTATACAAAATTGCAGGATTCATGGCACTAGGGTATCCTGTTCAAAGAAAAATATGAGAGGTATAAACTTAGGAAGACCAATGAAGGGGAAAGCACTCCTTCGCCACTGAAAACACCAAGAAGCAGCCCCTAAAATAAGCTGCCTTTTAGAATAACAAGGCCCGCTGCTCTATGTACAAATGCGTTTATTATTCAGTGGCTATCCTAAAACGGACAAAAAAAACTAATAGGTCAGTGTATATTGTCAAGGTATCATTACAGAAACCTCTCAGTGCGGCTTTCATGTATATTGAAATCAAGAGAAATTGATGATTGAGGGGTGTTCCCACACAGCACTACCTTAATTGCCCAGCACCAAACCAGTAGAGTGATGCCACGTATGCCACCACTTTTTTTTTGTCCTGCAATGATGATGACAGACTCTTGCTCAAAATGAGCTTAAAAACCGAAATCGCATCTATGAAGTGAGCTTACAACATCCATAGACATGCCATTTTTTCTTCCTTGAATCTATCACGAGTAATGCCAGCAAGCATTACGCTTCAGTGAAACCAGTAGTACGAAAGTGCAAGGATGAACAAACTTTTCTATTACTCGGATCACTATCTACAGATAGTGTCATCGCGTGGCATCCGTGCTGTGCTTGTGGTTTGAAAAACTTGCTGCTTGTCTAATTGGTGCCTGTGCTTACTGAACATCTTAATCCTGGCACAATGCTTGAAACATGAAGAAAAGACAGAAGAGACTGAAGAGGGCTAACTACCAATTCATTGACTGTGCATGCTGCTAGCGAAATAAACATCCGAGCATGCGTGGTGGTGCAAAAGCATGATGTCAGATATCATCATGGAAGCAGCTCCTGCTATGGAATCTTACACTTGCTAGTCCTCAAAACAGCTACTTTTTTGTGATTGGTTGCTGCTACATGAATTTGCCTATGGCATGCAAGTTATGTGAGTGGGAAATGTGGGAGCTATGCGCTGCTTTGGGTGAAAACAGATGAAGGGCACAGGTGGCACTTTATACTGTCAGCACTCCTGAATAAATCTTTATTAAACGTGGCTTGTTGTAAAAAAAGAATTTTATGAAGTATAGGCTACATCGAGTGAGAACTAGTGTCCTGCTGTAGTCTCTTCTTTTTTCTTACCACACCCCTTTAAAGCTTATCTTAACACAAATAAGTTGGCTACCTGATGTGTTGAGGCATAGCGACTGCTAGTTTACAATGAATAATTTCATTTTAAAGCTAAGTCAAAATGCCAAAACAAGTCGTACTACTGGTAGAATCAATTTTTGTTATTAAAGTTTTTTCGTTATTCAAAGTATGAATGCCACAGCATGGTGGCATTTACAATTGCACGCACTTCAAAATACCCTGTTACATCAGCAATAATGTGAACTAACAGACAATAATGCCAGGGAAAATATAGGGGATGTTAGTAGTAGTAAATGTTTTGGGATTGTTAAAAAATAAAAGTAGCTAGACAGAAAGAAGGATCTTCCACTATTGCCGCCACAGCTACTGGCGACACCTACTGATGCTTCCACGTTTAAAATGCACATATATACCTCATTAACAGCCACAGTGTGAAAGAAATCTTCAGTCTGGACCTCTTGAGTGGTCTCGGCAACAGAAAGCTGCTAAGGCCTGCTTTACAGCTAGAGGGTATATATTTAGGTGCCAAGGCTAAGTGTGTTTCTTGGCCCTTACTAATTGTGGTATTATCCACATCTTAACCCCTCTAATAATGCCAAATCAAGTAAAGTATAGCTTGTTCTCACTAGTGCAAGCGAAAATTCACTGCGCCTCTCTACATGACAGCATTGATTTTGCAAAGGTAATAAGTTTGTCCTTTCTCTACGCTTTGAACCTCAATGATGCTGAGGACGAAGACAGCATTGGAGCTCAAATTGCTGGAATGTGAAGAGAAGTGTACAAAGCCAGTCCAAACTATGACTACCTCAAGGACTTTATGTCCACAACCTATTCGTAGTGTAGTTTATGGCCTTCCAAATAAAAACCAAGTGTGGCTGATGTGTGGAAAAATATGCAGCACTTTCGACAAACAGCTTTGCAAGCATTCAGATTCACTTTTTTCTTCGTGGTATAGTGACTTGTTTTTGTGCTGCAGGACTCATTCTTTCAAGAGGCACACTCTCGGGGCCTACTCTCCCCTGCACCCTATAGCCAGTTCCTGGCCACACTTTTAGATGTAGCAGTAGAACAGTTATAACATTGATAACTGCATTTACCATCACACACAGCAGGACATTAAAAATAGGTCTAATATTAGTGAAATTCTTGTTTGGAATGCTATGGTTTAAGATTTGTTGTATGGGTTTGAATAACTTAATTTTTACTTCAATTTTACTAGATTAAAGTTAGACGTTAGCAAGTGCTCGCAACACCTAAAGTATGTTCGTATGCATGAAAGAGCTTTGAATAACCTCCTAGCTGTTTCTACTCCACACCTATCTTTTATTGATTTAGTTCGCGAGTAGGCAATTGTGTCAATTGAGAAGCAGTGCAGTCATACACGGAGCATACACGGAGCATCATACACGGAGCATCATACACGGAGCATCATACACGGAGCAACATACACGGAGCATGTTGTGACTACTTCCGTTGGCCAACATCATCTCCTACTTGAGTGGCACGATAAAACTCTGGTAGGAGACGCACCAAAAAGAGTTGACTAGCTGGAACGTCTGGAAGCAGAAGTTACGCTATTTATTTGCGAACATCATCGGACGACAAGTGGCCGCAAAGAAGAAGCTTGTGACTCGTGCCCAGACATCCACAGAGCCGTACATCGTGTACATCCTGGACGTGTTGGCTTTGAGCCGCAAGGTCTATAAGGACATGCTTAAGGAGGACAAAGTAGGACACATCCTGAAAGGAATTGCCGATGACGCCTTCATTACCCGCTGTGCAAGGACTGCTTGACGGCAGAGTTGGTCATAGATGAATGCCGTCGCTTCGAGCAGGCGAAACGTTGGTGCATCGCTCACCAATTTGAGTACCTTCCCAACACAGGGGCAACGTTGCCCTGCGAAGATTTGCAAGATTCGCCCACAAAACATCAACCACCGGAGCTGGAGAACGTCACCAGAAAGTCCGTCGGGAACTCGAGACTATGGCACCCACAATGCCATGCGTTAGTGATCCAGGAGACAGCCTCGCTTCTGTTTCAATGATACAAGCCGTGATTCACCAAGAGATCGCTAGTATGGGCATTTTGCTACCTTAATAAAATGCCCCCGCTACCTTCAGTTCGGCTCCTTCACTCGTTGCGGCTGCCATTCCGAACCGCATCTTCGCGCCACGACGAAAGCCAGCCGAATGGCACAAGCCTGACTATGGGCCCATATCTTTCACTTGCCATCGAATAGGACACATTGCCCGCCATTGCCGCCGCAGCCATTGGACCTCATTACCTCGACCAAGCTTCTACGATTGTGGCTGTCGCTATGAATGTGGGCCCTATTCCCCGTTTTACCGTGCTTGGATAAGTGCAGAGCCTTTTCCAAAACATTAGACTAGCCACTCGCCATTGTCCCTGCGTTACCTGTCCCGACCGCCACCATCTCGCCACTCTTGGTCTCCCTACAACCGTCGCTCGGAAAACTAAAAGGTGCAGCACCAGGAGTTGACGCGGCATACACGACACGGACTACAACTTCTCTGATAGCTCCCGACCAGCGGTGCAACCTCCTTACGATGCTCGTCGATGGCTCACCCGTAACTGCTCTTATTGATACCGGTGTACAAATATCTGCGATTAGCTCAGACCGCCGCCACCGCCTTCAAAAAGTTCTTACGCCTGCGATTGCACATTCCATCCGTAAAGCAGATGGAAGTAATGCTGGTATTCTTGGAATGTCAGTGCGCAATTACCAATTTCTGAGCATGAAACTTCAGTTCTGTTTGCTGTGCTGGAAAATTGGCCTCACGACCTCACCCTTGGAGTCTACTTTCTGAACACGTACTCTGCACCTACTGACTTATTAGAAGGCCTTCTTCTGGTCGAACTCCCCTTCTTGTCAGATGCCGTTTTTGTCAGCCCACCCCGCCTCCACTTTGTCGATTTTCTCCGCCTTCCGCCGCAAGCCGCAGTTCAAGTCCAGCTCTCGCCATTCTATTTAGTACCCGATGGTGATCATATTGCTGTCCCAATTTCTGACGCCACCATGACCAGCAATGTCGCGCTCCTCAACATGGTGGTCACCCTTAAGGACAACCGAACTTCATGCCCCGCCCTAACTTTGGCAGACAAGTTATTTCTCGAGCATGTTTCTCAGCAGTTATTTCTCATCTGATACCACTGGCCGGCTATGCAGTTTCCACCGAGACCACTTATTCGCCGCCCAATTTTTCATTATCGTAACTCTCGCCAAAATCCTCTTCCAACCTTTCCGCGCCAAAAGTATCCGATAAGCTCACATCTGAACAAGTACCTGTTGGACATCTTTGACTTCAGCGACCGTAATTTGAGAAAGTCATCTGCGGTAACCCATCGCAGCGATACCGCTGACGCTCGACCCTTTCGCAGACGGCCCTACCGTGTGTCAGCCCCGGAGCGTGTTATTATACAGCGAGAAGTGGATAAAATGCTTCATAAAGGCATAGTCTTTTACAACTTTAAGTGCACCATTACCTAGCGCTTCGAGTGAAGTAATAGTGCACTTGTAGTAAAAGGCTGCGTCTACTTAGGACGGGTAATAACCGTGGAGGCAAACCACGAGATTGAACTAACTAGAAGAACAAGAATGGGGTGGAACACATTTGGCAAGCACTCTCACTCATGACTGGTAGATTGCCTCTCTCCCTCATAAGTAAGGTATATAACAGCTGAATCTTGCGAGCACTTAGTTATAAAGGAGAAACCTGGAGACTTACTAAAAGTTTCAGCTTAAACTGAGGATGACGCAGCGAGCGATGGAAAAGAAAATCATAGTTGCAACCTTAAGAGACAAGAAAAGAGCAGAGTGGATGGCGGCACAAACCTGGAAAAAGGTTATTATAGTTCAAATCAAGAAGCTGATCAGGAGAATAACCACTGGTCGTTAAGGGTAACTGACAGGATTCTCAGAGAAGGCAAACGGGCTAGGTGGAGACATAAAGTTAGGTGGGCAGACAGGATTAAGCAGTTTGCGGGTGTAGAGTGGTAGCAGCAAGCAGAGGACCGAGTTGACTGGCGGAACACGAGAGAGCTCTTTGTCCTGTAGTGGACTTAGTCAGGCTGATGATGAAGATGTCGATGATGATGATGATGATGAATGAAACCCTCATCCAGTCCCTAGTCCTCGGCCGTTGTACGTGTTAAAAAGAAGGACAATAGTTGGCGATTTTGTGTTGGCTACCACCATCTCAACCAAATATTTCCCTTCCATCAACCTCCACTCGGGATACTGGCAGATGACTGTGGACGATCAAGACGGAGATTAGACGGCCTTCATACTTTTCAGCTCAAAGTCATGCCCTTTGGATTAGGTAATGCTACCGCGACTTTTGAGCGCATGATGGACTCTCTCCTTCGACGCATTAGGTGGTCCATCTGTCTGTGCTATCTTGGCTATGTTATTGTATTTTCGATTACTTTTGAAAACCACCTTATCTGTCTGTACACTGTGTTTGATGTTTTTCCACGTGCCAACCTGCAACCTAACTCGTCGAAATTTAGTTTTGGTCAACGCCAAATCTGCGTACGCGGCAACCTTCTTGACGCTCCGGAATCCAACAAGATTCTGCGAGAGACCGAGCAGTTCGCGACTTCTCCACACCTCGCTCAGTCAAAGACATCGGAAGTTTTTTGGGACTCTGCTCCTGCTTCTGTCGTTTTATCGAGAATTTCACTGAAATAGCTCGTCTTCTAACCTGCATACTCAAAAAGAATGTCTCATTCTCTGTTGCCAACAGCAAGCCATTGCCTTGTCGTCGCTCGTTGCCATTCTCTCCAATCCACCAGTCCTTGGACATTTTGACCCATATGCCACCACGAAGCTTCGTACCAATGCCCGTGGCCACTGCATGGGCGAAGTGCTGGTACAACAGTAACAAAAAATGCACCGCGTCGCCACGTATGTAAGTCAACTATTGTCGTGCTTAGAACAAAGTTGTACAATCACAAACTGCGAGTCTTTAGCTCTCGTTTGTGACATTGTGAAATTCTGACCGTACCTGTATGACAGACAGTTCGCAATTATTACGAACCATCATGGGCTTTGTCGGCTCTCCTCGCTCAAAAGTCCTTCGGGACGCCTTGAACTGTGGGTGCTGCGCTTACAAGAGTAATTTTTCTGTTTCTTACTATAAATCCGGACAACTTCGCAAGGATGCCGACTGCTTGTGCCAGCACCCAGTCGGTACCCCTGATATGATAGAAGATGAACATGAAGCACTCGTTCTCTCAACTGCAGCCTTTACCAACATGGCTGCTGAACAATGCCGCGACTTCTGATGATTGATATGTGGGGTTTAACGTCCCAAAACCACCATATGATTATGAGAGACGCCGTAGTGGAGGGCTCCGGAAATTTCGACCACCTGGGGTTCTTTAACGTGCGCCCAAATCTGAGCACACGGGCCTACACCATTTCCGCCTCCATCGGAAATGCAGCCGCCGCAGCCGGGATTCGAACCCGCAACCTGCGGGTCAGCAGCCGAGTACCTTAGCCACTAGACACTAGACAATGCCGCGACTTCTTTTTGCGCCCTGTTATCAATGGTCTTCAATCTATATGTATGTATTTGTCCACTTATGTATAATGTTACGAATAAATATAGCACCTGGTACTATATAAACTCTTTATTTAGGGCGAACTTTTGCCCGTAAACTCAAAGCTAAAAATGGTCAGCCAAAAATGCGTCTTGCTCGCTGACTCCAACTTCGTCGGTCTCTTCCTCTGCCCCTCGAGTCTCGTGCCGGTCCCGTCGCGTAGCATCGCGGCGCGTGCAGGACGGCGTTCCATGGCGCGGCTTTCTTGCTACTTGCTTGGCGGCTTTTACGAACGCGAATTGTGGCAGCGTCTTCTGCGATGTTCGAGCTGTGGCATTAGTCCCCCTCCTAGAACGCATCTGTCCGATGCGTAGAGGCGGCTGACAGTTTCTAAACAATAGGACTTGTCTTTGTGTTAGACGACGTGAGTCAGTTCACTTGTTGAGTTCCTGTCGTAGTACGGTTTCATCCGTACTACATGTACAACTTCCGGGAGATTCCGGCGTCGTGTTGTGCATACTTGACCTTCAGGGATCACTTCGTAGTTTAATGGGCCTAGCTGACGAAGAACCCTGTAAGGGCCAAAATAGCGCCGCATAAGCTTTTCTGATAGGCCACGTGCACGTACAGGCGTCCAGACCCACACTTGGTCTCCAGGGGAGTACTGAACATCCCTTCGTCTCAGATTGTAACGGTGCGCGTCGAGGTCCTGCTGTCGAATGATGCGGTTTCGTGCTAGTTGTCGCGCCTCTTCTGCCCTTTCTACATATTCGCTTGTCAGGGTCCTCTTCATTCTTGGTGTTGACAGGCAGCATCGCGTTTAATATCGTTATTACTGTCCGACCATAAACAAGTTGTAATGGCGTGAAGTGGGTTGTCTCTTGTACTGCGGTATTGTATGCAAATGTAGCATACGGTAATATGGTGTCCCAAGTCCGATGCTCGACGTCCACATACATCGCGATCATGTCAGCAAGCGTCCTGTTTAGCCTTTCAGTTAACCCATTAGTTTGCGGATGATATGCGGTAGTTCTTCTGTGGTCGGTGTGCGTTAGCTTCATGACAGACTGTACTAGCCTGGCAGTGAACGCAGTTCCTTTGTCAGTTATAAGGACTTTAGGTGCGCCATGTCGCAGCACTATCTGGGTCACAAAAAACTGAGCCACTTCATTTGCCGTTCCTTTTGTGAGAGATGACGTCTCGGCATACCGGGTCATGTAGTCGGTTGCTACAACTATACAGCGCTTCCCAAACGATGACATAGAAAATGGTCCTAGCAAATCCATTCCGACCTGCTCAAACGGGATTTTGGGTGGCTCTATCAGTTTCAAAAGACCTGCTGGTTTTAGGGGTGGTACTTTGCGTCTTTGGCATTCTCAACATGATCTTACGTAATGCTGTACTGAATCCTTCAATTTTGGCCAGTAATATCTCTGGCGGATTCTTGCCAAAGTCCTCCTCATTCCCAAGTGACCTGCCGATGGGTCATCATGACACGCTTCTAAAATTTCCGCTCACAGTGATGATGGTATCAGCAGTAGGAACGTTTCACCGGTGTGTTGAAAGTTTCTCTTGTAGAGAACGTTGTTGCGGACGACGTAGGAACGTAGTCCACGGACGAAAACTCGTGGTACTTCGACTTGCTGCCCCTCTAGGTATTGAATGAGCAGAAGTAATTCTGGGTCCATTCGCTGATCATGAGCCATCTTCGACACATTCACGGCTCCAAGAAACGCGGAGTCTTGTTCATGCTCAGGAGACGAGGTCTGGACTGGTGCTCGTGACAAGCAGTCCGCGTCATGGTGCTTGTGGCCAGACTTGTAGACTACAGTGATGTCATATTCTTGTAGACGCAGGCTCCATCTAGCAAGTCTTCCTGAAGGATTCTTGAGGTTCGCAAGCCACCACAATGAATGATGGTCACTGATGGCTCGGAATGGTCTACCGTATAAATATGGACGGAACTTACTCATGGCCCATATAACTGCGAGACATTCCCTTTCCGTAGCTGAATAATTATACTCAGCTTTTGACAGAGTGCGGTTTGCATAAGCAATAACTTTTTCTTCCCCGTTCTTCCATTGAACAAGATTAGCATCGAGGCAAACGTTGCTGGCGTCCGTATGAATGTCTGTTTTGGCATCTTCGTCAAAATGAGCGAGTATGGGAGGTGACTGCAAACGCCGTCGTAACTCAGAGAAGGCGTCTTCTTGCTCTTGGTGCCAGATAAATGGTACACCTTCTTTCGTAAGCCATGTCAGTGGTTCCCAAACTTGGAGAAGTTTTCAACGAAGCGCCTATAGTAGGCACAAAGCCCCAGGAAACGTCGCATAGCTTTTTTGTCTCTTGGCCTTGGGAAATTTTCAGCCGCAGTGATTTTATCCGGATCTGGGTGGACACCGTGAGAACTGACAATGTGCCCGAGGAACTGAAGCTCCCGGTATCCAAAGTGGCACTTTTCGGGTTTGATCGTAAGTGCAGCCATACGAATGGCGTCCAGTACCGTTCTCAATCTCTGTACGTGCTGCTCGAACGTAGTGGAAAAATTACTACGTCATCAAGAGAGACAAGACATGACTGCCATTTGAGGCCGGAGAGCACAGTGTCCGTCATCCTCTGGAAGGTAGTGGGAGCAGAACACAAACCAAATGGGAGTACTTTAAACTCGTAGAGTCCGTCGGGTGTCACAAACGCCGTCTTTTCCCGATCTCGTTCGTCGACTTCTATTTGTCAGTACCCACTCTTTTGATCCAACGATGAAAAAAAGTGAGCATTGCGCAGTTTATCCAACGTATCGTCGACTCGTGGGAGTGGGTACACGTCTCACTTCGTGACGAGGTTGAGTTTTCTGTAATCAACACAGAACCGCATGGTCTCGTCCTTCTTCTTCACCAGTACTACCGGCGATGCCCATAGGCTTTTGGATGGCTGTATGACATCGTCGTCGAGCATCTCCTGTACTTGCTTCTTTATCGCCTCCCTTTCTTTTGGGGCTACTCGGTATGGATGCTGACATACTGGTCTAACATGCCCTTCGATTACAATGCGGTGCTTTGCTACAGGTGTACGTCCGACTTTCGATGAAGAGGAAAAACACTCTGCGAATTCCTTTATCCACTCCACAATCTGGTCTTTCTGCAGAGATGAAAGCTCTCGGTCAATATCTATTTTCTCGAGGACACTGTCCACTGTTGAGGGCGTTGTGGGTACTTTTCCTATGGTGCAAACATCTGAGACTTGTACGTAGTCATGAGGTGATGCTATGGCTGCTCCCTTCGCCACATGCTGTACCTCGTTGGTAAAGTTAGTCAATAACACATCAGTATATCCGTTCCGCAGGTTCACTAGACCTCTCGCCACGTGTATCCCCTTTGTGAGTAGCAGTTCGATATTTCCATCAGCTAGTCCGGCATAGTCACGAAGAACATCGCTTTTCACAGAAACTGTCACGCTGCTGCGTGGCGGCACTGTCACACCTTCATCCACAATACGAAGAGACGAAACAATTGGTTGCTCCGCATGACACACGGCAACAGCGTTCTCTGTAGAGAAAAAGACTTGGGATTTCTGCAAGTCGATAATGGCACTGTTCGCTTGCAGGAAGTCCATGTCCAGAATTGCCTCACGGGAACAGTCGGGGAGAACAATAAAACTGCAAACGTACACATGGCCTCTTATTCCCACTCTCGCTGTACATATACCTATGGGGCTGACTAAATGCCCTCCGGCGGTGCGTATCTGCGGTCCGGTCCAATGAGTGAGCACTTTCTTCAGCTTCTTTGCGAGCATGCTACTTATAACTGAGTAGTCTGCACCTGTGTCTATTAACGCTATGGTTTCGACGTAGTCGATTCTGACTTGTAGCTCGGATGTCACGTCACCATTACTGCGCTTGTCCGTCATTGTGTCAATGTCGTTGTCTGATCCGGTTAGCGATGGAGGGTTTTCAGTTTTCCGAAAATCAGCGGCCCTGCCTCCACAGGTCGCTGGTTCTAGTTTTCCCGCTGATGGCTTGGTGAACGACGCCTCGGCAAAGTAGATGATGGGTGTGGACTCAGCGACCTATTGCGCATTGGTGCAATCGACCGCGATTCATGTCGCTGAGTGTTTGGATATGCATAGCGCGAAGATAAATATTCTTCGATTTCGTAAGGGCGCTCACCGTTACGAGGGCAGGGTGCATTCACTGGGAAGCCACGTAGCCCGACCCGATGGTAGTGGCATGTCCGATAAAGATGACCTGCCTCCCCAAAGTGGTAGCAGAGAGGCCGCTGGTCTGCCGTGCGCCATACATCACTTTTGCGGGGTCTCGCTTCTGGCATCGGCGGTGGCGTACTGCGAGGAAAGGTCGGTGGCATAACGGGGGCTTGTGCAAAGCTCGGGCGTCTCATGTCTTGCCGTAACGCTTGCGCGTATGACAGCTGTGACTAAGGTTCCAGTTGCGTGTGGTGTGGCACCTGAGGCTGCGGTTGAATAATTGCTCGCCGCACTTCTTCACGTACAACGTCCGCGATTGAGGGCATCACTGGAGGACTTTGGGGGAGTTGCAGTTTCTGGAGCTCCTCCTTAACAATAGCCCTCACCATTTCCCGGAGGACGTCAACGTTGGTGGGGAGGGTTGTTGACTGCGCCCTGACTGAAGAGACGCTGAAGTCTCTGTTGTACAGTCGCACACGTTGTTGTAGTGTCCTTTCCATGGTCGTTGCCTCGGACCGGAACTCCGCCACAGTTCGCGGTGGATTACGCACCAGGCCTGCAAAAATCTCTTCTTTGACTCCGCGCATTAGGTGGCGCAACTTCTTCTCTTCGGCCATGTTTTGGTCGGCTCGGCGGAAGAGCCGCGACATAGGTTCTATGTACATGGCCACGCTCTCGTTATTGCGTTGGTTCCTTGTCTGAAGAGCATCCTCTGCCTTCTCTTTGCGGTCCGTGTTCGGATAGGTTGCGATTAGCTCTCGTTGGAAGTCGTCCCACGACAGCAAGGACCCTTCGTGGTTCTCAAACCACGTACGTGCCGAATCTTGCAGGGCGACGTAAACGTAACGAAGTTTTCGGACTTCGTCCCAACCATTCAATTGTGCAACGCGCTCGAAGCCTTCAAGCCAATCCTCGGCATCTTCAAAGGTCTCACCGTGGAAGACCTCTGGTGTACGTGGCGAATCCACAATGAGGTGAGATGGAGATGGCATCGACTGGGTGGCCATCGCAGTGACGCTTGTGTTTGAGGTCTCGACAGGTATTGATGGGTCAATTAGGGGGCCAAACTCGGGCTGCTCACCACGTAGTCGGCGACTCGTGCGTTGGTGCACAGGTGTCAATTCTGCTGGCTCCAATCTTCTGGGATCTGGGCTTCTCTCCCTTGCCTGTGGTGGGCTTGGAATCATACCCAGCACGTCCACCAGATTGTTACGAATAAATATTGCACCTGGTACTATATAAACTCTTTATCTAGGGCGAACTTGTGCCCGTAAACTCAAAGCTAAAAATGGTCAGCCAAGAATGCCTCTTGCTCGCTGACTCCAACTTCGTCGGTCTCTTCCTCTGCCCCTCGAGTCTCGTGCCGGTCCCGTGGCGTAGCATCGTGGCGCATGCAGGACGGCGTTCCATGGCACGGCTTTCTTGCTACTTGCTTGGCGGCTTTTACGAACGGGAATTGTGGCAGCGTATTCTGCGATGTTCGAGCTGTGGCAATATATACATGGGTTATAACACGACGGAGGCGTTGTCAACAATGATCATCATCATCATCATCATAATCGTCATTTATTTGACCCTTAAGGGCCCCTTAGGGGCATTATATAAGGAGGGAGACATTTTTCTAAATACAAAATCAAAGAAAAAATTAGAAAGTTGTACAAACACACAAGCAATACTTTTGCAGGATCCGAGAACAGGCGCACAGAAAATGTACTTATACAAGTATGAAAACATGCGCGCACAAAATTTACACATACAGGAGCACAAAATACAGTGACAGTGGTAGAGTTTTAATGGGCTTCCAAGTTTAAGTGAGCTGTGAATAGTTGTTTGAATGCGCACGAGTCACGCTCTGAGACGATGGCTTCCGGTAAGTTATTCCATTCCTCGATGGCGACAGGAAGAAATGACTTGTTGAATGCAACGGTCGTTCCGAAAAGACGTTGGAGGCATCTGGAATGAAATAGCCGGCGAGAATAGCGGGCGGGAGAAAGCAAGAGAGAACCATGCAAGTGAGGAAAATAATAGTATAATTTGTGAAATAAACAAAGTCGCGAAAGTATACGTCTGTCAGCTAGATTCTGCAAGTCTAAAGACTCCTTTATAAAAGTGATGCTTGATGAGTGATCGTAATTGGACATAATGAACCAGGCAGCCCTATTCTGCACGGATTCCAACAGAATAATCAGATAGGTTTGGTGAGGGCTCCAAATGGACGACGCGTATTCGAGCTTCGTACAAACGAAGGTTACGTACGCAATTTTACGGACTGTAGGAGGTGATAGGCATAACGTTCTTCGGATGTAACCAAGCTTCTTTGATTCGTCAGCAACTAAGTGTGTGATGTGATCCGACCACGGGAGAGTGTTAGAAATAAGCCCGCCAAGGTATCGGTAACTATCAACATAAGCCAAGGTCGTTGAGTTTAAATTGTAGACGTGTTCCGAGTTAGACTGTTTGCGAGACACGCATGACTTTGCATTTGGAAACATTGGTCTGCATCATCCAGCGTGAACACCAGTTTTCAATTAAGGATAGGTCATTTTGTAGATTTTCGTGGTCGTCAGGGGTATTTATTCGGCGATAAAGGACGCAATCGTCCGCAAATAATTGAATGGATGATGAAATTCCTGATGGTTGATCGTTTACATATATGAGGAAGAGTAAGGGGCCGAATACTGACCCCTGAGGGACACCGAATTTAACGGGAGCAGCAGTGGAGTGAAGACCGGCAATGTCAGTGAACTGAGATCGGTGTGACAGGAAGCATCGGATCCATGACAGGACTAAAGGGTCCAAGTTCAGACAGCAGAGTTTGTTTATTAGTCGTTGATGAGCGACACGATCGAAGGCTTTAGAGAAGTCTATGTATATGACGTCCGTTTGAAATAGAGAATCTAAATTTAGGTGGAGGTCGGCAGTGAATTCAAAGAGCTGAGTTTCGCAGGACAAACCAGGTCGGAAGCCGTGCTGATTTTTGAAGAAAACCCGTTGTTATCGAGGTGGTGGGCAACGTGCGAATAAATAATGTGCTCGAGGCATTTGCAGGCAATGCACGTCAGCGAAATAGGACGATAATTAGATGGGTTAGAACGGTCACCTGATTTGAATACTGGGGTTACCTTGGCTACCCCCCAGTCCGCAGGTATGATACTTTCAGAGAGGGACTGAGAGAATATGATTTGCAGAATGTGGCTAGACATAGCTTCAGTGAATTTTAGTAGCTTTGCCGGTATGTTATGAGGACCAGGGGCACTCAACGTTTTTAGTTGGTTTATAATTTTTAGGATACCTTCAGCATTTATGGTGATGGATGGCATCTGGGGAAAGTTATACCTGGAGGCAAAGGGGATATTGCCAGACGGCTCATTAGTAAAGACTGAGGAAAAGTAAGAATTCATCAAGTCAGAGCGCTGCTGAGCTGGAACCCGTGAGCCATCAGGATTGCACAGTGAAATGTTATGCGCTAAATTGTTGGGGTTGATAATGTTCCAAAATTTTTTAGGTTGGCCGCGGATGATTGTTAGGAGATCTTCGTGGTAATACTTCTTTTTGGCTTTTTTCAGCGCGCTAGTATAATCCCGAAGGCAAGTAAAATATTTGTCCCATTTCGATAGAGAAATGCTACGCTTTGCCTCGCGGAAAAGGCGTTTCTTCTTTTGTGAGAGTTTTTTCATAGAAGTTGTATACCAAGGACTGTCATCGTCGCAGCGAACACACACTAGTGGAACGTATTCTTCGATTAGCGTCAAGACCTATTGTTTACACAATAACCAGTTCTGTTCTACGCTTCTGGAGATGGCCGTTTGAGAGAAGAAACTATAAAAGCTTTCCAAAATCGGTAATGATTGCGTGGTTGTTGGCTTTGTTGTAGTCGCGTATGAGCTTCTTCCGTGAATTATGCCTAGGTACTGGAATAGAGAGGTTGAATAGTATGGTACAGCGATCACTGAGGCCTTTTATGCACGTAGGTGAGTGAATAAGGTCGGGGTGGGAAGCGAAGACAAGATCGAGTATGTTGTCACCACGAGTCGGAGTAATAATATTCTGCGTGAGGTTGAATAGGAGGGACAGTTTAATGAAGTCATTTAATGGCCGAGAAGGGGCCTTAAGGTTGGCCCAGTCTATATTGGGAAGATTAAAGTCCCCGCACAGAAAGAGTTTTGCACGAGGAAATCGGAAGTTCAAATCAACTAACACCAAGTGCAGGTCCTTAATAAAAGCATAGTCACAGTCAGGAGGTCGATAGCAGGTGACCAGTATGTGATTACCCGAGGCAGCAGCCAGATTAATGCAGAGGATTTCATAGCTGCTGTTTATATCTACCTTATAGGAGTGCAAGTGGGATTTGACTAGAACCAGAATTCCCGCTCCCCTTCTCTCAACCCTATCTCGTCTGTAAATTGTGAAGGACCCAAAATCACGTAGAACTTTGTTGCTCTGTATGTTTTCATTTAGCCGCGATTAAGTAAAAATTGCTACTGCGGTGTTGTTGTCAAGTAGGAGTGCCTCTATAGCTTCTTTATTTGGCAGGTAACTGCGCACATTTGCAAGTAGGACCGACAAAGTATGACGTAAACGGGGCGGAGAAGGCACAGGTGCAGCTTTATTAGACACTGAATTCGTGCAAGCATGTGGCAATTGCTACTTTACACACACAACGGATGCTGTATCAGCATCGCTGCTGCTGTTGCTGCTTTACACACAACAGATCGACAACAGATGCTGTACCGGCATTGTACGTGAACTGGTTATTTTCCATGAAAAGCTTATCAAACCTAATTTTAAATGGGCGTTTCTTTTCTTGAGCAAACCAGTAAAGATTCTTACGGGCTAGATGAACACGAGAAGAACAGTCTACACGAATTTGGAAATTAGAGCCTTTAAGTTTGGATTCCGCCGCAAGTATTCAAGTTTTACGATTATCGGACGGTTCTTAGTGCCTTGAAAAAGGCCCAGCCGGTGGGCCCTTTCGATTGCGCCTCTGTCAAGCGTTACGCCGAGACTTTCTGAGCAAAAAGCCATTACTCGCGATTCGGACTCAGCCCAAGTTTCACCTTCCACGTCTGGCATTCCAAAGAAAATCAGATTACAGTGACGCTGGCCATTTTCCGACTCGTCACACTTTGCAGCTAGTTTCCTTACTTCAGAAGCAAGTTTAGTGATTGTGGGGCTAGTGTTAGAGTCCGATACAGGCTCACTTATCTGAGCCACTCTTTCTAGTGCATCAACTCGAGCGGCGAGGTTGCTAACCAAACCTTTTGTGTTTGAGTTATCAGCACGAATAAGGGTTAGCTCCGCCAATACAGCATTTTGACCTTGTTCAAGGCGGGCAATAGCACTGGCTATAGTTTCAAGGGACGTGGAGGAGTTTTTGCTAGTAGGACCAGGGTTGAGTTCGACGTCTCCTGCCATCAGAAGCAAAAGACTAGCAATGTGAAAATCGATACATAACAAGTACAACGACTGGAATAACGATCCACATAGGTAACCACGCAGGCCGATTGAAGGGCACGGCACCCCAAGAACATAACCGTCATTAAAATGAACGCTCATGGCGTACGGTAAATAACTAACCTGCGCAAACAGGGGAAGTCTCATGACCGTGATCGTTGTTGTAGGAGGGGCGTATCACCCGCACGCCTGGTAGCACGATGTTGCCCACCGAAGTCGCAATCAGTCACCAAACGTGGAGGGTAGCTTTTGGTTACAGTATTCAGCTGTGATCCGAGGGTCACTGCTTCGAAGGTTTCAGGCATTGGAGTCATCGCAGGAAACCCAAGATCGGGCCAGGGTAGATTTCGTGCAGAAGTAGAAACCGTGGTGACGGCGAGTGGGCCAGCCATGATCGCAAGGGCAAAAACCTGCGCAAACACGGGAAGTCTCATGACCGTGATCGTTGTGGTGGCGTGCCCCAGCTGATTCCAGAGTGACAGAGTATATGATTCCAGAGTGTATATATATATATATATATATATATATATATATATATATATATATATATATATATATATATATATATATATATATATATATATATATAAACTTTGAGAATATTGCAGTATAGGAAACAAAACAGTAAAATATTTATTTAATCCAAACAGTTTCGGCTGGTGGACCAGCCTCCTTCGGAGGTTGTGCGCGAAATGATACAAGTTCCGTAGCAGAGGGCCATCCTCACAGTTTAGAGACCCCGTAAATGAAAAAAAAAAACAACGAAACAAACAGGCAAACGAGGCAAGCAACAGAAGACAAGAGGAAGAAAAAGAAGAATAAGAGTTAGAGAAGAAGAAGAAGAAGAAGAAGAAGAAGAAGAAGAAGAAGAAGAAGAAGAAGAAGAAGAAGAAGAAGAAGAAGAAGAAGAAGAAGAAGAGAAACAAGGAAGGAGCGGCGGAGAGCTGCTGGAAGCGGGCGGGTAATCCTTTAATCCTTGCATTGTTACTAGAGATAGATAAGACGCGCCGCAAGTGAAGGCGACTAAGCAAAAGGGAAAAAGTTTGATGGAAGTTGTCATCACTAAATTTTGTTGCCGTATTACATCCCTCAATATTTCCTTGTATAGATCCGGTTAATTGAATTCCCGAATGTGCATTTACTGTAATCAAGAGGAAATGATTAGTCGTTTTGGTTATATTGTCGCTGTTTCCATTTATTCAGGAAAAGCATATTAGCACCACCTCTTCAAGAACTTAGCTTGCAGTTATCAAAACCTGCTTTTCTTTATTTTGAGCCTCTACACTGGTTTACAGCCACAGGGATGTTTTATTCACCGTTCAAGAATACATCACTGCTACTAAACTGTTTTCTTGCTAAATTTTGGTCTCACTGCACTTATTTTTTTCTTCGAATTTGCAATGGGCACTTTAAATCATAAATAAATAATTAACATTGTTTAGGAATGAATCAATGCAGAAAGTATCAGGCAAATTCCTCTTATAATCGGCCAATCCCTCCTTTGGGTACAAGCCATGTGCAGAGGAAAACAACAACAGCAACGCGGGTGCCTGTTTTGTCTCTGTCTCAACATGCACTATACAAATTCGGTGCATTTTCATTCTGCACACTTATAATTAACACGCAACACTCTCTGTGACGTATAACAAAAAGTTGCTTTAGTCATAAATCCACTGCGCGAACTTGGAGCCCACTTTGTGATAATACTGCAAAATATCTTTCGGGTCAATTTCTCCGCCCGCCACGCGTGGAGGCAATATAGGTGACATTTTATAAGGTGTATCAGTGGTCTCGCGATCCTGCCGGTTATCAATAGAGCTTTGGTAACACTAGTTTATGGCAAGGTCCAAACCAAGCAGGCCTTTTTTATATTATTGAACGGTTTTTATGCCCCAAGACCCCTATATAATTTTGAGGGCGCCCTGGTGGAGCACTCTGATAGTTTTGAATATCTCGTGTTCCTTACGTAAACTGACTTCACACAGTACATGGGGCTCCAAGACTACCCTCTACCGAAATATGACCGCCGCTGCTGGAATCGAACACACACACGGCTTTTGGGTCAACAGCCTAACACCGCAATCAGTGGTCCACCTTGGCGGGCTAAGCAGGAACCTCAATGAATCATTCTATTAGTTTCGACAACGCCACTTCCAATGGGCCTCGCGGTGGCCAATAAGTTGCGGTATGGGGCTGCTGAAACGTCCGACATGGCTTCAACCCCAGCCGTGTTGTTGAGGCTTCGACGGAAGCTAAATGCTAGAAGGCGGTGTATTCATACTGAAGAACATGTTAAAGAACCCCAAGTGACCGGAATTGCCGTAACCCCCACCCCCTCATGAGTCATCATGCGTCATCATGAGTCATCATGAGTCATCACGTGCCTCATGAGTCATCACTTTATCGGTGTTTCGGCACGGTAAACCCCAGCCAGCCGTACCCAGACGACGTAGGGCAATGAGCAAAGTAGTTCTACCAGCAAGGGCGCTACACTTTCATAATTGAGGGCCATAGAATTACGATACTTATTATTGTAATGCTGTGTTTTATGGTCTGTTTCTTCTCCCCCCCCCCCTTTTGTTTTGTTTAGTCGGGAATTCGTCACCAAATGGACATTTGTGACATTCATGTGTTTTTTTATATGTGGGGCTTTACTTCTAGACGCCGAAGTGAATGGCTCCGGAAATTTCAACCACCTGGTGTTTTTAACGTGCATTTACATCACACTGCACACCCACTGCTACTCTTTTGCCACCGTTGAACTGCGCCCACCCCTGCAGGAATTGAACCCGCCACCTGAGGATCAGCAGCCAAGTTCTGTAGCCACTTATCCGCTCAGGCGGACATCTGTGACAGCCTTGACTGTCTGATAATTTCTAGGGTTGAAGAAAGACTTTCATATTCTCAATTTTTGTGTATTGATGAGAAATCTGTTCTCTCTTTAATACCTGTGGCTTCAAACTAGAAGAAAAGACCCCAGAAAAGCTCTGTAACGACAAAGGAATTGAAAAAAAAATAATTATTGATGAAGCAGAGCGCAAACGGAAAGAATCACGCACATAGATCACGCGTAATCGACTTGGCTCTAGCACTCGTTTCTTCAGCAAGAATGAGAGTGTTTGCATGGCTATTTACTAAAAGTTACTCAAGACGCGTTTCTGCTCATTCGAATAGCGCAACCTGAAAAGCTCATGAATGGCGAAGATACGAAGCAAGAACGAGCTGTAAATAGTGTTGACAACATCTAAATTCGGTAAGCGTACGTGCAATGACCGCTTAGTTTTCCTTACCCAGAATTGTACCTAGCCGTGGTTTGTGTTTTGGTGAAGGGAGATGTGAAGGTTATTTGGCTTGCACAGAAAGGGGTTGCCGAGGCTAAAGGCTGGAGTGCCTAATAAAGGCCTAGGTTTCCTTGCATAGCCTGTCATCAATAAACGCCGACACATAATTGCAAAGTCACCTGCTTTTTCAAGTGTATACAATATAGCTGTTAAGCATGCAGCGGTTATAAGATACAAACCATTGCACAAAATACAAATTCAAGTATTACTGAGTAAACCTTGAACCTATCACGAAATACTACTTCAAGTAAGTTTTTAGAGAGCCATTATGGAGATATTAGGATTCCTCTTAACATTCCACCAGGAGCCTAAAAGAAGCAAGATAATTCTAAAATGATCAATCTCTAGCCGGAACCTTAATATTTCTGCCTAAAACTTTGCAGATATTGTGGGAGCCATGACTGGGTTGCTCTAATGAGCCTTCGCCGCAGCGTGTTTAGGGGGAAAACAACATTCCGATATAATGCTTTCGCGCTCAATTTCTGAGATATATTTACCACAGGTTGATACATTTCTCACCCATAAATTTCAAAGTTGTTCGGTTCTCGATGTTAGCTTTGGCCCACTGTTTTTAAAACCATTGTAGGTTTCAGACGAGAAGAAACAGTTCGATTTGTGTTAACCAAGAATAATACAAAAAGAAGAGGGCTTGCATTCACAGGAACATGTGACGCCAGATAAATTGCTGAAAGAATATTTGGTCGTATCATTAGTCAAGCCGGCTGACCGTTTACGAGAAGTCGTTTACAAGAAGACAGTTACGAGAAGTCTCAGGAAAACTGTCCAGCTTGTTTTACGGTGAGGGTACGCTCAAGTTTACTATAACACTGAAGCCGATACTCGGAGACAAATAAGAAATTTTCTAGTGTCCCTCCTCATGACACACCAGAGCAATAGAGTCACATTAGAATGGGCGCAAAATAGGTTGGACTTCTCAAAGTAGTTGATATTATTTAAAATACAGGGAGCAAACGCAGTTACGGTATGCTGAGTCCTCGTCTCTGCTTGTGCCTATTTATTTATTACGCTTCGAGGGAAACACATTTAGCTCGAGCAGCATATCTGTATTTTTGTTTTTTTAACCGGCGTTGTGTGTTTGAACAGCCTGAACTTGATTTTACCAGCAATTTCTTTACAGCAGTTTCCTCCTTCCGTTTTGACACCCCGTTGTTTCCGAACAATAGCTAATCATGCAGGACATTTCTTTCTTTCATAAAGTGCACAGGTGTTCCACGATGGATGAAGAGTGCGCCCACGAGTACATGTTCTCGCAGAAATGTAGGAAACAAGATACCTGGTTTGAGCAGCAGTTCATTTCTTAATTACCCATATTAATCTGAATAGCCGCAAGCACCAATAGTTTTGTGTACTAATTTTATTCCAGCCATGCATATTTTACTGTTAACATAGATATTGTAAGACAACGTTTTTTGCTGCAAGACACTTCTTTTACTTGCCGAGCCTATGCCCCACAACACAGGTCAGACTGATGATGATGAGTATGTACATATGACAAGATAAGGCGCATGAATATTGCTCATACTTATCCCCCCCCCCCCCTACGCTTGAGCGGCCAGCCCGGACGCGTCTTAGACGAAAACGGAACGTCGAACGAATGGCTTCAGACGCGATACGTGGACAATCTCCGAACCACGACAGCTACGATCCGAAGAAAGGTCGCTTGGAGAGACACGGTAGTTCACTGGTGACGTTTGTTCGTTGATTGTATAGGGTCCAGTGAAGCATGACTGAAATTTATTGCACAATCCTGGAGTACGAATGGGTGACCAAAGCAACACTTCATCCCCCAGACTCAAGGAGACGTCGCGATGAGAGCTGTCGTAGCGTTGCTTGCGATCTTGCTCATTGGCTTCTGTATTAAGGCGAGCCCGTTGCCGACATTCCTCGAGCCTTGTGATGAACTGCTCTGATACGGTTGCCGAGGAGTCAGTTGGAACATTTAGAAAAGAGACGTCGATGGTAAATGTCGGTGTACGGCCGTACACGAGGTATAAAGGCAAGTAGGCAGTAGTTCTATGAACAGCGGTGTTATGGGAAAACGTCAGAAAAGGCAAAATCGTATCCCAGTTGTCGTGGCTTGGTGCGATGTACATCGATAGCATGTCTGTTAGTGTACGATGAAATCTCTCTGTCAGCCCATTAGTTGGGGGGTGGTAGGCTGACGTCGTCTTATGTACTATACAACAGGTTGTGAGCAGGATTTCGATTATGGTGGACAGGAACGTCTTGCCGCGATCACTCAGGAGGACGCGACGTGCACCGTGACGCAATACAATGGCCTTGAGAAAGAAGTCTGCGACGTCTGAAGCAGAACTTGTGCGTTGTGCAGTAGTCTCTGTGTACCGTGTCAGGTGATCAACAGCAGTCACAATCCAACGATTACCTGCTGGCGTGATGGGGAGAGGTCCTAGTTGGCCTATGCCAACGATGGCGAAAGGTGTCTCGGGACACGGGATAGTTTGCAGAAGGCCAGCAGGAGACGAAGTTGGTCGCTTCCGCCGTTGACACAGATGGCAAGATGCAACGTACTTGGCCACAAAAGTAGAGATGCCAGGCCAGAACAAACGTTTTCTGATGCGGCTTTGTGTTTTGTGAAATCCCAAAAGGCCTGCACATGGGTCGTCGTGAAAGGCTTCAAGGACTTTGTGACGTAGAGAACGCGGAAGTACTGGAACCCAGCGGTGTCTATCAGTAGTGTAAACGTAACGATGGAGCACATTGTTATCGAGCTTATATTGCCGTAGTTGTTGCTGTGGTCGTCTAGCCACATGACCGTAGGCTGACTGCGCAGACGGTGACCTGACCGGAGCTCCAAGGATGGTTGGTAGTCGAAGATAACGAAAAAGTGCTGCAGGGAGAGGACCAGGGGACCGGAAAGCACTCTCCACCACTTGTAAGGCAACGTTTTTGCTGCAAGACACTTCTTTTACTTGCTGAGCCTCTGCCCCACAATACAGGTCAGACTGATGATGATGAGTATGTACATATGACAAGATGACGGGCATGAATAATGCTCACAATATAATAAATATTAGGCAGGACTTCTTTACAGCTTATATTAAAATAAAATTACGTCTAATGTATGTTTACTCACCCAGCGTGCGTGTAAACATAATGGAAAACAAGGCGATATTCGCACATTATTCTTCTGTCGACGAAAATCTAATAACTACAGAGAGGAGTCTTTAGCCGTTAGAGATATACTGTCCTAGCCGTCAACCACCGTAGTATGTATTTTTATAGACCAGTCAAGTGCAGGATTTTTCAGACACTGTTTATTACGTTTAAAGGATTATTGCACTTTGCAAAGTCATTGACTATACGTGTATTTAGTTGTTTAGATGACGTGCCAATTCACTTGTGGCACTGCTGTTGCGATGCATTCAGGGTAAGCATAATTTAGGTGCATTTGGCTGCAATTGCTAGACAGCAATATCCAACAAATATTTTTCGCTTTCTTTCCTTAGGCACCCTCATTGAGGTCACTAAGTACTTCCGCTCTGTAAACGAGAGTGAATAACTCTACAAATGATGCTACCGCACGATCAACATGGCCACGTTCCTCTTCTGGGGACAAAAAGACGCGTTCATCACGTCTCTCTTTGCGATATTCAAGCAAGAATCTACTACACGGGGGCGGCCCACTGGCTACAGCGAGAGTGCTCCGACGAAGTTACCGGTCGCATCAGGGAGTTGGCACTCACTGGAAAAAATGAGGTTTCAACAAATGCGGCACCTAAAAAATAAGACGTGGGAAACTGTGCAGAGTGGATACGCCGGGTAAAAGGAGCAGGCTGGCCGAACGTCCATTTCTTCCACGGAACGCCTCTCTACCAACTTTAGATTTGCAATAAACAACTCCTTCATACGCACTTGGCATGTTCGTGTTCGTGTAGTTTCTTCTAGGGGCGAAGCTTCTGAAGCCATGGTTCTGTCCATCCCTTGTGTCTCATTTCGGTACGCGACGTCCTCGTTTTATGACTTACTCAGCAAGTGCGAACGAACAGACAGACAGACAGACAGACAGACAGACAGACAGACAGACAGACAGACAGACAGACAGACAGACAGACAGACAGACAGACAGACAGACAGAGCGACGGATGGACAGAAGGACGATTCACAATTTATCGATAACACCCACTTTATCTTCGGCCCACTGGCCATTATTCACTCCATGAATATGCTGTATTCTTTTTCAAGATCGAGTTGTCACCATGGCACTCGATTAAGACCTGACCACAGTCCACGTTGCAGCGCATCACTTTTTGAAGTGGCGACGTGCCCTCTTTGTAAGGAGAGACACGACACGCAGCATCTCCTGGCCACGTCAAAAAGTCGCGCGCTGACACGCTGGGAGGCGTACGTGTGGTCGCGCATTTAGTGAGATGTGTCGGCAGTAACGGAACTGTGCTTTTTTCTTCTCTTTTCCTCTTTCAATGCCACTTCGTTTAGTGAGATTTGATGCGCCTCCTGCATTGTGGTTTTATTTGCGGCAAAAAGCTAGCTAGAAGATGTTATAAAAGAAAAGTGCTTTTAGGGGTGCAGCTCCTTAAGGCGTGGGTCTGTCAATCCTCGGCGCAAGTATGTAGCCACCTCTAGTTTAGTTCTTGCATTGTTTACTAGATGGCGTGGCTACCTCTAGTTTAGTTATTCGATTGTTTACTAGATGGCGAAAAGCGTTGTAATATATCCGTTTTCTGTTGGTGTGCGCTCGGAGTGGCTCGATGGATAAGGGCGCAGAGCGGTGAGTGCGCAAGGCGGTGGCAGCTTAGTTCTACGATTGTTGACTGGATGGCCGGGAGCTTTGTGATAAAATACGTTCGCTGTTAGCGCGCGCTCGGAGTTGCCCGATGGATAAGGCCGCAGAGCGGCGGCAGTGCGTGCTCGCAGACAGAATCCCTATGTGCCAGACCGCTAGGCAGAAGCGCCGCCAAGATCCTGCCGTACGAGAGCGGGAGGCCGAAGCGTGTCGTCTGGCTGCGCGACGCCGCCGCAAAAATCCCAGCGTTCGAGAACGAGGGGCCCCAGCGTCACGACAACGGCGCGAGCACCCTGCCGTACATATATACACACAGTGTTTCTCACGTCTTTCTTGATGATGCAGTGGACGAACTTTCACTGAGCCGTCACGGTTTTACCTATGATTTCCCCTCAGGAAGTTCGTCCACTCATCATAATTCACCCTGTGGATATGCTGTGAATTTTTGGGAATGCGCTTCAGGTGTGACGAATGCAGTATATGTCAATGATGCTTGAACTACCATTAATTCATTGTGACCACGTGTTCGCCGCCAATAAACCTTATCTATAAGCCCATTGTCGATAATGACGAAACGTCAACCTGTTGCACTGCACTCGAATGGCAAACTTAAAGAACGCGTGGACATTCAGGAATAATTAGGTCAGTACAACTTACTCTAGAGACTCTATGTAATGGGAAAACCAACTAACTCCTTGCCCTATATTGGCATATTTATCTATATACATATGAATGTTTCTTCGTTTATTGTTCTTGTGCAGATAACGTATATTCGCTGTTTCTTATGTTTTTCATCCTCTAGTCATTAAACTTTGGTATAACCAAGTATCAGTAGATTGTATTCCTGCGTGTCTACTTAGTGACGATCAATAAGGCTAGGCCACAGAACTGCCGTTGTGCATTTGTATATAACAGCGGCGATTAATCCGCTGCCACAACGGAAGTTTGCTAGTTTTCATTAGTTATCTCTTGTTGTGATAGCATATGTGGGAGAAGTGGAGGACACGGTTTGCAAACGGCGTTGTGACTACTGGCATGGTCTGCAGAAGGTGAGGTGACCACGAATGGTGCGTAGACTGACAACAGAGCCGTCACTTTGAGCAGCATCAGCTTTCATCGTATCTTTGTTTAGTTCTCAACACGGTACACTAGGAGCGCAAAGGTAAGCAAGACAGCTTAAGCTGATGCTGACTAAATGTGTTCTACTCACACCCATCTGCCTGCGCACGGGTAACCTCAAGCATTACTGAGTAATGGTGGGCGAAATAATTTCATATAATAACACGTGGCGACAATTGAAAAAGAACCGGTGAGTGACTCCTATTTTTAAATCTGTCTCTGCAACATATACGACTGTGCAGCGTACTTTAATACCTGTAGTAAGGTTGCTTGTTTTTGAAATCATAAAATTTACGAGGTAACGTGATACATAGGCCTATACAGACGGGGGTGGGTGAACTAAGAAGTCTCGGAAAGAGCATTTGGGTGACGAACTGTTCGCGAATGATAGCTAAGTGAAAATATTTTTTCGATTTCATCACCATCATCAACATCAGCCTGACTACGTCCACTGCAGGACAAAGGCTTCTCCCATGTTCCGCCCGTTAACCCAGTCCTGTGCTTGCTGCTGCCAATTTATACCGGCAAACTTCTTAATTTCATATGCCCACCTAACCTTCTGTCTCCCCCTGACCCGCTTGCCTTCTCTAGGAATCCAGTTAGTTACCCTTAACGACCAGCGGTTATCCTGTCTACGCGCTACATGCCGGGCCCAAGTCCTTTTCTTCTTCTTGATTTCAGCTATGATATCCTTAACCCCCTTTTGTTCCCTAATCCACTCTGCTCCCTTCTTGTCTCTTAAAGTTACACTTTAAGAGACAAGACCCCGCGGTGGTCTAGTGGCTAAGGTACTCGGCTGCTGACCCGCAGGTCGCGGGTTCAAATCCCGGCTGCAGCGGCTGCATTTCCGATCGACGCGGAAATGTTGTAGGCCTGTGTACTCAGATGTGGGTGCACGTTAAAGAACCCCAGGTGGTCGAAATTTCCGGAGCCCTCCACTACGGCGTCTCTCATAATCATATGGTGGTTTTGGGACGTTAAACTCCACATATCGATCAAAGTTACACCTACCCCTTTCTTTTCAATGCTTGCTGCGTCGTCCTCAATTTAAGCTGAAACCTCTTTGTAAATCTCCATGTTTCTGCTCCGTACCTAAGTACCGGCAAGATACAGCTGTTATATACCTTCCTCTTGAGGGATAGCGGCAATCTACCTGTCATAATTTAAATGTGCTTGCCAAATGTGCTCCACCCCATTCTTATTCTTCTAGCTACTTCAATCACGTGGTTCGGCTCCGCGGTAATTACCTGCCCTAAGTAGACATACTCTTCTACAATTTACTACGGTTTACTTATACCCGAATGAATTACAGAACCACCATCCCTTATAGCTTTGCCATCCTTTTGTTGGATTGCTTGAAAGGAATCTACAGCAAAGCTACCACGCTATTCTAATCGAATAAAAAGACTGCCTACGAGCGAAATCTTTAAAGCTGCGCTTTCACCTTATTCCACGAAGTAGAGAGAGCCATTGTGAGACTGACACTTCGGAAGAGAGCCCCAAAGTGCGTATCTGCGAACAATGCTCCGCATCACCGCAATCCATAGTGAGCAACTTAAAGGCGGTGTCAAATGCACCTGGCTGTTGATTTTCAGTGTTTGCGTTCACCGAGGGCATTATTCAGTGCGTGTAAAGCTTAAACACACGTAAGTATTGCTAGTTCAAATTTTCTTTTGTGTGTGTCTGCTTATATTGAAGAAATATATATATTGGCCGAAAATTTTCTACTGATGATACGTGGCGCCCCATAGAATAAGCTCATGTTATCGCCGTTCGTTCAAAAAGAACCATTACAGGTTTTTCCTCACAGAATAAGCTTAGAGCATTAGAGATTTTTCAGCACACAATAAGTTAACGTTATCGCCGTTCGTTCAGAATCATTAGAGCCGACGACAAGCGCCAATGTCCCTATTAACTGATGAGTGCTTAACGTTTAGAAGAACATAAATCAGAGCTAGTTTGTAAGTAAAGACATAACAAAAGCAGAAGCTCGCGGATTTCTGTTTTCTTCTTCTGTGTCCATGTTCGCACACCTACGCTCTTTCGTATCATCATCATCATCATCATCATCATCATCATCATCATCATCATCATCATCAGCCTGACTACGTCCACTGCAGGACAAAGGCCTCTCCCATGTTCCGCCAGTTAACCCAGTCCTGTGCTTTCTGCTGCCAATTTATACCCGCAAACTTCTTATCTTGTCTGCCCACCTAACCTTCTGTCTCCCCCTAACCCGCTTCCCTTCTCGGGGAATCCAGTTAGTTACCCTTAATGACCAGCGGTTATCCTGTCTACGCGCTACATGCCCGACCCATGTCCATTTCCTCTTCTTTATTTCAACTATGATATCCTTAACCCCCGTTTGTCCCCTAATCCACTCTGCTCTCTTCTTGTCTCTTAAGGTTACACCTACCATTTTCTTTCTATTGCTCGCTGCGTCGTCCTCAATTTAAGCTGAACCCTCTTTGTAAGTCTCCAGGTTTTTGCTCCGTAGCTAAGTACCGGCAAGATACAGCTGTTATATACCTTCCTCTTGAGGGATAGTGGCAATCTACCTGTCATAATTTGAGAGTGATTGCCGAATGTACTCCACTCCATTCTTATTCTTCTAGTTACTTCAATCTCGTGGTTAGGCTCTGTGGTTATCACCTGCCCTAAGTAGACATAGTCTTTTACAACTTCAAGTGCACTATTACCTATCTCGAAGCGCTGCTCCTTTCAGAGGTTGTTGTACATTACTTTCGTTTTCTGCAGATTAATTTTAAGACCCACATTCCTGCTCTCCTTGTCTAACTCCGTAATCATGAGTTGCAATTCGTCCCCTGAGTTACTCAGCAATGCAATGTCATCGGCGAAGCGCAGGTTACTAAGGTATTTCCCATTAACTCGTATCCCTAACTGTTCCCATTCTAGGCTTCTGAAAACCTCCTGTAAGCACGCGGTAAATAGCGTTGGGGAGATTGTGTCCCCCTGCCTTACGCCCTTCTTGATTGGAATTCTGTTGCTTTCTTTATGAAGCACTATGGTAGCAGTTTATCCCCTGTAGAATTCTTCCAGAATGTTTATATACACTTCATCTACGCCCTGATTCCGCAGTGTCTGCATGATGGCTGATATTTCTACTGAATCAAACGCCTTCTCGTAATCTATGAAGGCTATGTATAGTGGTTGGTTATACTCTGAGCATCTCTCTATTACCTGATTGATAGTATGAATGTGGTCAATTGTTGAGTAGCCTGTTCGAAATCCTGCTTGTTCCTTTAGGTGATTGAATTCTAATGTTTTCTTTACTCTGTTAGCAATTACCTTTGTAAATAGCTTGTATACTACAGAGAGCAAGCTGATCGGCCGGTAATTCTTCAAGTCCTTGTCATCTCCCTTCTTATGTATTAAGATGATGTTAGCGTTCTTCCAAGACTCTGGTACCCTTCCCGTCAGGAGACATCTCGTAAACAGGGTGGTTAGTTTTTCTAACACAATCTGTCCTCCATCTTTCAGCAGATCTCATGTTACCTGATCCTCACCAGCAGCTTTGCCTCTTTGCATGCTCTTTAAAGCTTTTCTGACTTCTTCTATCATTACTGGTGGGGTGTCATCTGGGTTACTGCTAGTTCTTATAGTATTAAGGTCGTGGTTGCCTCGGCTACTGTAAAGATCTCTGTAAAACTCCTCCGCTATTTTAACTATCCTATCCATATTGGTAGTTATTTTGCCTTCTTTGTCCCTTAGTGCATACATCCGACTTTTGCCTATCCCAAGTTTCCTCTTCACTGCTTTGACGCTTCCTCCGTTTTTCAGAGCGTGTTCAATTCTCTCCATGTTATACCTTCTTACGTCGCATACTCTACGCCTATTAATCAACTTTGAAAGCTCTGCCAGTTCTATTTTGTCTGTTGTACTTGACGCTTTCATGCTTTGACGCTTCTTAATTAGGTTCTTCGTTTCCTGGGAAAGCTTGCCAGTGTTCTGTCTAACTACCCTGCCTCCAACTTTCACTGCACACTCCTTAATGATACTTGTTAGATTATCATTCATTGTATCTACGCTAAGGTTGGTTTCCTCACTAAGAGTCGAGTACCTGTTCTGCCGCGACACTCTGAATTCCTGTACTTTCCCTCTCAGTGATAGCTCATTGATTGGCTTCTTGCGTATCAGTTTCTGTCGTTCCTTCTTCAAGTCTAGGCGAATTCGAGACCGTACCATTATATGGTCACTGCATCGTACCTTGCCAACCACTTCCACATCCTGCACGATTCCTGGGTTTTCAGTCATTATAAAGTCTATTTCGTTCTTATTTTCGCCATTAGGGCTCCTCCATGTCGTAACGAATGGGTTAATCCAAACACTATAAAATTTCATGTGCCTGAGAAAGAGAGAAAGAGAGAGAGAGGAGAAGCTACTTTATTTTTAAGACAAGTCCCGCAAATCCTTGGAGGATTTGGGTGAACATCCCTGCCAATAGATCCAGGTCATGAGCCCTTGAGCTATGGCGGCTTGGAATAAGAGTAGCAGTAGGAGCACGGGCGTGAGCTATGCGTTATTATTGCGATAGGAATTATATAGACACTCGCTGCTGGATTTCGCCGCCAGCGTTGACGTCATGCACCCTATACATATACGTGTTTATATATATGAAAGTGCAAGAAAATAATCTAAAAAAACTCCGGCACTTGGAATCGAACGTGGGACCTCCGCGTTGTGAATGGGAGGCACCAACCACTGAGCCACCAAGGAATAACTCTCGCGCGCTCGTACGATAAGCTATTTATATTTACCACTTACCCTGTGGGCGGACATCTCGGAGAGGGGGGGGGCGAGACTACCGTGTTTTTAGCATTATCAGCAAGATGGCGCAATGAGCGCGTGGCCGCTCTCTCACGCGTACATTGGCCCACGGAGAGGAGGGGAGTGGTGAACGATCTCTCGCGCGCCCTGATCTCGCGGTGAGGAAAATCATACATCTTGGCGGTCGTTGGTCTATGAAGCCTGCGATTGATTGGTATAAAAAAGAAATAGAACATCTAATTGCTTACACGTACACTTCAGCACGTCTGCCAGATTAAAAAGCGGTGTTAAGTACATTAGCGGGCGTGGATATGACTTTTCTCTGCCTTCTTTTTTGCCACTTGGCGCAGTTTCAGATGACATGCAGTGTTTATGTCGCACTAAAATGACCCTGTTGTAGTTAAGGGGTGCACAAAGGTCATTAGAATTGTTGCGCAGGCTCCATTCACGAAAAGGGCGCGCTTTTCACGAAGTAACAACTGAGATGCTTGTTCGCGTTCATGTGTACTTTTGAGTACCTTTCATGCGTTATTTGTGCGTGAAAAACGCGAGGCACGTTTACATCTGCTTGCATTCTGCGCGTGACCTTCCAATTTTTCGCTGTCACGTTCATTGCTTCGTCTTTGCAGCAAAGCTGAGGCTTTTTTTACGGAGGGGTGTAGCATGGCTATGTTGGACTCATAACTTTTGTGTTTTGCATATATAACAACTAAGTATTCATTCTTATGGCAAGCACATACACAAGAGAACGTCTCAGTTAGGACATGTAGGATATTTCGTGACCTCATTATTTCACATCTCAATGTACAAAAACAAGAAAACATGAACTGAACAGACCAAGATGGTGGCGCCTATTTGTCTGACTTAAAATAGTCCATGGAGCCTGGGATTATTAGCATAAAAAATAAATGGAACATCTAATCATTTACACGTACACTTGAGCACATCTGCCAGATTAGCAAGCGGTGTTACGTAATTGGCGGTTGCGGATATGACTTTTCTCTGCCGTATTTTTCGCCACTTGGCACAGTTTCAGATGACATGCAGTGTTTCTGTTGCATCGCTTTCTTCCCTTTTGTAGTAGCCCCGCCAACCCTAGCGGTCCAGTTCTTATGGTGGTCCACCGCTGACCCATAGGTCACGGAATTCAATCTGATGCCATGAAAGCAGCGTTTTTGATGGCGCCGATATTGCTTGAGAAGCGTGAGCTGCCTGTATAGGCGGACGTTAAACAACCAGCGGTTATCGAGATTTGAGAGGCCTCCACAACGGCGACTTTTATAACAATATGCTGGTTTGAGACGTGAAACCCCAGCTCTTTTTATAGTATATGTGCAGCAGCTGGTTGCAGATTCACTGTGAACACCAGAAACATAGAACTGTGGACCTCAGATTGGCAAGGTACCTGAAAAAAAAAACAATGAGGACAGTGCTTCAGTCTCTGTTTCAGACATTTCTTGTGATTGTCGGCACACATAAAAAAATTGTACGATCAGTTCGTACCCAAGATGAAGGATGTTCTATGTCCTGCTTTTGCAAGCCTTCCGCAGACCCCAGGACTCGACTGTTTAATTTGGAACGTTATTAGCTGAAAAACCTAAGTCCAGCACAATCTACTGTCACGATCAGGACTGTTGTATATTGGTCTGTTTGGTTTCGGTTCCACGATCACTGCCGCAGGTGGCGCCAGTGTTGTTTATGTATACAAGCGTGCGCAAGTCGGAATAAAGAGGCTTTTGTTCCGATGGGTACTCAAGTTGTCTAGTCGTTGATTACCCGCGGCACACGCCGCCACTACAAGAACGTTCATGGCAAGCAGTGGTGTTGTTAGCCTGGCGTGCATTCTCGGTATGCTCACTTCTTTCTATCATTCATCACTTTATCGCTCCATACTGTTTTCTGATTTGGTATAGTAAACCGGAAAAGCATTAGGTTCATGCTCCAGCCTTTCTATCATTGTCCTCTTTTTCAATTCCTCTCCTTGTGACAACGACTAGTTATAAAAAAATTACACATGACAAGTATGCGATAATATATGTCGGCAATCTTATGAGCAAATGATCGAAGCAGTGAAACTCTGAAGACTGCTGAAGTGTGCCGTGCACACACAGCTCACTGTAAAAAATGTCTTGTGCAAAGTACATGTTTGTTGCCTCGTGTACTGCGCCTTGCATTGAGGAGATACAAGTTCATGATGTGGGTAATACACATGCAGTATTCAATGATATCCTTTCACTCAGAGACAACAGTGTCGTTTGGCGAAGCGCGCTATAACCAGCCGCGCTTTTTATTGAGGGGTTGATAGTGCGCGAAGTCTTACACGAGCTATTCCAGCATGAGAGACACTAAGGTCATTATTCTGCTGGGTGGCCAAGTGAGAACTTGTAAGGGGTCTGCGCATGTTACCTTTGTACGTACAAACTACTAAGGCTTTCCAGCATATGTTGGAGACATATCTTCGCAAGGTGCTTGTTTGAGTGGGTGTTCCATTGAACGACTAAATATCACAAACTTAAGAGAATGCGACCCACTCAAAGGGAGACAAGAAAATGCAACACACTCAAAGGCAAGCACTTGTGTCTGTCGCTCTCTCTTGTCTCTCGTATCTGAAGTTTGCGCTGTTTTGGAGTTCTATTACAGCCTGTGTTTATGACGCATATGTGAGAGCTCGGATCTATTGTGCTACAACAGCTCGGTTTTATTGCTTCAAAATTTATTGCTTAGGTTGTTTCCTCAATTTTGTTTTTTACTTTTGTGGAGCAATTTTTATGAAGCTTTAACCGCTCCACAATGATTTTGGTATTACCTTTTTGTTTAGTTTTGTGGGTGCTGATGCTTGAAGTAAATACTTCACACCTATTATTTTCCTGTTTCGCTCCTCGTGGTACTTCTAGCGCATTGGGCATAAATAAAAAGCCTGTACTCATGTTAACTAACGCAAAAAGCGCATGAGAGCGTCGAATGTTCCCAGTTTAATTTATTGTGAAAAAGTGGGCTTTTGTGTTTTGAGGTCTTGTGCCATATCGACGATGCTGCAGTTGAAACATTGTTTTAAAGCGATAGATGCCACGAAAGAAGAATGGGACGCAATTCGAAGGGTCAACTAGAAATGTGTATCTTTTGAAATAATGTTTCGTTTTAAACGAGTGAGCTGCGTAACCCAGCCTTGAGGTCGTAGTGTGGCTATGTAAAGAGAAAGTCGTTAGGCTGTATAAGTAAAACTACTGTACCAAGGCACTGTGCATTCTGAGACGCTATGAGAACGCTAGAATGTAATTATTACACTGTACACAAGTCGCCATAACCACCGTTCAAATCTATTTTCAGCCTTCCTCTAAGAGAAGAGAATTAGCGCATCACGATTCTCCAAAATGGCGTTGCCTCCAGCTGTTGCGAAGCTGATGATCCTTGCAATCGGGACGAGCATGTGGATCTGGATGGAGGCGTACGTCAAGGTTCAAGTGGCACTTCACGGTACAGCAATACTTGAACCCCACCGGAGGAGTGAACCACCAGAGTTAAAGGCTATTGAATTTGGGCAGCATGCAATTGCGAACGTGAACGTACGTTGTATATACTTCTTCTTGGTATGAGCGGATCTCGGTACAGGAAACGATTTAGGATACCCAATATTGATTGAAATCAAGCTAGGAGTGGCCTTCCTAATAAGCCTATATTATGGCTGTGTAGACACTGGTCCTCTTTGAGCATTTAGACCAGTTGCCAATAGCACAAAACACAAAAGTCGCCACCTCTTGTAACTCGAAAACTCATTTCAGAGTTGCAGCCGCTAGTGCTATATCTTACTTTCGCCACGCTAATCCTTCCCACATTGTTGTCTGCTTTAAAGCGATTTTTGCGTCATGCTTTGATATCTTGCTTTTCGTTCGTGATCATTCTCCTTTGTACAAGGAAAAAATAAATATCATAAAAGAGTTTCATGTGAAAACACGTCCAAGCACAATTCATTTTATCACCGTAAACGGGATGACAGGCTTATCTGAAATTGTAATCGTTCACGAAGTAAACTGCGAAAACATGAAAGAAAGCTGTTTTTAACTAAGCGCAAGTCGCTGGATGAGAGTTTGGTAAACTGTGTAGCAGGCACAATGGAACAGTAAGATCCTGCATTACATTGCTCTTCTTTCTATGACTGCATTTCTCAAGAGCTAGAAAACAAACGGTTGCCACGGGTTTTTGAGTAAGGGCAGCACTATAAATTATTCTGGTTCACTGAATAATGTTTTGCCAGCAGCACAGAATAACTATTATTATTAAAGCCGATAGCGTATTCTGGCTCACAGCGCGAGAGACCCGCACTTGGACTAGAGAAATGGACACGGTACAGCGCTGTAACACGCCTTTTTTTTTAAGTCCATGTCCAGGTGTCTCGCGCTGTTAGCCACGATGAATCTTTATCAACTAGCTCAGTTTTATATCTAGCTTAGTGTCTAATGTAGTTAAGAGAACTAAGCTAAATAAGGGAAGCTCTGTTATGAAGAACACTTGAGCAGTGTGAGGCATATAAGCGTTTAACGTGCTCTGTTGCTTCAAAATAATCCAAACGCTAATTAATCAAGACCAACACCTTCCTTGAATGCGTCTCGACAATGAGAAGTCCATTGAAGTTCCTCCAAACATACCTAGTAAGGGTCAGGTGTACACTAACTTATGCATCGTGAGTACCTTAGTGGTGGCTCCCTGCCGTTTGCAAGATCGTTGACAGTAGATAATAGCTTGTCAATAGGTAACGCTAGTCTGGGAAGAAACTGTGAACTAGCGATAATTCGGTGTGAATTGCTGTCGCGCTGATGAAAGTAGGAGATGTATTATGCTAATGCTGTTTGTTACGTTTTAGATAAACACAATGTTTATAAAGAAGTCACAGCTTTGCCACAAAGGCGATGCAATGAACGCGATAGCAACAAATTGGAAGGTCATACACAAAATGGTAAGTATATCGAAGCGTTCTCCGCGTTCGTAATTCACAAATAACACACGAAAGGTACTCACAGGTATTGATGAACGCGAATAAGCGTCCCAGCTGTTATTTGCTGCGTCTGAAAAGCGCGCTCTTTTCGCAAGCGAAGACTGTGCAGTGATCGCAGTGACCTTTGTGCGCCCTGTAACTGCAACAAAATCGTTCCGGCGAAACCCAAAGGCCAACCAAGACGTATGATCCTCCCCACCGTGAGATAAGGGCACGCGATCGAGCGTCCTCACCCTCCTCTCCGCGGGGCAAAGTACGCATGGGAAATGAGAGCGTGGCTACGCTCGTGACGACGTTGTGGATGGATGGATGGATGGATATGGCTGTACCCTTTAGATCGGGCGGTGGCTAGCGCAACCAAGCCGTAATACTTAATGAATCCAAAACTATATTTGTTTTTTTCCCTTAAAAAGTGAGTTTGAGGATTCGTACTTTGCAGTGAAGAGTTTAATTTTCACTCGTGCATTGACTTTAGCCACCAATCAGATAACCGCCTTCTAGTAAAGTCTACTTGTTTAAATCCATTTTTCCCTCCCGGTCCCTAAACCCGAGTGCTTTGAAAAACTCTGCGCCATCATCCGGAACTATAGGGTAAAGTCCTTTACAGAACATTATCAAGTGTTCGGCAGTTTCTTATTCCTCTCCACACGCACTGCATACTGTGTCTACCCCTTCGTATTTGGCCCGATATGTCTTGGTTCGCAGTACTCCCGTCCTTGCCTCAAACAGTAGAGAACTACCCCGAGTATTATCATAGATCCTTTTCTTGGCAATTTCCTGCTTAAAAGTTCGATAGATCTCTAGTGCGGACTTCTTAATCATGCCAATTTTCCACATGTCAGTCTCCGTTGCCTTCACTTTCTTCTTAACCGATAGTTCTTTTTGGTTTGGCCACCTGCTGTTTTCTAAGTATTTACCAGTCAACTTCCTTGTTCGCTTCCTCCATTTTGTATCGACATTCTTCAAGTACAAGTAGCTGAAAACCTTTCTAGCCCAACGCTCTTTCCCCATTTCTCTCAATCGCTTCTCAAATTTTATCTTGCTGCTAGCTTCCCTGCCCTCAAATGATGTCCATCCCATATCACCTTGTACTCCCTGATTTGGTGTATTCCCGTGAGCTCCTAAAGCAAGCCTACCTATTCCACGTTGCTTAATTTCTAATCTTGCTTGAACTTCTGATCTCATGCACAAGACCGCATTGCTGAACATCAGCCCAGGAACCATGACCCCTTTCCATATTCCTCTCACAACATCACACCTTTTGTAATTCCACAGTGCCGTATTTTTCATCAATGCTGCATTCCTGTTACCTTTAGTCGTCACGTAAATTTCGTGTTCCCTCAGGTACTCGGTCCCATTGATTATCCATACGCCCAGATATTTGTATTGATCTGTTATCTCTAGCGTGACCTACTATATCCTAAGCTCACTACCTTCGTTGTCATTGAAAATCATGACTGCTGATTTTTCCTTACTGAATCTAAAATCTAACCTATCTCCCTCATTACAGCAGATGTCCATCAATCTCTGCAAATCTTCCTTGTTGTTGGCCATTAGCACTATATCATCTGCGTACATTATTGCTGGTAGTGCCTGATCAATAAGTTGTGACGTGCGCTCAAAGCGCCATCTTGCTGGCAATGCTGAAACACGATATCCCCCCCTCTCCAAGATTCCCGACACCAGCGGTAAGTGGTAGATATAAATAGCTTGCCATTGTAACATTGACGGATGTGCTTCTATGTAACCCAGTGGTCAACACCTCGCACTCACGTCTCAGAAGTTCTAAGTTCGTTCCGGCGCGCAGGAGTGTTTTTCTGGATTTTTTTCTCTCTTATGGTTTCATATATATAGACACGTATGAACATACGGTGAGTGACGGCGACGCCAACGTTGTCGCCAAGGCCGGTGGCAAAATCAAGCCGAGAGTGTTCATGTAATTGCTGCCGCAATAAAAGTATACTGCTCTGCAGGGTATTGCGATGCATTATGTTCACCATGGGTGTCACACAAACAACCCAACCAGCCCGATTTTGCTACTTCTGCACGGATTCTTGGATTTCTGGTTCATCTGGAACCGACAGATTCCAAACCTCAGCAACCACTTTTGGTAAGCATGCGATTGCTGCTTCATGTTGAAGAACGCGGAGTATGTTTATGCGTGTAATTCTACGTCCCTTACGCAAAAGACGGTGGAAATGAGTGCCGGAGCTATATCCTTCGGTAAAGATTCACACCAAAAAAATGTGTACCTAAATAGCAATTTTGTGGTAAATTCACGCTTGAGTCTGTCCGCGGCACTTTTGTTAGCTCTTCCTTTTTTTGTAACTGAACTTTTCACTCCCAATAACAAGAATTCGGTCAATAATGTGTGCGACGCTCATGACCATTTACGGTTATGAAAAAACCTCGATGTGGTGGTCTAGTGGCCAAGGTACTCGGTTTGCTGACTTGCAGGTCGCGCGATGGAATCCCGGCTACGGTGGCTGCATTTTTGATGTAGGCGAAATCACCGTAGGGCCATGTGCTCAGATTTGGATGAACGTTAGAGAACCGCAGGTGGTCGAAATTTACGAAGACCTATGGCGTCTCTCCTAATTATATGGTGGTTTTGAGACGTTAATACCCACATATTATATGAAACAACAATCGTGAATGAGTGTAGCTTCAAGCAAAAGTTAAGAAGTTTAGTGATTTTTGCGCTGATGAATCAAAATCACTGCCCCAAACAACAAAGTTTGTTGCTTGCCTTATGTGACTTACGGCTCAAGATAAGCTTGGTAGCAGGAGTCACAAAGAAATCATGCTCGCTGCCAAGAAAAAAAAACTAGACTTGGTTAAGTGTAACTTATTAGCACATCTAGTGTTCTTGAATCCATAACATCAACGCTTTGCTAGAGTATTCGTGGAATATATTCCTGCGGTTAGAATATACTCTTTTTGGCAACCAGGCGTCACACTTCGATGCAGAAAGGAATAAATGGGCAAATCGATGTCTTTACAGCCCCTCACACCACGATAAAGCTCAGCGATTTTCAACAATTTTAGTCTTTCTAAAATGACTGAAAACCAGTACGATGGTTTCGATTTGTTAACTACGTGGCACATTTACACTAAAAAACTGTAAGGTGAAGTCGGCGTCAAGCCCCTTCATATGATTAAAATACTCTATATAGCGCATTTTTTTCTTTGATTCATTTACGTAGTCATCGATTTCACCTAATGTGTCTTGACTCAACAGTGTTGTGGTACCGGACTTGCGAGGATACGGCCTTACTACGAAGCCTACAAACTCAGCAGACTATCTAATGTTGAAGCTGGTGGAGGATGTCAAACAACTAATTAATTTTATAAGTGAGTGAGTACCTGATGTCAGGCTAAAAGACTTGCTTCGCTTATTTTGCACACATTTCAAATGAGAAATTGTTTACTTCATCGGTTGTTCTCGTACTTGAAGGTTATTCACAAACATAGGTCGTCAAAATTAGCTCGAGCTCAGTCGAGCTTCCACGTGAAATGTGTACTCTTATTGCGATTAGAACTCTGTCGAACTCACACTCTCCAAAGAATTACTTATCCGGACTCACTCAGACTCAGGGCTCTGAGTGAGTCTACTCATGAGGGAGTTTGGCGAGCTACGTTCACAAATAATTTCTTCGGATAAAGTTAAGATGCGTGTTATAAATTAAATGATTTTGCAGACAAATTATATAAGTAACGTTAAACTTGCAGCCCAAACAAAACGAGGTGAGAGCGAAAAAAGAAAGGACAGGGTGCCATGCTTTGAACAATTTGTTTTTGTATATAGGACGCACGTGTATTTCAAACCAGAAATGCCTCCTTGTGGCGCCGGCATATTTCAAAATATATTTATACATTGCGTGAAGTGCTGAAAATAAACAACACTTGAAGGTCCAGTGGCCTATAGTTATGCACTTCAAGTATTTCGTTAAACGTAAATGTGTTCGTTGAAATGGAAGGCCCATAGATGTAGTTAAACAGTAGCGTGCTGAGCGAGCTCGGTAAGGAGCCAAAATTTTCAGCATCATAATACACACTTAGTAGAGGGTTACAGTAGCGAAGTGGGATAAACCAGCTTTCAGACTAATGGCAAACTACGGAGTGCACCTGGCACTTTTATTTGTAATTGTCAAAACCTAGTTATTACTATAGCGATGCGATTAGAAACACCATGGCATAGGAGAGAAACCATTCAATGATGTTTTCGAATTGCCACAAGCTAGTGAGTTGAAGCACACAAACTCGAGTAGAACACCGATGTACTTCAAAGCACATGGATGAAGGCCAGAAAACGCGCCCTAGGTATTTACTGTTTGACTTTCGCATAAACTCACTAATGTACGCCGGTTTTGTTGGGAAGAACTACCCAGAAAATGTGAAATGCAGAGTGTGATAGAATCGCAACAAAGCAATTAAAATAATCGAGCTTTGGTAGCTTAATATCACTCTTCCTTGCTAACTTAATTTCAGTTGAAAGGAAGATTATGCGCAGTGAGCTTGCTTCTTGGAACGCTAAATCTCGGTTTTCACTGAAAGGGATGATCGAGTATAAGGATTTTTCTGACACTGTGCTCTGCGATATTTATAAATAATATTAACATCCAGAGAAGTTCTCTAGTTTCTTGCTGTATGTTTTCTTTCCGATAATGACCGCAGTTTCTGTATTTATGTTCTCTGATTCACTTCCCTTCCGAAACACCAATCAATTGCATAAGTATTAGTACGGGCGGTGGAAGAACGCTGGGTGATATGAACTGCCATTGAGGCAAATGCCCCGAGCAATATTTTGTTAGGACACATTCTAAAATTGTTTGTCTCCGATACCTTCACTTTTCTGGATGAATGGACGTGTGTACCTTCTCATCTTTCTGCAACCTCTTTTCTCCCTTTTATTCCTTCCCCAGTGCAGGGTAGCAAACCGGATGTGCGTCTGGTTAACCTCCCTGCCTTTCCTTGCATCGTTATCTTTCTCTCTGGACCTGCCAACAATAGAAAAAATCAGCTGTCGTGTTTGAATAACCATGTCCCGAAGAATTCTCATAAGACTTCTTCAGAAAGACAGCTTTGAGAACTTTATAATATAGAAACATGTATTCAATTCTTTTTCAATGCAGATCCTCCATCAAAGAACAGACAACTAGTGCTAGTGGGGCACGACTGGGGTGCTATGATTGGATTCTGCTTGGCCACATTGCATGAGAGTTTAATCAGCCGAATGATTATCATCAACGGAATGCACCCAAAGGCTTTCTCGAAGCAGCTGCTGCGGAGCCCAAGGCAAATGAGGATGTCTTGGTAAGTAGTCCACCCCCTCGCGGAAAAAAACATTTCACACATTAGGCCCGTGTGACGAGTAGAACGCAATGCAAAGAAACTGAAAATTTCGTCAACGCACACCTTCAAATGCCTTAAAAACGGCAGGCGTGCGTGGAAGGCGCAGCACAGTCACAGCGAAAGCTGAAAGAGCGGCCTTTCAGAGCCTCTCAAAACACTCATTAGGCAGCTACTGCAAGCACACTCGCTTGATACTCACTAGGGCTTTATTAAAAAAAATTTTTGTGTAGCAGGCTGGCGTTCGCTAAGCTATTTTTCGTCGTTTTTCTGAGAAGCGTCGTATCCGCAAAACACTTGCAAGGAATCTTGCGCCAATTTTTTTTATGCAGTGGCTGACAACAATGAGTAATTATGGCGGAATTGAGTATGCGCCACAGTTATTAGGGGAATAAGAAGAAGCTTTTCTAATGCGTTGTAACATCGGACTACCCACTCGTTACGCTATTCGCATTATGTGACGACTAGTTGTTCTTTCGCTGTTTTAAAACGCATTATAAGTCGTATGAACACGATTGCTTTCCCGATATCAAGCCTGTCTATGGCAAGTTTGCAAATCAGCCTCAAGTGATGTGGCTTTTCTATATTTGTCCAAAAAACAAAAAAGCTTAACTGCAATGAATAAAACAACGCTCTATAGTCTCAGGTTGGTTGCAGAGTCTACAATTCACTGTCCAGGGTACGTATATTCTTTTTTAATTCAGCCACAATTTTACTAGCAGCGTGGAAGTGTGCAGTTTAAAGAAAAATGTTTTTGCGGAAGGAGATATCCACAATCTACGTACACAAAATAATACATCTTGACCAGCAAAAAGCGAATACGGCTTTCGATAAACAGGTTAGGGGAAAAGGTTATTCACAAGTGCAGCGGTTAAGTTTGTTCTGTCAATAGCATACAAATACCTAAGCTAAACCTGGTTTTCAAAAAATTGGCAGTATCAACAATTTCTTTTAGGAATCCCCGCAACAGCAATTCTTTAGCAACGCTTGTTGTGACATGAACAAAACGAAGGTGGTAACTTAGACGGTTACGAAAAACCGTTAAAAGAAAGCAGTGGCACATATCCTTGAGGTGAAAAAAATCACAACACCAACGGTCGCATGAACAAATGCAGAAGGCTGAGGCCACCCTTTTAAGTGGAAAAAAAGATTGTCTCTTCTCCTAGGTTCCAAAGAAGAGCTCCAAATAAAGCAGGGAAATATCCCATGAAAGCCTAGAATGTGCACACGAGAGCAGTGCGAACCCTAGAGATACAAATATGCTTTGATGCAAGGAATATATTGCACGCTTTCGTTCTGGCAAAAATGGGAAGCTCCCGTCTGTTCCATGTTTCCACCTTTCGGTGGATCGTAGTTATCGCAGTGGTTCAGTGTGGGCTCCCGTTACGATAGTTATTAAGAGGCACACCAAGGTGCTTCAAAGGAGTCGCATTCCAATTGATATTTACGAAGACCGAAGGAGTTTGGGCCCACATGCCTATCCAGATTTCAGTACTTTTATCAAAATTTATGCTGGCGCCAGCGACTTCACTTAAACGTCGTGTTGAGTGTTTCTTGAATGCTGGGTTTATCAGCAGGAAAGTAGGCAATGTCATCTGCATAAGCTAGAACATTAATTTCCTCAGCATCATACCGGTAGCCTCTTATGCTAGACTTTAGAAGCACACTTAAACAGAATGGTTCCCGATAAATTGCAAAAAGCAAAGGTTAGAGCGGACATCCCTGACATAGAGATGAATTTAACTCTATTGTATTGGAAAGTGTGCGATTTACAATTAACCTAGTTGTGCACTTCTCATAACAGAGGGAAATATCATTGTACAGTAAATCAGTCTGCTGCAGGTGTCTAAGGAGCCGGAACAAAAAAGCATACTGTACCTTATCAAATGCTTTTGCAAGGTTTATTTGAAGGAAGGCAACATGATTTATGCACTCAAGAACTGAATGTGTAATTTGAACGTTTTTCTTTATAGAACGACTCTGAAGTTTACATGTTTGGTGGTCACCTACACATTTAGTATTTACTGTCTGTAGCCGATTTGTCAACAATTTAGCAAATATTTTGTAGTTAACGTTACATAACAATATAGGTCTACATTCGTGAACTCTATTTATGCGTCAGAATAAGCACTTTTGGGAATAATGTTGTATGGCCCTTACAAAAAGAACGAGGAAGTTCACCACGTTCACAAGCCTCTTTAAAAAGTTGCTCGAGGAAAGCTATTAGAAGTTCCTGAAAAGCTATGTAAATTCGCCACTTAGCCAATCTGGGCCAGGAGTTGAGTTATTCTGCTACGTTGTTATTGGAAATCTAATTCCTCTCTGGTTATGGGCCCATCTACAGTGAGTCTACGATCATCTTGTAACGGAGGCACAAGGGCAATGAAGTGGTCAGCTTCTCCAAATTCTCCTGAAGCTCAGCCGCGGTGAACAAACTTTTGAATTATTCTTCAAATTAGGCACTCGTTTCACATGCCTCTGTGCAAAGAAAACCCCAAGACTCAATTTGCAGTGTCTGTTTAGAAAGTGCATATCTCTTTTTATCCCCGAGGAAATTTTTCAAAGGTTTCCTCTACAGTGAAATGGGTAACAAAAGAACGAATCTTTGTTCCTTTGTGTAAATCTGTATCATGTTTTTGTATCTCTGCTCAAATGACGTTTATCTCGTATACGTACAATCTCAGCTGTTGACTCTCAAAAGTATGGAGCTTATGGAGTAAATCATAAAGATAGCGTTCCTAAGCCTTTTTATTCTTTGCGCTATTTCACAGGAAATACTCATTGCCTGATACTTAACTCTTTTTTTTTTTGAACCTTACTCTTTGATCGAAAATTGGCAGCTGTCGGCACTTTGTTACCTCTTGTACCGATTCTCTTACTATTTTAACAAAACAATCATCGCGCAACAACTGTACGTTAAGCTTCCATAGGCCCCAGTTTAGAGGGGTTTTACGAAACTTTTCAGGACCCCAAGACACACTTACCAAGCAATGGTTAGTAAAAAATAAGGGCTTTACAGCATAGTTATAAATGTGAGGCCATACGCTTAGAGATACAAATACACGATCATGCCGAGCATGAGAGATGCCTTGAAAGTGCGTGAACCTCACTGAGGAAGGTGCATGCGCTCACATCTATTAAATTGTGGTCATTCAACAATTTCTGCAGTAAAGTTGCACTTGCATCATAACGATTTGTTATATATGAATGGTTTGTCGCCTCACAAACATAGTTAACGTTTCCAAAAACTGATAGTTTTTGGAGACTTGTGTTTGTGTTCTGTCAGTGTTAAGCAGCGAAGTTAAAGAGAAGAAAAAACCATTCCTGTCATTCACTTCGGAGAGAGCACAAACACAGATAAACCTTCAATTATGAGATATGTTGCAACGGATGAGGTGTCCTTCCCCATAAACATGTAGCGACGTCAAAACATGATTGAAGTGCTTTCTAACTAATAAAAAGCATCCAGCGGATGCACCACGTGCTGGGCTTATGTATAAATTGTAATCTCGGAAAACTTTCAGTGCAAGATTGGTGTCATGAGCAGCCGAAATCTTAGTCGTTTGCACTGCAACTACATCAACGTTGTAGTTGCAGTGCAGCACAGCTGATCAGAGCGGCTTCTTCTTTCAATCAGAACTTCCAATCATAGCTCATGGTATTAGGTTCCTCCCATTCAAAAAAAAGTCTGACTGATAATATTCCTTATGACCTGTTGAGGTTGTTGAGACTTTATTCACTGTGGAAAAGTCGCATGATTGATAGACACGCCGAGCCACCACAGTCAACGAGATCTGTCTTCCGAGAAGCAGCTGCTCAAAAGTGCAGTGTTGTTGAGACTTTTGACCCCGTTCCGGAGTAGCCTCCCGTTCTTGACGCTTGTGCGTGTTTGCCCGACTTCTGATGAAGTGTGTACTTCACTGGTGATGATTGCATGCTATAAAGAAAAACAGTGGTGTGGCTCAGCGGTAGAATAGTGGGCTGACACCCAGTGGTCTTGAGTTTGAGCCCCATTCTGTCATTGGTGCTTATCTTTTCTTCTAATTTCCCACGATGTGGTTGCGGACACCGCGGCGGCGGAACACTGCGCGTGACCCGAGTTGTGATCTCATAACAGACAGCTTTCACTGTAAAAATCTCCCGTGAAGTGTTATGGAACAAGCACCGCTGGTACACCAAGAGTCATAGTGAGGTCCATATTTAACCACGAAAGTGTTTCATGCTGGTGTCCACCATTGCTCCGCCGACGTATTTCTGTCACCGATATGACCTTGTAACATGTATACGAAGAAGCTGCACAGAAAAAAAAAACGAGAAGAAAAACTCTTTGACCGGGGCGTCGAACCATTGACCTCGCGTTCCTGAGAATGCTAAGCAAACCACTAAACCACTGCGTACATATTTGCTACGCTTGTTAACGGTAAGAGATCTATATCAACCATTGAGCCTGAACGGTACTGAGAGCTCTGTAACCTCGGCGCGTTTGCGTCATCAGTCGTGAGATGGCGCGAGGGTCGCGTGTGAGGCGCGTGTGTTATAAAGGTGGAAGCCCCGCGCCACCCCACGCGTTGTGATGCATGCGTGCTTGCACATGCTTTCAAGTCAAACTTGAAATATGTTCTGAGGCGTTGTCGCCCATTGACGTGCGCGCTTATCTCGGGATGGGGCACTTAGTACGCCTTGTGCTTCCAATGCAAGTTTGCTTTGACATTATAGTGATCAAAGAGAGCACGGAGGTCACTTCTCTCGCTGCCACATCGCGTTTAAGAAAGTGGCGCTCTAATCACACACATGACGTAAGAATGTGACAGCTCTTCGTGCTCGTTCAGGCGTACACGTTTTGTTTCGTTTCGTGCGTCTTTCTTTCTGTTTGAGCAGCGTGCTTTGAGTGTTGAGCTTTGACATTTGTTTGTCCACGCTCATCCTGTGTTTTCGTAACATGCGGGCTCTCTGATTGAGGTATTGTTGCATTCTTCATTGTTTTATGAGCTTGCTCGTAGTTCCACACAATCCTAATGTGTTCTTGAGTTTCATTTTTTTGCCATTGTAGTTCCTCTGTGTGAAGAATGCACAGCGTTGCGCTAGAGGCCTAGTTATGTGGCTTATAATGTCACCTTTCGTCTCCTCTACCCCGACACTCTTGTATTGTCAAATGAATAACCAAAGGTGCGCGCCCTAAGCTTCGAGCTGCTTGCCATTCTTCGGTAGACATTGTCAATCATTGCTGGTGCGCTCATTCATTTGCTGTTGTGGTGAAACAACCATGAATAAACACTCAACTACCTGTGTGAAGACGCGTTTAAGTTTCGTGTTACACCAATTCTGAAATAGAAGCATCATCCAGACTTTTTGCAAAATGATATCAAACAAGAAAGCCTTTGGTACGTGTGCATTACGTTCAATAACCATTTGTAGGTTTACACGAATACAAATCAGTAGAAACCTGTATAAAGAAATTCAGGGTTACAGAACGGAACATACAGTGAATTATTATTCCAGAGTCCTTCAGTACTTTTACTGGTGACGAAGCTTCGGTGAAAGTTCAATATAGAGCCCCGCCGCGGTGGTCTAGTGGCTAGGGTACTCGGCCGCTGACCCGCAGGTCGCGGGCTTGAATCCCGGCGGCGGTGGCTGCATTTCCGATAGAGGTAGAAATGTTGTAGGCCCGTGTGCTCAGATTTGGGTGCACGTTCAAGAACCCCAGGTAGTCGAAATTTCCGGAGCCCTTCACTACGGCGTCTCTTATAATTATATGGTGGTTTTGGGACGTTAAACTCCCATATAAATCAATGAAACTTCGATATAAAGACAGGAGCAGCCGCTAGGGGTGTCTTCGCCCACGCGGGAGCATTGGAGCGGCCCCGGCACTGCAATGGTTTGGCACGCGTCAGTACTTCGAAACAAGATTGAGTGTAACCACGGAGATTGCTTACATTTGCAAAGTAGGGTTACCTTCAATTATATTCACGCAGTTTCTAATACAGAGATATTTGGCGTCAATTAAGGCCTTGAAGTTAGAAATTTTATGGCAACGAGCGCGTGCGCTGCTTCCAGTGAACGACTTTCCACCGCTACAAAAGCGTGCTTCGTTGGTTTTTCTTGTACCAATTAGTAAAACTTTGGCCACAATCATGAGTTCTTCAGGTGCTCCGGTGGTTCTTAATGCGTCGCGAAAGTGCACTGATTGAAACTCTTGACAGCGCATATCCAATCTTTCAGGCAATAGATACATTTAGTACTTCTATATGCAGATATCTGAATATTGCCTTGTATTTATAAATTAACAGCTACTTAGAATGAAATGGTGCTTTGAATTCAGTGATTGACGAGTATCAAGGAATACTTCATACGACTTTTGTCTCGTTTCTGGGTTTAATTTTGCGTTAATTTATCACTACAGTGCCGTAGCGCATTGTAAGTTTGGTAGCCCATGTGATGTAGTTTCCCAGTCCTTTACTCTGCTGTGTAGCTTACTCATGTTTTGTTTCCCCTGTCTTTTTTATTGTTTTCACAGTTAAGGTGAAATTCCTACATGCCTTCACAAACGTGAAAATTGACTGACTGTGCCTCGTGCCGGTGGCGTGAAAGTCGGACGCAAAAAATTATCTTCTCGTGTGCATTACGCATTTACATCGAAAATTAACTTTCCACGCGTTTACCGGGTGTGCGAGTTTTGTACAGTTTTCTTGGTGCATCCTCTCTCGTGCCGTCACCCTAGCAAGCGTCAATTGGTAGCGATGAAGTGTGTTCCACGCAACGGATGTGTGCTGTGAACATTTCAAGCTGTCAGGCACTGCATGTAGCTCCGTTTATTTAGGATTTCCTCTCTACACTTTTGGTCATCTCGGTGCCTGTGTGCAAAAAAACGGCGAGTATTTTACTAATCCGGCTTCAATATTGCTGTCATGGAACGAGAAAGAGGTGGTCAGTATGCTCACGTTCAATCATTTCAGAAACGGCTTTGTCAAGGAGGTTCGTGCACAATGTGCATGCAGCCTCGGATGTCTCCAGATCTGCTGATGTCGGCGCTGCTGGGTAGGCGGGCGAGCTCTGCATCTTTTTCCACAAAGCAAATATGCCGGGAGCCCGTGCGAAATCCTAGGTAGAGCTCTTGCGAAAAAGTTTGAAACATCATGCGGCGTCTTCACAACTCCGATTAGCCATTGGTTCACATGAAATATCCTGCAGCGAATGAAATGCGTAACCACAAGTCTTTCGTCGCGGTATAGCGCGCTTCCACTTTCCCCACCGTTCGATGTCTAGGCAGCCACACCATAGGCGCTTCTAACAAGAAAGTGTTTTATGCTGGGGCCGAACACAACACCACTGACGTACTTCCATCACGGAGGTAACGTTGAAATATATCTACTAAGAGATTGCAAAGAAAAAGTCAAAGAATATCCAAGGGGTGAATGATCATGAGTGGGGCGAAGTGTCGGTCCGTCAGCCTGTCCGTCCGTGCTTCCGTGCGTCCGTCCGTGCGTCTGTCTGTCTTTATGTCTGTCCCTCCGTCCATCCTCTCATGAAGCGAACACACCGAGTGCCACCATCTCGCACCTTTTCATCATATATTATAAAACATAAAATAAAATATTTGTAATATACAAGTACCGCTATCGAGTGGACATTCCAAGGACTAAACAAGAGGTTGCCACTACCACTGCTACTAGTACTACTAGTACTACCACTACTACTGCATACATCGGCGACGCATGACCCACGGCTTAAAGACCTTCGCCCTTAAAAATCTGAAGTCACGCGTCTGTCTCGCGGAATCAAACTAGGAACTCTCGTTTCACAGCACGCGGCGCTAACCACTACTCTACAGAGCGCACGTTCACTGGAGTACTAACGGCAAGCCATTTGTATACACGATACACCGTTTGGCAGTCACCAGAGCTTCGAAACTTAAGCCCATTTTCGTATCAGTGGCGAGATGGCACGACAAGCTCGAGTTGAGCACGCCCTAAAGATCGTCGCCTCCACGAAGCGCCGCCTCCATGTAGCCTGACGTCTCTGCGCGCACGGTTTTCAGACTCGTAATTCGGCAGAGTATGACAGTCACTTTACACGCTGCCACGGCCACGTTTACGAAAGAGCCAGTTTGCTTATACACGACGCAGGAAAAATGGTCACAGTTTAAGCTTTGTCCTGTGTATACGCTCATTTTGTGCGTCTTTCTGTTTGAAGAGCGTGTTTTAGGCGTAGGCTGTGACAGTTGTGAGTCCACGCTCGTTCTGCGTAGGCTCATTTTGCGTGTGCTTTTTGCTTAAGGAGTGCGCTGCAAGTTTCTAGCTGCTTGCCGTTCCCATCGTGGTTTTGCAATTTGTTGCTGTTGCTAAAGCAAGGCACAATAAAGGCACAACTTCCTCTGTGAATACCAGTGTTGCGGATGGGGTACCTTCAATTCTTCCTAATGTTATTCCGGAGATTTAAGATTCGTCGCGATTCCATTCCTTTTTATTCTTCGGAAAGAAAAAAAATTGGTTCTTTGCAACTCCGGGAAAAGCGAGGACGTTTAATTCCATTCTTTCAAGTCCTCAATGCAGGAAATGCATCTTGAAAGTTTTATTGAGTCAAGGATGAACGGCACCATAAATATAGTGTCATTAGATGCACTACGAACTGCCAAATTCCATACAACACGGTACCAAAGTCGAGGGCTAATAGCTTTGCGGGATAGCTTCCTAAGTAAAACTACCCTACTTCCGTTCGAGTAGTTTGTCCGCTACATAAAGTATTTGCATAGTCAGCATGTTTGACCGAACGGTGATATTTTATTTAAGCCATAATTTGTTAATGAAAAACTGGTTACATAGCGTATTTTCATGTTGACAAAAGTAGTCTTCAAGAAGACTGAACAGCTTCGCTCCGCGTCTCGAGTGGTCATGATTATGAATAAAAATATAATTTCGCTAATGGGAAACAGAAAGCTCCAAATCTGCCGGTCACAGATGCAACAGTACAAAAAGAATTGCACTTGTCTAAAGAAGCGGAGCGCGTGGCTGTTGTGGAAAATTTCTCTGTAGCCTTTATTTGCCCTCCGCGCGACGCCGTCCAAACATGGCGCACATACCAACAATCCAGATGTCGAAACAGCATCTGCTCCGCTTCCCCTTCTTCTTCGTCTCTTCCTATTTTTCCTACATCCTTCTTCATCGACAATTTCTTGTCTTGTCTTGTCTCCTATATCTTGGCTCATACCCACATGGGGGATTGGCCACACTGTACCTCTTGATAGATCATTTTTTACAACGCTTGCTAAAAAATAAAGAGAAATTAGATAGAAACAATAATAATGTTCCTTTGAAAAAACGTGAAAAAATTGCAGAAGAATACGATAAACCAGAATATATAAAACAAATTAACAAGAATGAGGAAGGGGAAGAAAGAATTGGATATATCTGGCAGTACCACTAGCAGCGTATCCTTCCGGTTGCCTGAATGAATTTATGTAGCGCTGACAGAATAGCACTGTGGCCAACACCCAACTGACTGGCTCCAAACGATAATAGGGTGGATGTATTGACTGGCAATCCGAGCATACCAATCGGTCTTTCAAGAATTATTCGGCGCAGTGAGGTGAAGCGGCGGCATGTGAGAAGAAAGTGATCTATTGTTTCCGGTTCATTTCAAACTACACATAGGTTAGTTAATGAAAATCCTGATTTGTTGAGATAAAACTTTAACAGAGGAACTCTACAGCGAAAGCTTGTGAGGGTCACCTCACATTGACGGGAAAGGCATTTTGCGGTGTTCCATGTGAATTGCAAGTGCCGAAATTCTTCAGATTGTAGAAGCGACGTTTCGTTCATTTTTAAGATTAACAGGCGTTTGAATCGTTCGGCAGTAATAAAAGGAAACTGTGGAGCTACTAGCACCACCGGGAAATTTAAAGATGCCGAAGCGAGCGAATCAGCAATTTCATTTAGTTCAATTCCAACATGCCAGGGGACCCAAATAAACCGAACCTCTGATAGGCTATGCGGTACGAGAGACCAAAATATCCTGAGAAGAGGAGACTTCTTTGCGGACGTTAGATGTGTATATACAGAGAAAGCATCCGAAATAATAATGGCTTTTGATTGCTGATAATTTAGTTTTCGAAGAGCCAATGTAATAGCCAGGAATTCTGCGAGATAAATTGGTGTGAAGTCAGGCAATCGGAGCGCAAAAGACCAATTAAGCTGATGAGAAAAAATACCTACTCCAGCCTTCTGAAGATTTTGCGTTGCGTCCGTCGAAATTACTACGTATTTAGGAAAATGACTTAGATGGTCTTGAAGGAGGCCCTACAGAACATGCTTTGGAAGTAACTTGGCATTTTTCGGAAAAATATCATCGAAAATTAAGTCAACTGGCACCGAGCATTGGGTTTGGGGAGTTAAATGCCGGAGGGAAACGTGAAGATTTGATAGCAGAGACTCGACGAAAATGACTTGGGGTCTTTGATAACGAGACCACGGGCGCTGAAAGAAAGAAACTGGATGTTTGATAAAAACTGTCTGAGAACAGAAGAGGGGTGCATCGTAAAGTTTTAAAAATGTTTGCACAGTGAGCTGTCGAATTTCATTGCCGTAATTCAAGTGGAGACAGGAGTTGTATTGGCCTAGTAATCTCGGTATTGTTTGCTCATCAGATTCTGCATGATCTAACGTGTCTGGGCGTACTCTCGAATAGCTTAAGAATCCTAACCATTTTCCAGAATGCTATGGGTACTTGGTCCTTGCGCATGAGCACAATGTTATCAACACTTAATTCAATTTCCCCTTTTTTACCCTTTCTGGAGTGAGCGCTTCTAAGAGGTAGTGGGTACTCTTCGTAACAGTGGCTCCAGAAAGTAGTTAGCTTGCACTGACGTTCTGTCCACAGGCGCAGTGTATTTGTGCGGTTGACTGCCGTTATCGCAGCTTGATTTTGATGTAGGCTAGTTAGTCGTCGAAGAGCTAACAAATGAGTAGGTGTTAGAACTTCCGTTTCTTTAGCCTCAGCAGAAACGAATGTAAATGGTCTAGAAAGGACCACTGCCTCGACTTCTGCTAAAACTGTACTGCATTGCTCAAAGTTGGACCTGCCCTTCCCTAATGTGTTCCACAGGCAGCCTTTAACCGTTCATATCGTCCTTTACCAGATACCTTCTCACCAAGAAGCACGCTCAGCGATAAATTTCCACGCGATCTAACTCGTCACGCAGAAGATCTGGCCTTGAACTTCCCCCAAAATCTCGTAGATGGACAGCAATTACCTACTAGCAGCTGTAAACGTTAGAGCGTTATCAGAATAAATGATACTTGGTATGTCCCGCCGCGCCACAAAACGCCGAAAAACCAACAGAAATGAATCAACAGTGACACCACTACATAACTAAATGAACGGCGCTCACTACTGCAAACGTGAACGTGACAATATAGGGTTTCACTGTGCAATTTCTTCTCACAAGCACAGGCTCAGCAAAGTTGAGCCGACTGACTTGAAATGCTTGTGACTGGGAAACTCTGTCTTTTGGAAGAGGAGCTCATGGTGTCGTAGTATGGTTTACTCGAAATTGCGTGCACACAACACATTTACTAGTCACTTTCTTGACGAACTGCCATCTCCTGAGAAGCCAGAACCTGTGACGTAGCTCAGATAGTGTAGCACTAACACCATCATGCAGAATGCGTCGACGATGGTTGTTCACGATAATGTGTGTGCAGTGTTGGTCTGGTCGCAGCGTTGCGGAGAATGTGATGTCATCCGAAGTCGTTGCATGATCGAGGTGAGTTTGGTGCGAAGTATGGCTTTGTTGTCCAAGAAAGGATGAAGGTCCTGTATGAGTGAGCCTTCATCAAGGGTCCTGCCTTGATCCTGTGTGACGGTGTCTGCACGGAATGCTCGCAAGTGTATTTTTTCAGCCATAATTCTTCGCTTGCACGTATTTCTTGAGCACGCAGATGGCTTTCCCATCGTGGAGGGGTTTGCGTGTATATTGTGTATAAATATCTTGACCCATGCCGGAACCCTAAAAACGGTTTACAAGCGACTGAATTTGTTCGTGTCTAGTATATATAGGCTCTGAGATTGCACACTTAAACATCAATGCAATCTCTATTTTATCTTTCGCTTCGACTAGTGTGCCTGTAGAATAAGTGGTCTTCTCTTCGCTCTTTGGTCATGTTTTCGGAGCAGCAGCTAGCCAACTCGGACCATAATACCACAAACTACTCTATCTGAGCATGCGTGCTGAAAACCTCTTATCACAATGTCTGCTTGGCTGTTCTTCCCAGTATAATGACGCCAAAGCTTAGTTCAGTGTGGGTTTCAATTTCAGTTACCCGGTTAGCGTCAAATGGCTTCCACTTTGTTCCAGCGGACTGTATCCAGCTTAGGCAGATATTGGAATCAGTACAACCGTAGTAAAAGTGCTTCGTTGTAGCGCGTCTCTCAAAAAGGCTGTTAACCTAGCTTCGAGGCAAGCTGCTACCAATTATATTCATGGTATTATCAGCTTTTATAGTGGAACCATTCTAGCCTTTGCTAAAAGCTGTTGCACAAACGTTTTTCCGTGGGTAGTTCCTGCTCTCAATTAGGCGAAAACCCCGTCGGCATGAGGGCTCGCGTCAGCAAATACATGTAGTTGGTATCGCGTGTCAAGACCTTCAAGTCCATTCAGAGATCATCGGCTAAAAAAAACCGCTTCGAATATCCAATTTATGCAATCCATATATATACACTACTCGATACTTATTGGCTCAGGTAGTGACATATCTCAATCTAGTTCTTGAGTCTAGTCCTTTCGAAGAGCATTTTGGCTCATATGGTGAATGCCGATAAAAAGCCCAGAAATTCGAATATATGGTAAGCGGTCTGAAGTACGACCCGATTTGTATTCTTCCCTGGGTTGTAAGTCTTCAGGACCGAGTTCAAGTTGACGCTTAGCTTCTCCTCTTTGGTGTCTGAGTACAGCCCTAGTACTTTGGTGACATGAGACTCAGTCATTGGTGCTTTTTCATTGTGCTGTATGGTGCGCTGAAGCTAACTGCTGATTGTCGCTCATTTCTGCATCTTCATACCGGCTTGTTCCATTATCTTCTCGTCTGTTTGTACAACTCTACGGCTTCTTCAGCGGTTGAAACGCCCAAAATCAAGCCATCTACGTAGAAGCTTCTCATGAGCTTAGTGTCCATTTATTCGAGCGGTGGTTCGACGTGGTTGAAGTGATATCGAAGTGAGACCGAATAGTTGCAGCCAAAAGGAACGGATAAAGTACTACCGAAAGTCACCTTGGTCATTCTTGTTGCTTGTTGACGGGGTAGTGGTTTCCCCGAACAAGGCATCTCCTCGAACCAGAGGAAACAAAGGGCATCTCGATCTTTAGGTATTAGAAATATTTGCGGAAAGGCCTTCTGTACGTCGGCGGTAACACCAAATACTTCTAAACAGAACGAGATGAGCATCTTCAGAAAGTTCGCATTAAAGTTTTTCCCCTTTTTAAGTTCATCATTCAGTGTGTGCTCTTCTACTCCATGTGAAGAGGCGTCGAACACAACGCGGAGTAGCGTCGTGCCATAGGTTTCCCGTATTACTTGATGACATAAATCTGCTGCAAATGGCCCCTGGAGCGGCTGGCTGGGCGCTCTAGAGAAGTGTGATTTCGTCTGTACAACACCGCTCGAGAACCTTGTGCCTTTGCATCCGATGCGTAACACAGGGTTGCACTGCTCGTCAGCACTCCTGCTTGTCAAGCGCTCGTCACCGACATGAAGTGGTGAGGAGAACATTGTGTTCACCTGTGCGCAGTTATGCAATGCCTTCGTTGTCGCCAAGGTTACTTACGTTTGTCAAGCAATAAACTGTGCGCGAGAATAAAGAATACACTATGCATGACATTCATGCCGTGCATAGTGTATTCACGCATTTTGTGTGGGGTATCAACGAGAATTTATGTGGAAAGATATTTGTTTCTCCCTTCAGTATCTGTTGGGGTAATACAGTGGTTTGTACGCCACTTATGCCACTGTCTCTCTTTTACAAATAGTCAGAATTTTCACACCTTTACATCACGCCTTTCCTTGGCTTTAGCTAACTAAAGGTGAACCTAAAGAAAGCGTTGAGGCCTTCGACTCGGCGAAGTTACAAAAAAAAGATTAGAAAAATGGAAAGTTAGTATTGAAATGACGCCACCCCGGTTCACTGTGAGTTTGGGACGACCAGCTCTCAACTCTAGATTCAGGAAGGTCTAATTTCCTGGACTTGATCTGCCGTACGCCTGAACTTCCGAACATGTTCGGAAATCGATCAATAGTTCTTTGGTCTTTAGGTTGACGTCATGAGAAGTGGTTAAGCGTCCTCGAGTTTTTTAAATGCTGCAATTAAGTTCGCAAGTAGTACAAGGTGCAAATAAAACTTTATATGGTTGCATTCATCGAAATTTTGCAACGAATAGTTGAGATATAAGTGAGATAACCACTGTCTAGGTTTAAAACCCAAACTGTGAGTGGACGGCTCCTTTAACGGTTGGTTCTAAAGAAGAAAAATATGAGATAAGTCAACTGCCGTCTACCTAACCATGTCTTGCGCTTCACAAACATGAGCTGCTCAAGTGAGAACCACTGTACGCAGGAGCCTGTGTGGTGGGTAATAACGGTAGAGCTTCTCTAGCCGCCAACACGCGCGGCGGGGCCGCCATCCGAACCTCCTCCCGCCTCACCCCCCTAGAACTTAGCGAGCCTGGGTTTAGTTTGGCGCGTGGGTTTTCTACGGGACTGGGGGAAGGGCCACCCTGGCCGTTGTCTCGTGGGCTTTGCTGCTTCAGGTATCTTCCGGGACCAATGCTTTGAAAAGTTCATTCTCTCTCTTTCTGTCTGTACGGAGGCGGAGTTCCCACAGTTTATCATGTAGGACTGTATGCTGTGCTGACCTTGAGACCTTCCCCGATAAAGTTTCAGGCGAAGGCGCTCATGTGCTTAGACAGGGGGGTCAGTGCGGTGAAAGTGGGGCGTGTGGGGCGGGGGAAGTACGAGGTGATGTTGCGGTGAACAAACGCATCAAGTCAGCGTTAATACACATCACAACCTAAAGAAAAAAGCGTTTCTTTCGAACATGCGTCCGAGTCGGTCGACGGTGACAGGAGCGAGCACAAAGACGTAAAACGTGTCAAGACAGCAGACGGCTGGGTACTGTAGCCTGGATTTCGCCGAGGGCGAAAAAAAAATGAGCAGGCGTAAAGGAGGGATGTGTGGCATGCTGTTACTGTATTTCTCCTCGACCATGGTTTCGCGGAAAATAGACAAACGTCAGAAAAGCACAATCAATATATAAACAGACTTGTCGTAGGCGCGTTGCTTATAAATGTATTGTGCTTGTAATCAGCCAAGACATTATAAAAATGCTGCTTTATTGTTCAAATCGATTCTCTGTTTACTAATGATCGAAGGTTGAAAAACAGCACACGTCCGAAAACGTGCTCTATTTTTGGTAAACGACGTAATTCGATTCCCATTCCACTTCGGGCTAAACGTCTTCAACTCCACTCCCATTTCATTTCTCCAAACATTGTCTCCATATTATTTCCATTCCATTCGGGAGTCACGAAAACGTAGAATGATTTCAGAATATTTCTCATGCCGGGGTGGTAACTCCGCAACACTGGTAAAAACACGTTTCACTTTCGTGTTATGTTGATTTCTATACAGGGCAGCCAGCCACATTTTTTTTTAATTTCCTTGTAACGGGATCGACACCCACATACGCAGCATGTACGCAGTAACTTTTTTGCCCTTCAGGAACAAAACGCACAGCACAAAATATACGATGAAAAACGCGCGGCCAGATTCCTCGGTGTGCGGACGCCGCAAGGTATTTGAAAACTGTTTGAGTATTTTTCATAGAAGAAGCCCATGCATCCAGTTGTCGGCAGCTCGTTGCCACCGTCACCATTGACGCATGGAGGGGACATCTAACAGCAAAAAATATTTATTATAATGTCACAACCACATAACCTTGACACTGGTTGTGACATCATCGCTAACTTGAAATGCTTCCTAATTACTTGCCTTTTACACACGTTTTGATAAATGCACAATTCGGTTGCGCCTTTATGGCTGGAAAAAAGATTGCGTGAGAGAGAAGACCAACACGACAGATTAAGGAAGCAAGGCTATTTATCAGTCAAAGAGCCCACTTGCAATATACACTGAAACCTTGACGGACAAATGGTCACAGTACTGCTCATGAGTCATGAGCACAAACGCGCAATAGTTCGAAAACTCACATTGACGGATCGTGGGAAGTACTGCAACGATGCAGAAGCTTTGAGAATATTACTTTCGCAGACCTTGTGTGTTGCGTTCGCCACAATTGACACCTACATCTGCCCAAGACCGATGAGAACTTGCTTGAGCCTCTAAATGTACAAGTTCGTGATCTGATTCCTTTACCTGAGCAACAAAATTCTCCAGAAATTGTTTACCATGATATCTTCTCAACTCACGCTAAGCTATTACCAACAGGCATTTTAAATGGTTTATTGCAGGTCCATTTAAGTACTCTGCCAAAAAATGTCATTATAGCAACGGACGCATCTCAATCACATGAAACATCAGGCGTCGGAGTATATTGCCTCGTACTTGATTGGTCATTTTCAATTCGCTTACCGGATTTTCTTCCTGTCTTTATGGCTGAATTCATGGCAATAATGTTAGCTTTGCGAATGGTGAATATTTCCATTCCAGTCGTAGCAGTCATAACTGATTCATTATCAGTGTGCTCTTCTCTGTCCTCATATGGTCGCTCACCCATACTGAAACTTTTTAAATCATTGGTTCCCTGCCATCTGCAAAGTATTCATTTAATCTGGGCACTAGGGCACAAAGGTTTGTTGTTAAACGAATTAGCTGATTCTCTTGCGAAGGCATCGCTTTCGACACCAATTATTCCTATTTTCCCTCATACAGTATACATTACGGTGGCGCGATTTCGCAGACATAAAATCAGGCAAAATTTATCAGACCCTGCACTGGCGGCTTTTCCAGAGTACAAACACTTGTTATTTCCCTGGCGCAGTGAACTGCCTAATTCAAGGATGATAGAAGTTGTCATCACAAAATTTCGTTGCTGCGTTACCTTCCTCAATTTTTACTTGCATAGATCAGGTATATTGAATTCCCCTATGTGCATTTACTGTAATCAGTCATTTTTTATTACATTGTCGCCGTTTATTCAGGCAAAGCATACTAGCACCACCTCTTCAGAGACTGCACTTGCAATTATCACAACCTGATCTTCTTTCATTTGGAGCCTCTACGCTGGGTTTTAGCCACAGGGATGTTTTATTCGCCGTTCAGGAATACATCACTGCGCCTAAACGATTTTCTTGCTAAATTACGGTGTCACTATTTTTCTTCATTTTTTTCTGCAAACTTGATATCGGCGTTTCAAATCAAAATCAAGTTACGAAACTTTTGTAAGAATGACGCAATGCTGAAAATATAGGGCAAATTCACCTCATAATCGGCCAATTCCCTCCTTTGGGTACGAGCCATTTGCACAGGGAAACAGCAACAACAAAAACGATGAGAACACACGTGACCAATTTTAACGCATGAGCGTTAGAAAAAACTGACACTGGCAGCTAGAACCCGATGAAAGAAAACACTGATTGCCAGGGTCCTTACAGGAATCGCATCCAAGCATTCTGCGTGGTAATCAAGCATACTGCCACAAGTCATGCCAGGTGGCTTTGTGGTACTGCTTTCCAAATATTTGCTAAGGTTCCTCAAACGTCAATTGCGGTTGCATCGCTGGCTACCCAATTTTATAAACATTACGTATGTATTTCGACGATACAGCCGTCACGTAGGCTGCTCGCCATATTAGTTGATTGACATGCGCTGATGTTGATCACATAGCAACGTCCAGGGCTGCCATCTTCGCGGGCACCAGTACTTCATTTCATTTTATTGCTTCTGGTGTTGCTAATACTCATGCTCCTGCTGGCATTGTTGCACAAGTGCAAACAGCACGCCATATAAACATCTGCAGCCGTACAACATATGCATGTGCGTGCATCTATTATACATATATTTAGCGTGAATTCATGAGGTGGTGTTTACTAACCAAATTATCATGGTCACCTTCCCTCGCCATGCTTCTCAATACATCGATTTTCAAGGTACGTGGGTCTGCCCCATTTTTCATTTACAGTTGCTAACGGCACTGCAACAACGCAGCTAGTTACAGATGTTTTAAAGTGATCGCCATGGTATTCACCTAAAGTAACATGTAAATTTTTGTTGAGCAGCTTATGAAACATTAGGTAGACTCTCAGCGATTTATTGCGACGTATTGTGTTATTTATTACTACATCACGAATCTGGTTTTCGGTTTTAATGCGATAGAAGGTATATGAACAATCTCGACGGCATTTCGCCGTCATCGTCATGTCCCGTTTAAAGTCTAAATTTGTAAAGTTACATAGTGCATTGTATGTTACACCCGTTGGTAATCACGTGTGAGGGGTTCGACAAATGTACCCGAAGAAGAGATCACATGAGCCAGCCCATGTCCGTCACTCGGAGGGCACATGCGGTTTAGTCCCCCCGCCTGTTAGAGTGACCATTGAATGCTCAAACAGAGAAGAAATGCCTCGCCACTGTTTAGTGTTTGATGAGCACGAACATACGTGAAGGGGTGGGGGACTTGCTCCTAGAGAAGGACTGTGAACATTGATTTTACGGGCATGGGCGCCATTGTTGGTGCGAGCGCCATCCTGTTATCTGTGCAACCATCAGCGGGCAGCTCGTATACCGTACTACGTGTGGCGCTCTCTCTCGCCGTGAAGAGGCTGTGCCGAAGTCGTCTCTGGAGCAGCCGTATCCTTTAACACGAGCGTTTTGTAGAGGTGCCTAAGATGGGATCGAAAAGAGTTAGCTCTCACGATCATTTCGTATAAAATTACAATTTGCTGCTATCGCATTAACTGCTTCACCCTTGAGGCAAGTCTGACTTTCTTGAGCCTCGACATCTCGTTATTAACCTTGACACGTCGTCATGCATTGTCCTACTGATTCACTTTCATTGCGTTCCTTTTAAATTTTGGCTGATGAAACACGTGCATCATACGTGCAGGTACATGATCCCGTTTCGCCATCCCAGAGTGCCGGAGCAGTACCTCATGATGCGAGACTTCGCCTTCTTTGACAAGGTGCACAAGGTCTTTACGGAGCGGGAAGAGTACATTCATAAGTACATGTTCTCTCAACCAGGTGGGCAGGCCGTTCGCATCTATCATTACATAACAACGCATTGTTCTCCCAATGACTATAGCAACAACTGCTGTCTTAGGTATTTCCTTGAGCCTCACGAACTCAAGAAATCATAATTTTGGTTGTTTTCATGCAATGCAAGGCATTGTCGACGAAAGCATACAGTATAGAATTCGAAAATTTTAAGTAGCTTTACACTAGCAATGCTAAGCCTGGCAGAAAAGTGCACCTCGGTGGTCTTTGTTGTTGCTTTTTACTTTTATGAGCGAAGCTCGTTGGTCCCACACCCCACTGTCACCGTAATCACTGTCGCCGTTGAAGCTTCCCGTAATACAGTTGCGGTGCCGCGCAAAAAGACAACGAAACCAACCATAAATGGGAAATATCTGCCCCAACGCTTCTCGCTGCACCCGGAGCACACCGTTTTTCTTCGTCTCTGTCCTCTCTCCTCAGACTGGTGAACCATGAATTTAAGGGTATTTATAATATACATACTGTGGAAGAAAATTTCCCTATAGGATTCATGCATCGAAACTTATAACCAATTTGGTACAGCTTTAGCGTGACGTCCCCTTGCACTTGCGACTGCATGCTGCAACAGCTCCCGGAATTTTTTCCCTGTTGTGGGGATCTCTCTTGCGTTTATGTCACATAAAGGCTGGCACACACACTCGAGTTGTTGGATCATAGCACAAAACAAAGAGAAAACAAAAAGAGGGACCACGATACACTACACACGACTCACCTGGCGCGAGAACAAGCCGGTGCTTGCGGTCGCATGCCGCACGATCATGCTCTCAGACCTTTATATGGTAAAAGGATGATGGTGCCATCTGCAAACGACCTTTCTGCGCGTAGTAAATTGCCTAAATGGTCATTGTATATTTTCTAAACGCAGATTAGGAGTTGTGGGTATAAACATCACAAAAGTTTGGTTTGTTTATTACACATAAACTTTCTTGTTTGAATTTACACTGCAATAAATTGAGTTTTCTAAGCTGCAATCTTTAGCGCTTCTTTAAGTATTGTAAGGTCCTCAATGACTACGTTACAACATGTCAGCGCTTCGGTGGTTATGACTTTTCCGATTCTACTTTTCCCTTAGGCTCTCTCTAATAATTCTATGTGGCAAACGCAAAAAAACCATTGATTCGTCCAAGGCTTGGTGTGTTTGTTGCCTGGTCTGGCTCAAGCTGCACTGCGCAAGCTGCATCCTCAGTCGCTCAGTCTTTCCTGACATCAAGCGTAGCAGGCGCTCTCTCCACCTACCAACTCGCTTTAAAGAAGGCTAGCAGTGAGATCAAGCTCATAGTCATTAGCCTTCCGTTTTGTCCTATTTCTAAAGAGCTTTGCTCGTGGGTGTATTCGAACATGGGACAACGGCTTGTGTTAGACGCAAAGCAAGGTATGGCGGGGGCTGTGTCCGCACCTGGCCATTCGTCCTTCACTCCTTCTCGCGGCGTCCACCCCCAATGCGCATGCGCTGCCCCTCCCCCTCTCTCTCTTCTAGGAATCATTTACAGTGCAGCGCTTACGACAGGTGCTGAAACAGCTGCATACTCTACTGACGGCGCCACAGTAGTTCCGCAGTACAAAACGACAGAGCTCGCACACCTAATTTTCTCCTGTGCAACGCTGCGATAAGCGCCAGCATGAACGCCAGTGCCAGTGTCAGCGTTAGCGGCGGGCTGCTCAATAATGTACATCATCTCCGGCACAAGCGAACCATGCTCCCGCTGCTTGAGATCCAAACATGGTTCTGTTTAGCGGTAGGTGGTGTAACTTTTTGTCCGTGCTTGTAGTTCTTTGTTTCCTTTTTCATAAATATATATCCCTTTCTCACTCTTACTGCCTTCGTTTCACTTTTTCCGTTCCTTTCTCTCTCTCCGTTAGTCGCTTTTTCCACCTGCTTCTCTTTCTCGATGTCATTTCCATCTTTTTGTTTCTCTCTACTTCCTACTTTATTTTCTCGCTCTGCCTTTCTTTTTACGCGTGTTTTATTTTATCTATCTTCGTATCTATTGGTTTCTTTGTTTTCGTATCAATTTGTGTTTCATCGCTTCTCTATATCAATTTCGTTCTTTATTTATCTTAGTTTTCGTGCTCTCGCCAATCCGATACATTGCCGCTCTCGCCGGATGGAATGGCGCATGTGTTCTGCGACCATAGGCAGGCAAACCTACTCATGAGTCGACTTACTCAGGCCCACGAAGACTTAGATCAAGCCGTGAGTGTGCGTCTGCATGTGTCAGTAATACTTTGTGAGTCAGGGACAAAGTGAGTTCAAAGAGCTAAATATTATTGATGAGTGCGTCTGAGTGGGCTCCACTTCTTTGATGACTACGAGCGACTTTGGTGACTATGCCTGGGAGCGAAGCAGGACATGGTGACATGGACGAACAGAGAGGGCGTAGCGCCGAAGTCGATGCGCTAATGGTGATCGTAGTACCGGTAGATGAGTGGTGGTGTTTATGCTTGCAACGGAAAGTTATTTATTCCCTCTATTTCTTATCTCCTCTATTGCCACTCCTTTTTTGCCACCTCACTTCGCTGAGTAAAGTTTTCGTTTAACAGCACAGTGTAGGTGCTCTACCTCCCGTATATTTTACGGGAGCTTCAAGTCCGGTTCTATAAAACTACTAGGTGTAACGCACTCAGTAGTGTTTCATTGTATTAGTCAACATTACATCTTGACCCGGAGCTAAAATGGTTTGAGCTGCTGACGTTTCACTGATTGTTTCAGTAATGCAAATATATTTTTGATTATTTTAGGCAGTACTGTGACAAATTGAAATTATTGCGCACAATACAACTCTCTAGTTCAATAGTTCCGTATATATGCTTCTCTTATTCTGCAAACAAAATCATTCTCGAAAACAGTGCACCATCTGTCATAGAATAACGAGACTGCATTGATAAAAAGCTGATCAGCTCGAAAAAGCTACTGGTTTCATTATCAAACAATAAGTTCATCTTAGGCAGAAAGCTGAGCTTGAGCACGGCCTGAGAAATGAGGACTTGGTTACCCATATGGTCTCAAAATTCTAGTGATTTCGAAATACTAAAGAAATGGGCCGGTCATCGCATACAAAAACGTGCCCTATCAGTCCGAACAGTCTAAAAAGCAACTTTCGCATTCTAAAAAATTCACTCCACTCTGTGTCTTTAACGCTAGCAACCGTACTCCTTCTGAGCTACTAGTCTCAGTACTCTTCACTTTTCTGTTCTTTATTCTTTCCCACCTCAGGTTGAAGAGTGCTTGTTCATTGCTCGATCTTTTTGCGGCGCTGCACTCTCTCCGTCCGTCCAATGCCTTGGAGTATATTTCAGCCTGCAGTACACGATAGGGACTTGCTCGATTCCTGCAGCACATACCCTCCCGAACGTACTTGTTCACGACGAACTGACTAACGCTACGTTGTCAAAGAAGACCTCTTCCACCCGCTCAAAGATTGTCTTCGTAAAGAGCTAACAGACATAGCCGACATACCCGAGTAGTTTTTTGCATGAGGACAGAGCTTATGAAAATAGGGGATGCGCAACAGCACCCCCACAATCCTCTCCTTCATGTAATCACTTGTTCTTGTTGTTCACTCAATCGTTTGCTCTTCGAGTATCAATTTTTGAAGTAAGTAACCTTTCTGTGTGGTTATATTTTTCGGTTGCCTTCGTTTTTTTTTCAGGTGCCTTGACAGGTGCCATAAACTACTACCGTGCCTTCAACAACGACAAGGAGCAGCTCAACAAGCTGGGGTACCGCGTGCTCAACATACCAACACTTATTTTGTGGGGGCAGAAGGATGAATTTCTCACTTCACGCGTCGGCACATATGATCGAGAATGGCTCAGTAACTCATCAATCGTGTTCTACAAACGTGCAGGACACTGGGTCTTGCGAGAGTGCTCCACCAGCGTCAATCACTATATCGTGGAGTTCGTAAAATCAAGAAAACTTTCCGCAGGCGTGCGCCGAATGAATACCTCAAACATGCTCAGCGAAAATACGTGTACGGACTCCTCAACTGTGGATGAAATGTCGCCGGCAAACGCTTTTCCATTGGTGCCACAAGGAACTGGCATTCCCGGTTTTCCTGAGGAATAAAATTCAATATATTGAATTGATTGCTTTTCCTAATTGCCAGAAGAACACACAGCGCGCTACACTGATGGACACGTACACACTCTCTTCGCCTGTGTCGGCCGATGCATGGCATACATGGAAGACTGCAAACCTCTCAATGACAGTTCTTGAACCAGTCCGAATTTCTTGGGTTCTATTATAGGATGGCCTGAAATGTATCCTTGCCCGTTGACACAGACTAATATAGTGGTTGCACGTACTTTTCTATATCGTATCGCAAGTGTTTCATATTTTTCAGTTAAAAATTGCCAGACCCCGCGTACTGTAGGAATTAATGATTTGCGAATCTCGAGTGAGGATGGTTGATATGTCACTTTAAAATAAAGACAACGTTAGGAGGTGGACTTAAGTAATGCCGTACATGACTACAATTGGCAACAACTTTTCTTGGCACTGAAGGGAAAGCTACGGAGCCAAATCACAGGCATCCTACCGCAAGTGAAGGTAGTTTCAAAGTAGCGCCCGTGTTTTCAACGTGAAATACAAATGTCCCTCCTTTATTTTCTACGTGCGGCTATTTGAGACAGGACCCAGCTCACACCAGTAAGATATTCGTATTTCTTTTAGCTGCTCTGACTTCCGTTTTTGAATGCGTGAAAAAGTCCCGCCTTTTCACGTGCCCTTCAAAGGCTAAGCGGCGTGTGCTTCTACATGTAACGCTGATGACGCGCCCCCGTCACTTTCAACAGCGTCGTGTGACACGCGCCCAAATGGAATACTTTGCGTAGTGCTACATGTGCAGAAGCTCCACTTCCGTCGCTTTCCCTTCAGTGCCAAGAAAAGTTGTCGCCGAGTATACCATGCCATGGTTATCATGTTTCGAAGTGTCATTTACATTCGCCGTCTGTTCACGTCACGTAATACCGAATTTCGTATATGTGGAGCTAACAAAACGGCCACGAGCATGCTATGAGCGTAGCATGTAGTCATGTTTGACATGACACGCATATCATTATTCTTACTTTTGACGTGTCATTTGCCCGCGTCGTCTATTGAAGTCACTGATACCAAATTTGGTATCTGTAAAGCTAGCGAAACGTCCGCGAGCACACTATGAGCGAAGCATGTAATCATGTTTCTCATAACACGCATATCAAGATTATTCTGTTTAGACGTGTCATTTACCTTTGTCGTCTATTCACGTCATGTGATACCAAAATTGGTATATGTCAAGCAAGCGAAAGAACCACGAGCGCATCATGAGCATGGTATGTTGTCATGTTCTTCCATTACACTCATTTCATGATTATCATGTTTGCACCAGTCATATCCAATCGTCATCCATTGACTTCACGTAACAGCTATTTGGGTATATGTATAGCTAGCGAAACAGCCACGAGCGTAGCACGAGCGTGGTCACATGACATACGACATGACACGCATTTCAAAATTATCACGCATTTCAAAATTGTCACGCATTTCAAAATTATCACGGAATCGTGACGTGGCCAAAGACAGAAAACTTCGCGTTGGGATTTAACTGTTTATTTGGGCGAACCTGTGCCCGGTAAAGGGAAAGCCTAATTACAGCAGCAGTCTTGAACAGATAGCAGTCTCGAACTGATAGCGGCGAACGCAGCGTCGGCCTTCGATCAACAACTGACAAGCAGCCAAGCGCGTCGGCATTTATACCCTTGCCGTCGAATGTTCTAGCGTTATCGCTGGCGGTGGCGTAGGTTCCAGAACAATCTGTACCGTTCGCACAGTGGGCGTGATCTTATCGAAATGATCTACTACAGTCCGGAACCTTCTCGAAACCTGCAGGCGCGGTTTGCGCCGAGAATCGTGTGGTGTTTCGGAACGATAACAAAAACTTGTGAAATGGAACGTGGCATTGCACCCCTCTGAAAAAAGGCATCGTCCCGATGCTTTAACTAAAGATGAAAGTACAATAATAATGCAAGAAAGTACAATGAATAAATTACAATACAACAATAATACAAAAAAAACACTGTTTCAGTTTGTTAACGTGCATGAAACGGCTTGAGGCGCGCGACATGGACGACTTCAGGTCACGATCGGCGTCGTTGAGAGTTCGTGATGCCGTCGGGGACAACCTCGTAATCAAGTGGGCCGAGACGTCGAACCACCCTGTACGGTCCGAAGTACGGTCGCAGAAGCTTTTCACTTAGTCCACGTCGGCGTATCGGCGTCCACACCCAAACACGTTCACCGGGCTGGTGTTCCACGAAGCGTCGTCGAAGGTTGTAACGGTGGCTGTCGGTCGTCTGTTGATTCTTGATACGAAGACGCGCAAGTTGTCGGGCTTCTTCGGCGCGTTGAAGGTACTCGCTCACATCGAGGTTTTCTTCGTCGGTGACGTTGGGTAACATGGCATCGAGCGTCGTTGCCGGGCTCCTTCCGTAGACCAGTTTGTATGGAGATATCTGCGTCGTCTCCTGCACCGCCGTGTTGTATGTGAAGGTCACATACGGAAGAATGGTGTCCCACGTCTTGTGTTCGACATCGACGTACATTGACAGCATGTCGGCGATCGTCTTGTTAAGCCGCTCGGTGAGGCCGTTGGTCTGTGGGTGGTACGCTGTCGTCCGGCGGTGGTTTGTTTGGCTGTATGCCAAGATCGCTTGAGTTAAATCGGCAGTGAATGCCGTTCCTCTGTCTGTGATAAGGACCTCCGGGGCGCCGTGACGTAGGACGATATTTTCGACGAAGAACTTAGCTACCTCGGATGCACTGCCTTTTGGCAGGGCTTTTGTGTCGGCGTAGCGGGTGAGGTAGTCGGTAGCTACCACGATCCACTTGTTTCCGAAAGCCGACGTCGGGAACGGCCCCAGTAGGTCCAAACAAATCTGCTGGAAAGGTCGGCAAGGTGGATCAATTGGCTGCAGAAGTCCCGCTGGCCTTGTCGGCGGTGTCTTGCGTCGCTGACAGTCCCGGCATGTCCTCACATAACGAGTGACGTCGGTGGTAAGACATGGCCAGTAGTACCTTTCTTGTATCCTCGCGAGCGTGCGGGAAACACCGAGGTGCCCTGCCGTCGGATCGTCGTGCAGGGCCTGCAGGAGTTCTGATCGCAGAGCTGAAGGCACCACAAGGAGGTACTTAGCTCGAAGCGGTGAAAAGTTTTTCTTTTGTAGAAGACCGTTTCGTAGAAAGAACGACTCAAGTGCGCGCTTGAATACCTTCGGGACTTCGGCGGTCCTGCCTTCGAGGTATTCTATTAGGGCTTTAAGTTCCGGGTCGGCCCGCTGTCGTTCAGCGAAGTCGTCGGTAGTTATCGTTCCCAAGAAGTAGTCGTCATCCGAGTCGTCGGGTAGCGGTTGGTCGACAGGCGCACGAGAGAAACAGTCAGCGTCGGAGTGTTTTTTGCCGGACTTGTAAATGACAGTAATGTCATTATCTTGAAGTCTCAGGCTCCATCGTGCGAGGCGACCTGAAGGGTCCTTCAAGGTGGCTAGCCAACACAAGGCGTGGTGGTCGCTCACAACTTTGAAGGGCCTGCCGTAGAGGTAGGGGCGAAATTTCGACGTAGCCCAGATGATGGCGAGGCACTCCTTTTCTGTTGTGGAATAATTTGCTTCTGCTTTGGATAGTGATCGGGTGGCGTAACTAATAACCCTTTCAAGTCCGTCAGCCCTCTGCACAAGAACGGCGCCAAGACCTACGCTGCTTGCGTCAGTATGTATTTCTGTCTCGGCGAATTCGCCGAAATGGGCAAGTAACGGAGGCGTCTGGAGGCGATGTTTAAGCTCCTGGAAAGCGTGTTCCTGCGGCGTTTCCCACTTAAACTCCGAGTCGGCCTTGGTAAGGTTAGTGAGAGGATCGGCGATGCGGGCGAAGTTTTTCACGAACCGCCTATAATAGGCACACAGGCCCGGAAATCGGCGCACGGCTTTCTTGTCAGTGGGCGGCGGGAAGTCGGCGATAGCGGCTGTTTTCCGTGGATCGGGACGAACTCCAGACTTGCTGATAACGTGCCCCAGAAACAAGAGCTCCTAATACGCAAATCTGCACTTTTCTGGCTTCAGTGTGAGTCCGGACGTCTTGATGGCTTGAAGTACAGCTTCAAGGCGCCGAAGATGCTCGTCGAAACTCGAGGAAAACACGACGACGTCGTCCAAGTACACAAGGCAAGTCTGCCACTTCAATCCTGCCAGTACTGTATCCATAACGCGTTGAAAAGTTGCAGGCGCTGAGCAAAGACCGAAGGGCATCACCTTAAACTCGAAGAGGCCGTCCGGTGTTATAAACGCCGTCTTCTCTCGGTCTCTTTCATCGACTTCGATTTGCCAATAGCCAGTCTTGAGGTCCATTGACGAGAAGTACTTGGCGTTATGGAGCCGATCAAGGGCGTCGTCTATTCGTGGGAGAGGATACACGTCCTTTCTTGTGATTTTGTTCAGGCGGCGATAATCAACGCAGAAACGTAGGGTCCCATCCTTTTTCTTCACTAACACCACGGGGGATGCCCACGGACTCTTGGACGGCTGGATAATGTCATCTCGCAACATTTCATCAACTTGTCTCTTCATTGCCTCACGTTCTCGCGTCGAAACCCTGTACGGACTCTGACGGAGTGGTCTGGCATTTTCTTCGGTTATGATTCGATGTTTCGTGATCGGGGTCTGCCGAATTTTCGATGACGACGAAAAGCAATCTTCGTATTGCAGGAGCAGGGCCTTGAGCTGTTCTTGCTTATCGTTCGGAAGTCTGGGATTGACGTCGAAAGCTATGGGAGGGGCTTGGTTCCTCTGAGCAGGTTTGGCAGAATCGGCGAGGGCAAAAGCACTGGTGGCTTCGACAATTTCATCGATGTATGCGACCGTTGTTCCTTTGTTCACATGTTTGTACTCATTGCTGAAATTCGTGAGCATAACCGTTGCTTTGCCTCCCCGCAGCTCTGCAATTCCTCTTGCGACGCAAATATTTCGGGTGACCAACAGATGCTGACTGCCTTCAACGACGCCTTCCAAGTCAGGTGATTTAGGAGCGCCGACTGAAATAATGACGCTTGAGCGAGGCGGAATGGTGACTTGTTCTTCCAGCACATTCAAGGCATGGTGTCCTGACGGCGTGCGCGGTGGTAGTGCTTCTTCTGTGGATAATGTTATCGACCTTGTTTTTAGGTTGATGACAGCACCATGGAGGCATAAGAAGTCCATGCCAAGGATGACATCTCTCGAGCAACGCTGTAGGACTACGAAGTCTGTAGGATAAATACGGCCGTTAATGGTGACTCTCGCTGTGCAGATTCCTGCAGGCGTTACGAGATGACCTCCGGCTGTGCGGATTTCAGGGCCTTTCCAAGCTGTCTGAACTTTCTTTAACTTCGCGGCGAACGACCCACTGATGACAGAATAGTCGGCTCCAGTATCGACGAGAGCAGTCACACTGTGGCCGTCGATAAGAACGTCGAGGTCGCTAGTTCGCCGTCTCGCATTACAGTTAGGGCGTGGCGTCGGGTCACGGCTGCGTCGGCTTGTTCCGCTGCTTCCATGTTGCGTCGTCCGGCCACCTTCGGTAAGTGAGCTTTTGCCTTCAGGGCTTTGCCTGGTTGGGGTTGTGTTCAAAAAGCTCCGTCGCGTCGGCGTCGTCGTCGGAGGATCTTCGGTAGTTCGTCGCACAGCAACCGCACCTCCATCGGTTGCTGCCCTTAGTTTCCCGGATACGGGCTAGGAGACCGGCCCCGCGTTGGGCCAGAGTACTGCCGGGGGTGCGGTGACATGCGGCGGCTGGGCGACGGCGAGCGAGAAGGACTTCGTGGTGTCCATTGAGTTCCTGCCAGGTAGTCGGCGATGTCACGTGGCCGATCTCCTGGCTGCGGACGCGGTGCATTGACGGCGAAGCCACGCAGTCCCATCTGTCGGTACTGGCAACGGCGGTATGTGTGTCCGGCCTCGCCGCAGTGGTAGCAGAGCGGGCGATGGTCAGGGGTGCGCCAGACGTCAGTCTTCCTCGGTGCACTGCGCTGGCCCGCTGGGGAACGGTAGGACGTCGGTTGGGGTGGTGGCGGCGGTGGCGTCTGGCGATGGAAGTGTGACGGGGCGGCGTTTTGGCGTGGACGGGGAGGAGCGTTGTGGCGCACTGCAGCGGCGTAGCTCATAGTTTCTGGCTCGAGCGGCGGTGTTTCGGGAATTCGAAGCGATTGCCGGAATTCTTCTCGCACAATGTCGGCGATCGAATCCACTTGAGGCTGCGCCGAAGGCAACAGTTTGCGCAGCTCTTCCCGCACGATCGCTCGGATCGTTTCACGCAGGTCGTCGGAGTCACTGGCTTGAGCAGCAGCGCATTCTGGAGTCAGGCGACGATTATACTGTCTGGTGCGCACGTACAGCGTTTTTTCGATGGTGGTCGCCTCGGATACAAATTCTTGGACGGTGTTCGGTGGATTCCTCATTAGTCCCGCGAAGAGCTCCTGTTTGACCCCTCGCATGAGGAAACGAACTTTCTTTTCCTCAGGCATGTCTGGGTCAGCATGACGGAATAGGCGGGTCATCTCCTCTGTGAAAATTCCAACCTTTTCATTTGGTAGCTGAACCCGGGTCTCGAGTAGAGCAGCGGCCTTCTCTTTGCGAGCGATGCTTGCGAACGTTTGAAGAAATGCGCCGCAGAAGACATCCCACGTTCGAAGCGTGGACTCCCGATTCTCTAGCCAGGTCCTTGCGGTGTCTTCCAGGTAGAAGTACACACGACGGAGCTTTTCTTCGTTGTGCCAGTGGTTGAGGGCGGCCACACGGTCGTATGTTTCTAGCCAGGTTTCCGGGTCTTCAAACGATGAGCCATGGAACGTTGGTGGTTCCCTGGGTTGATGAATGACGATCGCGGGCTGGGACGCTCCGGTTGTCATTGTCGCTGCAGTCGAGGTCATGGTCTTGGTCTTCCGCGCCTTGTCTTGTAGCAGGCCGTACTCCGGTGGGAGACCTTGCTGTCGGCGGCTCGTTCGCTGCTCTTGGTTGGCGTCGGTGTCTTCTCCGCGAAGGGGGCTGGGTTCACGGCTTGACGGGGGCGTCCGGTACATGAACGAAGCAGCACCTCCACCAGATGTCACGGAATCGTGACGTGGCCAAAGACAGAAAACTTCGTGTTGGGGTTTAACTGTTTATTTGGCCGAACCTGTGCCCGGTAAAGGGAAAGCCTAATTACAGCAGCAGTCTTGCACAGATAGCAGTCTCGGACTGATAGCGGCGAACGCAGCGTCGGCCTTCGATCAACAACTGACAAGCGGCGAAGCGCGTCGGCATTTATACCCTTGCCGTCGAATGTTCTAGCGTTATCGCTGGCGGTGGCGTAGGTTCCAGAACAATCTGTACCGTTCGCACAGTGGGCGTGATCTTATCGAAATGATCTACTACAGTCCGGAACCTTCTCGAAACCTGCAGGCGCGGTTTGCGCCGAGAATCGTGTGGTGTTTCGGAACGATAACAAAAACTTGTGAAATGGAACGTGGCAATATATGCATCAGTCATGTACCTTCATCTTCCATTCATGTCCCGTAGTACTGAATTGGGTATATATGAAGCTAGCGAAACGACCGCGATCGCACCATGAGCGTGGCGTGCAGTGATGACTAGTCATAACATGAAAATCATGACATGCATAGCATAAGTGCCACGTTAGAGCCTGTCACTTAGGTTTGCTATGCAGCCATGTCACACCATACCTGTTTTGTAAAATGTCATGTGAACAAAACCACCACAAGAGCATAAAGACCATCAAAATAAATCATGACCTTTATGACATATATATCATTATTTTCATGTTATGACCAGTCAGTTATGCTCGTCATACAGTGATGTTATGGCATAACAATTTCGGTATTGATACCAGTATAGAGACGGCCAGGAGAGCTAAACGTCTTAGTTGACTAGATAGATAGATAGATAGATAGATAGATAGATAGATACGCTCAAAGTTGCTGAAGTTCGCCAAGAAATGCTTCGCATTCAAAACAGCAATCGCATACACCATTCGGGTGTGTTAGCCCCTAGTGCTCCCACGCAGCGTTTCTCCCTACTTTCAAGATAACCAAGATTCATCTTTACTGTGCATGATGCCTTGTTCATTCTATCGCGAGCGCTTGCTGACCACTGGAAGATAAAGAAGCACCAGCAAGCACGAGAGAATACGGGGTCCTTCGACTGTCAGCATGGAACCAATGGCCTGACTCGTTGTCAATAAAAGCCTCACTAAACTACCTCCACAAGAATTGAGTTCTTTGACGGCTTCTCCGCGCCATATTCCAAACATTTTGGTGCATATCAACCCAGGATTGACCAACCGATGGCTACGAGTACCCTGGAATACATGGACGAGCTCAAGGCGAAGCGGACTTCGCGACAATCTCTGAGCAGCCGCATCATCACTCAGGCAAGTGCCCTACTTAGCAGCGAGTCCATGACGCATGCATGAGCAGCTCGGTTGCACCAACAAGAGGCTTCAAAAACGAATAACGATGAGCTGGAGAAGATAAACACAGAATTAGAGTCTCATCTTGGAAGAGAACTTCCAAGCCGGGTATGACACAGTCATACAGTACAAAGATAACGTGACGGAAATCTTAGCCAAGTTTCTAAGCATGGCAGAACAACATTTTAAGTGCCCAAGCAGAATACCGTGCTAAAACGTGCCCTTAACTGTACCGCTGGCTTTCTCAGTGGTTTTATAGAACAACTTCACATGGCGCGCGGGTGTTCTAGCGTGCGCAGGAGGGTCAGATCAAATGCTTTTTTTTATTGTACTCTGCTGCTCCGTGCTTCCTATGTCTTTCACTCGCCTTCCCCAATCCCCCGCGCAGTTTTTCTTTTTCAGGTGATCTCCATAGAAAGAGACAGTTGCGACGCTGCACTTATTTCTTTCCTTTTTTTACAAGCGCTACGAAATTGGCGTGGCATACCTGTACGATTCCTACACCGCGCATTAGGTTGCTCGCGATAGCGGCAAGCCGTGACATGGTCCCGTTGTTGACCGCGTCAAGAGTCTGACCCCGTACAACAGACTCCCAGTGTAAGAAGAAAGAAACTGTAGACATGCCCAGTATGCTTGAAAACAACGCTTGGAAAGCGTACCAAACAAAGAAAGATTGTTGAATCGAAGGCCCCATGCAACTTAATTTGAGTGCGAATATGGTCACAAAAATCAAGTTCACGCACGGCCTCCGAAATTCGCTGCTGCCAAACAAAAACTGATCTCGATTTGCAACTTACAGATACCGTGGTGCTGGCGAGCGGAGGTGACCGGAAACTCTGTGGAGTTGATTCAAGTTTTGAACCTGCTTCGAACAGCAAATGTTGCTGCTTCTTTTCCCGCGATTGTGATTTTTTTCAACGTCGGGAGCAGCCGCGATATTATCGTAACCCTTAGAGGTTCTCAAGTTTAAGGGTAAGTAGAAAGAAAAAAGTGGACTAATTTCTCTGCGAGCCTCGATGCTCACAGCCTATATACACTGAGAAAAAGAAGTAAGCCTACCGTTCAAATTAACACCTTTAAAAGCTATGAGCGGTTAAGAGGGTCAAGTTTAGCAGTCAAATATTGAGGGACTGTGAATGTATGCAGCTCCCGTTTTGTGTACGACTACAGGAACTTGCAGGCTTGCAGTTTTCGCACATTGTTAGTCGGCTGACATGATCGCTCTGCAAACAGCACCATAAGTGTATAACGAATGCGTCCCGCCTCTAGAATAGATTGAAAGACTGGCTTCAAAACATTCATTTCATCACTTCACCTCTGCAGCAATTCATGTTCTTTCTTACTTGCTGATGGCGTTTTTAAATGCGAAGCATTTCTTAGCAAACTTCGGCAACTTTGAGCGTATCTATCTATCTATCTATCTATCTATCTATCTATCTATCTATCTATCTATCTATCTATCTATCTATCTATCTATCTATCTATCTATCTATCTATCTATCTATCTATCTATCTATCTATCTATCTATGTAGCCACCTACGACTTTCAGCTCTCGTGTCCGTTTCGATAATCGTTTTGATACCAAACTTGGTATGGCATAACAAAAATGTTATGATAAGACTAATTGACTAGTCATAACATGACTATCATAACATGTATGTCATGAATGTCATGATTTACATTGCATGGTCCTGCAGCTCTTGCGGTGGTTTCGTTCACATGGCATGTTGATAAACTGGTATGATATGGCATAAATGTATGGCGAACACAAGCGACAGACCTTAACATGAAAACCATGACATGCGTGTCATGTAACCACATGGCTACAGGGCTCGCTCATGAAGCCCTCACGACCGCTTCGCTAGCGTCACATATACCAAATTTGGTATTGCAGTAGGTGAATGGATGAAGAAGGTATGTGATTGGTGGAAACATGATAATCATGAGATACGTGTCATGTAACAACACGACTACAGTTCATGCTCATGATGCGCTGGCGGCCGTTTCGCCAGCTTCACTTATACCTAATATGGTATTACGGGACCTGAATGGAAAACGAAGGTATGATACTGGTTCAAACATGATAAACATGACATGCGTGTCATGTAACAACATGACTACATGCTACGCTCATGATGCGCTTATGGTCATTTCGCTAGCTTCACATGAACCAAACTCCAATTTACGTGACGTGAACGAAATACATAGGTAAATGACACATCCAGCATGATAATCACGATATGCGTGTCATGTTACAACATGACAACATGCCACACTCATGATGCACTCATGGCCGTTTCACTAGCTTCACATTTGCAAAATTTGATATTACGTGACGTCGATGGATGACAAATCTGTGACTCGTGTAAACATGATAATCACAAGATGCGTGTCCCACGAGAACATAACCACATTGCACAGTCAAGGTGCAATACATTTTGACGTGACGCGGTGCGCGTGCTCGCCGGCGTTCATTTCATCGCGTCACGCCAGTGTTGCCACGCCAGGCGCTGGTCCTGCCAAAGACTCGCAGTTGCGCGCCGCGCTGCGTTGCTTTGAAGCATTACGTTTTAGCGCGTCCAGCGTTCGTCCGTCATGAAAGAGGGAGACGCATTGTTCTATAGATAACAAATCAACGTGAAATGCAGCATGTCGCATTTCGCGCCGAATGCTGTCGCGCCGCGCCGACGGATGCTGGTCGCGCCGGTGCAAGACTATAGAGAGCACGCGTGTCGCTGTGCCCGGCTTGCGCGCGCGCAACGTTACATAGGAGTATATTGAGCCTTTCATGATGCGCTCGCGGCTGTTTTTCTAGCTCCACATACACCGTATTTGCCGCTATGTCACATCAATGAATGACAAAACATATGAGTGGTGTAAACATGGTAATCTTGACACGCGTGTCATGTAAGGACATGACAAGATACTACGCTCCTAGCGTGCTCGTTGCCGTTTCGCTAGCTCCACATATACCTTATTTTGTATCACTTGACGTGAGTAGATCACGAAGGCAAACGACACATGCAAGCATGTTAATAATGACACGGAAGTCATGTACGGCATCATTTACCTCCACATCGTAACGTTGTGCTGCTTTAATGTGACATATCAACCTTTCTCATTCATACTTCGCATATCATTGACTCCCACTGTACGTGAGATTTGCCTTTTTGTTGTCGTTTCTGCCCCACACCATGTTATCTTTTGTGCTTCTCAAACACCGAAGCATAAAATAGTAACAGGAACGTCGCCTCTTAAAAGTGAAAATTTTGTATTACCACTGGCTTTATCTATCTTTCTATGCTATTGCCGACTTCATTTTTTATATTTTGACCTTCTTTAATTAAAAAGTACCCCAAAATCATATTGCCGGTAATATGACATGCCTCAGCTAGTGGTTGTGTTTCGATGTTGAAAAACATTCTTTTCGTCTGGTTATTCTACTTCGCACTGCTTTCAGGTGAGCTGAAGAAGCTCCCCGCAGAATTCAATGGAAGCAAAAGTGTAAGATAAATCGCATACCCGAAAATTTTTCTTTTATTACGGAGAAATTCGTTATAAGGCTCCCGTTATAATACTTTACATCATACCACAATGTGTTGCGCGCGACTACGCACACCCTGCAATGTGAAGCGCGTAGCCCTATTCACAATTTCGCACATATTTATCCAACCAATGTGCTATTCAGCATTGTTTACCATAAATAGTATGTTAGCGCTCCCCTACTCTTTCAAAAACGTAAAACATAGGGCTACCGAAGCTTGAGGAATCGAACTCTTTGCGAAAAAAGTACTTTCCGGTACCATATCTCTCGGGCCGATCATCCTAACAACCGCCATGTTGGATGTACAGTCGCGCCAACTATAGATCGTGAAAGTTGCCAATAGCCTGTGTTCGTTGCGTTCAAGAGTATTCCATGCCTTACTGGTGTGTAGCGTTTGGAAAGCTCTATGACGTCCAGATGACGTCATGGATCAAGAACGACAACATTCGGTGCGCCGCTCCCCAAGCCTCAGCCAATAAGCGTCGGTTTATATACAAAAATATTAGATAGGTAATCCATAACCCACCTCATAAGACAAAAACATCCAGGATTGTGTGAATAAGGTGAATTATTATTACCAAACCAGCCTTTCTGCTAATCATTTTATGTATTCGTTTGTATGTCTGCCAAAGCTATTTTTGGGACATCCTGCCGCTTGGTAATAGTTGCAGAGCAGGTTTTAAATGCGGAGCAATTCTTAGTCGAACGATGTCGTACCTTGGTGTCGGTGGTGACACTTCTAACACCCGACGTCTCGTGCTGGCCCAACACGCTTGCAAAACTATCGCTACCCTCCCCCTATCCCGCTTCGCAAAATCGACGCAGGCAGCGTCCGATAGTGAAAAAAGACGCGCCTGCTCGCACAGCACAACTATTCACTGGCCACGCTGTATATGTGGCACTGGATCGCGCCTTTGGAATTCAGTCAAGGGCATATTTACTCGTCTTTCGCTTGACGTTGATGGCGACGGTTCTCCTTTATTCAATAAATAGGATTAATAGGTACAAAATAAAAAAAAATGGCAGCATATCCACGCATTGAATGATGAAGAGTGGGGCGAAGCATTCGTCCGTCCATTCGTTCTTTCTTCTGTCCGTGCGTGCGTCTGTTCGTGCGTCCGTCCCTGCGTTTGTCCATGCATCTGCCCCTGCGTCCGTTCATGCGTCCATCCATACATCTGTCTGTGTGTCCGTCCGTCCATCTATTGAACACTCCAAGTACCACCATCTCGCATCTTTTCATCATATATTGGATGGATGGATGGATATAGCTGTACCCTTTAAATCGGGCGGTGGCTAGCGCCACCTAGCCGTAATACTTAGTGAACTAACCATTAGATTTATCTTTTTTTCCTTTAAATAGTGAGGTTGAGGATTCGTACTTTGCAGTGAAGGGTTTAATTTTCACTCGTGCCTTGACTTTAGCCACCAATCGGATAACCTCCTTCTAGTTAAGTCTACCCGCTTAAAGTCTAGTTTGCCCTCCCGGTCCCTAAACCCAGTGCTTTGAAAAACACTGCGCCATCATGCTGAACTATAGGGTTAAGCCCTTTACAGAACGTTGTGAAGTGTTCGGCAGTTTCTTCTTCCTCTCCACACGCACTGCATACTGTGTCTACCCCTTCGTATTTGGCCCGATATGTCTTGGTTCGCAGTACTCCCGTCGTGGCCTCAAACAGTAGAGAACTACCCCGAGTATTATCATAGATCCTTTCCTTGGCAATTTCTTGCTTAAAAGTTCGATAGATCTCTAGTGCGGACTTCTTAATCACGCCCATTCTCCACATGTCAGTCTCCGTTTCCTTCACTTTCTTCTTAATCGATAGTTCTTTTTGGTTTGGCCACCTGCTGTTTTCCAAGTATATACCAGTTAATTTCCTGGTTCGCTTCCTCCATTTTGTATCGACATTCTTCATGTACAAGTAGCTGAAAACCTTCCTAGCCCAACGCTCTTCCCCCATTTCTCTCAATCGCTTCTCAAATTTTATCTTGCTGCTAGTTTCCCTGCCCTCAAATGATGTCCATGCCATATCACCTTGTACTCCCTGATTTGGTGTATTCCAGTGAGCTCCTAAAGCAAGCCTACCTATTACACGTTGCTTAATTTCTAATCTTGCTTGAACTTCTGATCTCATGCACAAGACCACATTGCCGAACGTCAGCCCAGGAACCATGACCCCTTTCCATATTCCTCTCACAACATCATACCTATTCTAATTCCACAGTGCCCTATTTTTCATGACTGCTGCATTCCTGTTACCTGTAGTCGTCAAGAATATTTCGTGTTCCCTCAGGTACTCGGTCCCATTCCTTATCCATACGCCCAGATATTTGCATTTATCTGTTATCTCTAGCGTGAACTCCTGTATTCTAAGCTCACTACCTTCGTTGTCATTGAAAACTATGACTGCTGACTTTTCCCTACTGAATCTAAAATCTAACCTATCTCCCTCATTACCGCAGATGTCCATTAATCTCTGCAAATATTCCTTGTTGTTGGCCATTAGCACTATATCATCTGCGTACATTATAGCTGGTAGTGCCTGATCAATAAGTTTTCCTTGTTTGACTAAAGAGAGGTTGAAGCCCAGTTCACTTCCCTCTAATTTGGCCTCTAATCCTTGCAGGTACATCATGAATAATAAGGGTGACAGGGGACACCCCATCCTAAGCCCCCGTTTTACCTCTGCAGGCTTGGATACCTGTTTTTTTCACTTTATAATTACCTTGTCACCTTTATAGATACCCTTTAAAAGATTAGTGACTACATGTTCCACGCCTATTGTGTCCAGTATTGGATGGATGGATGGATATGGCTGTACCCTTTAGATCGGGCGGTGGCTAGCGCCACTAAGCCGTAATACCTAATGAACCAAAAACTATATTTTTTTTCCTTAAAAAAGAGTTTGAGGATTCGTACTTTGCAGTGAAGAGTTTAATTTTCACTCGTGCCTTGACTTTAGCCACCAATCAGATAACCTCCTTCTAGTTAAGTCTACCCGCTTAAAGTTTATTTTGCCCTCCCGGTCCCTAAACCCCAGTGCTTTGAAAAACTCTGCGCCATCATCCTGAACTATAGGGTGAAGCCCTTTACAGAACATTATCAAGTGTTCGGCAGTTTCTTCTTCCTCTCCACACGCACTGCATACTGTGTCTACCCCTTCGTATTTGGCCCGATATGTCTTGGTTCGCAGTACTCCCGTTCTGGCCTCAAACAGTAGAGAACTACTCCGAGTATTATCATAGATCCTTTCCTTGGCAATTTCCTGCTTAAACGTTCGATAGATCTCTAGTGCGGACTTCTTTATCATGCCCATTCTCCACATGTCAGTCTCCGTTTCCTTCACTTTCTTCTTAACCGATAGTTCTTTTTGGTTTGGCCACCTGCTGTTTTCTAAGTATTTACCAGTCAACTTCCTGGTTCGCTTCCTCCATTTTGTATCGACATTCTTCATGTACAAGTAGCTGAAAACCTTCCTAGCCCAACGCTCTTCCCCCATTTCTCTCAATCGCTTCTCAAATTTTATCTTGCTGCTAGCTTCCCTGCCCTCAAATGATGTCCATGCCATATCACCTTGTACTCCCTGATTTGGTGTATTCCCGTGAGCTCCTAAAGCAAGCCTACCTATTCCACGTTGCTTAATTTCTAATCTTGCTTGAACTTCTGATCTCATGCACAAGACCGCATTGCCGAACGTCAGCCCAGGAACCATGACCCCTTTCCATATTCCTCTCACTACATCATACCTATTGTAATTCCACAGTGCCCTATTTTTCATGACTGCTGCATTCCTGTTACCCTTAGTCGTCACGTATATTTCGTGTTCCCTCAGATACTCGGTCCCATTGCTTATCCATACGCCCAGATATTTGTATTTATCTGTTATCTCTAGCGTGACCTCCTGTATTCTAAGCTCACTACCTTCGTTGTCATTGAAAATCATGACTGCTGATTTTTCCTTACTGAATCTAAAATCTAACCTATCTCCCTCATTACCGCAGATGTCCATCAATCTCTGCAAATCTTCCTTGTTGTTGGCCATTAGCACTATATCATCTGCGTACATTAATGCTGGTATGTCCTGATCAATAAGTTTTCCTTGTTTGACTAAAGAGAGGTTGAAGCCCAGTCCACTTCCCTCTAATTTTGCCTCTAATCCTTGTAGGTACATCATGAATAATAAGGGTGACAGGGGGCACCCCTGCCTAAGCCCCCGTTTTACCTCTGCAGGCTTGGATACCTGCTTTTCCCACTTTATAACTACCTTGTTACCTTTATAGATACCCTTTAAAAGATTAGTGACTACATGTTCCACGCCTAGTGTGTCCAGTATTCCCCACAATTCCTCTTGAACCACGCTATCGTACGCTCCCTTGATATCCAAAAATGCTAGCCACAGGGGCCTGTGTTCCTTTTCTGCTATTTCGATGCACTGCGTCAGTGAGAACAGACTGTCTTCCAGCCTCCTGTGTTTCCGAAACCCATTCTGCAGTTCCCCCAGCACCCCCTCATCCTCTATCCACGCCTGCAGTCTTTCCTTTATAATCTGCATCGCCAGCCTGTAGACCACTGATGTCACTGTTATAGGACGGTAGTTGTTTATGTCAGCTTTGTCCCCCTTTCCTTTATAGATCATGCTCATCCTGCTAAGTTTCCATCCATCGGGAACTTCACCATCGATTATTATTGTGCTCACTGCCTCTCTCAAAGCCTGCTTAGACTTCGGACCTAATGTCTTTATCAGCCTAATTGGAATGCCATCTGGGCCTGTTGATGTACTACTAGGAACCCTTTTCTCAGCCCTTTCCCACTCTTGTTGTGAAAATGGAGCCATTGCACCACTTGATTCGTCCTCGTCTATTGTGGTGCATAAAGTACTTCTTTGTTGAAATTTTTCTGTCACTTTTGTTCTTATATATTCAATAGCTTCGTCCCCTTCTAGCCTAGCACCTTGGGCTGTAGTTATAAATCTCTGATCTAGGCTCGTCTCATTTCTTAGGGAGTTTAGATGGTTCCAAAATTTCGCAGCTGCCTTTCTATCTTTTTTATGTACTTCTGCCAGCCACTGAGCTCCGTTCCTTCTAATCTTTTCATTGATCAGAAGGGATGCATCCCTTCTACAGCTTAGAAAGGTTGCCCATTTTCTTTCAACATCATCTGTCGGTTCACCCCGCTGCTTAGCATGTCTGTGTTCCCTAGAGGCTTCCTGACGTTTTGCTATGGCTCTCTTAACTTCCTCATCCCACCAACTTTTGGGTTTGTGTCTTCTTTTCCGGGGTGACTTGTCACGCGTCTTAGCAAGCTTTAGCTCAAAGAGTCTAATTAGATTCGTGTATGTCCACACTGTCTTATTATCCTCCAAAGTTATTTTCTCAATTTGTTTAGTGGCTATTTCAATTTGCCTTTCTGGATAAAAATTTTCCTGTAGTTGCTCATCTTGTCTCCTTCCCACTTTCACTCCTCTTCCAAAACTTAGCTTGATACGTTTGTGATCACTACCCAGACTTCTGGAGCCACCTTCATCTATGTGCATTCCCCTGAGCTTATCATACATCCTATGTGACATCAGTGCATAATCTATCGTCGACTGAAGCCTTCCTACCTCCCATGTTATTTGCCCTTCACACTTCTCGGTACTGTTGCAAATGATCAAATCAAGCCTTTCACACATATCCATGATCATTTTGCCTGTCGGGTCGGTATACCCATCTATATCTTCTATGTGCGCATTCATGTCTCCTAGTATAATTATCTCGCACTCTCTTCCTAACTCCTGAATGTCCTTTGATATACACTCTACCATTGTCTGGTTTTCCTCTCTGGCCTTTGCTCCCGTCCACAAGTACACGAAACCAAGGAGTGTCATTTGACCTGCCACTTTCCCTTTTAGCCATAAATGTTCCTTGCACTCCTGCTTGACCCTTTGCCAGTCTGTACTTTTATGAATGAATGCCCCAATACCACCCCCATTTCTGCTGCCTATATTCCCCATATAGAAGCAATGCCATCCAGCGGACATTCCAAGGACTAAACGAGAGGTGGCACACGAACACTTTCTTACGGCTTGCGCTTCGGGTCTACTTCCCACCTTTGACCACCTCGAGTTCATGGTATATAATAGTTTACTCTATTCATGGCACTGCAGCCCAATGCTCGCTAAACCTTTTTAAAACCAAGGAGGCAATGTCCCCCAGCGAGTATGAAGTAGCAACCTTTTCCTTTCAGATAGCGTTCAATGTACATTCCAATAGCTGCTAATAGGAAATGAGAGACAGGAGAATTCGGCTTTTACTTTCTTAAGGCTTGCGCTTCGTATCTACTGCTCACGTTTAACCACCTCGAGTTCATGGTATATACTAGTTCATTTTATTCATGGCACTGCGGCTAAACGCTCGCTAAACCTTTCTAAAACTAAGGTGGTTACACCCAGCGAGCATAACGTAGCAACCTTTTCTTGTCACATAGTGCTCAATGCACATGCCAATGGCTGCTAATAGGGATCTGTGCACGTTAACTAAAAGCCGAATGCTCCAGTCTCCCATTCCCCATTAGCAGCTATTAACATGTACATTGAGCACTATTTTTCATTGTTCATCAACGCACAGAAGAAGTCTATCACCGGCACCATCTTGAAGGTCAAAATGTTATAATTGTTTACACTACAACGGCTACGAGGGACGAACAGGTGTCGTTATAAGGAGCTTCGCTCCTAAAATTAAGCATTCCCAAAGCAGAATTGATTACGCAAAATTCACGCGATGCCCCCCACTTTGCGATAAATTTACTTGAGTTCCCCCCGTGGGAAGATGAGGGTGGTATTTTTAAAGTTGCACCATTTGAAGCATTTCTTTTTGGGAGCGAAACTTCTTATAATGGCACCCGTTCGTCCCCCGTAGTATGTAACAAGTATAACATTTTGACCTCCAAGGTGGTGCCGGTAAAAGGCTTCTTCTGTGCGTTGTTGAACAATAAAAAATAGTGCTCAATGTATATGTCAATGACTGCTAATGGGGAACGAGAGACAGGAGCATTCGGCTTTTAGTTAACGTGCAGGCTGCGATCACCATTAGCAGCCATTGGCATGTACATTGAGCACTATCTGACAAGAAAGGGTTGCTACGTTATACTCGCTGGGTGTAACCTCCTTAGCTTTAGAAAGGGTTAGCGAGCGTTGAGCCGCAGTGCCATGAATACAATGAACTTGTATATACCATGAATGAACTCGAGGTGGTTAAAAATGGGAAGTAGATACGAAGCGCAAGCCGTAAGAAAGTAAAAGCCAAATTCTCCGCTTCTCATTTTCCATTAGCAGCCATTGGCATGTACTTTGAGCACTATCTGACTGAAAAAGTTTCCTACGTCATACTCGCTGGGCGTAACCTCCTTGGTTTTCGAAAGGTTTAGCGAGCGTTCGGCCGCAGTGCCATGAATACAGTGAACTAGTATTTACCATGAGCTCGAGGTGGTTAAAGGTGGGAAGTGGACCAGAAGCGCAAGCCGTAAGAAAGTGTGCGTGTGCCACCTCTCGTTTAGTTCTTGGAATGTCCGCTGGACGGCGGTGCTTCTATATGGGGAATATATGATGAAGAGATGCGAGATGGTGGTACTTAGAGTGTTGAATAGATGGACGAACGGACACATAGACAGATGCATGGATGGACGCATGAACGGACGCAGGGGCGGCTGCATGGACGAACGCAGGGACGGACGCACGAACATACGCACGCACGGACGGGCTGATGGACGCATGGACGGTCACACTGACGGACGCATAGGCGGACGGAAGCAAGAACGAATGGACGGACGAATTCTACGCCCCACTTTCCATCATTCACTTCGTGGATATGCTGCTATTTTTTTCAATTCGTTCAGAGAAGTGGTTGATTGAAAATTTGATTTAGTTTTGTTTTGTGCGTTTGCTGATCAGGTAATTAATAATGTTGGGCAGCTGAACTCTGGTATAAGCAGACCTGTTCCGTAGGCTTTTCAAAATGTTGCAATATAGGCGTGTTTTTTTTTTTAATTCCAGCTTCACGCAAAGTGTGCAATGAAACAGTGCCTCGTTGGTTCTCCCTTCAAATGCAAAACATTTTTTAGCAAACTTCCGCGACTTTGAGCGTATCTATCTATCTATCTAGCATCCTACGACATTTAGCTCTCCTGGCCGTTTCGATAATGCTATAGTTACCAAACTTGGCATGACATAACATGACTGTGTAAAGAACATATCTGACTAGTCATGACATGAAAATCATGAAATTTATGTCACGAATGTAATGATTTACATTTCATGGCCCTGCAGCTTTTCCGGTGGTTTCGTTCATATGGCATGTGGCAAAACTGATACGGTATGGCATGATTGCATGGCGAACCCAAGCGACAGACCCTAACATGAAAATCATGATATGCGTGTCATGTAACAACATGACTACATTCCACGCTCATGATGCACTGGCGGCCGTTTCGCTAGCTGCACTTACACGAAATTTGGTATTACGGGACGTGAATGAATGACGAAGGTATGATACTAGTGCAAACATGATAAACATGTGATGCGCGTCATGTAACAACATGACTACATGCTACGCTCACGATGTGCTCGCAGCCGTTTCGCTAGCTTCACGTGTACAAACTCGGTATTACGCGACGCAATGGACGTGATAGGCAAATGACACATTCAAACGTGATAATCACGACATACGTGTCGGTTAACAAAATGGCTACATGCCACACTTATGATGCGCTCACGGCCGTTTTGCTAGCTTCACATATGCCAAATTAGGTAATTCGTGACGCCAATAAATGACGAAGGTATGTGACTGGCGCAAGCATGATAATCATGAGATTCATGTCATGTGAGAACATGACTACATGCCACAGTCAAGGCGCCAATACATTTCGACGTGAGGCGGTGCGCATGCTCGCGGGCGTTCATTTCGTCGCGTCACGCCGGCGTTGCGACGTAAGGCGCCGATTTTGCCATATACTCGCAGGCGCGCACCGGGCTCCGTTGCCTTGACGCATGCGCGTTTCTGCGCGTTCGGCGTCCCTCCGGAACGAAAAGAAGAAGACGCAGTCGTGCCTGGGTAAAGCGCGACACAGACGCGCGATTTCCTGTGCGATGCAGCGTGCGCTGCGACGATGCGAGAGCTGGAGTGGTGACGTTTTGTGACGTATCATTGCGTCGCACCACCGCATATTGGGTGCGGTGAGCATCAAACCGGCCAGATACTTTCGTCGCCGCATCGCGCCGCCGCATGACAGCAGCCAATCACAGCGCGAGCAGACGAATAGCGTCATGCCACTAGGGGCGCCATCTCCCTGTAGCCGCTCCCATCACCCGTGATACAGGCCAGTGCAAGCGAGTCGATTGAGCGGTGCGGGCGTGGATTTGCTGACATCGCCTACTGCGGCGGCGTGACAAACATCAAGTAAATTTTTCTGGTGACGTGAGATAAATGCGGATTCAATAAAGTGATGTTTGAAGTGTGCCATTTCTGCACGACAACGCCCGTTTTGAAACAGTTAGCGAGACCGGAGATTGTGAGCAGCGATTTAAGGTCATTTCGCAGGTAAACATGGCTACCAGCGTTTCTGCGCTGGCTCGCTTCGCTCCCACGTTTGCTCTTGACATCGATGGTACCGCGAAAGTAATAGCGTATGGAAACGCATTACATACGAGTGCAAAGCTTAATAGTGTTGTCAAAAACAAGCGATCGATGACGAGCTACCGTAAGAATGGCGTAGGCGACGGCTGGCGCCCACCATGCTAGGCCTACCTGTGGAATGTTGTTTGTTTTGAGCTTCATTACGAGGATAAAAAGTCGTCCGACCACGCATGCCGAGGCACTGCATGGGGGCGGACCCAGCCGCCGATAGCTCCTACGCCCACGCGTGTCCCAAAATGTCGCATGCGGCACGCCGCATCATGCGACACCGCACGCCGCATCACACGGAAAATCGCACGGCTGTCTCGGGCTTAAAAGCCAGAACTCGTATGCACAAAAATGCATGCGACGAGCGACGCTATGAAAGATGAAACAGGGTGTTCGCGCAATGTGTTACATGCTCTTTTTCGCGCGATCGCTCAGTTCTTCAGATTTGGAAACCGTCGCCCATCGCCCAAAAGTGCTGGGCTGAAGCAGCCGATAGCGAAAAACCGGAAAAGGATATATATCAGTGACGTACTGCCGGTTGTTTCCGCGTGCTTTTGAGCGTGCTCTCACAACTACCACAACAACATGGCCAACGGCGACGAGCGCAACGCGTACATTGAGCGCATCATTGATGTGATCGAACGCGAACGTGCGCTGTCGGATCTGAGTGACCGAAATTATAAGTCCCGCGCCGTCACAGATGCGGCTTGGCGGCACGTTGCAACAGTGATGGGATCCACTGGTGAGTTGTGTTTTGCAATCTGCGTACAAGCGAGGTTCGCACCAAAACTGCTGCATGGCCATTGTGTGCTGATATGGTGTGCAACTTTCCTCGATTAATGCGCAGTTGCTGAAATGAAGGCGAGGTGGAAAAACCTTCGAGGCACCTTTAGACGTATCTTTAAGGAGCGGACATGTGCACTGAAGAGCGGGGCGCCTGCTGATGACGAATTGGATGGGTCCACTAAATAGCATTTTTTACTAGGCTCCTGTTTCTAAAAGGGACAGTGGAAGGGAGGCCGTAAGTTTGTAATTATTGATTTGATTTGTGGGGTTTAACGTCCCAAAACCACCATATGATTATGAGAGACGCCGTAGTGGAGGGCTCCAGAAATTTCGACCACCTGGGGTTCTTTAACGTGCACCCAAATCTGAGTACACGGGCCTACAACATTTCCGCCTCCATCGGAAGTGCAGCCACCGCAGCCAGGATCTGAACCCGCGACCTGCGGGTCAGCAGCCGAGTACCTTAGCCACTAGACCACCGCGGCGGGGCGGCCGTAAGTTTGTAATCGACCTTTTTACGCCAAACGCTTATGCAGAGTAGTTGACTCTAATCACAGGCGTGAATGAAGATAAATAAAATATTTAGAGAAGTCGCCGCTCAAAAGCTGGCTTTGAATGTTGAAAATTGTGCTGAGAGACATACTCTGTATTACCTACAAGTGGGAATTTGGAACCCCTGCCTTCTAGGCAAACTGCACCTGATGTGCTGGCACCAGAGTGCATTCTTGAAGATGTGTCTGATGAGAGGGAGGTTCCTGGAAATCAGGGGACTGCGACCAGACAAACAGCGAGGTGAGATGCGAGTACGGGTCTACCACCACCACAAAAAAAGAAAAAAAAAAGAAACCGAAGCGTTCCAAATATGATGGGTAAATTGAAGGACTCTCAAAGTTCATCACCGAAAAGCCTGCTGGACATGAACGATTCGGCGCATTTCTGACTGAAAAAATGAGACGTGTGCCTCGAAACCTCATAGATGTTATGCAATTACAGTTACTGCAGACAATCACCCAGTGTACGAACCCAGTAACTGTAATAGAGCCAATTGATTAGGTTTTTTTTGTTGCTCACATATTTTGTAACGGTAGCATTTTCTCAACTGAGGTGCACGAAAAAAAATTAGAGCACAAATAAAGACACCTAGACACAGCGTACAGACAGTGTGCAGTGTCTAGGTGTCTTCCTTTTGTGCTGCAAGTTCTTGCACCTCGGTCACGAATTTTACCAACTCACCCAGCAGTCCAGGCATGCCAAGTATATAATAGTAGCACTTAGGGTTTGAAATCCCAAAACCCCGATATGTTTATAGAAGGACGCTGCAGCGGAGGGCTCTGAAAATTTCAACCACCTGGTGTTCTTTCAAGTACACCAACATTCTTGAGAGCGCAACTACACAGGACACAACAGAAGGAACAGACGAAAACACTCTCACAATGGTTTGTACTTCAAGTGTTCTCGTCTGTTTCTTCTCGTGTGTCCTGTACAGTTCAGCTCTCACGATGGTTTGTACTTCAAGACACCAACTTGCTCAACAGTCAACTGTTGTAAAGTTCATATATTTCGCCGTATGTTATCTCACCTATATTTCTTAGTTTCACAGTCAGTCGGTGGCCATTAAGAGTGCATATTCATTTTTTTTTCATTCTGTGATAACATCGGTGGCGTGGTAATATGTTGCCCAATGTTTCATACGCTGTGTAGTGCACCACGGCATGTTCTACTGCTGCGCAACGTGCCACTTATTACTAGTGAATGTATGAGTTCTTGTAGTCATATTGTCAGCTCTGTGATATTGCAAATACTAGTGGTATGCATAATCTGTGCACCTTAACACATTTTCAAACTGATTTTGTTTGTTCAAGACATTCAGCAAGTGCCTGCAATTTTTCCATGCTGTGATGAGTCACTAATGTGTTCGTTTAAAGAAACTTTATAGATGACGTATAGCTTACGAGTTTACACGTGTATACATATTTCTTACATGAGTGGTAAACTGAGCAATGTGTTTGTTGTAGATGTGTGAAAATATTTCTATTTTAAACTACCAGAGTACAAGTGATACATTGTGATAATATTCATTAGTCAATTTATATCCCTATTTTATTCCTATTGCTGCTGAGCAATGTTGACCATACCACATTCACTGGTCTTTTGTTATTTTATTCCTATGTGCTTCTGTGCATTGTTGACTATACCGCATTTCCTTGTCATTGTTTAAAAAAAAAGTGCAATGAAGTTTTGTCCTGAAACTGTGTACTTAAACCCACCTCAAAAAGCTTGCACGAGCTATGTATGCCTGCAGCTGTTCCCACTGTCACCACAGTCTAATGCAAAACACGAAATATATTCAAGAGGGGTTATGAAGAAAGAGATCATAAAGCATGAAGAAGGGTAGCCCTGAAAAGGGCTGTTTGTGTCGAGTTTCTTGGCGGTCGGTGCACAGGCATGAGTTACTAATTCCAGGTTGATGCCGGGCAACTCCGGGCTGCTTCCATTGCCAAGGCACTTGGCCTTCTTCATTAAAATATTTCACGAACTCTTGCCGCACTGCGTTGGCCACTTTAGAACAGTAGCGGGCCTTTGGCTTTTCCAGTTTGAACACTGTAGCGCTCCCCGGTTTTTCTTTCCAAGCACCACCGCTCACACTTCCAAAGGTGTCTTCGAAATCCACTTAGCCAGGAGGGCAGTACGTTGCTGCAGCGTTGAAAGACAATGGGTTGTGCAGCACGCATGTTGCTTCCACAACGGCCTCCACATTCTCCGGTTCCAAGTTTATTTGCCTCTCGTAAATCCGCCAGCGAGAGACAAGAATGCGAAGACATTTTGCACGCAGAGCCTGTAAAAAAAAACTTTTCTGTTGTAGCATGCCCTAGAGCAGGAAAGTTACAGTAATTGCAAGCAGTATGCATCTACCATAACCTGTCTATGCAAGGTGCAATTATACGCTATTAAATATTAATAGCACATTTCTTTATATGGGAGAGTTTTTGCTTTGTTTAACTACTAACCACTCTGATAAAAAAAAATCATCGCTTCAGAGATACCGAGGCTGGTGCTTTCAGTACTAGCACCCCTTAACAAAAGCAGAACTAAGGCTAGAATTCACATTGATGCTGAACTGATTACAAGAGGTCTTCCTGGCTGCAGCAACCTTTGCACGAGGAAATGGCATGTGAAACCACCTAAAATATCCTTGTTTACCAAACTTTAGTTGATCTACCCTGTAGGCGTAACAGGAAAGGACATTATTGAGCTTAGAGGACAGGACAGAGTTTTTTTAGTGCTGGGTACAGACCTTGCATGACTAAGGCGGTAGTTGTAGATCACCTCCGCAGGTACACTCCGGCTCCCTGGTAGTGGCCTCATGAAGTCTGGGTGCAACTGGAAGGCCTCATCGCCAACAAACACATGAGGACAAACTCTTCCTGACCTTGGGAGCATGGCTGCTCGAGGCAGGCTGAGCTCACACTCACACAGTCGCTCGATGGTGGGAGAGTCTTGCGAAATTCCCCCATCGCTTAACCTTTCAAGTGCACCCACATTCGCCAACCTGAACAGGTGTTGGCTATCAACCAAAGCCATCAGTACAATAGAATGGGTTCCCTGAAAGCAATGAAACAACTGTCGCAAAAGTACTTGCCATCATAACTATTTCTGTTATATAACACTTAGCTGCATTACTGATAGGTACAGAGAATAAGGTGAGAACTTTGTTTGGTCTCTAAACTGCCTTGCATGCATTAGACACCGAATTGCAATACTTTTGTACTGAGCTCTGGGATACTCCTATTGAAAAAGAAGATGACACTTTAGCAGCAAACATGCCACATGCAATGATGCAATTTCCTGCTGCATACCTTGTAATTGAAGTACAAAACCCACCACCGCATGGGCATTAAATTTGTATATGCTTGCCGTCGACAGCTCCAAGGCAATTTATGAACTGCCAATGTTTGCAGACCCAACAGCGATTTTCCGCCACTGTTCTTCTGTTGGTGTCTGAAAAAACATAAATTTCAAGTTATACACTATGTTGTTACAAACATAGGCAGGTGAATGTACTCCTGCTTTTTTAACATTATGGGACAACATTTCCTGTGCATGGGATAAGGTATTGCATCACTGAGTAGCATGAACTCCGTACCGTGATATGTGCTTTAATTTATTTAACCATATCAAAGTTATGTCATTCAACTTTGAATGAGACATAGCACCCGGATGCATACAGATGCTCGACGCTGGATGCATATCTTCATGTATTCAGGAAACAAGACTTCCCACAGCACGGTGCAGGTTTCATGAATGATGTTCCGCGCCGTCGCGATGCCCACACGGAATGCCATGGCTGCGTCCCTCCCCAGCATAATCGACGACAGGTACCTGTAATACAAACCAATGTATAAATGCGAGGAAGTGTGTTACGACAATCAAGGCACGCGCTGCCCAATACTTTGAAGTTTAACGAGTGCACATCACCAACATGCACTTTCTGACAAATGAAAAACTGTGCAGGCACGTATACGCAGTCAAGCTGTTCCTACCTCAAGGTCAGCGCGAGGTGCTCCCCAGAAGAAATGGGTTCTCTTGAGGGGCATTGGTCCTTGGTAAGCTTCTGCTGCACCAAGCTGTGCAGCACGTCAAAAGTAGCCGGCGACATCCGGTAAAACATGTAGAACAGTGACTCGTCACCGTTCTTCATTTCTTTAATCTGTAAAATACAGCAAACATGCATTCAATTCCACAATTAGGACGCGGTTGTCTCGCAGCACTTACCGTTGTGAAAAACTCGCTTTCGCCCGCTCGATTTGCCCATGTCGGCCGCACCCAGTACTTCTTCAAGAGAGCTTGCCGTCTCTTAAGGATGATGAGCAGCTTCAGAGCAGATATCTTCCTTTGTCTTTCCATTTCACGACGTCGGAAACGAATCAAATCGACAAAAGCACGCAAAGCAAGGAAGACAAAAATGATGATGATGATGATGACGATGATGATGATGATGAACCTTCAGCTTTGCTGGCACTCGCCCACAAAGGGGGATCGGCCAAGAACCGGGCGGCAGGATCATCGAGTGTGCTAAGTCAGGCATTCAGGTAGTCTTGTAGCCGTAAATAATAACAATAAGCTAACAGGGTAATTTCTTTGTTGCCCTTATGTACTCGCACACAGCAGAGAAAACCTCCCTGTGGCTATAACCTAATGTAATCCCTCCGAAGGATAAAATTAGTTCCACGTTTATTTTTAAACCTAGCTTCTCAATTGGTTCGACCAGGTATCTTTTCCTTTGATAAGCATAACGTTGACAGGATAAAAAGAAATGATCCATTGATTCCGATTCCTTGCAAAAGAGACACAACGGAGATGCTGTTAGTCCAGCTTTATGTAGGTAGTAATTCAGATGCGGAATTCTGCCTCGTAATCTGGTGATTGTAATTTCTAACTGCCGAGATACACACCACTGTTTGTTCCAGCAATATCTTAGATGTACGAAATCTCTGACTTTATCCAATGATAATTTTTCTATTTCTTTGTGCAAACAAGCCTTTCTATATCTGAGTGCTGTTACGTAGGCGAAATCAGGTAAAATAGGTAAGAGTGGTCCGCTTAAAGATGCTTTGGCTAACGAGTCTGCCATCTCATTTGGATAAATTCCGCAGTGGCCGGTATCCATAGCAAGTGAAATTTTTTCAGGTTTTCTGGTAATAAACTGCTAATAATACGCAATAATGTCAAATTTTTTGCTGTAGATAGTGCAGTGCATACTGACAGAGAATCGGTAAGTATGACCACTTCTGATTCGCTTGCAGGAAGTTTACGAAGCGCTAGAATTATAGCAAATAATTCAGCGATGAATGTAGGCGTGTAATCTGGTAATCGAACTGAGAAAGACCAGTCGAGAGAAGTACAGAAGAAGCCTATTCCAGCCTTTTCGTTCAATACAAATGCATCCGTCGCAATAATGTTGTTTATGGACAGATGAGTCAAGTGATCTTTCAACCGAATATTTAAATATTGAAGGGGCAGTTGTTTCGCATTAGAGGGGAAAATACCATTAAATTTAATTTCAAGTTTTGAATTGGGTGTCTTCGTTATGCAAATCTGATAAATACTTACATTGAGAGGCTCTAGCAACGCTTGGATGAACCTAATCTGAGGGGAGTGTAGTCTAGACCATTGTATTCCAAAGAATGCGGTTGGTTCTTGAATAAAAACGTATGAAGCTTGTCGCAGAGGCGAATTGTATATTTTTAAAAAAGTTTGAACGGTAAGTATTCTAAACCGAGTTAACAAAGGTGGAAGGCGCGCTTCACATACAAAACATTATTTGCTACAAATTTTGGGAGTCCAAGACACAAGCGCAAAGCTTCTCTTTCTAATAATATTAATTGTCTCCTCTTGTAAGCCGCGCTGCCTGAAAATAATACACATCCGAATTCCATGATAGGCCGCACACACATCTTGTAAATCATTATCAATGAACTCCTACGCAAGCCTATTTTTCTGTTTCCCAATTTGCGTAACCACCCCAAGGCACTTGACGCTTTACAGCCAACCTCGTCTACATGGCTTTTCCAATTTAGGTCATATTATATACGATGCCTAGGTATTTCAGGAAATCGACCTGGGGAATGAGCTCGGTACGATACATCAGGGAAATGTTGACACGATCCTTAAAAGAGAATGGCAGAAGCGCACTTTTTTTGACGTTCAATGACATATGGATATTGTCAAGCCATCCTTCTAGCATGTTCATGTATTTCTGTAATGCCTGATACAATGAGTGCAGATCACTGTTTGTTGCGAAGAAAGCAATATAATCTACATATACGTAAATTTGGATATCCTGATGAGTTGGAATGGAACTTGGTAATATGTTGAATAACACCGGGGATAATACTGAGCCCTGAGGTACACCTCGCGTCTGCTTATAGTTTTTAGAAGAGCATCCATCCAAGAAGCAATAAAATTCTCTGTCTTTCACAAACTCTGTAATCCATGCTGTTATATATTTTGGAAAGCGATAGTCTTGCATCTGCTGGATTAGGATAGAATATTCCACTCTGTCGTACGCTTTAGCTAAGTCTAGAGTGACTAGGGCACAGTATTCGCGGCGATGCCGAGCCAGCTGTATGCGACTTTCCAAATCCACATGTGCACACCAAATGGAGTATCCCGATCTAAAGCCTATTTGTCTGGGGTTTAGTATTGTATGTTCATTGATGTAGTTTATTATACGGGCATTTAAGACTCCCTCTACAAGCTTGACCAGGTTAGATGTCAATGAAATAGGCCTTATGTTATCCAGAGTAAACTCCATTCCCTGTTTCTTAAATATCGGAATTGTTTTGGAAAGCTTCCAATCGGCCGGAATCCAGAATTTTTCAGTGAGTAATTAACTATATTATGGATTTCATGTGGCGATATTTCGTATAGCACTTTAATCATTGTAGAGGTCACCACATCAGGTCCGGGAGCAGCGGGCGGTAAGCTCTTCATCACATCCGCCAGTTCAGCTAAAGATACCTCCTGGAAATCACAATCCCCCCTAATTTCACCATGGACTTTTGCATAATTGTCGTAAACCTGGTTTGCAAGCCTTTAGCAATATTTTCCAAGAATTCAGAGAGTTCGCGAGGAGACATGACTGAAACATGAATGTTGAAATGACTGCTTTCTGTCTGTGGAATCATTTTTCTCGCACGTAAAAACCTGAAAAGCATTTTCTTATTTTTAGACTTAGACAGATAATTGAATTTATTCATATCATAGTGTTCTTTTGCTTTGTGCACTAGACGTTTAAAATCGGCGGCCATGAATTTATAATCACTCCAATTTTTGGGGCATTGGTTAATTAACAGCTTTTTCCAAGCTGCTTTTCGCTTTCTCTACCCCCTGACACATTCTAGATTCCACCACGGGCTAAAAGATCCCGATGTGTTCGAGAGTACAGTAAACATTGAATTTTTTAGTGTTCGTTTCAACACCGCACATAGACTCATAGCTCTAAGGTCTTCTTGCATTTCCTCGCGAAAAGTTAACGTAGATTTTAAGTCTTTTTGTAATTTAGCATAATTTACGAATGAGACAACTTTCCCTGCCAAACTAAACCTCGGGAACTCAATTTCAAACGTACTTGGAAAGTGGTCGCTGTTTGTAGTTCAACCTAATATATTCCACGAGGATATGCTTAAAGTGGAGCTGCAAAATGTTAAATCAATAGTCGATTTAGAGTTACCGCTTACAAATGCAGCAACGTTTGAGTTCAAGCAGGAAAAGTTATTATCAATCGTCCGTTTCCACAAACGTCTTCCGCATACATCAGATTTGAAGCCCCAAGACACGTGGTGTGAATTGAAATCACCACACAGTACTATTTATTTTCTGCATGAAGCTCTCGAGGCATATCGTGTCTTGAACTCCTGCAGGAAAGTATACATTTGCAAAAGAGAAAGGCGAGCAGTCTGGTAGTGTTATGTCTAACACCAGAATTTCGTAATTCGTATTCATACACTGATACGATATCTTGGCTCTGTAACTAAATTTAGTTGATATTAAGAAAGCCAGACCGCCACCTCTACTCGGCCGTTCCAGCCGTAAAGATCGATAATTTTTCATGTAAAATTTTTTACCGTTACCAAGCAGGTTTCCTGAATGTCAACTATGTCGGGAGAAATTTGCGAAGAAATATATTGTAAATCTGTAGTTGCCGACCAAATAGACCGGCAGTTTCACTGCAAAATTTTTAGGGAAGCTATTTTGATGCTATACCGGCAGAAGAAACTGCCTGATCCAGAATATCTTTTCTCAAGAAATCATTTTTTGAAAGGTTCCCAAAGAAGTCTTTCTTCGACAAGTATTTCTTGGATTTTGGGTTCTGAGAAGACTTTTTAGAAGGGGGAGATCTGTTACGTTTCTAAGTTCTTAGAGATTCTGTGTCCATATCTGTAAAGTCTCCTGAATCATCTGTCACAGGTTCTGACTCAGCCTGAACTCTATTTTTGAAGGTCCTGCTTTCGGAGATATAGATCTATGATTGACTGTCTGATTTTCCTCCTCTGTACCCCTTGGAATCAACAGAGCGTGCGAATCCCGATTTTGCACAGAAACTGTACCAATGATTTGTGTCAGCTGTTGTGTTAACATATCAGCCAAGGCTTCAATAAGAGTGGCTGCCAGAGGCTGCATTGCCTTTTCAGTGGACTTTTCAATAGCCTCAGTTATCGACTTTGCGAGCGATGCATCCATTGCCGCTGTGTGCCGGGATGTTATGCCTGCGTAACCTTTCGATCTTTCATGCATTTCTGCTACCGCCTCCCTCCTAGAGCAACACCTGCGTTCTATGATTTCTAGAACACCCATTTCTCTTTCTTTTGCGCCACATTCAGCAGAGTCTGCAGGGTGCGCTCTATTACACAAGCAGCACTTCTGGTCATCGGATTTGCAATCGCAGCTGTCATGACTCTCTCCACACAGACGACATCTAGCCTGTGATCTGCATCCTTTCATGCTGTGGCCGAATCGCCAACACTTTGAGCACTGCCAAGGTTTCGGGGAAAGTGGTTCTACTTTGTAGATTAGTGGCCATGCCTTAATTTCTGTTGGCCTAACTCTTCCTGCAAAAGTTACTATACCTGATTCAGTAGGCGATTTTGTTTTATCGGTCGTTTGGGTGCATCGATAGACTGAAACTGCCCCAGCTACAGCAAATAAGTCCAGAATTTCTTGAGGTGCCAGACTCGTATCCACCCCACGGACTATGCCCTTCGTACATGCAAGATGAGCTGGATTAAACGGGCTCACCGGCTGTGCAGCAAATTCGGAGCAATTCAGAAACTCTCGGACGCAATCCTGGTTTGCAGAGCAGCATAGGATACCCCCTCGGCCGAACTAGCGGACCTCCGTAATCTTCTGGAAAAGCGACGAGGCTTTCTGAAGCTCCACTTGTATCACCTTCGGATTCTTCATTGGAATGGAACCCCCATTTGTAGGAACCAGAGCCACAGGGACGTAGCTATCTGCACTGCGTAGCAAGGTATCGAGCAGCCAATCCTGGACCGGTAGTGAGGCCAGCCAAGGGGAGTGCCCTTGGCCGGGTGATGAGAAAGACATCAGAATATTCTGACTTGCCTGACCTCCAAAGGGCTGCAACAACGTTTCAGTTGAGAGAAACTAACAAGAAATACGAGGAATGAAAAGCAAACCAAATCTTAGCTACAAGGATCATGCCGCTTCACGATGAGCCGATCTCCGATCAGATGCAGAAACTTCGGATGGCCGGTTCTCTTTCGTGAACGAGGGCAGAGCGAGCGTAGAACGAGCCCACACATGTTTTGCTTCGCCGATGCGCCACGGATCTACTGCACGTGCCCCTGCCCGATCACGTGCGCGCAACAAGAAATAACGCAATGTTTACGCATGTGCATATAAAAAAAGTGCTGCAAGGCAATAATAAATGTCTCCCCTGTTATTTTGCTACAACACATTTTGTTTTTACGTTCCATATTGCTGACTACACGGCGTTTTCGGGACGAGTACGTGGCTTCATGCCAGCAACAGTGGAGTTCGCTCGCTGAAGCCGTCGCGTGAACGAGGTTTGCCTGCGCTAGCGACTGATCACGCGAAGACGATCTACGTCGCTGTCGCGTGCATTTTCGCACTTATGAGGTTTGGCCTTAACGCATCCGTTCGAATTTTGCGCCGGTTGCCATCGGGCCGCGCCAACGGACGGTGGTCGCGCCGGTCGCGCCTGGCGCTAGACTATAGAGTGCTCGCGTTTTGCTAACGTAGCGTGCGCGCACGTCAACGCTACATATGAGTATAATGGGCCCTTCATGGTGCGCTCGCGGCTGTTTTGCTAGCTCCACGTGTACCAAATTTTGTGCTACGTGACGTCAGTGGATGACAAAATAAATGACGGCTGCAAACATGATAATCCTGACACACGTGTCATGTAAGAACATGACAACATACTACGCTAATAGTGTGCTCGCACCCGTTTCGCAAGCTCCACATATACTAAATTTGGTATCACATGACGTGAATAGATGATGAAGGTAAACTATTCATCCAAACAAGATAGTCATCTCACGGAATTCATGTACGGCATCATTTACCTCCACCTCGTAACGTTGTGCTGATCTTTAAGTGAACAATCAACCTTTCTTATTCGTGCTTCGCATATCATCGATTTTCACTGCACGTGGGATCTGCCAATTTTGTTTTTTTTTTGGGGGGGGGCGAAGCTTTTTAAAGCAGCCGCCGTGCGTCCCTCGTCGTAGTCGTAGGGCGTAACCAGTTTTACGCTTTGACTTTCACAGTGGTGCCGGTGAAAGATTTCTCCTGTGCGTTGATGAACAATAAAAAATTCGCAGCGTGCGCGTTAACTAAAAGCCGAATGCTCCTGTCTCTCGTTCCCCCTTAGCAGCCATTGGTATGTACACTGAGCACTATCTGACAAGAAAGGGTTGCTAGGTTATACTCGCTGGGCGTAAACTCCTTGGTTTTAGGAAAGTTTAGCGAGCGTTGGGCCGCAGTGCGATGAATACAGTGAACTAGCATATACCATGAACTCGAGGTGGTTAAAGGTGGGGAGTAGACAAGACGCGCAAGCCGTAAGAAAGTGTGCGCGTGCCACCTCTCGTTTAGTCCTTGGAATGTCCGCTGGATGGCGGTGCTTCTATGTGCGGAATATATGATGAAAAGATGCGAGATAATGGTACTTAAAGTGTTGACTAGATGGACGAATGGACACACAGACAGATGCATGGACGGACGGACGGATGGCTGCCCGGATGGATGGACGCATGGACGGACGCACGCATGGCTGCACGGACGGTTGGACGCAAGGGACGCAGGGGCGGATGCATGGACGAACCCAGGGACGGACGCATGGATGGACGTGTGGATGCACGAACAGACGCACGCACGGACGGGCGGATGGACGCACGGACGGTCACACAGCTGGACGTATGGACGGACGGAAGCAAGAACGAATGGACGGACGGATGGTTCGCCCCACTTCCGATCATTCACCCCGTGGATACGCTGCCATTTTTTTTGTTTCTTGTGACGCTCGTGGGGGACAAACCGTGATCATGAGTCACCTTCACGCCGCAAACGTGCAAAGTTGAGGCGGCAGCCGACATATTCTGAACGTGTTCTACTGCACACGCTGCAACAGGTTTCAAGTGATACAGGCTAGTGACTGAAACCCACGTAACTTGCAGAGGAAATCGGAGCGCCGTCTAATAAATGGGAACAGAGCTGAAATCCGTCTCGCCTCCTTTTCCTCGCAGCCACCTTTTTGGAGGTGACCGTGTGCGCAGCCCTGCCCGCGCTGTGTTCACATTCTCCAAGCCTCCGACAAGGTCAAATGATATCTGTCGCGAAACGAGGAACAAAAAGCGGTAGAAAAACTATTGCTGGAGACATCATCACCTCTCGTAGGACGGGAAGGTTATTACGCGAGGAGGGAGAATATAAGAAAACGAATAACGCAAAGCATTGTTCGAATACTCATAATTGTATATATGCCGCGGTAAACAAAAAAAAACTTACTTTGCTGTTTATCTAAAACTTCGATACATATTTGTCTCATTTTTTTGGCACAGCGCCATAATTGGAGGGAGCAAAGGGGGGGGGGGAGGCCACTCCGGTGCTAAGCCGGTGCTTGAAACTTCACTACAAAACTGACCATAAGCAAACTTTATGTCTGGAAAGAATCACAGTTTAGATGAGCAATAAATCACTTTTTAACAAAATCGAAACAGCCAGTCGTAACGCAATACGAATCGCGTAACGAATAGGTCACCTAATGCTCCAAACCATTTACGAAAGTATCAGGCATAAGCTTTTGTCGTCGTCAGATACAGCATAAAAACTTGCACAAATTTGCTTGCAAGTTGGTAGTAGCTATCACACTTCTCCGAAGAATGACATAGCATATGTCTCGCTAAATAACAAAAATTATGATGAATTATGGCGTAGCATGTACCCTACAAGTATCTTGAAACAGTTTCTCAAAAACGGAGGAGCGCGTCCTGCGGCGCCTACAGACAAACACGCTGCTCTGCCCATCCATATTCAAATATTACGACCCGAAAATCAGTGGGCAGTGCCAGTACTGTGGGGAAGTGGCCAACACTTACCATATGGTCTGGGCCTGCCGAATGAACTCCAAATTAACCCCCTTTCCCAACCCCACCAAAGAGGACTGGGAGACGACCCTACTCAATAGCTCCACACTAGAAGAACAGTAAACTCTAGTCCAGCGGGCTCGGGTGGCGGCCTCGACTAATGACGTCCCGGACTAGGGATGTCAACCAGCCCGGAGGGGATAAGGGCTATCTGGCACAGCCAGATCAATAAAGGTTTTTTTCTCCTCCTCATCCTTGAAACAGTTAACCAAAGAGTGTTAAAAAATGACCTGCAAAGCTCTTACAACTTTTGCTGTGACTGTGCTGCGAATACCACGCATGCCTGGCGTTTTTTAGGGGCGAAGCTCCAAACGCCGTAGGTCATACGTACCGTGTCGTCGTAGTAGTAGTAGTAGCCAGTTGCACTGGAATCAATAAAAAATTATCAGTACATTCACGAGGTGAATGATGACGAGTGGGGCGAAGCGGACACACGAATGGACGGAAGCACGGACGTACTGACAGACGCTTCCCTCCACTCATCATCATTCAGTGTGGATATGCTGTGACACCATTTCCTTTAACACACAATGCAATGCAACTGGCTACTACGACGACAATTACGACACGTGACATTCGACCCATGGCGTAAGGAGCTTCGCCCCTAAAGCGGTGTCAGAGCATATCGACGGAGTGAATGATGAAGAGTGGGGCAAAGCACCGTCGTTTTGTTCGTCTATCCGTGCGTCCGTCCGTCCGTTAATTCGTCCGTGGGTACGTCCGCTTCGTCCCACTCATCGTCACTCACCTCGTGGATATGCTGTTATTTCTCTTTCTTCAGGGGAGACATAGTGAAAGTTTTTAACAATACCTGAATTGAAAAGCGCATGATGCTGCATTTACGTCGTTGTAAGAGCAAGAAGTGGGCAAGCACATGCGACAAAACTATAGTTACTAGTTAGAAACTGTTTCAGAGCCGCTTGCTTGAATGGATGTTTTCCATTTGTGTCGACCTGATCACTCGTCATCGTTTATAACGCATTTCCAAAGGTCTAGGTAGGTGTATGAAAAAGTACTGCTCTGAGACGAAGAAACTAGTTTTCTCTTTCACGAGTCGATGACGCGCTTTATCTCAATGAAATACGTCAATTTCAACCAGGATGGAAGTGTTTTAGACTATACTGGAAGGCCACACTTTGCCGGCTCACCCAGAAGAAAGGCGAAGAAACGCGGAATAGGCGCATATCAAGGTATGAATGTTCGATGTTACGCGTCCAGTTTCTTTTTGTTTTGATATCGCGAGTTATATGAATAATCAACGTTTTCGGATACGCTGTCAATAAAGCACACCTATGAATAATTCAGTTATTCGGGGAGTCGATTTTGACATACTTTAATCTTTACAGTATTATTCGTCTATCAGGTGCATCAACTGCTTTCTTGGTTTTTGCTATGCAGTGATTGTGTACGTTTGTTGGTGATCGTATTGGTGCCATTCATAGCCTGTTTCTGCAATAATGCGCGCAAATAGTACAAAGCGTGGAAACTTGGGCAAGTTAGTAGGACATAACTGAATGCAGGAACAGCGCAACCTACAAGTAGTTACTTCGTAAATAAGGAAGCGAAAAAAACAAGGACAGAAAAGAGCGCTGATTTTCAACAAAGATTTATTATCGGAGTGGTGTACATATATAGGCGAAAAATGAGAAAATTAAGCATGCGTAGAAGGATGCAGGAACAACCACTGTGGTACAATGTCAGCAAAACTTTTGTCTCTTGTTGAATGGGCTGAAAACAAATACATATGTAACTTAAAAAAGATAGAGATACGCAATCTATTTTTGCAACAACGCAACCGGTGGGTAACTTACACATTTACCGTCAAACTTGTTTATTTGATAACCTTCAATTATCTCACGCGTGGCCTGCAAGTTGTGCTTGCTTAGTACCTCCCAATGCTTAAAAACTGGCACGCAGCCGCAGTCTTGGCAGGGGATTCTGAGGTGTCCTTGAACTACGTTGTGCACATTGTTATTGTGCTCTTTTTAATGGTCATTAGGGCACCTTCCGGTTTGCCCTATGTATACCATACCGCACGAAAGCGGAAAGAGATATACGACACCAATAACACAAGGTATAAAGCGCGTTCTCGACATGTCTCTCGTTGTGGAGGTATCCAGGTTTGTTGATGATTTCATTGTATTTATTCATTGTTTGGATACTATTTTTGAAGTTGCTGTCCTTAGTATTCTAGATTTGTTTAAGAAGCACTTGTATCCTCTTGAACTCACTCATGAGCTACCGTCTGGAAATTCGATTAGGTTCTTAGACCTAGCACTCCGTCTTAGAAGTAATCATTTGTGCTGGCTGTTTTCACCGAGAAGTGGTAAACCCCTTTTACCTTTCCACTCAGCTCATTCAAAATTGGTGAAAAGGGATATCATTAAAGATTGCCTGGTAAACGCTCTCAAGAGGTCATGCCCGCACTCAATGCAATGCAGCTTCAAAGCACAAGTAGAGCGCCTCTTAAGCACTGCTTACTCGAGCGCCGTGATTTCTGCTGTTGCGGAAAATCTTTTGAAGGAAAATTAAAGTCAAGGAGGGCTATCTCAGCCTCAAAGCGCGTCTGTTTCCATGAATTGTGTTGCAGTTCCTTATCTGCATAACGTGTCGCATCCGCTGAAAAAAATCGGTAAACGCGCTGGTGTCACTGTTGTGTTTTCTGCCCCAGAAAACCTTTCAAAGCTTTGTAAGCTGGTGAATAATCCAGCTGCTATTAGAGGAAGATGCACTGTGAAACACAGAACGCGCTTTGTACCTTGCGTTATTAGTGTCGTATATCTCATTCCGCTTTCGTGCGGAATGGTATACATAGGGCGAACCGGAAGGTGCCCTAATGACCGCTTAAGAGAGCACAATAACAATGTGCACAACGTAGTTCAAAGACACCTCGGAATCCACTGCCGAGATTGCGGCTGCGTGCCAGTTTTTAAGCGTTGGGAGGTACCAAGCAAGCACAACTCGCAGGCCACGCGTGAGATAGTTGAATCTTATCAAATAAACAAGTTTGACGGTAAATGTGTAAGTTGCCCATCGGTTGCGTAGTTGAAAAAAGAGCTTGCGTATCTCGATCTTTTTAAGTTATATATGTATTTGTTTTCAGCCCATCCAACAAGAGACAAGAGTTTTGCTAATATTTTATCGCAGTGGTTGTTCCTGCACCCTTCTACGCATGCCCGATTTTCTCGTTTTTCGCCTATATATGTACATCACTCCGAGATTAAATCTTTGTTGAAAGTCAGCGATCTTTTCCGTCCTTGTTTTTTACGCTTCCGCAGTTACGAAGTGACTACTTCTAGGTTGCGCTGTTGCTGCATTCAGTCAACTTTTACAAGTTTATGCAATCTTGCAAGTACAAAAATGGTGAGTTTTTTTTTACATGCACTCATGCGTTGACTATGTGTGGGATTTAACATACCGAAACCAACATATCAATATGAGAAACGCCGTAGTGGAAGGTTCCGGAAATGTCACCCATCTGGGGCTATTTACCATGCACCTACATCTGAGCACATGGGCCTACAGCATTTTCGCCTTCATTGATAATGCAACTGCCGTAGTTGGGATTCAATCCTTCGACCGGCGGGTCAGCAGCCGAGTACCATAACCGTGAGACTACCGAGACGGGACAAGCATTCTACGCCTTTCTTTTATACCACTCATCTGTAAGTCTCCAACATTGGTGGGAAGTTCTGTGTTGTTCAGTCATGGTGAAATGTGTATTTTAAGTTGCTGTTCACCTCTCGAGCCTGTATCTGCTCTCATTTCATGAAAATCTTCAATTTCGAAAACGAGGAAAATCAAGCGAAACCAAAGACATTGGTGTTGCAAGTGCCTTTCAATATTTTGTTTCCCTGGAGATTCTGCTTGGCTGTATTGTTTACAGAATGCGTAATTGCATACCTGCGTACATTCAGACGCGCAAAGAGTGGATGGTACAGCACACGAAGGCGGGTTCATTAAAAAAATATGCCCCGCGCACGTGACATAAGAACTTGAGAGGACACTTCCATAGGCCCCTGCGGCTGCGTATTTAGCTGATTTGGGTTCGCAGCGCTCTAACCGGTTGTTGGGAACCTTCGCAGCCTCATGAAGAGATGAGAGATCGCAAAAAAATAATGCCTCGACGGCTATATTCAAGCCATTAGGAATATTTACAGCATCCGAGACCACTTCTATGTACGTGCTCGTCTCTGATGCCATACTTTTTGTTAACGCGTCGATTGCACGCATCTATTACCTTCGTGTCAGCTGAATTGACCGATCGGCAAGCACATGAGGCCGCTGTGTTGCAGAAACTTCAAATAAATCATGTGAATTGCTGGAGGAGTGAGAACTTCTTATATTAAAGTGATTTTCTTGGTGAGCACATGCTCTCTTTTTTAATGTTTGATTTACGCGGGTACGAAGAGATAGGTTCATCGCACTGCGAGGCAGGGACACTCAGTTTACGTATCATGAGGATAAGATATACACAACAAATAAATATATAGACATCGTAAAAAGACCCACAGAACAGTGCAACTGCAATAAATGCACACAACTACCCATACAAAGTGACACGCTACGCGGCAGCAGTTACCGCGGTACTCGACTGTGGCATGGATCGTACAAAAAAAAAAAAGATAGATGTTGGCAGTGCTTTAGGGGCGAAGCTCCAAAAGGTGTGGGACTGTCCATCTTCTGTACATATGTACGCGACCGCCTATAGTTCCACCTTTGCCAACTGTCCACTACTTCGTCCTTGAGAACTTTCCACTACAGCCCATCACCGATGCACCACTTCCTCGACCATAAAGCCGTTATAATGAAGGGGGAAAGTAAGCGACGTATAGCTACCACATACGAATGAAAAAATTATTTTATAAGTATACAGTGTTTATCACGTCTTCTATGATGGCGATATTTGCTGATGGATCATGGTTCAGTGTTGAAACCTTCCAGCGTTTCACCCCTCCCATTATCAAACACTCCGTGGTTTGCTGGGATTTTTTTCCCGCCTTCAGACAAATTTTCTAATTAGCAGTTCCCGCAGCAAAAAAATAAAACAGTTTTAGGTGCCATGTAAGTTTTTAACGAGGCAAGAGTGTTTACTCAAAGATTGCGCCTTAGGTGTAGCTAGGAAAAATTTTTCTATGTTCACAAATTCTATCCTATTGCGCTCGTACGAGTTTTAGGCAATTTACGAACGCCATGCATAAAGATACTAGGCATAACGGGACTTATACCACAATCTCACACATGCACTGAATTCAAACGCATGTGCCGGTAGAAAGAAAATCCAACAACGCGAGCGGAGACTCACTTTCTTGAGCCAAGAAAAAACATTTCTTGCAAACGTGCTGCGCAGCATTCCAATTGGTTTTTCGAAAAGAAACGAATTTCTTAGCGAAGTTCGGTGACTTTGAGCATTATCTATCTATCTATCTATCTATCTATCTATCTATCTATCTATCTATCTATCTATCTATCTATCTATCTATCTATCTATCTATCTATCTATCTATCTATCTATCTATCTATCTATCTATCTATCTATCTATCTATCTGTCTGTCTGTCTGTCTGTCTGTCTGTCTGTCTGTCTGTCTGTCTGTCTGTCTGTCTGTCTGTCTGTCTGTCTGTCTGTCTGTCTGTCTGTCTGTCTGTCTGTCTGTCTGTCTGTCTGTCTGTCTGTCTATCTATCTATCTATCTATCTATCTATCTATCTATCTATCTATCTATCTATCTATCTATCTATCTATCTATCTATCTATCTATCTATCTATCTATCTATCTGTAGTGAATAAGAAAGACATTGATACCATCAGGTCAGCTATCATCAACACAAGAAAAAGGCACGAGATCGGCGATCAAGCACCGTCATCTGGGTCCGCCTGCATTCCTTTAGAGCTACCACCCGCTTGCTCAGTCCTTCAATAAACCCCCTTTACATTTGGTGGATCGTGCTGGGTAACTACATCACCTACACCCTGGAACTCCGATCCCGCACCCTGCCGTCGACCATGCAAGTTGACGCTGCCCAACAGACAGCAGCTCTCGCGGCCGCTACTTGCCCCGGCCCGGTTCACCAGCGAGACCCCCCAATCTTTTCGGGTGCCGAAGACCAGGACGTGGAGGACTGGCTGTCGTCCTACGAAAAAGTCAGTGGACCGAACCGGTGAGATGACGCTGCTAAGTTTAGCACCGTCAACTTTTACTTGGCTAATGTGGCGAAACTGTGGTACACAAACCGCGAATCCTAGTTCGAAAACTGGGCCACTTTCAAGCAGGAAATATCCTTGGTTTTCGGTCGCCCTGCCGTGCGGAAGTTGCGCGCCGAACAACGCCTGCGCTCACGGGCACAAGAACCTGGCGAAACGTTTACCGCCTATATCGAAGATATACTCGATCTCTGCAGGCGCGTCAATGCTGCAATGAGCGAAAGTGCCAAGATCCAGCACATTATGAAAGGTGTTGATGTTGACGTATTTCAAATGCTCCTTGCGAAGTCTCCTGGCACGGTGTCTGAAGTGGTAACTCTGTGCCAGAACTACGACGAATTTCGACGGCAACGAGCTCTCACCCGTCGTCCATTTCAGCCTAACCAACCACTCGCTGCACTGGATGCCGTACCTGACCACTCCCACCTTCTAGCACAAATGAAAGACTTTGTGCGTGAGGAGGTCGCACGTAAGCTTACCCTCCTGCCGTTTTGTCAGCGCCAAGAGCTCCCGCCGCAGCAGCAAGAGCAACCACCGACACCGTTAGCTCCCATGCTCCGACAAGCACTTCAGGACCAGATTGCCGAGGCTATGCCAGCACCCTTTCAGCAGCAAGTTGTCGCCGCGCCTCTTACTTATGCTGACGCAGTAAAGAAGCAGCAGCCACACCAGCCCTCGCCATTCAATGGACTGCCGCATGTCACCGCTCCTACTCAGACTTCCGTCGCATCGGCTCCTCCCCTCGCTACCACAGCCTCGACTCAGCCGTATGCCGCGTGGGCGGCGCCCCTCGCTGCAAATGCCTGGCGAACGCGCGATTACCGGCCGATTTATTTTGCGTGCCACGGCCCTGGCCATATCTCCCGATACTGTCATCGTCGCGTGCCCGCCTACACAGACGTCCGACCACGAAGCAACTATATGCACCGACCCCCTTTTGGTTATGGAAGTTCGGATCGTCAGTCAAACACGTCTTCCCGTGACTGTCCGGCAACTTCGTCTCGTCGCTCACCTTCACCCAATCGACGCTCCTTGTCACCTATGCGTCCACGACCAGCCCCTCAAAATGAGGAAAACTAGCCGTCGCAGTTCAAGGGGCAAGAACTGCGCTATCGAAATGTTCAAGTCCTCGCACCTTGCCGTCAAATATCGTCGAAGTTTTTGTAGACGGCGCCCATGCATACGCTCTTGTGGATACCGGTGCCGCTGTGTCTGTTATGGACGCCAAACTTTGCCGCAAGCTCCAGAAGGTGACCACGCCGGTTGATATGATGTCCTTACGTGCAGCAAATGAAGAACCTGTTTGACCTATAGCCGCCTGCACAGCCCGACTCACAATTGTGGAGGACCACTACATTGTGGAGTTTATCGTCCTTTCCTCGTGCTCTCATGACATCATACTTGGCTGGGATTTCCTATCGCGTAATTGTGCCGTTATAGATTGTGCCCGTTCCGAACTTGAACTGCTTCCGTTGTTCGACCAGCCCTACGACCACACTAATCAAGCCGCGCACAAGCTAGTTGTCAAAGAGGACACTGACATTCCACCGACAACAGCTGTTTTGCTCCCTGTGGTCTCCGACGGCATGCGTGATGAAGTAGCATTTTTTGAGCCATCAAGCCTCTTTCTAAGTCGGAAACCACTTCTGCTCATTTCTGCTCCATTCTTGCGGCATGGTAAAAATTTGTCTGTTATCAATGGGCTGTACGCATCCAAGAGACTCGATTTTAAACAGTTTGATGGTATGCGGAGAGGGATTGGTAAGGCAGAGAGCACTGGCTCCATTAGAAATTAGTCGGGCCGTTGTATAAAAGATCGCTTAAGGGAACATGCACTTTCAATGAGGAACGGCACGGATTCACATTTTCCGCATCATTGTAAGGAATGCTAGTGTGAACCGCTACTGCATCGCACGAGAATATTGCTAAGAAGCAAAGACAAAGTGGCACGTGAATTGGCAGAGGTGATATTTATTAAACAATTTGGCGAACAATGCATCAGTGTTCCATCTCTGTCATTGTATGATAATGAGTTTGATTTTCTATCTGATAGATTGTGATTACAGTTGGTTGGTCTCTTCTTGTGGCTGTATGCATGCGTGAGGGTTTATAAGACGAGCTTCGGTTCAATAAGTCAGTTGCGAGTGTGCACTTTTCCGAGTCTCTTCTTTCGTCTTTTAAGTTTGCGCCAACGATGTTCTGCACAGTTATCATGGCATATGCTTATCGTAAAAAACAAAACTACATGCCACGCTCTTAGCGTGCTCGCGGCTGTTTCGCTAACTCCACATATGCCAAATCGGGCAACACGTGACGTAAATGGAGGAAGCCGCTAATTGACACGGTCAAACATGATAACCATGATGTGCATTTTATCTAAAACATGACTACATGCTATGCTCATAGCGTGCTCTCGGTCGTTTTGCTAGCTCCACATATACAAAATTTCGTATCACTTGACATATAGATGGACGCCGAAGGTAAATGACGCGCCTCAACATGATAATCATTACATGGAAGCCAAGTACGGCATAATTTATGTTTGCCACATATTGTTGTGCTGACTTGAAGTGAAATATCAATCTTTCTTACTCGTGCTTCGCATACCATCTATTTCTACCATACGTAGGATCTGCCAATTTTTAAAAAAGATAGTCTTTCTTGAAATACTTTGACGCAAAAATTTTGGTCTCCTGCCTGTTGATCGACTTGTCTGTTTGTCCCCAGAAACGACACTCGAAATGGCCGTAATCCTAGCACATCCGCGGCTCCAACCAATATTGCTCAGGAATCGGGGTTCATACTTGTGCCGTTGTCGATTAAAAAGCAAATATTGCGCGTTTTCTGAGGCACAACATGAACACGCCAATATTTATGTGCGCCTCTTTATACAATAGAAGGAGCACATAAATATTTCGAATAGCATTTATCACGCTGCGCTGACAATGCAACGCTATGCACGAAAAGGCAAGTGTTTCCAACGCTTTGCTAAGACGACACAGTGGTGGCACCTACCCGTTACCTTGCGATCTACACTTTATCGCCTCAGAGATGGGTACGCACACAGCGCGTATGGTTTTTCAAGATAACTGCCCGATAGCGCTCATGTCTCACGTGTCTTGATGCCCTCGATCACCTGCGCTGCACAAACAAATGGCTGCACACATAAAGGCACTCTAACGCAGCTCCTCCAGAATACCAATAACCGATTTTCTCGCACAGAACATCAAATAAACATTTGGTTCACTTTCTCCAGTTGTAAAACTATCATCGTTTGACGATATTAGCAGTTAAGCATGCAGATACGGGGCCAATTTTTTTTGTGTGAAGCAATCGATGAAAATACTGCTACGTGCCAGTGCATGGAGCTGAAGAAGACAAAGCAGATAGACTGGCGCGAGCTAATCTGTGTGGCTTGCGCTGCTCACCCAACCGGCTGAAAATACATCGGTGACTACCCCTCTGAGTCAGTCTTCTTCCCGTAACATATTTGGTGGAGTTGTGCGATCCCCGTCCTCGCCACAGAACTCCGAAGCGGACGCTCCCTCGCGGCTTACAACATGACCACTCAAGACTCGGCTACATCCTCTCCGGTCACTCCCCCTTCTGACCGACCTGTCAACCCAGCGCCCGCAACAACTTTCGTGACGCTTCCCGCGCTCAAAGACTCCGGCGTGTTCTCGGGCAGCGAGGGTTCCGACGTCGACCAGTGGCTACGCCTCTACAAACGCGTCAGCGCCACTTACAGGTGAGATCCCACTCTTATGCTCGCAAACGTCGTCTTTTATCTCGACGGAATCCCTCGTGTTTCGTTTGATAACCATGAGCATGACATAACAAGCTGGGACAGCTTCAAGGCAAAGATCGGTGAGCTTTTTGGCAACATCTCTGGTCGTCGTGAAGCTGCGAAAAATTAGTTGTCGACTCGCGCACAGTCTTCCACGGAGCCCTACATCGGTTATACTCAGGCAGTCCTTTCACTATGCCGCCAAGCTGACGAAAATATGTCTGAACCTGAAAAGTTGCGCATATCCTAAAGGGTATCGCAAACGATGCGTTCAACTTGTTCGTATTCAACAATGTGTCATCTGTTGATGCGATCATTCAAGAATGCCGCCACTTCCAACAAGCTAAAAGCAGACGCATCTCCCATCAGTTCCAGTGCCTCCCAAACACCACTGCGACGTCCTCGTGTCTCGACACATATCATCCACCAGACACCTGTGACAACTTGACGCGAATCGTCAGGCGGGAGCTTGAAGCGGCTGCTCCAGCTAAGGTGGGACCAATGTCCCCCGACCCATCTCCGCCAATTACGTTGCCTCTGATTCAAGCAGTCGTCCGGCAGGAAATCGCCAGCTTGGGAATTAACTCTATCTCACTGCCTCCACGCACCGACTACCAGCCCCGATACACGCCTGCACGTCCCTTCCCGACCGGCTCTCTCTCAACGTTCCGTAATCCGTCCGCATGGCAAACACACGATGACAAGCCGATATGCTTCTCGTGTCACGGAATCGGGCACATTTCTCGCCATTGCAGAAGTCGCTGGGGTCCTCCTGCACAACCGTCCTCTCGTCCCTTCTATGCACGTCCTGCCTATCGCCATGAGACCAGCCGTGACCATTTTGCTCAGGAACCTGCTTCTGGACACCGCTACTCCCGCTCTCCATCCGCCCAACGTCGCCAGTCTCGTTCTCCACAGCCCCGCCGACCATCTTCCCCCGCCTTCCCACGAGGTTCCCCGACGGAAAACTAAGCGTTGCAGCCCCCGGAGTTGGCGCTGCATCGCTCGTACTGACTTAAAATCCTCTTTTGACGATACCGACAAAACGGAACCTCATAGACATACGAGTAGACGGCGTACATGTCACTGCTCTTGTCGACACCGGCGCCCAAATTTCCGTGATGACGAGTGATTTTCGCCGCAAGCTCAAGACGCTTCTCACACCTGCGACCACTCAGTTCGTCCGTGTTGCGGATGTTGGAATAGCGTCTATCGTTGGAGTGTGCTCCGCTCGTGTGAGCATTGCGGATCGACACACAGTAGTTGTTCTCTTCACCGTCCTTGATAAATGCCTCCACGACGTAATCTTAGGCCTCGAATTCCTGTCCGCGCATTCTGCCCTCATAGACTGTTCGACCAGTACGCTCCGTCTACAATTGCCCGCAACAGAACCTCTTACACAACGGCCGAGTCGCCTCTGCACAACGGGACACGCGCACCTCCCTCCACAGACACTGACCTACATAGAGCTCGTCTCAATACCACCAGTTCCCGACGGTGACTATGTTCTGACCCCTATCAACGATGTCCTCAAAAGCCGTGGCATTACATTACCGCACACCATTCTGTCCGTCTCAGGAAATTCTACGTGCCTCCCACTTGTCAACTTTAGCTTGACACCTCACGTTTTGCTACAAGGGATCTCTTTGGCGTTGCTCTGCACCTTAGAAGACAATGCGGTAGATGTTTTCGCGATGGCCGCCCCTTCTGACCCCTACGCTCAACATCAATCTGCCACTTGCTCCGACAGCGCTATTACTTCGATGATCGCTTCCAACTTAACGCCGCAGCAGACTGATGAGCTCCACCGGTTTCGGCTGTCCTACATCGACGTTTTTGACATCAGCGGCCGTCCGTTGGGGAAAGCTACCAGTATGAGCCACCGCATAAACACTGGTAATGAGCATCCTATTCATAGGCGTCCATTTAGGGTGTCGGCGGCCGAGCGTCACATCATCCAAAGTGAGGTCGACACAATGCTCGCCAAGGACATCATTGAGCCATCCTGCAGTCCTTGGGCTTCTCCTGTAGTGCTAGTCCGCAAGTAAGACGGTGCATGGCGTTTCTGCGTGGATTATCGACACCTAAACAAAATTACCAAAAAAGACGTCTACCCTCTGCCACGAATAGATGATGCGCTTGATTGTCTCTATGGGTCTCACTATTTTTCCTCCGTAGACCTTCGTTCCGGCTACTGGCAGATAGAGGTAGATGAAATGAACCGTCAAAAAACGGCATTCATCACCCCCGATGGCCTATATCAGTTCAAGGTCATGCCCTTCGGCCTTTGTAATGCTCCAGCCACCTTCGAACGAATGATGGACTCCCTGCTCAGAGGATTCAAATGGTCCACCTGTTTGTGCTACTTGGACGACGTCATCGTCTTTTCACCAACATTTGAAACTCACATAGAGCGCCTCTCAGCCATCCTGGGTATCTTCCGTCGCGCTGGCCTGCAGCTCAACTCGTCCAAATGTCACTTTGGACGCCATCAAATCACAGTGCTTGGCTATTTAGTAGACGCCAACGGTGTACAACCAGACCCGGCAAAAATCAGCGCCTTCAAAAACTTTCCTGTACCACGATCTGCGAAGGATGTACGCAGCTTTATCGGACTATGCTCCTACTTCCGACGCTTCGTGAAAAATTTTGCGCACATAGCGAGGCCACTTACGCAGCTCCTCAAGAAAGAAGTCCCGTTTTCATGGGGCTCCGAAGAGGCTTCTGCTTTCTCAACTCTCGTCGCTCTTCTCACTACCCCTCCGATTCTGGCACACTTCAACCCTGCTGCCCCTACGGAAATACGTACAGATGCAATTGGGCATGGCATTGGTACAGTGCTGGCTCAGAAACAACATGGCCATGATTGCGTTATTGCATATTCCAGCCACCTCCTATCCGCCCCTGAACGTAACTATTCGATAACAGAGCGTGAGTGCTTGGCTCTTGTATGGGCGGTGGCGAAATTTCGACCTTATCTATACGGACGCCCATTTTCGGTAGTTACCGACCACCACGCACTCTGCTGGCTCAACTCTCTGAAAGATCCATCAGGCCGCCTTGATCGCTGGGCTTTGCGCCTGCAAGAGTTTTTCTAATCGGTGGTCTACAAATCTGGCCACCTACACCGTGATGCCGATTGCCTCCCCCGGTACCCGGTCGACGATCCTCAGGACACTGACGAGCCCACAAAAAACTCTATCTTGTCAGTGTCCGACTTCCTTAATATTGGTGAAGAACAGAAGCATGATCCAGAGCTGCTTGACATCATCAGCCGTATGAAATCCTCCACAAACGATGCTTCCGTCCGCTACTTTGTCATTCCAAAGGGTGTGCTATACCGTCGCAATTTCCGACCAGACAGGCCCGACCTTCTCATTGTTGTGCCTAACCTTTTGCGCCGCGGTGTTCTCACCGAACTTCACGACGCTCTCATGGCTGGACACCTTGGCGTATCCCGCAAGTACGAGCGCGTCCGGCGCCGTTTTTTCTGGCCAGGCCTTGCTTGTTCAGTACGCTGATACGTTGCCACGTGTGACCTATTCCAACGTCGTAAAACACCGTCGCTGCTACCCGCTGGCCATCTTCAACCAATTGACATACCCGCGGAACCATTTTACCATGTTGGGTTAGACCTGCTTGGTCCTTTTCCTACATCAACAATGGGAAACAAATAGATAGCGGTTATTACAGACTACGCTACACGCTACGCTATTACGCGAGCTCTACCGACCAGCTGTGCAACCGACGTCGCTGACTTCTTGTTACGGGACGTTATATATATTCACGGTGCTCCGAGACAGCTTCTCACAGACCGTGGCCGTACATTCCTATCCCAAGTCATCGCCGACATTCTGTGTTCTTGTTCCACGCAACACACACTGACAACCGCTTACCAGCCTCAAACAAACGGCCTCACGGAACGATTTAACCGCACTTTAACACATATGCTCGCTATGTACGTGTCGCCCGACCACCGAGACTGGGACCTTGGCTTACCCTACGCAACTTTCGCGTATAATTCATCCCGTCATGACACAGCGGGCTTTTCGCCGTTCTACTTATTGTATGGAAGAGAGCCGACTTTTCCACTGGACACAGTCATCTCAGCTGACACAGTCAACCAGCGAGTATGCCCGCGACGCGATTGCGCGAGCCGATCATGCCCGTCAGCTCGCTCGCGCTCGGCTGATGACGTCGCAAACCAACCAATGCTGTCGGTACGAGGCGGAACATAGAGACGTACATTTCGCTCCCGGTACCCTCGTTTTACTGTGGTCCCCTCATCGTCGGCTGGGCCTACCCGAAAAACTTCTGTCTCATTACACGGGACCCTACCGTATATTGCGTCAAGTAACACCTGTCACCTACGAGATCAGCCCCATCTGTCCATCATCATCTACTATGCGGCCCAGTGATATCCTACTCGTCTCGCGGATCAAGCCCTACAATAGTGCGTCAGATAACGACCTTTAAAGCACAGGGACGGTGCCTCCACCGCCGGGGGTCATGCTACGTGCCAGTGTATGGTGCTGAAGAACACAAAGCAGATAGACTGGCGCGAGATAATCTGTGTGGCTGGCGGTGCTCGCCTAACCGGCTGAAAATACATCGGTGACTACCCCTCTGAGTCAGTCTCCTTCTCGTAACAATACTAAATAAGTGAAGAGCACACAAAAAGCTTTCTGCGCAACACAGCACATTGCAAAGAATGCTGGTTCACGGCGCAATTACGAGTGAAATACGTACTTTTCAATGTGATGATGGCGTTCGTTCCTAGCAGCAGCCAAGCTGACAGGCAGACGGAACCAGCGAAGGCCACGACGCGCGCCGCGCACGTTATCGCACATATTTTACTGCGTCTCCCTGCTGCTGTCCGTGCTTCTTGATTCCCTTTAAAGGCCATGAACATGAAGCGTGAGAACGTTACCGTCGCGTCGATGCCATGTGCACTTCTGTCGGAATGCACTATAAACATAACAGAGATAACTAGTTCGCACGTTTCCTTGAAAGCAGTCAGTGATGTGTTGTCATATTATGGCCGGTGTGAAGCTGCGTAGCACCGTCACTTTTCGCCAGAGTGACCACTCCTAAATGTTGAGCCTGCACGAGACGAGAAAAAAGTGAGAAGTAAAAAACAACACAAGCGAGACACTTGGGACCGGAGGCGCGGCTGGTGTTAGTGTTGTCATAATGACTGACACCATGTGCTCCGCCATTCATGCCATTCGTAACCCTGAATTCTTTTCGCCAGGGTCGTAACCGAAGGGTCATTTGGCGCTGCAAGCGCTGTCCTCAATAATGTGAAGTGTTCCAGAGGAGTTGTATTCAGGAATCCCTTTTCCAGTGGTGCTTGTTATCTTAGACAGACCGAAAGGTGTCTGAACGATCGACTGAGCGAGCTTGCTACCAACGTCATAAATGGGAAATATTGATCACTTAAACAGCACGGCACTGCGTGCAACTGTGTGTCCCTTTTAGAGGACACGATGACGCTGTATAAGCACACAGATTATTGCACCCGAGTCATCGTTGAGGCTGCGCAGATGGCATGCGAACAGGTTTCATGCGTTAGCAAGCCTTCTGTATCTCTGTCCAGGAAGGAATCAAGGTTCCTCGAAAGCATCGGTGTGCTCAACCAGTTATAGTTCTTTTTTTAGTTTTCTCTAAATTGTTTTTTGTTTTAGTTCTCTTAAGATTTCTTCTTGCTTTTTTGTCCTTCTTTCTATACTATTTGCATTGCTTTTTTTGTCAGATGCTTTACTGTCTCCTCTATAGGTTTTCACGGTCTTCACAATAAACTCATTTGGAAGTTAGCGCTAGTTCTCTTGTTCATTTGTCGTCGTTTTGAGGTCGCGCTATAACAATCGTTATGTCCTACCAACTAGCCCAAACCGCCATGCTTTTTTGTAGTGGCATAGGAAAAGACGAAGCCACCTTAGCTTTGTTAGTCACCAGGTGAGCCGGGCAAGGTCGCCTCCGTGCCAGCTCAAGGCAGAGAACGGCGCTGGCACGTCATCGTTGGCGTTCCCTGGCATATTACCTCTGTCAACATTTTCTTTAGCTGCACCACAAAATCGTATCTGTAAGTCACGTGGAGAGGAGTCCGTGCTTGAAATCTGCCTCGCCAGCAGCCATGAGAAACGCTACACATACGAAAACCATCTGCTTGTTCAATAATCTTATTTAATTACTCTCCTTTAGTGCACTCTCCTTTAGCGAAGAGTGCGTGCACGCGCACTGCCAGCGGAACGTGTTTTGCATTCTATTTCCGCAAGGTCACCACCGAACCGAGGCATAAAACATGCCCTACGCATATGGTTAGTTTTCTGTAGGCGTTGGTATTTACCTTGGTCAGCCAGGCACTTGGCTTTGAAGATTGCCGCCACAGTATTTAGGCCAAGTACGAACACGATAATTTAAAAGAATTCATTTCCTACACTCTATTCTTCGCACAGTAAGCAAGCACATCATTCGTGGCTTGTCAACGGGGCCAGCTGCGCAAACGACGGCTAGAAACAAGCACAGCTGTGCTTTCAAGCAGCGCTCCGAAATTAACGTCAGAAGCCATTGTAAACGCAGCCGGGCACAGATCGGCGAGACCTAAGCGGCGACGTGAAAAACTAAATTGGAAGGCGTAAAATGTAGTTCTTTGAGCGCGTCCTTTTCATGTAGACAACATAATTTTTTCATCTTGATGAATGATTTCACCTGGAACACAAGGTGAAAGCATCAGCTAAGAAGAACCATGTACTCGTTTTTCCATCATGGTTAGCACCCACTTTCTTGCCTACACAATCGCTAGCAAGTGTGCTTTTTTCTTTTTTTTCTTTTGTGCGAAACGCAAGTATAGCCAACAATGGGCATTGATGTCAAGCACTTCCCTCCAAAATAGTGTTCATCAACACATCGTGGCTGCCATCTGCGCATTTTGACAGTGTTTGCGTATCGCGATGCAGCGGGTTGGTAAAAGGTGCCCTTGTACAGGCGGCGTCAATGCAAGCGTTTTTTGATTCTAATATGCACGGTCACAATGGCGACAATGAGCTACACAAGTGATTGTGAGCACAACAATGCAATATAAGCTCTATGATGGTGTGTACTGATAGCTGTCGTGTTATCTTGACGGTGGGATTCAGCAGCCTCAAAGCAGGTGCAATACATAAATTAAAACTTCCTGACCTCAAAGAGTGGAAGCACACCATTTCAGGAAAAAGCAACTTCACGCTGTGACATATCTTGGAATAAGATGCACAAATAATCAAGTCTATTCACTCGGAAGCAATCGTCACGCCATGACCTAGCCCCTGTGTTAACAACAAAGGTCCCTTTTAAGGGCATTTACGATGTTGATATGGTCGACATTCACTGAAACTTTTCTTAGGACAGTGACAGAGAACAAAACCAACTTGCAGTGTCTAAATACCCTTTCGCTTCCCCGCACTAACACCGCCATGGATGAATGCCGTCCTAGCTTCCCATTTTCGCAAGAGTCAGGATTCCCAGCCCACGGGACACAGCGCGTCAACGTCGCTCAAGAATTTGTGCGGCCTTGCAAACGAAGCACGACCGACATGTGTGATCTTATGAACCGCGTTATCGACTGCAACAAAATGCTGTGATGCTTGGGCCTACATATTCGAAATGACCCCAGCGAAGAACTCGGTGAAGCGAGCATCGTCATTATAAGAAGACTTGAGAGAGGATTTCCGGTAACATTTTTGGAGAGCGACACCGGACTGATGGCACTGGCTGTGCTGGTCGTTGTGCTCCTGGAACTTCGTTGCATCGTTGCTGTGGACCTATTGGAAGTGGCTGCGAAAATCCACGCTTTTAGGTCCAGTCTAGAAAAGATGTCAACATTGAAGAGGCTGACAATCATCGTTGAACCTGCTGAGGAGCCGGATGGTGTTGATGATCTTGTCACATTTGTGCAGTCCGTCGTCGACGATGGAGGTGTGCATCTGAGATTTATCAACGGCAACTACAGCCCAGATTTCAAAACGTCACTTCTTCACAACATCCTGAGACATGAAGAATCCAAGCTTAATGCCCTTGATCTGAGTGGCTTGACAATAATAACTAGCCGCCTCCGTACATTATTCGGTGCACTAACGAAAAACAACAGCGTAACTGAACTCGCCGTGGGATCCCTCATTTTCGGACGACAGGTCACGGAAAGACCAGAATATCTTGTCGAGTTCCTTAAAAAAAGAATTGCACGCTCAGGAAATTGCAGCTTGATGCGTCTTGCCTGAAACACCACAAAAGCTTGGACATAATGCGCACGCTAGTTCAAGCCATTTTTGAAATGACAGCGCTAGAGGATCTGAGGGCTTATTGTTTATGCAATGCCGTCGACATCGGACACTTCGGCAATGTAATCGGGTCTAACAAGAGCCTTCGTACTCTGGAAGTTCGATTCCAGCATTGTTGCGAATTTAAGGCCCATAAGCGTGACAGGCTGCCACAAGACCGGAACGTAATAGAACCGTGGGTTACGGGCCTGACAACAAACCACACCTTGGAAAGACTGAGCATTGATCCGTCGTTGTTCTCACCTTGCGAGTGTTCCTCGTTCATGGACGCGATTGCGGTGAACGTTTCCATCATAACCGTGACAATGCGCAACATCGCACCTAATGGTTGCCTTCGAGAAGTCTATAGCAGAATAAGACATCACAAAATACATCAAAGGGTGGTTGTTGAAGACCATCACGTTGACCTCCAGGATGTCGAGGAACTCTATCTCCCGAAGCCAGAGCCGTCACACTCAGTTCGTGGTACTTTGGGCATTCCGGGGCCCTTTGCGCAGCCGTCGACAAACTGGCTGTGTGCAGCCATGTAACTTCCTTCGCTTACGCTTCCATGTTTACGACAGCACGCTCTACACGGCTGTTGCAAATTACATATCGGCCACGGTGACGGTTAACGACATCGAACCGTACGTGAATAACATGCGCAATGGAAGTGACAGCCACGATCGGACCAATTATCGAATCATTGAAGCGCTTGCGTTGAATCGAAACGTAAAGAAGCTGAAACTAGATTTGAAACGCTTGAGTGACACGTGTTGTCAGCTGATCGCCAATTCTATTCTGAAGAATAAAACTCTTTATGAACTGTCTCTTGAAGCACTGGATGAATCAACTTGCGCGATGTTTCTACAGTGCCTCATGCCCGGACTGGTCGACAATTACAGTCTTCTTGTCGTGAGGCTGCCTGAATTCCATGGTCCTCTGGATGACGACATGGCAACCTTGCACGAGGTTACTCGTCGTAACAGCCGTCTCGTAGATCTAGCGATTCGCTTCGTGACTGGAAACCACCATGAGAGCACGCTCATAAGAAACTCTACCATCGTCGTTGGTGTGTTTTTATCGTAGGCGACCAAGAGCTCTTGCTTGCGTAATAAATGCAGCAGTGCATTTCAATGCTCAAAAATTCGTTTTCTTTTCGCTGGTGGGTTTGAAGATTGACATCACGGCATGGGCAAATCAGTACGAGAACCGGCAGGATTGCTGCGCGAAAATACCCAAAGTTTATATTGGTTTTCGAACAAGACCACCACAAGCACGTCATCCTTAAAACAAATTACCATAACTGATTTGCTCGCATACGACAGCACTAGTGAAACGAGGGCTAAGGGGAAACAGGGTGCATGTGTGTGACCAAAGTAAAGTAGCGTGAAATAATGTAGCAAAATTGTATATGTACAAGATAATGAAACGTTTATAAGGTAGACACAATGCCTAAATTAAAACGTAGTCCACTTCGGTGGTTCAGTGGCTCAGCTGCTATCCCGAAGGTCGTGGGTGGATCCCGGCCACGGCGACCGCATTTCGATGGACGCGATATGTTAGATTGATTGATTGATTTGTGGGGTTGAACGTCCCAAAACCACTATTTGATTATGAGAGACGCCGTAGTGGAGGGCTCCGGAAATTTTGACCACCTTGGGTTCTTTAACGTGCACCCAAATCTGAGTACACGGGCCTACAACATTTCCGCCTCCATCGATATGTTAGAGGCCGTCTACTGTGTGATGTCAGTGCACTGGATGATGATGTCAGATGGCAGAATATTTCAGAGCTCCTCTACTACGGCGGCCTATGATCACATTGTGGTTTTAGGGCGTAAAATAGGGTTGCCACTCGTTGCTTCTTTTTGCCAAATTGGTGAATTCGAGAGGCCCTTGGCGACCTAAAATTCAGATTGGCGACATGAAATTTTTGTGGTGATTTTCGGCTGAAGTCTCCACTGAGTTATGCTTCATATATTCAGCGTCTTCAAACGAACGGCCGAGACCACTTTTGTTTTCGTTTTTGGCAGTTTCAGAACACCAGTTGGAAGGGCACTTTACGCGCAATTCAGTACATCTATCATGTTCTTCGCGTGTGTCTCCTCAATTCACGAAGATCATGGAGGCACTGGCGCATTCACCAGAACCTCCAAGCACAATTTAGGTCAGCGAACGTTTCGCGTGCCGCTAGGGGGTGATCTTCAGTAGGTTCCTTAGGGGCTTCAAGAGCTCAAGGCTTCATTAAAGTTTGGCTTCTGAAGTGGCTAGGTGATGGTTTGGGCGCGTGTTTTGGCCAGAACTCCAACTGTTGTAAATAGCTTGCTGACTTCTTCTCTGCTGTATTACCCTCGTAATTTTTTTATGTAGAGGTTACATTTCTTTTTAGCATTCTTTTTCGGCTGGCCAAGAAGTCGGCTTCTTTCTACAGCCTTCATAAACTGCAGTGTGGCAAATGCTTAGCCTAAGCATGACCGCACAGAAAGTGGGGTGCGTGGATTGCGATGGTTATGCACTACTTTCGAATTTATTACTTCTCTTGTGTAATAAGTTGTTCAATTATCAAACACACTATTCCGCTGAATGAAATTCTCAAAATTTGCAAGACGACTACGCACGCCATTTTTATCTTGTAGCGACTGCTTCATCCTCTATTCGCTACAACTAAAACTGCCGAACGTCTGTTATGAGGCGCTACCATTCAGGGACACTGATGGATCACGCACGCTCTTTCTGAGTGCTACCAAGGTGAAGGGGGTGATGCAACTGGCATCAAACAATAATGCCACGTTCCATTTCCCAAGTTTTTGTTATCGTCTCAAAACACCACACGATTCTCAGCGCAAACCGCGCCTGCAGTTTTCGAGAAGGTTCCGGACTGTAGTAGATCATTTCGATAAGATCACGCCCACTGTGCGAACGGTACAGATTGTTCTGGAACCTACGCCACCGCCAGCGATAACGCTAGAACATTCGACGGCAAGAGTATAAATGCCGACGCGCTTCGCCGCTTGTCAGTTGTTGATCGAAGGCCGACGCTCCGTTCGCCGCTATTAGTCCGAGACTGCTATCTGTGCGAGACTGCTGCTGTAATTGGACTTTCCGTTTACCGGGCACAGGTTCGCCCAAATAAACAGTTAAATCCCAACACGAAGTCTCCTGTCTTCGGCCACGCCACGACCCCGTGACAATATTAATACAATAAGGTGATACGGGCGTTATTATTGTTTTGGGGGCCACACAGAATTAGAAACTTTTATTAATAGGCACGCTACACATGAGTGGAGTGGCAATGTTTTTGGTTATATTTTACGAAAATTATGAACTTTTGGTGAATTTTCGCTCCTCGTTTGGGGAATCGCATTCGAAGGTCAGTGACAATCCCATATATTATTTTATAATACTACTAATATCAGTAATAAACTAGAATATAAGTTATCAAACTAGAACATAGGTGGGGGTGCGGTTTGCTATCGGTGACCTATGTGGAGGGCAAGTGCGTGAGCTCTAAACATCAGCTTTCATCCTTAGGTGATAAACACTGAAAGTAGATAACAAAAGCAAATGTAATGCCACCATTTCAACGAGGGGGTCGCACCCACCTCTGGGGTCCAGTGCCTGTGGCACTCAACTGCTGGCCTGAAGATCATGGGATAGAATCCCACTTGCGGATGTCGTATCTTCGAATTAGGATGGAGGGAAAAATGCTTTAAACTCGTGTACTTAGGCTTAGGTGCACGTTAAATGTTCCTAGATGTCCTGAATTTCCGGAGACTCCCACAGGGGTGTCTCTAATCATGACATAGTGTAGTTATGGGTTGTTAAAGCACACCGACATTATCGGTCACTTATTGGAAGCGAGAGATGGCGCCAAGCTAAAGGAATTCCACGTGAAGTAAGCGAGAAAGGTGCGGCGTAATGCTGATGCATTTTTATCATTTATTCCTCATCATGCATGTCTGAATCTTTTTTCGACAGTAACCCTGCTGACCTTTGCATATTTGGGGCGTGTTAGTAAACGCGATTCGAGAATTTACTGAGTGCTAAGAAAGAGGGACGTAAGAAAACTAATCGCACGCATATATGAAAACGTATCGACGACGATGACGCAATTGCTTTTCAGAACTCAGCCAGTGTGTCAGTTGAATACTTGTTAGATTTCCTTCGTGTTCTTTTTTCGCTCAAAATTTTCCGCATATAACGAGAAAGCTTTTCTTCAGAAACAAGACGTCTGTATCGGCTCCGGTTTGACGTTGTCACTGAGTGACTTTTTTCTAGCCCATCACATGCACAGGTGTTGGTAGTCGAGGGTCTGCTTGAAGTATGCCGCCTGGGTAGTAGTCCGCTTTACGCAGCCATCCAGCAGGCGAAAAGTAGGAGCATAGTGGCTGTGGTGCCTTATCTGCATAAAACAATTCATAACCTAACGAAAATAAGTAGTAGCGTTGACATCAAAGTAGTGTTCTCAGCACCGGAAAATCATGGCAGGTTATGTCGCTTGGCAGACCCGCACTGCAGGCCAGCTGTTGAATGCTTCAAGAAACATCATGACCCTCTTGTGCGTGTGTACACAAGCTGGTTTACTAGCTCGCGCTGGTTTTTGAAAGTGAGCATATAGGTTAGACGGCAAGCTGCCTTACCTGTAGTCTTCGCGAGCACCAGCTAAATGTTAGAAACAAGAATAATACGGTCATTTGCTTGTGCATAGTTAGTAATGCGGTTGCGCACCAACTTAACACTCCTGCACGATACTAGCGAAGCATAGAGATAAATACATCCGCTAGATAATTGAAGCCCAGGATATCTGTTGCAATAGCGACACGTTTGTGAGTGCACCATCCATTCCACATCAAGTAATGTGAAAGACATAGCGCTAGCTTACCAAGTGGCAGCGCCCATAAGGCTTGGAGAAACGATCTAGATTTTATAAGAGACGGTCGCATTTTTTCTCCTCCGCAAGTAATCTTCTTTTCCGCTGTGCTCCAGTGTGCGCAGCCCTTCTGAGGGTTTCCAATGGGACCACCTGTGCTTTGATACCGGGCCAAGCAGGATGCCACCATCCAGCAATGGATGCAACACAGCACATCGTTGAGTATTGGAGGCAAAGGAGTCCAAACCCAAAAGTTGTCAAGGCGGCCAAGTTTCGTAAATGAACTCGCCAAAAGCCGCTAGCCAACCTTGACCAGTCCACCTCGCTGTCGTGTGCGCACGAAGAGGAGGGTGCCGCTTAAAACACGTTTTCTCGTCAGCAACGGAGAGGGAACATTCGTTCACCTCCAGCTCTTCATGGAAGCCCAACGCAACATCCTCGTTGTCTGCCTCTTTCTCGGAAACGACATGGGAAGAAAGTGGAGCACAAAGCTTCCACTTCACCATCTTTTACTGGGTCTCACCACAACCGGCCACAGACACACCATTGGTTACCGAGCTTAGCCCCTCATCCCCTCATGCAGCATTGGGAGAACACAGTGGCATGACCTTCTTTCGCCTAGCAGCGAAGATAACAAATTTCCTCGCTGCATCACGACACTCCATCATGGCCTACCTTTCCGGCTTCCCGGCCACGTGGCACGTTCACGTCAACGTTTGATGCAATGTCGTCGCAGTGGGCCAGCTTTGTAACATACACGTGAGGTGGAAATTCTCCTGGACCGCACCTGCGTAGGCAGCCTCTACGGCTTCGAAGCCACCATAGACCCTGATGACATGACGGCCAAATTTGTGCCGGCCGTCCCAGTCATCTGGTTCGTCCATCGAGGCGGCTGCCTCACGATGACTTTTTAGGGCACCACTGTCTCATAGAAGGTGTCTCTTTTCAAACTACAATGGCCGGTCCACACTCGACAGCTGCGACCACGCCAGTGCGTGCGCTGTGGTCGCTTTGGCCTCGCCACTATGACCTGCGCGCGCGATTAGCGCTGCCTCCCCTGCGCTGTCTCTCACCCCAAGGGTTGGTGCCTCACGTAAACCCCGTGCTGCATCATCTGCAGTGGGAATCGTTCGGCGAACAAGCCATGCTGCCCCTCCTAGCAGCTCTAGCGCAAAGCCGCGGTCATTATCCGCTCTTGAGACGGCTCCATGACTCGCTGCCAAGCGCTGCATCTCGCCCGCTCCGCATTCAACAACACTGACAAACGGATAGGCGCAGCCGTCGTCAAAGGCTTCTTCTTTCTTGACGCTCTCGACGGCGGTGGCCGCATCACTTCGGAAACCGCCCCTAGCCTTTCTTCGAGTGCGCACCACGCCCCCTCGAGCCCATCAGTTGCTCCTCCTCTTCCCTCAATTTCGCCAGCTTAGTTATGTTCCGTGGGGGGAATTTGCCATTTTTCGGGAAATTTTCAGCCAATAATTTGGACGAAAGAGAAAAGGAGAATCTTTGTGATATTGCACGGAATTCCAGGAATAGTTAAATTCACCAATGACAACCCATTCCGGTCAGAGTTCACCTTCGGCTTCTGCAATTGGTTCTGGTGCATTTAACTTGCAAGAATGGCCCTTGAGATTTGTCTGATGTATATGTGAAGCATCTTCTACTTCACTGCTGGCGTGGACTCTATGACCACTATTGGCGAAGTAGTACTTACGGCACATGAGTTAAAAAAATCATGCTTTTGCTGTTGTGAAAAAGCACAGGCGCTAGCCTTGGATTTATTAGTCGCTAACACGTGACACACATGCATTTGCACAAGTGCGTGTTTTTCTTTGTGAAGGGGCGCTCGTATATTAAAACGTAATGCAGGAAAACATGCTGGTAAGTTATCAGCGTATTCAGGAAAAATGAACCAAGATAGGCAATTTTGGTAGCTCGGAATGGGAATTCTTCGGCGTAGTACGGGACGTCACTGCGCCGGCTACAGCTGTCGACCTGAAGGACACCAGGCCCTGTAAACTGTCAAGTTATACTGATCACCTGTAGGGGGCGAAAAATACAGCATATCCATGGGGTCAATCATGGAGAGTGGAGCAAAGCTGGTTCCGGTCACCGCTGCCGCGCCACTTCGGTCTCCCGTTCTCGTAAGCCAAGATATTGTCGGCACCGCCGCGCATCTTCACGGCACGCTTCTGCCTAGCGCGCTCGCACATCGGGGTTCCGTCATCGAGCGCGAGCCGCCGCCGCCTTGCGCGCACGCCGCTCTGCAGCCTTGTCCATCCGTTGACCTTCTGAACGCGCGCGCGCGCCAGAACGGCTTTTAAATTACTGCACCACGCCCCCTAGCATACGGTGCCACCTACCCGTACGTGATCGCCAACGTCTTCTTGTGACGTCATTCCTTTTTCTAGCGCACTCGCACATCGGGGTTCCATCTTCGAGCACAAGCCGCTGCCACCTTACGCGTATCATGCTCTTTTTTATCGACCAACCGTGAATTATCCGCTGGCCGCGTCTCTCCATCGTATGTCTGTCTGTCTGTCTGTCTGTCTGTTTAACGCACGGACGGATGAACGCACAGCTGGACGCATGGATAGACAGAAGCATGGGCGAACGCAGGGATGGACGCATGGACGGATGGACCCACGAATGGACGCAGGAGAATACGGATGGATGCACGGATGGACGTATATACGAACGCATGGATGGACGGATGGACGCACAGTTCGACGGACAAATCGACGCATGCGAGGGTGTACGAATGGATTCACGGATGGACGGAACGACGGATGGACGCATGGACGAATGCACGAATGAATGGACGTATGGATGAACGGACACATGGACGAACACAGGGACGGACGGACACATGGATGAACGCAGAGACGGACGCACGAAGGGATGGGTGGACACACAGATCAACGCATGGAGGGAAGCACGGATGGACAGATGGACGCACGGGCAGATGCACGAATGGACAGACAGACGCACGGATGAACGGATGGACGGATGGATGGATGCATGGATAGACGGAAGCAAGAACAAACCGACAGAAGGAAGCGCGGTCAGACTGATGGACGATTTGCCCCACTCATCATTATTCATCTATGCATATGATGTGATTTTGATTATTTGTCATACTACAAGTAACGTCGTCTAGTATCGTACCATTTACATTTTTCAGGGCATATGCATTTCTTTATATGTACAGGCACCGCCCTCCACGGCCGGTTCAAGAACTAACGAGAGGTAGCTACATACGCTTACAATGGGACCCTCAGGCCACGCCTTGAGGAGCTTCGCTCGCAAACATCAGGCGCGGCTAGTTATGGCTTCTAACATCCGCAGTGGATCTACTGACTGCGAGTTATAAATCACTTGGATGCCGGCGTTCGCTCTATTGCACGTCCTTGCCGGGGTGCCCTCGTTGGGGCTAAATTTCAATTCTAATATAATCAGATACTATATCTTTGCGTAGCGCTATACCGAAATAAAACTCATTGCTCTTGTACCAAGTGCCTTTGGGTAACGTTACACCTAATAAAACAAATTTCTCTCATACCAAGTAGTTTTGCCTAACTATGTGCTGCGGCGTAGGAGCCACATGGCGGCGGCGCATTGTAATAATAATTTTTTTGACTTGTCAAAATATTCCGCCCAGAAAACGCCCGTTATTTGCGGCATGGCTTCACGTGCGAGCGAGCTGCTGACTCAATAGTGAATTCTGAAAATTTATAACCAGGACATTGCGATGGAAAATGCAAACACGCCACTGTTGCCTCGCATATGTCTTTGTAGCTAGCCGATATATTAGACAAAAAAAATTGCAGCATATCCACGGAGTGAATGATGGAGAGCGGGGCGAAGAATTCGTCCGTCCATTCCTTCTTGCTTCCGTCCGTCCACGCGTCCATCAGTGTGACCGTCCATGCGTTCATCCGCCCGTCCGTGCATGCGTCTGTTCGTGCGTCCGTCCCTGCGTTCGTCCATGCAGTCGCCCCTGCGTCCGTTCATGCGTCAATCCATGCATCTGTCTATGTGTCCGTCCGTCCATCTATTCAACACTCCAAGTACCACCATCTCGCATCTTTTCATCATATATTCCCCGTATAGAAGCACCGCCATCCAGCGGACATTCCAAGGACTAAACGAGAGGTGGCACAGGCACACTTTCTTACGGCTTGTGCTTCGGGTCCACTTCCCACCTTTAACCACCTCGAGTTCATGGTATATACTAGTTCCATGTATTCATGGCACTGCGGCCGAACGCTCGCTAAACCTTTCGAAAACCAAGGAGCTTACGCCCAGCGAGTATGACGTAGCAAACTTTTTCAGTCAGATAGTGCACAATGTACATGCCAATGGCTGCTAATGGGAAATGAGAGGCGGAGAATTCGGTTTTTACTTTCTTACGGCTTGCGCTTCGTATCTACTTCCCATTTTAAACCACCTCGAGTTCATTCATGGTATATACAAGTTCATTGTATTCATGGCACTGCGGCTCAACGCTCGCTAAACCTTTCTAAAGCTAAGGAGGTTAGTATAACGTAGCAACCCTTTCTTGTCAGATAGTGCTCAATGTACATGCCAATGGCTGCTAATGGTGATCGCAGCCTGCGCGTTAACTAAAAGCCGAATGCTCCTGTCTCTCATTCCCCATTAGCAGCCATTGACATGTACATTGAGCACTATTTTTTAATGTTCAACAACGCACAGAAGAAGTCTCTCACCGGCACCACCTTGGAGGTCAAATTGTTATACTTGTTACATACTACGGGGGACGAACGGGTGCCGCTATAAGGAGTTTCGCCCCTAAAAAACCTACGAGTTGATAGTTTACTGCACTCGCACTTGAGAAGCGTCACATAGATATTGCTACGGGGCGCCACAAATGAACATTCTAGAAAAGAGGACGATGTTTAGCGCGAGCTCGTGCAGACCGGGCTCCATATTGTATGCCTGCCTGTTTACCAAAAGTAAAGGCATTTTTCAGACGCTTTCTCCCCGTAACATATTGGTGGAGAGTGCGGGCCTTCCCACAGTCAACACCACGACGATTCTACGCAGCGGACGTTCCTTGGCTGCCTGTGCGATGCCTGATGGAGACGAACACGAGGATTCTTCGGAGACTACCCCAACCGTGCTTCGTCCAACTACGCAGCAACCAACAGCACCGCATCCAGCTGCTACTAACCGCACCGTCGTCCTGACTCAACCGCGTGACCCAGGCACATTTTCGGGCAGTGACAGTACTGACGTGGAGGAATGGCTCCACCTGTACGAAAGGGTGAGCGCTCTTTACAACTGGGATCCGACGCTCATGTTGGCCAATATTATTTTCTACCTTGACGGTACAGCTAAAGTTGGGTTTTGTAACCACGAGGAAGATATCACGAGTTGGGACATCTGTAAGCAGAAACTCATCGATCTCTTCGGCAAGCCCATCGGGCGTCGTCGTGCTGCGCAGAAAGAACTAGCGTCCCGACTCCAGTCCGGCACCGAGTCGTACGTGACATACATACAGCATGTGCTCGCCCTCTGCCGGAAGGTTGATGACAAGATGCCCGAATCTGAAAAGGTCGCGCACATCCTCAAAGGAATCGCCGATGACGCTTTCAATCTCCTCGTATATCGAAACTCATCGACAATAGACGACGTTATTAATGAATGCCGATGCTTCGAAGACGCGAAAAGTCGCCGTATCACTCCACACTTTTCGCGTCTTCCCAACACGGCTGCAACATCAACCTGCGAGGACGCCCGTTTGGCACCAGCCCCTGCTGCTTCCGACAATATCGTGCGCATCGTGCGCCACGAAATCGAGGCAGCATCTCCTCTGTCTGACCAAGTCCAGACTCCTGACGACTCTCGCACCACGATTTCTTTAATCAAGAGTGTCGTACGCCAGGAACTGGCCAACGCCGGACTTCAGACGCTATGTCCCGTTAACCGACCTGACTACCGACTGCCCAGTACACCTAATATGTCCCGCGGACCGAACAACCGCCCACGTTACCGGAACCCGGCAGAATGGCGAACTTCCGATGACAGGCCGATCTGCTTCAACTGTGGACGAGTGGGCCATATTTCACGTCATTGCCGCACTTCCTGGGGTTGGCAGCCATGGTCACATTATGCCAACACCCGACGCCCACCTGCTGGCTCTCGGATGCCGATCTACACGGCACAAGATGATGCTTCGCCATCCAGGCCCGCCCAACCAAGCCGCTCCCCATTGCCCTCTGGACGCATGTCCCGCTCAACTAACCGACGTCGCTCCCCCTCGCCCTCCTACCACCAGTCCTCGGAAAACTGACGGGTGCAGCTCCTAGAGGTGAGCCTGCTTCGACGACCCGACCCAAAATTCCTCTACACACGATACCCGGACACAACAACTTGATTAAAGTAAATGTTGACGGTACTTCTGTGGCAGCACTCATTGACACCGGCGCTCACATATCAGTCATGAACTCCAGCCTTTGTGCTCGACTCAAGAAAGTGCTCACTCCTGCTCCGATCACTCTTGTCCGAGTAGCTGACGGTGCAACACCAGCGGTAACCGGGATGTGTGCCGCCCGTGTCACTGTTGCTGGACGTCATACCACTGTTCTGTTTTACGTACTGGACCACTGCCCACATGACATCATATTGGGACTCGATTTTCTGTCGGAGCATTCCGCCCTAATTGACTGTTCTGCTGGTGTTTTTCAGCTCGTCCTACCACACGCCGTTGACCCTCCTGATCTTGCGCCGCCAAAGCTATGCTCCGCCGACTTTGTCCGCCTATCTTGTCGAGCTGTGACGTATATCGACGTCTCTTCTGATCCACCTGTGGCTGACAGCGATTATGTCATTTCACCTAATCCTACAGTACTCTGTTCGCTCAATGTTGCGTTCCCCCACACCATCATCACAATGAAGAACAACGTGGCATGTCTCCCTATTGTGAATTTTGGACTTTGCTCTGAAGTGCTGCCACGAGGAATATCCTTTGCAACCCTTTCCCCGGCCGGCGACTACGACATATCGGCCTTAACAGAGGATACACCGTCATCTGCAAGTATTCAGTCGCGCAGTACACTAGACTGCATAACTGGAATGATTGCCTCTGATCTACCGGCCGAGCATGTGTCTGCGCTTCGTGGCCTTCTTGCGTCGTATCAAGACGTCTTCGATCTCTGCGACCGACCCCTAGGTCAAACGACCGTCGTAAAACATCGGATCAACACCGGTGATTCAAATCCAGTACACCGGCGACCCTATCGAGTTTCCTCCACCTAGCGCCACGTGATCCCGCAAGAAGTCGACAAGATGCTTGCCCGAGACATCATTGAACCTTCTTCAAGTCCTTGGGCTTCGCCCGTTGTGCTTGTGAGAAAGAAGAATAACAGCTGGCGCTTCTGTGTCGACTACAGAAATCTTAACAAGGTTACCAAAAAAGACGTGTATCCTCTGCCGCGGATAGACGACGCTCTTGACTGCCTTAGTGGCGCAAATTATTTCTCTTCCATCGACCTTCGTTCCGGGTACTGGCAGATATCAGTTGATGATCTGTACCGTGAAAAGACGGCATTTATAACTCCCGACGGGCTCTATCAGTTCAAAGTAATGCCGTTCGGTTTATGCAATGCTCCGGCTACATTCGAACGAATGATCGATGCTCTTCTTCACGGTTTCAAGTGGTCAATCTGCTTATGCTACCTTGATGACGTCATTGTTTTTTCGCCAACTTTCGAAACTCACCTCGAGCGTCTCTCAACAATTCTTTCGGTTTTCCGCAAAGCAGGGCTCCAACTAAACTCATCGAAATGTCACTTCGGCCGCCGGCAGCTCACTGTCCTTGGACACCTTATCGTTCTTCTGGTGTTCGTCCCGATCCTGAGAAAATCCGTGCCGTCAAAGATTTCCCTGTGCCGACCTCTGCGAACGATGTTCGAAGCTTTGTCGGCCTTTGTTCTTACTTTCGTAGATTTGTGCGGAATTTTGCTGACGTCGCACGACCGCTCACGGAACTACTAAAAAAAATGTGACTTTTGTGTGGGGACCTGAACAAACCAGAGCATTCGTTGAACTGACGAGTAGACTTACGACGCCACCGATTCTCGGCCACTTTGATATATGCGCTCCAACGGAAGTGCGTACCGACGCCAGCGGCCACGGCATCGGAGCCGTTTTGGCACAACGACAGCATGGCTGCGAGCGCGTTATTGCATACGCTAGCCGTCTTCTATCGCCAGCAGAGCGAAATTACTCCATCACAGAACGCGAATTCCTCGCACTTGTCTGGGCAGTGGCTAAATTTCGGCCGTATTTGTATGGACGCCCGTTCACGGTTGTCACTGATCACCACGCCTTATGCTGGTTGTCGTCCTTAAAAGATCCTAGTGGACGTCTCGGCCGGTGGGCTCTACGGCTACAGGAATATTCCTACACGGTTGTCTACAAATCAGGTCGCCACCATCACAATGCTGATTGCTTGTCGCGTCATCTAGTAGACCCAGCAGACCTTTCTGAGAGCGATGAGTCTACTTGCGTTTTGGCACTTTCCGCGTTTAGCAACATTGGAGATCAGCAACGCCGTGATCCTCACCTCAGAGATATAATCCTTCGGCTTAGTGGTCCCACAACTCCTCCGTCTCTCCGTATGTTCCTGCTCCAAGATGGCGTCTTATATCGCTACAGCATGCATCCTTACGGCCCTGAGCTGCTGTTGGTCATACCACAACATATGCGTCAGACTGTCCTTGCACAGTTGCATGATATTCCGACAGCTGGTCACCTGGGAGTTTCAAAAACTTATGACCGCGTTCGACGTCGCTTCTTTTGGCCCGGTATTTACCGATCCGTCTGCCGTTACGTCGCCTCATGCAAGTCCTGTCAACACCGCAAAAAAACAGCAACCCTTAAAGCGGGACACCTTCAACCCATTCAGATCCCATCCGAACCATTTTATAGGGTAGGTGTTGACTTACTAGGACCGTTTCCTTTATTGGTGAGCGAAAACAAGTGGATAGCAGTCGCCACGGATTACACCACTCGGTATGCCATCACACGGGCCCTTCCTACCAGTTGTGCGACCGACGTCGCTGACTTTCTTCTAGAAGACGTCATATTACACCACGGCGCTCCTCGGCAACTGCTTACTGATCGGGGTCGCTACTTTTTATCACAAGTTATCCAAGACATATTGCACTCTTGCGCTACAAAGCACAAGTTCACAACAGCGTATCATCCTCAAACCAACGGGCTCACGGAGCGGCTAAATAGAACTATCACGGACATGCTCGCCATGTACGTTTCTTCCGACCATCGTGACTGGGACTTCGCCCTTCCATTTGTAACATTTGCCTATAATACGTCTCGGCATGACACTGCAGGTTTCTCGTCATTTTTCTTCCTGTACGGACGAGAACCTACGTTGCCTTTCGACACACTCCTTCCTGCCGTTGGCCACACGTCAGAATATGCCCGCGATGTGATTTCTAGAGCTCTAGAGGCACGTGAGATTGCTCGCCGGCGTCTGAGCGATTCGCAGGAACGACAACGACAGGTCTACAACGCGTGCCATCGTGATGTCCACTTCAGTCAAGGTGACACAGTCCTTATCTGGACGCCGTCGCGGCGAGTTGGCCTGTGCGAAAAGCTGACTTCACCGTACTCGGGTTCGTACCGTGTTGTGCGCCAAGTCACCGACGTGACATATGAAATTGAACCTCTTAACGCCACCAGCGCGCGATCGTGTTCTGACGTTGTTCACGTCACTCGGCTGAAACGATTTTACTCAGATCAGCCAAGCACCGAGACGGTGCCTTCGCCGCCGGGGGTGATGCTACGGGGCGCCACAAATGAACATTCTAGAAAAGAGGACGATGTTTAGCGCGAGCTCGTGCAGACCGGGCTCCATATTGTATGCCTGCCTGTTTACCAAAAGTAAAGGCATTTTTCAGACGCTTTCTCCCCGTAACAATATGAATGGGCTTTCGCTTTAGGGTGGTAAAAAAGCGTAATTCAAATCAGAAATACTTTTTCCTCTGCCACAGCTTCCTGGGCTACCTGACGTAAAAGCAGCTGTGTACGATGTGCTAGCTACGTGCTATATGGCATGCCTTGTGAAGAAGCAACACTGAGTGATCCAAAACGTGTTACGAGGTACCATTACACTATATGTTTAATTATTGTTGCCAATTTTGCTATTTCGTAGCTAGGTCTAGCTACTTTTGGGCTCAGCTAGCTACCAAAAATATGAGGCAGTTCGAGTAGCTAGTTTAGTACTTTATTCGAAACTTAGCTCATGATCTAACTATTCAAGCTTTTTATTTAAAACTCAGCTCCTAATTTAGCTATTTTAGCTAACGTTTGCCGTAGTGTTATGACATTTTTGAGAAAAACTTGTACTGGAAATTTATTCAAGAAATTTGCACAGGGGCGCCAAAATCACCTATTCTATCTACATAATTCTACCAATGCAAAAGATAACTTTTTGTCACATCACTTGTTTTCATTTGCGTGAAAATATTGTGGCATACACACACAAAAAAAGACACGATGACACGTTCTTGCCAAGTGATTCGGTTCTGAGATCGGCATCACAGCGTCGTAGTCAGAGGCAAAGGACGATGCTCTGCAAATGGCAGATAACGCGGATAATGATATGTGTCACCAGACTAACTGTCACTCATCCCCATAGCTTATTAATTGCACTGCCTTTTTACGGATTTCTAGGGTGAGTCTTTACTGTGTTTTTATAAAATATTAGGCAGGGGCACGTATTCTAAATATTTTTACATTTGCTGTGAAAACTGTATACTCGATTTTTCAAACTTGTCACCATCTAAGACTTGCAAGATAAATAATATATCATGTACAAACGATAGCAATTGTTGATATCAATAATGGAATGCTTCGCTTTTACGTCTATACTTGTTCTACGTAGTTGCGTGAAAAAAAATGTCATTTGATAGCTCTGTTTAAGCTGTAATATAACAAAGCTGCCAGTTAGTTTGTTGCACTCCTAGAATATAGCTAAAAAATTTTGGAAGAAAAGCTGACTGGATTTTTAGCTTCTTTCCAGAATTTTATAGCTACTTCTAGCTGTTCTGATGCTTCCATGTAGCTATTTTTCTCTCCGACATCTGGCAACACTCTCTATAACATACTTCTGTTTACCACACTCTAAAAAAGGAGGACCCTCATTCACAGACAATGCTGAAGGTAAGTGCTGCCGAGCAGTTCCGTTACCTCGAATACAAATATTTCTCTAAAGGGGCACTGAAACATTTTTTCAGGTAACCATGCAATAGATTCAGTAAAATATCTCTTTGCCTCACGACTTCAACGCCGCGAAAATTTTAAGAAACCGTCCAGTACGAACGTAGTTCCGAAGATTTGTCGCACGCTGCAATCGCATTCTCTCTTTTCTCATCCCGGCGAAAGTGCTTGAAGCTAAGCAGAAAGAGAGGCATGGGCAACAATAACAAGAAACGTAGCACACGCTTTTTGACCTTGAGCATTTCTTTTCTTTGTTTTCTTTGAATATAGTCGGCTTTTTAAGTGTGATCGCGTCCACACGCGTGTACAAGTCGCGGAGTGTTGCGGCGATCCATGTAATGACAGCGCGCTATGTTCACATCAGCTGATGACTGATGCATGGCCTTCTACGAGTGATTTTGGGGCTTCCTCCATGATTTATTGAGAGAAAGGAAAAAATTTCAGCTGAATCTGGCAATTTATCTCGAAATTCAATCCACGTGCTGCACTATATTGTTTGGCTCGCGCGTTATCGGGGGCCATTACAAGCTATTGGCAGCGTTTTGTCGTCAAACTCAAAAAGTGCTAGAGAGCCCCTGCAAAACATAGTCTTCTCACGTAATTTTTATGTGAGTGCAGCTAACATAAAGCAACCAGTCAAAGTGCCAGACCATATTCCTTGATCAAATTGCAACGCTTTTCTTCCATCAAGGTATTCTATGTATTACATACGCTATTGGAACTAACAATAAAAAATGTTTGAAATGATCCGCATGGTGATCTGCTCGTATTTTGCCATACATTATGGCAGATTTCCTTTATCGACAAATTCCACTGGACGTAGGTCACGTAAATGCGGTGGTGCCTTCTTGGTAGGCAAAAGACGCTCTGCCTACCGCTGTTTCTGCTGGGTTTTCAAGGTTGCATGTCGTGTTCTCAGTCAAGCAACGAGAAAAAAAAACGGTATTCGACGAGCTGCGTCGCGGTTGGTTGTGAATCGCGTATCTCAACTTAGAACATGCCACCCTACTCAACAGATTATAACGCTTGAACTTTCCGCGGTATATCATTAGTTGAGTGTACGTTTTTCTAAAGGATAGGAAATTTTATTGTTCACAACGAGGTTTTTCTTTTAAAAAATATAGTCAGTACAGAGGGGCTCCTCAAGGTTCTGTTCTCCCTCCTGTTTTGTTTAATATCCTATCAGGTTCAATTTCACTCAACAATATCGTTCAAGTGTATGTATATGCAGATGACATCGCGTTCTTCGCTACAGCATGTGATATACATTCTTCACACGCTACATTACAATCATATTTAGCAACATGAGAAGTTAGGTTTCAGCAGATTAAGTTGACTTAAATGTTAGCAAAACTTGAGTGATTGTTTGTCCTTTGAATTCTTTATTTAGCATTTACCTTCAATATCGTCATGACGAGATACCACAAAATGATTGTGTTAAATATATAAAAGTGTTCTATGATGAGAAACTGACGTGACAAAACCATAATGAACCTATTAAGTCTAAGGCATCTCATGATATTAGAACAATTTGGAAACTAAGTCGACACCCTCGTGGCGTACGCAAAACAGTCTAGTTATGATTTACCATTTTTACGTTTGCCGATTCTAGAATTTGGTTGCTTTTTATATCCTGTGGGGCCAGCATGTAAGATTAATCCCCTCGTTATTTCAAAACGAGAGGTCCTTCGAATTTGTCTGAGGGTTCCAAAATTTACTGCGAACAGTGTGTTATGTCAAAAAGCCCGAATCTGCAACCTACGTTGTAGATTTCACATGCTTACCAGTAAAGCATATTTAAAATTTTACGCGTCCTCAATTAAACGTTCAGAGTTCATATTCATTTCCGAACCGAGAACATTTTTGAATAAGCCATGGTCTAGAGTTCACAGACCTCAAATTATGTTAGTGAAAGAGGAGCTGGAACCCTTAAAGATTAACATACGCAGAATTGTTTCAAATGATTCGTAGACAAACACGAAGATTCGATTTGATGATATAGTTCCTTTTAACGCCAAACTTCTACCTATTAGATATCTAGAAGGCTTATTAGAAGACTATCTACTTCAATTGGAAATTGGTAATGTGATTGTTATGGATGCATTCATGAGTGAAGAGAAAGCGGGGGTAGGCATCTTCTGACAGACATTGTCTTGGTCATTCTCAGTACGTCTGAGAATGACCAAGAAGCAGGTCATTTGAAGCAGGTCACTTAGCAATTATTTTTGCTCTTAGAAAACTTTCAATAAATGATTCGGCAGCTGTTCTTGTTACCGATTCACTTTCCATATGCAGATCAATAGCCTCAGCTTCTTCATTTGAGTATTTCCCTTGGATGGCTTTCGCTCCTTCAATCCAACAATTAGGTACAGCGCGATCGGTATGGGTGCTAGGTCCCCGAGACATATATATATATATATATATATATATATATATATATATATATCGCTCAGGTGTCTCTCCTCAACTTCCACGCACTAATCTTTCGCCTTTATATATATATATATATATATATATATATATATATATATATATATATATATATATATATATATATATATAGGCAGGCATGGTGGCGAAAATGGCCGTAGCGTTGCAATAAGTCAAGTAGATCCTCCAAGAGAACGGTAACAACGGAAGTGTTTAATTCGACAGTTTCGGCCAGAGTCTGGCCTTCATCAGGAGTCATGGTACATTCTGTTTGCGCTCACATTTATAGTATTTTGGGTAAAAAATGAGAGGGAAGGAACGAAAAAAAAGAAAGAAAGAAAGAGTTTGAAAAACGAGAGAGGAAAGGATATCCAGAAAGTTCCAGGTTCCACTGTGCTTCGCGAGTGGCGTCGTCAGTGTGTATTTTCTTAGTATTGCGTTCAGTGCAGTTTGGTGGCGGTCCCTTTATTGTAGACGGGGCCTGGCTAAGGTAAGGGCTTGCGTGTCGCGAAAACTGCTTTTTTTATTATTATTTTTTATTTTTTATTTTTTAAAGACCGTCACTAATTCGGCGTCGGGGACAGCGTTCCGAGGCTCCAGGAAGTCGGCGCGGGAGAAAATGTTTCTTAAGGCGCTGTCTGTCGTTTTGAATGCTATTTTGCTCTGCGAATCCGCGTTTGGGGGTTTTAATTGTGTATGGGGTGGCCCTTCTATATGTCGGGCTTTGTTGTCGAAATGCGGGAAGGGTTTCCAAACTGCGAGAAAGGACGTTTGAAGTGATTGCTATTTTGTACTGGGAAACCGCGTTCGGGGCGTTTAGTTGTGTATGTGGATGTCGGGCTTTGTTGCCAAAATCGGGGAAGGGTTGCCAAAAGGCGAGAAGGGGCGTTTGAAGTGATTGCATTTTGTTCTGGGAATCCACGTTCGGGGCTTTTAGTTGTGCATGCGGTGACCCTTCGACAAGTCGGGCTTACAACTATTGTTCGGTTATTCAGAGAAATAGAAATAGACGACAGTGGTTCACTGAAACACGCAAAGATATTTGTAGTTGTCCAGTCCTCGTCGCCGCCACAGTGCCGCGAAATCTTGAACTGTTATGATTACAATTATAAACTTACATATACACACATACACCCCCATACATATGCGCATATGCATAAGTACATATACACATATAAATGTATATGTATATATTATAGTGCTTTGATTGCTGCAAGTGTACCCGGACTTTCATTTATGCCTTTTTCGAGGGTGTTAAATCGGTGTATGAGGTATGATTCACGTTGTTCACGTTCCCGGTTTGATTTAAATCCTGTTTCTAAAAGTGTGACTGACAATTTGTCGAAGGAGTGGCCGGGAAGGTTAAGGTGTTTTGATAGAGGTAGATTCGGCGCTGATTTCGCGTGGGCTCTGTGATTATTGAAACGAATCCTAAAGGGTGTTTCCGTTTGTCCGATGTATTGCATGCCGCACACGTTGCATTCAAGTAGATATACCACATTAGGGGAATCGCATGTTAGATTTCCTCGTATGTTAATTGAAAAGTTGGATTGTGTGCTGCTTGCCTTGCTTGTATCTCGCATCGCTTTGCATACAAAACATCGAGGCTTCAGACAAGGTCGGCATGAACTGTCGGAAGTTGAAGTATTGATTTGGGAGTTTACAAGTGTGTCTTTGAGGTTGCGTGTTCGTCGGTAAACGACGCCAGGAGCCGATGGGAATGCACGTTTTAGACGTTCACTTTGTTCCAGTATGTTGTAATGTCGTTTAAGGATTTTGTTAACGTTGGGGAAATTCGTGCTGTATGTTAAACATAGGTGTGTCTGTTGCAGGTTGTGTTGTGGTGGCCGCTTCATCAGAAGGTCATCACGCTGAAGTTTTCTAGCTTTTTGAATAGCGTCATCAATTACATGTGGAGGATATTTCTGTTTTTCGAGCACGAGTTTAAGCTTTTGTGAGCTCGCGTGGAAGTCAGTGTCTTTTGAGCAAATTCGCTTAAAACGGTGGGCCTGGCCGTATGGAATGCTGTTTTTACAATGGCGTGGATGATCACTTTGGTAATGGAGGTACTGTTGTCGATCTGTTGGTTTGCGGTAGAGGGTTGTGGAAAGTTTATCATCTTCTATTATTATGGTAACGTCAAGGAAATTTACGGTTACTTGTGAGTAGGTGTGTGTGAAGTGTATGTTTGGATGCACAGTATTGTAAGTATCGATAAAGTTTAGCAGTTCATCCTCGCTGTGAGTCCAAATAAGAAAAATATCGTCAATGTACCGCCTGTATAGGAGTGGTTTCAAGGGAGTTTGGGACAAAAATTCGGTTTCTAGTTCTCCCATAAAAATGTTAGCATAGTTTGGTGCGAGTTTGGTACCCATGGCGGTGCCGCTGATTTGTCGAAAGTACTCTTGGTTGAACTCGAATGAGTTCAGTTCTAATACAAGTCTTGTGAGGCTTGCGATGGCAGAGAAATCTGGGGTGTCAGGTTGTCTATGGTTTGTGTATGTGTTTTTTAATGCCGCTATGCCATCATCGTGGGGAATATTTGTATAAAGTGAAGACACATCAAGGGTAACTAAGTATGAGTGTTTCGGAATGCGCAGGTCTGCAATATCTCGAAGAAAATGTGAGGTGTCTTTTACGTACGACCCGAGAGTGCACGGAATGTGGCCTATTAATTTGTCTACGTACCCTGATATGGGCTCGGTTACTGTGCCTATACCTGAAATGATTGGTCGGCCTGGATTACCGGGTTTATGAATTTTTGGGAGTATGTAGAAGCGCCCTGGACGAGGGTGTACTGGCCGCATTAATTTGTGCTCACTGCGTGTTATTCTTCCCTCGTCCAACAGCTTCTTCAGTTCTGTTGCTACAATACGCGTGTATTTCTCTGTCGGGTCCCCTGGGAGGCGTTCGTAGAATTTTAAGTCGTTTAGTTGACGGTATGCTTCTTGTAGGTAGTCGGTTGTATTTAGGACTACAATTGCCCCTCCTTTGTCAGCGGGCTTTATTATTATATCAGTCCTAGATGTTAGGTTTTGCATACTCTTTTTCTCGGATTTTGTCATGTTTTCCCGCTTTCCCTTCTGTCTGTGATACTCCCGTAATATATCTTTCTGGACCGCGTTAATATATAAGTCCAGACACTTGTCTCGATGACTATTTGGTGTCCAATCGCTTGTTTGGTGGCGGGGAGTCTTTGGAATGTTAGACGGCTTGTCCAAGAAATATTCGTGCAGCCTCAATTTTCTAGCGAAGTTGTCGAGGTCTCGGAGTAAGTGAAACTCATCGAAAGATTTTCTAGTTGGGCAGAAGTTTAGTCCTTTAGATAATAGTTTTACTTCATCAGTTGACAAACTCGTGTCTGATAGGTTTATAATCGCAGCGTCGTAGTGAGTGTTGATAGGTGTTTTCTTGTTTGTGCCGTGAGTTTCCTCGTGGGTGAATGTGTTGTAGTCATACAGTGTAGCGTCTGGTAGTGTGGGGTTGGAAACATTGTCTCTTTTAAGTTTCTGTATTTTAGTTTTCTTGACCTCTTGGTATTTATTCTGTTCGAACTCTGTTAGTAGGGTGATTTCCTCGTTTGATAAGTGGTTGTTGTCGCGCAGAATGGCGTTGGTCATGTTGGTCAGTTTCTTTACTTGTTTTTCACTGTGGTTGATTGCAATTTCTGTTAGCTTGAGTGATGCTTCTAGAAGGACGTTTTGCCATGCGGCCTGGTTGTTTTCGTCGAGATTTGTGGCGGCAGGGGTGATGGAGAGTGTCATTCCTTTGGGGGCTATTCTAGCATTTAGGTATACTTGCAGCGTCGATCTATGCATTGCATGTCTGATTCGTTTATCCGTGAGTTTTCTTACTTTAAGAAAAGTGGCACTGTAACCGGAGAGCAGAGAGCTGGACTTACAGATCATACTCCAGGGAACCAGAATATCACCAGGGAACCAGAAGTCACCAACACGTTCCCGGAGCACTGCAGACCTCTGACACCACGACAGAGTTCCCAACGATCGTTGAAAGTATAACACCTCGACGCCCGATACAGCCCACCGTCATCGACAGCAGTACCGCACCTTCCCAAGAGGTGAAACCTGCCGACCAACAGAGGCGTGTTGCTCTATTGCCGACCCCACCCAAAGAAACATCGAGCAACACGGACATCCTGCCCTCAACGCTCGCTCGGAGCTCAACGCCTGCCAGCAGCTCGACGCCCGGATCATCCTTTCAACGACGAAGGCCTACACAACACACCTACAACCTGCGGACTTCTGCAGTGCCGTCCCCGCGCCCAAAAGAAGACTGACTTCCAATCTGTAAGTCCAGCTCTCTGCTCTCCGGTTACAGTGCCACTTTTCTTAAAGTAAGAAAACTCACGGATAAACGAATCAGACATGCAATGCATAGATCGACGCTGCAAGTATACCTAAATGCTAGAATAGCCCCCAAAGGAATGACACTCTCCATCACCCCTGCCGCCACAAATCTCGACGAAAACAACCAGGCCGCATGGCAAAACGTCCTTCTAGAAGCATCACTCAAGCTAACAGAAATTGCAATCAACCACAGTGAAAAACAAGTAAAGAAACTGACCAACATGACCAACGCCATTCTGCGCGACAACAACCACTTATCAAACGAGGAAATCACCCTACTAACAGAGTTCGAACAGAATAAATACCAAGAGGTCAAGAAAACTAAAATACAGAAACTTAAAAGAGACAATGTTTCCAACCCCACACTACCAGACGCTACACTGTATGACTACAACACATTCACCCACGAGGAAACTCACGGCACAAACAAGAAAACACCTATCAACACTCACTACGACGCTGCGATTATAAACCTATCAGACACGAGTTTGTCAACTGATGAAGTAAAACTATTATCTAAAGGACTAAACTTCTGCCCAACTAGAAAATCTTTCGATGAGTTTCACTTACTCCGAGACCTCGACAACTTCGCTAGAAAATTGAGGCTGCACGAATATTTCTTGGACAAGCCGTCTAACATTCCAAAGACTCCCCGCCACCAAACAAGCGATTGGACACCAAATAGTCATCGAGACAAGTGTCTGGACTTATATATTAACGCGGTCCAGAAAGATATATTACGGGAGTATCACAGACAGAAGGGAAAGCGGGAAAACATGACAAAATCCGAGAAAAAGAGTATGCAAAACCTAACATCTAGGACTGATATAATAATAAAGCCCGCTGACAAAGGAGGGGCAATTGTAGTCCTAAATACAACCGACTACCTACAAGAAGCATACCGTCAACTAAACGACTTAAAATTCTACGAACGCCTCCCAGGGGACCCGACAGAGAAATACACGCGTATTGTAGCAACAGAACTGAAGAAGCTGTTGGACGAGGGAAGAATAACACGCAGTGAGCACAAATTAATGCGGCCAGTACACCCTCGTCCAGGGCGCTTCTACATACTCCCAAAAATTCATAAACCCGGTAATCCAGGCCGACCAATCATTTCAGGTATAGGCACAGTAACCGAGCCCATATCAGGGTACGTAGACAAATTAATAGGCCACATTCCGTGCACTCTCGGGTCGTACGTAAAAGACACCTCACATTTTCTTCGAGATATTGCAGACCTGCGCATTCCGAAACACTCATACTTAGTTACCCTTGATGTGTCTTCACTTTATACAAATATTCCCCACGATGATGGCATAGCGGCATTAAAAAACACATACACAAACCATAGACAACCTGACACCCCAGATTTCTCTGCCATCGCAAGCCTCACAAGACTTGTATTAGAACTGAACTCATTCGAGTTCAACCAAGAGTACTTTCGACAAATCAGCGGCACCGCCATGGGTACCAAACTCGCACCAAACTATGCTAACATTTTTATGGGAGAACTAGAAACCGAATTTTTGTCCCAAACTCCCTTGAAACCACTCCTATACAGGCGGTACATTGACGATATTTTTCTTATTTGGACTCACAGCGAGGATGAACTGCTAAACTTTATCGATACTTACAATACTGTGCATCCAAACATACACTTCACACACACCTACTCACAAGTAACCGTAAATTTCCTTGACGTTACCATAATAATAGAAGATGATAAACTTTCCACAACCCTCTACCGCAAACCAACAGATCGACAACAGTACCTCCATTACCAAAGTGATCATCCACGCCATTGTAAAAACAGCATTCCATACGGCCAGGCCCACCGTTTTAAGCGAATTTGCTCAAAAGACACTGACTTCCACGCGAGCTCACAAAAGCTTAAACTCGTGCTCGAAAAACAGAAATATCCTCCACATGTAATTGATGACGCTATTCAAAAAGCTAGAAAACTTCAGCGTGATGACCTTCTGATGAAGCGGCCACCACAACACAACCTGCAACAGACACACCTATGTTTAACATACAGCACGAATTTCCCCAACGTTAACAAAATCCTTAAACGACATTACAACATACTGGAACAAAGTGAACGTCTAAAACGTGCATTCCCATCGGCTCCTGGCGTCGTTTACCGACGAACACGCAACCCCAAAGACACACTTGTAAACTCCCAAATCAATACTTCAACTTCCGACAGTTCATGCCGACCTTGTCTGAAGCCTCGATGTTTTGTATGCAAAGCGATGCGAGATACAAGCAAGGCAAGCAGCACACAATCCAACTTTTCAATTAACATACGAGGAAATCTAACATGCGATTCCCCTAATGTGGTATATCTACTTGAATGCAACGTGTGCGGCATGCAATACATCGGACAAACGGAAACACCCTTTAGGATTCGTTTCAATAATCACAGAGCCCACGCGAAATCAGCGCCGAATCTACCTCTATCAAAACACCTTAACCTTCCCGGCCACTCCTTCGACAAATTGTCAGTCACACTTTTAGAAACAGGATTTAAATCAAACCGGGAACGTGAACAACGTGAATCATACCTCATACACCGATTTAACACCCTCGAAAAAGGCATAAATGAAAGTCCGGGTACACTTGCAGCAATCAAAGCACTATAATATATACATATACATTTATATGTGTATATGTACTTATGCATATGCGCATATGTATGGGGGTGTATGTGTGTATATGTAAGTTTATAATTGTAATCATAACAGTTCAAGATTTCGCGGCACTGTGGCGGCGACGAGGACTGGACAACTACAAATATCTTTGCGTGTTTCAGTGAACCACTGTCGTCTATTTCTATTTCTCTGAATAACCGAACAATAGTTGTAAGCCCGACTTGTCGAAGGGTCACCGCATGCACAACTAAAAGCCCCGAACGTGGATTCCCAGAACAAAATGCAATCACTTCAAACGCCCCTTCTCGCCTTTTGGCAACCCTTCCCCGATTTTGGCAACAAAGCCCGACATCCACATACACAACTAAACGCCCCGAACGCGGTTTCCCAGTACAAAATAGCAATCACTTCAAACGTCCTTTCTCGCAGTTTGGAAACCCTTCCCGCATTTCGACAACAAAGCCCGACATATAGAAGGGCCACCCCATACACAATTAAAACCCCCAAACGCGGATTCGCAGAGCAAAATAGCATTCAAAACGACAGACAGCGCCTTAAGAAACATTTTCTCCCGCGCCGACTTCCTGGAGCCTCGGAACGCTGTCCCCGACGCCGAATTAGTGACGGTCTTTAAAAAATAAAAAATAAAAAATAATAATAAAAAAAGCAGTTTTCGCGACACGCAAGCCCTTACCTTAGCCAGGCCCCGTCTACAATAAAGGGACCGCCACCAAACTGCACTGAACGCAATACTAAGAAAATACACACTGACGACGCCACTCGCGAAGCACAGTGGAACCTGGAACTTTCTGGATATCCTTTCCTCTCTCGTTTTTCAAACTCTTTCTTTCTTTCTTTTTTTTTCGTTCCTTCCCTCTCATTTTTTACCCAAAATACTATAAATGTGAGCGCAAACAGAATGTACCATGACTCCTGATGAAGGCCAGACTCTGGCCGAAACTGTCGAATTAAACACTTCCGTTGTTACCGTTCTCTTGGAGGATCTACTTGACATATATATATATATATATATATATATATATATATATATATAATGGCTGACACTCATGTGCGGTAGTCTCTAGAGGGTCCTGTAATGTCAATTGTAATGATACAAGTTTGTAACTGAAACCAGATTTCATAAATATTCTTTACTCCAGGATTCCAAATTTGGCCGCTAGGGGGCCACGGTGTGCGGACGCGCGTCGCATCGGCTCCGCAGATTTTCTATGGTTTTCGGCGATTTCTTTCCAGCCATTCAGTTCAGAGTATTCCCAAGTGACTGCGAAAGTTCTGCGGTCTCCCCCGATACCATTTGCGCAGGTGAGCCCGTGTTTCGGCCACTTTTCGAAGATTGCCCGTACCACCACGCTGGCACGACAGTCAAGCCAGTAGACAAGTCATGGTAGGCCTGACAAGTCGTCAGAGCAAGCGGGTGGCCTATCCGCTGTGCCGGCGCCCGAAATGGAATTCGTGCAAGTCGAAGGGGAGGAGATATCGCCGACGGAGTTCGGAAAAGAGCAGGGATGATGCGAGATCAAACGAAACACCAAAAAGGCGGGTGGAGACGCCGACCCGGCGAAGAACCAGCAAGCAACGCCATCATCTACCGAGAAGGCGGCGTTTATACAGAAAGCGACGCAGTACGTGCGGAAGATCACCATGACGAGTCGAATGTCCAACCTACCGACGGATGACTACAAGATCATCATGCGACCCAGGGATGGCTTCAACGTATCCCCCTACCAGAAGGACCGCATCCACTGCTGCATACACAACGCTGCAGGGGTGGGGCGCGAGGTAGCCGAGGAGGACAACGTCTGTCTCAATGAGCGACAAAACGTTATTGTGGTAAGCACGCCGTCAGAAGATCGCGCCAGACGATATGGAGGCATTTGCAAGCTGCGAATTGGCAACCGATATTTCGAAGAGAGTGCCTACAGAGCGGCTCCGGAGAACACGTCCAAAGGCCTCATCAGGGGCATATCGCTAGACGAAAAGCCGGCGGACGTCGTGAGAAGTCTGGTTAACCACCGCAACCCGAACGTCCTGCATTCCAAGCGCATGGGAAACACGACCAACGTGATAATCCTTTTCGACGGCTACTACGTGCCTCGTTACGTGAACTACGGCGGGATGGTGATAAGGTGCACTCTTTACAAGAAACATATCGATATGTGCTGCAAGTGTGGTCGTCTGGGACACAGGGCCGACGTGTGCCCCAACCCGAACGATAAGAAGTGCCGTGGGTGCGGATGCGGCAACCCGCCCGACGATCATCGGTGCGAGCCGGTGTGCCAACTGTGCGGAAAGGGTTACCTCACCGGAGACCGCAAGTGCAAAGCTAAGTACAATACACCCTACCTAGTCAAGCGCCGACAGTGGGAACGCAGAATGCGCGAGGAGGCTGCGGCCGCCTACAGCAGTAGCAGCACCGTCAACGACGGGAAGGAGGGCTACGGACGACGCCACGCACCGAGACGACGTCACGGCAACAGTCGATCGGCCTCGAGGGAGACCCGCGCGCGGAGCCGCACTCGCTCCCGTACTCGTTCTCGAGCCCGCTCTCGCAGCGTCTCCCGACCCCGTTCAGCGAAGCCTCGCAGCACGTCGACGGCCCGAGCCAACCACACAGCTGCAGCCAAAGGCGGAGGAGAGGTTGACCCCCATAAATTGAGGTGGGTGGACGTCGCCTCCGGACGCGCGCCCAGCGCACCGCTAACGCGAACCGAGACTGCCATTGATAGAAACCCAGATGTAGACAGACGCGGCAGCTCTGCTTACAAACGCAACGGCGACCCAGAAAGTCTAATGCAGAAACGATTGGATCAATTCGAATCAATAATCCAAAAACTACAGCAGGAAAATGCAAGGTTAAGAAACAAAATTGCCACGTTGAAGGGGGCCCCGACAGTTCCCTTTCCTCCTCCTCCTCCAATTAAACCCGTCGCTGCCGACGCGGCTGCTAGTACAGCCGAGAGTGTGGAGGAAGTCATGGAGGCTCAAGACGCGCACCCCGCACCCACTAAACGTAAGGCACTTGACCCGGAACAATTCGACGTCAAATCGCAGAAACGCGAGGAGAAATTCCGCGAACGAGTCGATAGACTTGACGACAAGGTAGACGCGATGATGACCCAACACGCGCAGCAAACCGCGCAACTTAACAACGCAATCGCTCAGCAAACCGCACAAACCGAACAGTTGAGCATTGCAATATCTCAGCTCACAAAAATGGTCGCGACGCTGCAAACGCGCATAGAAAATATCGAAATGTGACTTCCGGGCGCAGTGGGTCGCCCAGTACGAACGACTGGGAAACCGTACTTTAGGCTGTTACCCGACGAAGAGGCGCAGGATCAGCCGGACGGCAAACCATAACACGTACAGTCACCATGGCTCAACACGAAACCACACAAACACAACGCCCACAACAGCATAACACACGGAACACGTTCACTATCTGGCAGCGGAACTGCAAGGGGTACAGGAGGGAACGGGCGCTTCTCCAACAATTCTTACGTAACCGGCAACGACCGGACGTAATACTATTGCAGGAAACCAATGACCCGGTCAAGCTGGCGGGGTACAAATCTATAGACGAAGCTGTGACCGCGGGAGCCCCACAGACCGCTGCAACGCTGGTGCGACGCAACCTCACCGTGGCGCAACGCGAACTTATGAACGTTAGCATACCGCATGTACTTATAGAGCTCATCCCGACGAAAGGGCGCGGCCCCAGCCTGTTTGTGCTGAACGTGTATAGCAGACCCAAAGCCAGACACCGCTTTAGCATGTTACTGCGAGAGGCGCGCGAGGCAGCTGCCGACGGGCCCTTGCTCATCGCAGACGACTTCAACGCGCCTCACGCGGCGTGGGGGTACGGCTATGAAACGCCAAAAGGTAAGCGCCTTTGGGACGATGCACAGAATTAGGGTCTCGAGCTCATCACAGACCCTTCCGCGCCTACGCGCAGGGGCAACAGCGTATGTGCAGACACCTCACCCGACCTCACATTTACCAAGAACGTTGCTAGCGCGCGATGGCACAATACACAGGAGGACCTGGGTAGCGATCACTCAGTGATGGAGATCCAGGCCGACGCTGAACCTCACCACCGCGTTCATCGGGAAGGTACCAAGGGCAAGAACAACCGGCTGGTGGATTGGGACGGATTTCGCAAAGTCCAGAAAGAGCAGAATCGTGGCAGTGCGGCTATTGAGGATATAGATAGCTGGGTTGCGACGCTCAAGGGGGATTTAAAAACGGCGACGCAGGAGGTTCCGCCAGAAGCACAGCTCGAAGTGGTAGACAGCAAACTCCTACACATGTGGGAAGCCAAGAGCAGCCTGCAAGACAGGTGGAAGCGTCCACGCCACAATCGAACGCTGCGCAGACGCATAGCACGGCTAATCAGGGACATGGAAGAGCACGCGTTACAGGTATGCAAAACGCAATGGGAAGAGATCTGCAATGGGATGGAGAACCAGCTGGGATGGGCCAAGACGTGGCATCTCCTCCGGCACCTCTTGGATCCGGAGGAGACGAAAACATCGCATGCACATAAGCTCAACAAGTTGCTGCACGACTACAAAGGCACCCACGCGGACTTTCTAGATGACGTGCGAAGCCGTTACTTTCAGTCACGTAGCCCCCTCGCGCACTCGGCATACGCCTGGGAGGGTGAGGGTAACGCGGAGCTAGACGAGGACTTCAGCGTTGCAGAGGTGAGGGCGGTGCTGCACAGGCTCAACACAAAGTCGGCGCCAGGCCCGGACGGGATAACCAACAAAGCGCTACGTAACTTGGACGATGAGTCGATAGAACAACTGACGGCTTTCATGAACGAGTGCTGGAATGCGGGTGCTATACCGAACTCGTGGAAAACGGCGCGCATAATTATGATCCCCAAACCGGGCAAACGAGTACAGATTGACAACCTTCGACCGATATCCCTGACGTCCTGCGTTGGTAAGGTCATGGAACATGTGGTTCTCGCTCGCCTTACCAACTACCTCAAGGACCGAAACATGCTCCCACGCACGATGCTGGGGTTCCGTCGTAACCTTTCCACGCAGGACGTTATGCTTCAACTCAAGCACGATATCGTAGACAATCCCACACGATCCACCAAAGCGATACTCAGGCTCGACCTCAAAAAGGCGTTCGACAACGTTAGCCTTGCTGCGATACTTGAAAATATACGAGCGCTGGGACTGGGCGAGAGATTGTACCACTACGTACGGGATTTTCTTACGGGCCGCCGGGCCCGATTAGCGATCGGCGGACTAGAATCGCAGGACATATACATGGGTGTTACGGGCACGCCGCAGGGTTCCGTAATCTCGCCCATGCCCTTTAACCTCGTGCTTGTCGGATTACCACGAAAACTCGCTGAAATAGAAGGCCTCCACCATAGCTTGTACGCCGATGATATCACCCTCTGTGTTGCCGAGGGAAATGACGGCCACGTAGAGCAAACGCTGCAGGAAGCCGTCTACGTGGTGCAGGACTACCTTCGCGACACTGGCCTCGAATGTTCCGCCGCTAAATCGGAGCTCCTGCTCTATAGACCCTCGCGCAGGGGCCGTAAACCCAAGAACGCCGATTCCGCATGCGAGTGCGCATATAGAGAAATTAATGTACGCACATCAGACGGCGCTGTCATCCCACAAGTTAACACCGTTAGGGTACTGGGCTTGCGCCTGTCCGCCAACGGCCACAACGGCGAAACCGTTCGCAGGCTAGAGGGCGCGGTCAATGAAACAATCCGGTTGCTGAAACGAATAACAAATCGGCATAGCGGTGTGAAGGAAAGCAATACCATTCGCCTGGTACATGCTTTCGTTATGAACCATATGACGTACGTCGCCTCCTACCTCAAGTGGCAGGCGACTGAACGCACCAAACTAGATTGTCTCATCCGCAAGACGTACAAACGCGCAATCGGATTACCGGCCAATACCAGCACGGAAAAATTTCTCGAGCTGGGGTTGCACAATACTCTAGATGAGATAATCGAAGCACACAACATCGCCCAGTATGAACGTCTGGCGAAGACCAGAACTGGTCGACACATCCTCGAGGCACTGGGTATCAACTACCATACGCCGCGCGGCGAAAAGGTTGGGATACCCAGACGTATTCGCGAGCGCATCGTCGTTCTGCCGTTGCCTAAGAACATGCACCCGACACATCACATTGGTCGGCGCAGCAGGCGCGCCCAAGACCTTAAAAAAAATTCGGCAATAGCAAAGACACAGTTTACGTGGACGCGGCCCGCTACGACTGCCACCGCAGCTTCGCGGTCGCGATCACGGATCATGTAGGAACTTGCGTCACGAGTGTGACGATAGGCACGGAAGAGACGGAGGCGGCCGAAGAAGCTGCCATAGCTCTCGCGATAGCCACCATGGACGCCGAGGTGATAATAGGCGACTCGCAGGCGGCGATACGCAACTACGCCAGCGGCCGGATCTTCGCGAAGCGGCCCGCATTCTCCAAATTCACGAACGCAACATCTGCCGCAAAAACGACATTTCCTCGTATGGACCCCCGCCCACACGGACCCTCCGCTTGCGGGCAACGCGACTGCCCACGCCGCGGCTCGAGGACTTACACGCCGAGCTGCGACGCCTGCCGACAGTCCCGATGTCTCGCACACTTCGACAGCGATGCGGGAATGGACGTGGGGGGATCGCATGACCACTTTCAGAGACATCACGCAACACTACAGACTGAACAGATGCAAATATCCACCACCCCACGCCAAACTAAACAAGAAACAGCAGGTTGCCTGGAGACAACTACAGACACACACGTACCCGAATCCGGCAATCCTTCGCCTCTGCTACTCTGGCATTTATACGTCCGACGCGTGTAAGGCGGTCGGAGCCAGAGCGACGCTGCAGCACATGCTGTGGAAGTGTACCGGTAACGCGCAGCAGTCCACTACGAACCCGGTAGACATGGCAGTCTCGATCCGCGAGGCGCGATGGGAGGCGGCTTTGCTCAGCCACGACCTTGCCGAACAACTGTGGGCCGTCCGGCAAGCCCAGGATGCCGCCCGGGTTCAAGGACTCGAGGCCGTCACCTAGGCCGGGGTGCTTGTAGCCCCACCCCGCTCAATGACGCCGGACATATTTATTAAAGTTTTTACTCACTCACTCACTCCAGGAATTCACAAAAATTAAATTACCAGTTCAAGAATACGGTCATCTTTCTTTTGCTTGAAATAATAAACGGGGCACCTCTTGTAAATTGGAACTGTGCATCACAAAAATTCGATGCCGCATACCACCTCCCAATTCCTATTTACACAGGTCTGGTCAGGTGCCATCTCCCCTTTACTCTTACTGTCAACCGCCAGAAAACAGCCATACTTATTTTCTTTTTTTGCCAACGTTTCACAAGTGACAGGAAGAAACATTTTGAAACTACATTAGAAAAATAAAGATAACTCATGATTCTGAAAACATTCTTCTCTTGGGGCTTCTCCTCTAGGCCACTGCAAAAGGAGCATCTGCGTAGCACATTTAGAATTCCTCAGACACACAAGAAGGTTTCCTGTAAAATTTTCTTTTTTCCTTTTTTAACTAATGAAATTCTAGTTGTTTAAAAGTACCATCCATTTATCCCTTTCAGCAATTAGTTATTTGTCTACTTTATTCGTAAGTCACCCTATAAATATCTGCTCCTATGTTCCCCAGATCACTCAATAATTACTGTTTTCTTCAAAACTTGACAATTTGTTTTCTTCATTAGAATAACCACCGGTTTAATGACCAATCTCTCATAGTAGGTACGAGAGAAGGCATGTAGGAACAAGCAAGCAAGCAATCAAGGTTCCACTGTTTTTCTGCAAAAGGTCAGCTATTCTCTTTTCCGGCTCTCTGAATATATTCAGAGGGTGCTTTCAAACACCTTGGGATTCCGTTCAACGCGGACTCGAGGCTCTTTCAGTGGCCATTCGGCCGCAATCACCAATCGTATCTTAGGCCGTCGGCTGCCGCTTCCAACATGGCTGGCTCATACCCGCTCTGGTATGCCTGAGCCACATGCCGTTTCTGTACAGCCTCCAATTCCAGGCAGTCACCCTGGTCCGGAGGATTTTCCTCAATCGTAGAGTGCGGCGTCTTCGCCGGATGGTGACAGGGCACTGCTTGATGTAGATTTGCAGAATATGTCAGTTAGTTTTGTTCTGGCAATTCCTGACAGTCCTGACATTCAGTTCTGTGCGGCATCGGGTATGGCGCAAAATGCCAGGCGGGCTGCCGTAAGTGATGAAATGGCGCAAGGTTCTTTCCACCATGTGGTCGCACATCAGGAACAGATCCAATATATTTTATTCGATGCCTCATGTAAGGTAACTAATACCCATAGTCACGGATCATTGTTGTTCTCCGCCAAATCGTACAGGAGTTTGCTGATATCAGAGCACTTGCAAAAAAAAAACAACAAGGCGCCCTGTTGGACGAACTTCGTCACCACTTGGCCCTGTCGAGACATTCTGCCTCTCTCGGTGGGGCACGCTCGGCTCCTCAGGCTGCCCAAACGGCCGCGACTTAAGCGGCGGCAGCCGCGCGGAGCACGGCGCGTCCTACCGTAGTCCCGCCCGTTTGTCCGGAGACTTGCTCTCACCCTGTACTGCTACCGCAGTGGTCGGAAATCCTAATCCTACCCACAACGCACTCCACCAGGCGAGAGCATGAACATAATAGGTTTCTAACACCACTAATTCCGCCTACCATTCCTGCCAATGAGGTCACGAAAATTATCAAGTCGCACATCGACCCCGTAAAGGGAAAACATTGCCGAACTGACAATCAGAAAGACACGCCATGGATTACCAATATTCTCTATTACTAGGTTGCTAGGTTAAAACTCTATTACTAGGTTAAAAAATGCACTTAAAAAGAAGGCAATCACAAGCATGACATTATCAGCCCGCTTGCCCCAAAAGCGAAAACCTCGCGTCTAACTCGCTGCTGCAGACTCTAATATTCCAGCCGCCAACATCACCTATCAGCTAAACATGCGCATCCTGAAGATACTATTAGACCCGACCACATGCCGAGTGGCGCTACCACACAGGAAGCGATCGGGCAACTTCACACATGTGTTCGAAGTGCATCCTTCCACCTGTCGCTCACTGCTTGCTCAGGGACGAGTTATTCTGGGTTGTACTGCATGTTACGTGAGTAAGGACTTTCGTGTGCCATTGTGCACATACTGTGCGACATACGGCCATACGAGAAGGTCTTGTCGTGTCGCAAACGAACCTGACGAAGTTGTGTGTACGAAGTGCACGGGGACACATCTTGGCGAAGCATGCACTCTTAGAATGAACGACCCAGGAACTGTTTCCGACAAATGCCAAAAGGTCGCAAGACCTAGTTCCTATCCAACTGGACAAGAAATGTGTCCTGTATTACGAGAACGTGTCGCCGCATAGGGGCCAGAACGGACAATAAATGAATAGTCTAGGAGGCGTGTACATCAGCGTGCAGTGTTATTCACGGTTTTCTACATTAGTACACGCATCCTTTTCGACTCATTTCTGTGGACCACATGGGGTTCGCTGCTCTCGCTGCTATTCTTCTAATCAGGGCATATTTATACACAAAATTGCACCAGATGGCACATGCTTGCACCTAGATACACATCCCACAACATTAGGCAATATTTCTTTCCTCGAGATATTTGCTGGTTGCGCGGGTCACACTCCAACGCATGAAAAAAGGATCCTTACAGCTCTTCGCATTTTCATTTCAGGGAAGGTGTCACGCTTCTCATTTAAAATTGCTCAGAACTATTATGACTCATACTAATAACTTGAAATTTCTACAGGCTTATCTGGACCATACACGTGATGCTGCAAGATAATTGGTAGGATACATGACGCAACAACATTTAAATTTCGCATTTTTGTGTGACCCACACATCAGAGCAGGCACTGTTCGACACATACCACACACCATAACAATTCCACGCACCAAACAATCCTCGCGTCATGCTCCTGGTACGTAACACTAATATTGACTTATTCCCATTACACGTACTAGATTTCGTTGTTGCAGTAAAGTGTGAAAGCCGGGACCAAACATTAATACTGATAGCTGTGTATGCCCCGCTGCAAAGGTCTCTTGATGCAGTTCTGGATTAGCTGCAATGTGTAATTTCATTAGTCACAGACTTTCGTGACATTAAAGCCGGAAATTTCAATTCTAAGCATAGGATTTGCGGGCTGGCTATAGGGGATGTTCGCTGCTCCCAGGGAGTCCATTTCGTGACAGTGAACGACTTAGTAATATTGAATGACCCCACCTCCCCTCCAACATTCAGAACTCCGTATGCAGATTCATAGATAGATTTAACTATGGTTTCGCATGACCTCATTCGAGATGTTTACCAGTAGAAGGTTCTCCAAATCCCTACTTTTTCGGACCACAACTACATTGAGTTCTCGTTCTCGCTAGCACATACCAGCAGTGCTAAAGCATTACCTAATCTAGGAAAAGCGGAAATTCTTAACAAAAAAAGGTTGATACTTGGTTCACAAACATACTTGGCTGCCACAATGGGTAGCCTGATGCCTTCGACATGGTTATAGACAATTTTGGTGCCATATGCTCCACTTTAAGCTGCCGTTACTCACGACGCGTAACGTCGCGTAGTATATTAGGTAGTGATTGGTGAACACCAGAATTGTCTATCGAACGTAAGCGTGTGCGGGCTACGCGACAACGATATCAGCGAATAACTGACCCCCTCCTTCGAGACATGTACCGCAAACTGTACTTTGACGTATTCTGCACTTACAAAAATAAAATCAAGAAATCACAATAATCGTTTGATAAAGACTTTTGTGTCTTTATTACTAAAAAATCCTCATAAGGTCATGCTTTGAAAACAGCATTTCGAAAACCCCACCAAGTAACTTTTGTTCGTCGTCTAGATTTGCCTAAAGGCACTCGCACAACTTTTGTAATGAAGTCTGCCCGGCTCCTACTCGATACATTGGTAGCAGTGAACAGATATTCTCAAGACAACACGCACCGAAATATCATGCGTGACAATGCGGCTAGCCCTTACCCGTGACACACTTCTGACCCTCCCTTTACAATCTCTGAGATAGTGTGTACGATAAAACAGGGCAATTCCTAGTCTGCTACTGGACACGACGGATTCGTCTACCCATTCATTAGATAATTATTTGAACACCATCTCCATTTTTCTACTTTATATTCAATACCGCTTTAGGAATCGGGCATTTGCTGCAGGCTTGGAGACGAGCAAAATTAATATTTGCACCGAAGCCAAGTCGTCCACCTAATTTTTCTAAGTTATATAGACCAATAGTAAAGAACTCTGTCTTGAGCATTGTGTTAGAAAGACTACTTAGTGCTCGTCTGTATAATATCTTGCAATTTATTCATGTTCTTCACAATAATCAATACGGTTTAATGCATCAAAAAGGTGCCACTTTAGCACTGTACACAATACGAAGCAAAGTAGCTGCGTACATGTCATCCAAACGTTTTACCATACTCTTATCGCTTGATTTTGTAGGAGCATTCGATAGCGTTAGGCATCCTGCAGCCTTAAACTTTCTACGCAAGCGCTGGTGTCCACAAAACTTGTACTGCCAACTCAAATTTTTTTATCGAACTGCACTGTAAGTTTTTCAACCAACGTCGCAGACGAGACAGCTCACACAACAATTGGCGGCCTGCAGGGATTCCCTGTAAGCCCGCTACTGTGGAACATAGTAATACAGAGTTTACCCAGTCTTCCCGTGCCACCCGGCTTCCTCATACAGGCGTATACGCACGATACCATCATTGTCATCACAGATACGTACAAACTCCGGTTACAAGCAATGGCTGAACATGTGCTGGCTTTATTATCTAGGTAGGCACGAGAACAAAAAGTTGCGGTAAGCACCGAAAAGTTGTTCTTCGTGTTCTTTAACTATAGACACAAGGGTACATAAAAACGCCGTCAATCTATCCGCATGAAGGGCGTTTTTCTCAAACAAAACAAAAAATTGCAATTCTAGGCGTATTATTTGAGCCCTCTTTATACTTTCATGCCTACATTGATTACATAAAAGGAAAAAGCTAAAGTATCCACGTCCCGCCTCCTCGCAATTGGTAAATCGCACCGTTCACTAAACATTTAACTCATTAGACGACTCTACCTTCAAGTGATCCTGCCCTCTCTCACATATGCATCTCCAGTATGGTGGGCTGATTCCCCTCAAACTTCATTAGGGCGTGAGTTTTATCGGTACAGCGAACCGTCTCAATTTCCTTACCAGGTACATTTTACACCACACGTACGTCATCCCTACAGATTGTCGCTAACGGGCCTCGTTATCCCTAGAGTTGGGCAGACTACCCGCTGAATTTTCCTTATTTAAACTCCGGAACGTCACTTACTGTGGTGCAAAAACATTCAAACCGGCTGACATACTTTATCCACGTGGTCTGTGAGCTCATCGCTTCAGTAAAAAAACATAAATTTATTGACACTAAACTCTCGCCATCACAGGAAGCAGGTACCTTCAAAACAAAAGCTATTAACGTATACACCGAGCACTCGTACACGTCATACGCGGTGGGAGTGGCATACATTGCTTTGACGAAAACTAATAAAATCATAATTGTCAGGAAATTTAAAATTCACAACGCTTCAAGCGCATACGCCAAGAAAATATTAGCATTTCAAGAAGCACTTCATTTTCTTTTTACAAGTACCTTTAACGTGCAAGCCCACATTAACAAATACTTTACATCACTTCTAATGAAACTGTCAAGTCTCGCTGATAACGTCAAAAGAATTTGGAACGTGAAGCTGCTTCGTAATAATACTATTTCTTCAGGCAAAATTATAAAACTGTATCATGTACTTAGCCATAAGGAAATTTCGGGAAATGAGCTAGCTAACACAGCCGCTGCATCAGGAGGGAGATTAGGCTTCGCGCATTACGCCTAAATATCAAATCGGTCAATACAGATTCATTTTCGCATACTATTGAATTCAAATTGGCCACCCATAAGCAGACTGAGGGACCTGTGACAACGCTATTTTGTTGGATCCCAGGGACGTACAAAATTCCTCAATGGTTTTCCCTTCTAAAAGCCTAACACATTTATCGTCTAGTCACGCACATTTTCACTATTATCTTCATCGATTTAATATAACTGCACCGGACAGGTGTATGTGTGGTGCACCTTGCTTGAGCGAACAGCACTACTTGGATGAGTGCCCTAACACGCAACACATTGTGACCCATTTACGTGTGCACAACAGTGATACAACACTACCCGCGCATCATTAGGGTTTATTGACCAATAAAGAACCTCCTGCGTATCTACTTCAGTTGGTGACTGTCATGCGCAACCCTGTTTCTATGACATACACATGACGCACATTAGCTACTAACATTTTATCAGGATGTCCCTTCATACTCCGAATCACCTCCCTTACTATTGCAGTCTATCATAACGTTTGCATGAATGCTCTCGATTATAATTGCTGTTATGCCAACAAATGTTGGGGAAAACCCCTGTGACTGATAACGATAGCATCACTTCTCCAGTTTCCCTAAGTACACGGACCGTAGCACCCGTAACGCTTGCACGAGTACATCTCTCTGGCTCATTTTTTTTCTTTGAAAAGCATGACACTATTTCAACTGGTGCATTGTCTAAGTTCATAGTGGCAAACTGGCTGCTCAAAGTCTCCTGTTGCATCGCTTGTTGGAACGACAGCCCACCGTGCCTGGCTACACTGCTCCTGGTGAATAAATAGACTCCGACATCAAAGAGGCTACTTCTACCATCCTCATCAACCCTTAGCCCATCCTCAAGACCACTGGCTCACAACCCACCTCGTCATTTTCTTTCCACTTACCCACATTCAACGCCATCGCATTTGAAACACACACACACACACACACACACACACACACACACACACACACACACACACACACACACACACACACACACACACGCGCGCGCGCACTTACGCACGAACCTCAAACAATGAACTCAGGGAAATACACTGCTGATGCATGTCGACCTGCTCCTTCCTGAAAGGCTAATCGGTTTATTTATTGCGCTTTTATGCAGCACACATTAGGTTTTACCCTTGGTATTCTTTTAACTATTTGGCTTTCTTAAAACACAATGAACTTAGGAAATTGGACCCCTTCAATTATGTTAAATTGACTAGAGACCCTTATATCTCCTTGTGGTACGGGCTATTTCCCCTTTCATTTTTAGTTATTTTCTTATATAGGGATTGAAGCAAACACACACACACACACACACACAAACACAACACACACACAAAGATAGGATGAGCGTTCAATATCAAAAAGTACATCCGATGTAATCTGGTGTGAGACAGCCACAACATGATAAAAACAGACCTCTTGACTCGAACAAAGTTGAAAACTCGCGAAAGTTTTCTATGTATTTCTAAATAAAAAACTACCTGTGCTGAAACATTTAAAAGCAATTTTCGACTTAAATAATCTTACTTTGATACACTCGTAAATGAAATGAATATTGCCCCTTCGAAACATTTTCTAATTTAATCAAATAATAATTGTGATTATTACAGTCGCATATTACTGCGAGCTCATCGTCATACTTCTAGCAAAGTGGGCACTTACATTTTGTGTGGTTGAGGCCTGTCTATAAAAAAACCTAGCTTCATCTTATTAAGAAAATAACTTTTGAGATAAGTTGATATTTTTTCTGTTAATTTGCACTGCCCACTCTGTTTTTATACTTGTCGTTGTGAACATTTTTCAAAGCAGTTAATGTATGAGCATGTATTCAGAAATGAACAGCTTGAAGAACAAAATAAGGAAAAGCTTACTTCAACGTAACAAAATAAATAGGCAATAAAAGGCACAAACACTACACCACTTAAGCCAACTGCATTTTCACACACAAGAAAAGAAGGCTGACCAGTCTATTCAACTTAAAAGTCCGTGCAAACGTACTGAGGCCACAGAAGGTGATGCACGTGGAGTCGTTAAGACGTGCCTGTGCCTCCTGCTTGAAAAAATATCTTTTCCCATGAAGTATTTTGCCCTCTTCTGCTCACAAGCCAGCGTCGTAGTCTCGTGCAGGTCAAAAGTACGTCTCAGCACTGTTCGCACTCCCGTATTCTGCAAAAAAATAAAAAAAATCCAGCCACAGCCACGGCAGCATGACTGAAAAGAGAAAAAAAAATGCAGCGGCAAGGATAGTAATCTCTCCCATCATTAACGCAGAAAATGTGGATTGTATTTTGAAAGGTCGTCTTCTCTCCTCTTTCTTTCTTTCACTAAAATGTTCCATCCGTCTTAGATTGCTGAGCCGGGCTGTCATATAGGTTAACTTTACTACCCCCCCCCTCTTCACATAAATGTCGAGCGCTGCATGACTCGTTCTGCCAAGCAACTTTTATTTTCATTCCTCCTCTTTAGTACCGTCAGTTCGTTTCGAATCTCCCATTTTTTTCCTGAAGGCACCGCGTCCCGCGAAGAATTCAGTATACTCCTAGAACAATATCCCAGATACCACTTACCCAACCAAAATAACTAATTCACAAGTAAAAGTGCGTGTATGCGTTCTAAACGTTGTACCAACCATATTGCCCTACTTCAATTCACTACAATTATAAAAAATTAACAACAATTTTAGTTATTCAAGTTTGATTGTTTCAGCTTGCATAATTTATCAAAATATTTTTTACGCAGTGGTAGACCTCGCTCTGACATTTATTGATATGAAAAGTGGACAAAACTTACCGTTTATGTGAACTGAAAAGGCCGAAAATATCTTTTTATCAGTTAGCTTTAACTCTAACAATTAATAACGTTCGACAGAATCCACAAAAAACTATATTTGCTATTACACATCTTATCAGTGCTAAAATTTTACAGTGACTTGATTCAATTTACCGAAGTTAGTTGTTTTGCTTTACTGAAGTTATGTTAAGAAAAAAAAAACACGTAGTCCAAACAACGCATTATCGGAATTCCGCTGATTTATCAGTGACGTCATGTAAATCAGCCCAATAATAACCACATGCTTGCTTCATAAACCCAAGATATCCCAATTTTAGCACAACCTCACAAGAAAAACTAATTAAAGAAGAGCCCACTCACCATTTTTTCGCCACACTACCAACCACCAGGTCCCTCAACGCTCGCGAGTTCACAATGCGTCGTTCCTTGCCAGGAACCGTCACAAGATTGTCGTTAGCACAACTCCCTTCTATCGTTGGTAACTTTCGTAGCTGTTTGTCACTTCTGATAATCAGACGGTGCTCAGAACAATTTCTTTTTCTCTGATGCGGCTGAACGCTTCGCACAGTCCTCACTGCACCAGCTTCGTCTGTGCCATGTTGGCTCGTGGGGAACGGCCTTTTGGTGGCGAGGTTTTCTATGTCACTCCTGAAACAGCTAATAAATACCGATGAGCAATAAGCCGGAGTGATGGGGGAGCATCCACCGGAGAAAAAGTGATTGGATGGAATAAACTTTTATTTGGTCCTCCAAAACGCAGATCACTGTGTTGCAGGCCACTCCCACGTGGGGCCGACCTCCCGTTGAGATCATGCAAGGCTGTTCTGATCTTCTCGATGTTAATGTCGCTTTCAAGACCTTGATTGGGCGTGTCTGGTACTGTCTACTTGATGGTGTCAATCCTAGTTTGATTGGGAGGTACTTATGCACGAGCCACTGCACGACTTGCTGTTCTGTAGAGAGCCCCATCTCTTTATGCAAAATTCAAGCGATAAAAAATTCATGCATCCAGACACGCCTAAAACAAATCATCCAAGCAAGACAACAGCATCACCGGCTCACCTGATGCATGGTCCGCGCTGCCAATGATAGACCCGCTGTTTGAGCCGTCGCATCGCTCGTCTACAATCACTTCGGAACGAAATTGTGGTGATAGTCGCGACAAGGAAATCGTAGCCATGGTAAAGGCCCTCATGAATACCGTTCGTATGCTCCTCACTAGCTTTGACAGTCCGGCTGCTAAGAGTGCACTTCAGTTAGCGGATACTCTGAAGCCAGTGCTATTCAGTCTGGAAAGGCATCATGGCTCCTCCACTGCAAGCCTTTCGTAAAGAAGTCAAAGGAACTTCGATTTCAAAATGCGGGGCCTCAAGCCCCGCATTTCAGGAATTCGACAATTTGTGTTTAAAAACCAGTTTATTATTATTGTTATCTGCAAGACACGGCTACACAATGCAATACAACTATCTAGGTACAAATCCTTCAAATCCGCTCCCTGAAACGAAAAGAGTAAAGTCATTGTATATATCAGATGCGACGTTACCTATATCGAGCACTGTGTAGCACCTCACGATGACAACCAGTAGGTCTGCTTGACAGTAAAACGTAGAGGCCTCAATTTAACGCTAGTAGGCGCATATATACCACCTTCAAGTCGTTTTGAACCTGAAAGACTACGTTCACTGTTAACAACCACACCTGGATTATGGATCATCACCGGAGATTTCAACGCTCACCACCCACTATGGGGAAGTCAGAAGATAGATTGTCGTGGGAGGCAAGTGTTCTCTTTCGCTCTGGAGCAGCAGCTGCTTTGTGTAAACGACGGAAGCCAAACTTTTCTATGGGTAACGGCATACAGCAGCTGCCTTAACTTGACATTTGCGTCACGAAGCCTAAATAGATAGGTTAAGTGGTTCGCAGACTACAAAACTCATTCAAGCGACCACATACCAACTTATTTAAAGATCAAGGGCCTGGAAAAATCGCCAAAGTACGACACTTCGACTCGCATCGACTGGACAAAGTTCAGGTAACTGACGGAAGAGTGGTGTGAAGAAAATGAAGCGCCTCCTCTGGACACCCTCCAGGATATGATTAGAGGTGCGGCTCAAGAAGCGACTTGTCATATTGAACCTACTCCAAAATATTGTCAACATGAAGCGGAATTGGAATGACTGAGAGCGATCCGTCGTCGTGCAGAACGAAGACATAGGTGCACTAAGTCCATTCACGACTTGAGGGAGGCAAGGCGCCTAAAGAAAAAAAAAATTCAGCGGTGAATTATTTCACTTCAGTCCTTTCGGAGGAAATGTCTGTGCGAATCGTTGGATCCACACAAGCCTTTGACACAGACATAGAGGATCATTCGTGGCCTCCGAACACCGCCACATCAACATCGCTCCTTCAAGTGTCTGTCTCTCCGCCAAGGCCACAGCGAAATTGAAGAAGCAGAAGACTTCTGCATGAAAGTTGCCGGTCAGGCGTCTCCGTGCGCCACGCGTCACCTAGAAAACGCCCCAGTCTCCAGATACTCAAGAATGAACACCTTTTTATCTCTAGAGAAACTCCAAGTGGCCTTGACGACATGCAAACGATCTTCATTGTCTGGACCGGAGGGTATCACGTACATGGCACTTTGCATCCTCGGTGAAGCAGCTTGACGGGCACTTATATCTGTGTACAACGACTTGTGGAGCAGCGAATTTGTCCCTCAATTGTGGAAATCCAGCCGCCTCGTCCCTGTGCTTAAACCAGGTAAATCTCCTCTGGATTTGACCTCTTATCGCCCCATCGCGCTTCCCAGCTGTTTCGGGAAACTGATAAAGAGGGTGATTCTGACTCGCCTAGATTGGTACCTGGAACACCAAGAGGTATACCCTGATGCTATGACGTGATTTTGGCGTGGGTGGTCAACAATTGATAATGCTATTGACCTGCTCTCGTCTTTGCAGTATTAAAAAAGACATACGTTTATCTGCGGCGTTGTTCTTGGACGTGAAAGGTGCATACAATATTGTATCACATGAAGCCACTCTGGATGTTATAGAAAATGTTGGATTTGGGGGTCCGGTTTACCCATGGATCGACAGCTATTCGAAAGGCAGAACTTTTTTTGTAGAAACGGAGAATGGCACAACAACGTATCATTGCATTCACCGTGGTGTACCTCAATGTGGTGTTCTTAGCCCCACACACGTTTCAATCTAGCGCTCCTTGACCTGGTTGACGCACTTCCAGAATCAGTCCATCTATGAAAATATACAGATGACATCTGCAACTGGGCGTCAGGCGTGACACGCCTCCGTTTGAGTGGCCGGCTTCAGAGAGCTGCTACACTAGCGACAAAGTACTTAGAAAAACGGGGACTAGCGCTGTCACCACAGAAGTGCTCACTTATAGCATTCACGCATAAGGCGATGAGTCCCTATGTTATTAAAATCAACGGACACATGATCAACTACGTGGAGACCCACCGATTCCTCGGAGTCATGGTTGATCGTGACCTCTCCTAGAGCCCTGACATCGCCCACATGAAAACGAAACTCACCATGATCACCCACGTGCCGAGGTTTCTTGCTGAAAAAACGTGGGGTACATTGGTACGAGCAATGCTTAAACTTTACACTGTTCTGTTCTTCAGTTATATGCGCTACAACTTACGCGTGCTTTGCGGGATCCAAAAAAAAACAAACTTGCGCGTCCTCTAGTCGATCCAAGCCCAAGCACTGCGAATAGACCTTCGTCTCCCGAGATGCGCGTCTACAGCATCGACAGTCGTCATGGCGCGTGATTATCGAGTCAACGCGTACATCCGCGTAGACGCTTTGAGAATGAACCTAAGACATTTGGCTCGGCTTCCATCAGATCATCTCGCCTCACTTCAAACTTCTACGCCACACTCTGCGTTCAGCGCAACTGTAGCTCAGCATTGCGAAGTGCTTCTATTGCACTTCAGGCATGCAGCATGGTCACCGTTACCATTGTGGTGCCTACACCCACTCAAAGTCCTTCTTACATTTCCTGGCATCTAAAATAATACCACGTCATCGCGTCTAGCCATCAAACAGGCCACATTACTCTTCCTGCAAGAGAAGCACAACGGACGCCTTCACGGTTACACGTATGGCTCTGTGTCTTCAGTAAGCTCATCAGGGTCGGTGGTCATTCCCGCGAGGCACATCACAAATAAATTCATGACCTCGCATTTGCCGTCATCGACAGTTGCAGAACTCGCCGCCATACGTGCAGCTCTGGAGTTTATAGTTGAAGAACCTTCGGGAATATGGTTATCTTCTCGGACTCGAAGGCAGCTCTTCAATGTTCTATGTAACCCTTTCGCCATGAACCTAATGAACAGTTAGTAGCTGAAATAAGGCTTTTTCATCACTAGGCTATCGTGAAACAGCACAGCATAGTGTATCAGTGGATACCAGGTTATTGCGGTATATATGGCAATGACTGCGCAAATGAGGCCGCTAGATCTGCGCACGACGGTATCCAATACACAGCCAACCCGTTCTCAAGAACCGACAAAGCTACAAGTCTTCGTTCACTTGCACGTGATCTCTCACTAGTATAGTGGAACTAAAAAAAATTCACAAATGCGCGCCTGCATAACTTGGATCCCGATCTGCAGCTTCGTTTTCCCGCAGGGATATCTCGAGCCGAGGAGACTCTTATATGCCACCTCTGGCTTGGAGTAGCCTTCACGAGCCCATACTCTTATCTCATTGGACAGCTCTTCTACATGCAGGTACTGCAGATGCGAAATAACCTATGTGAGTGCAACCTTCTATGTGAGTGCACCCGTTTCAACGCGCCGAGACAAGAACTGACTGCAGCTCTGGATAAACTGGATGATCGGCCTTTGTCGGCACAAAGGATTCTGTGTCATTGGCCAAGCCCATCCTCATCCCAGAAGGCTTTGAAAGCTCTGCTACGCTTTTTGCGGACAACTGGTCTCAGAGACACACTTCAGTGTCTTCTACTTTTTGATGTTGCCTTTCCTCTGTTGCTCTATTTTTTGTAATTTATCTCTCTCTCTTTCACTATTCGCAACTTTAATTTTTGTCATCTTTTGTTCCCCTCACCCCTTTCCACAACTCAGGGTAGCCAGTCGGTCTAAGAACTGGCTAACCTTCCTGTCTTACCGCTTAAACTGTCCTCCTCCTCCTCCTCCTCAAGTGATAACATGCTTTCGTTTTGTTTTGGTGGTGATTTCATTAAGGAGGTGTTTTAACATATTGCGTGTCTTGCCATTGCACATCTGACCATCGACGAAGTTGCAGATTTCGTCCCATTGCTGCCTAGATAGGGCGCGACAATGTTCCTCGACTGATCTCAGTCTTTGCTTCAGGCGCTGACCCTTCCAACGGTTCAGTACTGCTTGCTTTTACCTCCAGAAGACGAGCGAGCCGGCTATCTATTCTTCCAGCTGGGAAATTTTTGGTAATGGTTGAGGAGATGAATTTGATGTCCTCATTAATCTGTTTGACCCGCTGCTACAAGCCTGGTCTGTTGCCATCTTGTTCCATTTCCATCCTTAACTTCCTGAACTTATCCCAGTCTGTGAAGTGGAATTCTCTCTGCTTTTTATGCTCCACGGAGAAGGCAGTGGCAAGAATGCAGTGGTCACTACCGAGGTCTACAGCAAGGTTCATCCACTGGGCCTTCTTGATTTTCCTTACAAATACAAGGTCGGGGATGGAATCCTTGCAGAAGGATGTACCAAGCCTTGTTGGTAGGCTGGGGTCCGTGATTAGGGTAAGGTCAATTTCACTGGCACTTTGCCAAAGTCTATTTCCTTTTCTAGTGTTGTACTCATAACCCCATGTATGATAAGTGGCGTTGAAATCACCTGCTATGACGAGTGGATATTCTCCGGCGATAGTAACAGCTTTCTTTAGAACCGTCTTGAACCCTTGCTTTTGTTACTTTAGACTGCTATATGTGTTAAGAATAAATATGCTCTGATGGTTGCTCGTACCCGGCACAATCTCTACCATGACAAGCTCCAACCGGCCTGCTTCTATCTTGAGGTCGTGGGTTACGTGCGTTAGTTTGTTGCATACTAATGGGCAGACTCCCCTCTGATCGGTATCCCCTATTACAGGCCGGAATCCAGGCAGCCTTGCTTGCAGTGAAAGGGTTTGTTGCAATAATATAATATGAGGATTTACTTGACTGCTCCTGATATACTGCTGTAGGGTTGCCTTCTTTTTACGGTAACCTCTACAGTTCCATTGCCAGATACGGAATACTCCACTTAGCGCTGCCATTATCGTTATTACATAAGCCGCCAGAGCCCGATGCTGCACCTGTCGACAGGTTTGGTACCACTAGTATCGGAGTCTGAAGAGGTAAGTTTGGTGCGTGAGGAGGCACTGCTGTGGCGTACAGATATGCTTCGACTTTTGTAATGAGCAAAGTCACATGATCTTCAAGAGCCAGCACGCTTGATTGTAGCCTGCCCGTCTGCTCACTAAGACTGGCTACTACCTTGCGGAGTGTGTCAAAGACCTCTTTCATATCTGACATGGTCGTTTGGTTGGCTTCCACGTGTTCTGATATGACTACCCTCGTTGTTGTGGTTCTTGAGTCCCCCAAGTTTTCAGCCACAGGGACATCAGCAGGCTGAGGCGTTGGCTGTGAAGACTGCGATCTGGTTAGCTTAGTGAAACGATTTTAAATGTGAAGCATTTCTTAGCGAACTTCGGCGACTTTGAGCGTTTCTATCTATCTATCTATCTATCTATCTATCTATCTATCTATCTATCTATCTATCTATCTATCTATCTATCTATCTATCTATCTATCTATCTATCTATCTATCTATCTATCTATCTATCTATCCATCTATCCATCTATCTATCTATCTATCTATCTATCTATCTATCTATCTATCTATCTATCTACCTATCTATCTATCTATCTATCTATCTATCTATCTATCTATCTATCTATCTATCTATCTATCTATCTACCTATCTATCTATCTATCTATATATCTATCTATCTATCTATCTATCTAGCTGCCTACGACTTTTAGCTCTCCTGACTGTTTCAATAATGGTAGTGATACCAAACTTGGTATGGCATAACATGACTGCATGAAAAACATATTTGGCTAGTCTTAACATGACAATAATGAAATTTACAAGAATGTCTTGATTTAAATTTTATGGTCCTGCAGGTCTTGTGGTGGTAATCACATGATAATCACGAAATGTGCGTCATGTAACAACATGACTGCGTGCCACACTCATGACGAGCTCGCGGCCGTTTCGCTAGCTTCACATATGCCTAATTTGGTATTACGTGACGGCAATAGATGACGAAGGTATGTGAGTGGTGCAAACATGATAATTAGGAGATGCGTGTCATGTGAAAACATGGCTACATACCACAGTCAAAGCGCCAATACATATCGACGTGACACGGTGCGCGTCTCGCCGGCGTTCATTTCATCACGTCACGCCATCGTTGGACCCGCGGCGGTGGTCTAGTAGCTAAGGTACACGGCTGCTGACCCGCAAGTCGCCCGATTGAATCACGGCTTCAGCGGCTGCATTCGCGATGGAGGCGGAAATGTTGTAGGTCCCTATACTCAGATTAGGATGCACGGTAAAGAACCGCAGATGATCGAATTTCCGGAGCTCTCCACTACGGGGTCTTTCATAATCATATGGTGGTTTTGGGACGTTAAACCTCACATATCAATCAATCAATCAATCAATCAATCAATCAATCAGTTAATCAATCAATCAATCAACACTAGCTTTGCCACGCCAGGCGCTGGTCCTCCCATATATTCATAGGCGCGCACCGCGTTGCGTTGCTTTGATACATGCGCGTTTCAGCGCGTCCGGCACCCCTCCGTCACGAAAAGAGGGAGACGCAGTATTGTCTGGGTAACGCATCGGCTCGAAATAGAGCATGTCGCATTTCGTGCCGTTTGCCGTCGTGCCACGCCGACGAACGCTGGTCACGCCTAGTGTCAGACTATAGAGTGCTCGTATTTTGCTAACGTAGCGTAGCATGCGTGCTGCATAGCATGCCTAGCACGTAGCATGCGTGCGCGTCATCGCTATATTGGAGTATAATGGGCCCATCATGATGTGCTCGTAGCCGTTTTGCTAGCTCCACATTTACCAACTTTTGTGTTACATGACGTCAATGAATGACGAAATATGTGACTGGTGCAAACATGATAATCCTGACACGCGTGTCATATAAGAACATGAGAACATACCACGCTAATAGCGTGCTCGTGGCCATTTCGCTAGCTCCACATGTACTAAATTTGGTATCATGTGTCGTGAATAGATGACGAAGGTAAACGACACATCCAAACATGATAATCATGAAAGTGAAGTCATGTACGGCATCATTTACCTTCACCTCATAACTTTGTGCTGATTTTAAAGAGACATATCAACCTTCCCCATCCGTGTTTCGCATATCATTGGTTCCCAGTGTGTGTGTGGGATCTGCCAGTTTTAGGGGCGAAGCTCCTTAGGGCGTGGGCTGTGCGTCCCCTGTATGTAGCCACCTCTAGTTTAGTTCTTGCAGTGTTCACTAGATGGCGGTACCGTCCCCTGTATGTAGCCACCTCTCGTTTAGTTCTTGTAGTGTTTACTAGATGGTGGTACCTGTAGCTGATGATGAAAAGATGCAAGATGTTATAAACTAGAAAGCGGTACTTGTAGTTGATGAAAGACGCGAGATCTTATAAAAAAGGAATGATGTCACATATGGCGCGTGTCATTGGTTGAAGGCAATCGTTCGATTTAGTGCGGCGACGTACGCTAGGGGGAGCGATGTAATAAAATCGAGTGGGCAAAATGTACAGAGGATTCATGGTTTACCAGGTTTACCTCTGGAGCTTCGCCCACTCATCATCATTCACTTCGTGGATATGGCGGCACTTTTTTATTTCTTTTAACTCAGCTTATTGTCTCTCATTGAATTTTGTAAAACTCGCGTTTCTTGCTCCAGCTGTGCCATGTTATCATTCTCTGGCAGCTTACCTGTCATCACCTCTGCCGCACTGTTGCGCACTCGCTCAGCCCAGCTGCCTTCCGGTGCATCTGCAGGTGTCTTCTCCTAATTGGAAGCCGTGATCTCGAACTCAACGCCAGGCAGGTGGCGATTTGGGTGCCGTCCAGGCTGTGCCTGACCTAGTTTGTGATTTTGAGAACTCGAGAGCCTCCATCATTAGGAGCGGACCTTTGGTCAAGAACCTCTTCTGGAATGCGACCTCTCCCTGGAGTGGGGCCGCCTTTCCTATTCTTGTGAGAGTGGAGGCTCTGGAACCCGTAGGCTGGAATAAGCTGCTTGTCGGTGATGTCTGGGCTCAATGTGATTGATGCGTCACGGGCTTCTGTGGCTGCTAGCGATATTTCCCAACGTCTTCGTCTGACCACGTATGACACTAAGAACCTGTTCTTGTACACTTTGTCTGCCTTGGGAAGGTGGACGTCGCACAGCCTGCATCTTGGATCGCACTGGTGCAGCCTGTTTGGGTTCTTGATCTCAATGTCTCTGCAGGTGGTTTCAGCTGGTTTTGGAAAGACGTCAGACCGATGCCCTAGCTTTACACAGACGTAACAAATGTCGATGTTTTTGCGGTAAAGAGAGCACTGCAAAAGTGAAGGACCATAACTCACGAATCTCGGCACTTTGTGTCCTTCGAACACTATGATGATTGTCCCAGTTTCCTTGATTCTCTTGGCCTGCAGCGCGAGCGGGTTGCTTGCGTTCACAGTCTTTCGGGTCACAATGTCCTGAGTATCGCATACGGGGATCCCGTGAATCACCCCTTTACAAGTATTGTGGGGTGGCGTGGCGTACGTGCTAACCACGAAAACTTTGCCTGCAATGTCAAATAAGCTTGACCTTGAGGTTTGTTGAAGCTCTGTTTTGGTCCGGATTGCTTGCAACCATAATGTTCTGCTGCAAGTTGGAACCAATTATGGCCTGCATGGCCTCCTCCTCTTTGACGCCGGCTGCAGGTACTATCGTATCTGCCACAGCTTTAGCGCCAACTCTCGAGACATCTAATCCACCACGTGGTCGTAGCACAATTTTGCTAAAGTCATTGGGTAGTGGCGGCATGCGTCCAGCTCACAAGATTGTACGCTTGGCGTCATGTCTACTACGACTGGCTCGAGCGTCTCCCCCGACGCCAGCCTTGGTGGAGCTCTTGGCAGCGGTAATGCTAACCACGGCTAGCTTATTTCTTGAGCGTCTCACTTCGGTTTCCTTCCAACCCATGTCTTCTATTCAATACTCCGGAGAGATGTCCTCTTAATCTACTTGGTATTCCATTCTCAGTTGCAGCTCCTGGAACGCGCGGAGTGTTGAGTCACGTTGGCGCCGGGCTGGCGCATCGACGGCGATCACCTCCTTGGTTAGGCTGAAATCCTCCGGTGGCGTTGCCGTGTAAAACTGTCCCAAAAATAGTTTAAAAGTCCAATCACCAGCACAAAGGTGTTATTTATTGATTTCTCGAGAACAGAGGTACATGTTGTGACTGAAAACTCGGCGACAAATTCGTGGATTCTACAGGAAAGCATTCTTGAAAGCAAGAGCTTATCTTTGCGGGTCCACACTGGTCGGCACCTTAGCGTTTCTTGGAAAAAGCGATGTACCGGAGCATTTCGGAGCAACCATGGAAGCATAATCAGGAAACTGACCCCATGTTCCTCCTGCTTACTTTGTCCGGCGCCAACTAGAGGAAAGTGGTGGAAAACGAAAGTAGTTGCTACAATACAATCCGGTTTTAGTGTGGCCAGCCGAGCTGAGAGGGTGTATTATTCCCCGATCACTACCAGCTGGGTATATTTTTGTTTGCAGTGTGATTTGCGCATGGGTCTAGAAAAACCTTGTGTCGCGTAGGAGCGGCGCTGATGCTCCTACGTGTTCTCTTTCTTGCGTAGCCTTTTGGCAGCTGGTTTGTGTTTTTTTTTCAATTTTCTTGTTTACTGTTCGTATTCTTGGACAGTTCGTGACTATTGCCAGCTGAGAACTACGACGCCTACGGCCCTTCTGTTGTGTTCAGGCATTGCATACACTCTTCATGTTGCCGCTGATTGCGTTCGGGGCAAGCTGCCGAAATATGGGGGCATTGCTCCTTGTCATGCCCTCTGTTGTTGAATTTGTCACAAACGGCCACTCGTGCACGATATCGAAAAGCATGAATCGTAAATGACGGCAAACCGACCTTATAGAGTAAGCTGTTACCTTCGTATACGACCATGGCAGTGCCTTTGTCTCCAAATAGGCATTTCTGCAGGATTTTGCTCTTGCGGCAGTGCAATGAGTTCACGAAATCCCCGAAAGTCGTGTCTCCAGAACATTTCAGAGAACAAAGCTCTGCTGTCACACTTCGTGTAATGCGAGGGTAGGTGCGCGCACCGATCAATCATGAGCGAGATTTCCTGCCAACGGGCCTGGTTGTCGACACATCGCCTACTTTGTCCGAAATATTACCTACCACAGCTCCGTGGTATCTCACGCACAACCGCCTTTGGTATGTACCAAAGTTTATATTACCATGTGTTTCCCAAATAAAACTAGTTTGCAGTGAGTGCTGCTACAGCCGTCCTCTAGTCTTGTGTGTTGTTTATCTGCCCTCAAATCCATTCCAGTATGGGCCAACACACCCAACAGAGATATATATTACATGAGGCTATATATGCTTGGTATTACGCTTATTTGCTCGATAGAACTCAGGAAATAAAAATAATTGGGTCGTGAATCGCAATTCTTGCGTTTTTTTATTCATCATCTATGAGCGTCAACATCTTCCATCACTATTTACAGCTTTTCCAAGACCAACAGCCCCGCGCCCACATTCTCGTTTGTTAAGAAAAGCTTCAGTTCAGTTGTTTTTTATCTAAAATAAATTTAGTTTATTGTGGTTCAGCAACAAATCCTGACAACTTTAAAGCGGCAATGCGATGTTCATTAAAAATCAGGGCTCCAGTTAAAGAACCACTGTGAATTGCAAAGCGTTATCGGAATTTTTCCCACATAGAAGTACAAAGGCCTAAGCCGAGAGTACGGTATACGTTCGAAATAAAGCAAATCTGAAAATATGTGTGTTCGAAGTAACAGACCTTTATTGCAAAACTATATTTCAGCGCCCAATCTTTAATGTCAGTTTAACTCCTTGAGCTACAGAGCCTTTCAAGACGTGAGCAATTTTGTTGCACCTATATCATAGAGCAGTCAACTAATCGCCAGAAACGATGTCCACACATATGTGCCCTCAAGTTAACTAATGATTTTGCCCAATATGGGCCTCACAATTGTCTGCAAAGCGTGCCTCTAAGAGACGTTTCTGTTCGCGCAGCTAGTAACCGTGATGGTGCATTCAGACGACGGACCTAATCCAGATCTGTCTGCGGATCATTCTGCGGATTAAGATTTGTCCGCGTGATTAAGATTAATCCGCGCATCATTCGCCAGCAAGCGCATTCACACGAGAAATGGTGCCTAGGAGAAAACAGCGGATTACTCTCGATAGCAGACTCTGCGCTCACCTGCGTCCGCTGCCAGCAGACCGGTTTGAGAGTAATCGACAACATGGAAGCCGACAGGAAGCGACTATTGGCTGCAATAGCTGTTGCGTTGTGTGAATTTGACGAGGAGTGTTATTCCTTCTTGAGAAAACGAAGTTGCTGGCAGAAGGACTGGGTAGGAAAGAAAGAACTAGGTGTCCAAAATCTTTTGTACAACGATCTTTTGAAAACTGACCACGAAGAATACCGGAGGCTGCTTTGTGTCAGCAGAGAGCTGTTTCTGCAACTGCTGTCGCGCGTGGAAACTCGCATACGAAAGGAGGACACAATGACGCGCCATTCTATATCGGCAGAAACACGGCTGCAAGTCACGCTGCGATACCTCGCTTCAGGTAGGTGCACGAGTCCATGTCTTTGCGGAAACCTCCATGCAAGCGAAAAGAGCAAGACCATCGTAGACCAGTTTCATATGACCGCGCTGTGGCACCGAATTTCTATATATGAGCACGCTCGAAATCATGTCATCTCTGTACATATAGCTGTCACATTAAGCATAAATGTTTTTAGCTAATATTCTATTAGGCTGTCGCTACAAAACAACTGGGTATCATGTGGTTTCGCTACCAGGGAACTGATGCTAACGAAGCCTGCTCGCTTCTTTCAGGCATCTGAATCTTTGAGAAAAAATCAGCGCTCTGCTGATACTGACGCTACCGGGTGATTACACCGTGACCAGTCCACACGTGCTGCTTCCGGCCCGTGCAAGGTTCCTACAACTTCCCCTGTGCAGACGGTCGACACCGCTAATCGTCGCCATCGTAGTGGTGCTTCTATCACCTGCTGGAGCGCCCTCAAGCCTGTTGCCTATAAGAAGCCGCGTTAGCTACCAGCCAGTGAGATTTGCGGCCAGGCAACTGATGCTAGCGGAGTCTGCTGCCTTCTTTTAGGTGAGTTTGAATCTTGTAACCGACTTATGCATTTTCGGTCGCAAATCCCACCGAGTCATTACTGTGTAAATAGACATGGGTATTAATATTTGCACATACCGAGTTCTAATTGGTTGTTTCGTAGAATAAGTAGATACGTCCAAACACATTCTACTGTGTGGCCCCCGCCGAGAAAACTCTGCCGTTCCTTGGGTGTGGGCAGTGGATTCTTGTCTTGTTCTGCCTGTCGCATCTCATTGTTCGCGCTGGAGATGTTAAGACTTATGCAGGGCCAGATAAGATCATCTAACGTTCGTGAAGGAGTTGGCGTCTTCAAACGAGAAATTTCGAAAGGATGTAGCAGGTAGGCTGAAGGATATGCAAGCAAGCATCACAGATGTAAAAAGACGAATATCTACTCTAGAAAGAATACACAAAGATATAGACCTCCTTCGGGAAGGTGTTTCTGCTCTAACCTCAGCACTAGATGATGTAAAAGCTGACCTCAAGACCTCCGACGTGCCGGCACTTCGCCCCATCATCCTTGAAGAAGGCAAAACTCATCTCCAAAATACTGGCTCGAGGCAGTTTGAACAAGCTAGTATTGTAGTTGATAATCTCAGTAACCGGCTGAGAAGAAATGATCTGATATTCAAAGGAGTGCCTGAACAAGGAGGTGAAAAATAGGCCGATACGAAAAAACTTATAAGTGAGTTCATTTTGCGTAACCTTGGCCTTAGCATTGGTGAAATTGAACGTGCACACAGAATAGGTCAACAAACACCCTGTAAGAATCGCCCAATCATTGTGAAATTCTTGAATTTCAAGGACAAGAGCACCATATTCCAAAGTGCGTCAAAGCTTGAAATTGTTGCATCATCGTTCGTTTGGATAGAAGAAGATTTCTCACCATGAATTCAACTTATTAGGAAAAGGCTTCGGTACTTTGCTCGCGTTGAACGTAAACCTAACGAAAAGTACAGATTGCGGTCCATAAACTCTTCTTGTGTAACAAGCTGTATACCGATAATAACTTGAGCGATACATACGGTAATCCCACTTTCGAGGCGGGACGCGCCTGCGCCAACTACGTGACCCAAACAGCATTGCAGAAGTAGAACCTTATCTTTGATTGTGTCAAACTTCAGAAGCATTTTTCATAAAAAAAACACCTGTGTTCTTTTATCCAGGGCTGCTCTGCCGACATCGTACTTGGTACAGAGACATGGCTGTCCCCGGATGTGGCTAACTTTGAGCTATCACTGTCGAATAATTTCCTGGTTTTAGAAAAGTTAGAACGGCCTCTCGGAGTGTTGGTGTGTTAGTTGCTGTAAAGAACAGCATCAATGCTCACATAGTTCAAACAGAGGCTACCATTGAAATTTAGGGGTCGCACTACAGCTATCGTCATTCGTAACCTGTGCTGACAGAGTATGTTACCGTCCGCCAAACTCGCCAGCCGACTTCAATGAAAAACGGAATGATTCGCTCAGCCTCATACAATGCAGTTAATCCTGGTCCTCTATTTTTTGGCAGGTGATTTTAATCACTCAGGCATAAACTGGTGGCCGTGTACACCCGAAAGCGGCGCAGGTAGGTCTGACCATCAGGAATTTCTTGATGTACTAGCCCTGTTTAATTTGACACAAATGGTGGTACTGCCGCATCGCGGTGATGCTATTTTAGACCTTGTATTGACTATCCAGCCCCATCATGTACTTGTGAATGTTTTAGAGAATATCAGTGATCACAATGTGCTTCATGGGGAATATACTTTAGACCATAGAAAGCCAGAAAAGCCAAAGAAAACAATCTACAACTACACGCGCGCTAATGTGGATATGATTATAAATCAACTGTCGTTTTTTTCTTTGAAATTTTCGCGCACCTTGTCGCTGCGCACAACTAATGAGAACTGGCATCTCATACAGATGCAGCTAACTGAACTAAAAGGAAAGTATATCCCTAAAGTTGAAGTGACAACGTCGACCCAGAGCACCTGGTTCAACTTGCATGTAAAACACAGCATAAATAAAAAAAAACGACTTTACTCGAAGGCCGAACAGTCGGGATCTGATAGGGATTGGTAGCGTTACTGTGAACGATGCAAGCAATGTAGGACAGAAATCGAAGCAGCCAAAGACAAATTGTTCGACAATATTATAACAACGCTCTTAAGGAAAATACAAAAAAAAGTTGGAAGGTAGTTAACCCCAAACCATCTTTGTCATCACAAGTGTCTATTTCCAAGGATGGTGTACTTTTTTCACCATCATGTGTTGCAACGGAACTAATTGTTTGGTTCAGTATTCACAGAAGAAAATCCCATTACGTCTGACCTTAATTTCACGACTCTAGGTTCTGTAATGAACGATTCAAATATTTCACACCAAGGTATTGAACGGGCTATTGAAAGGCTCCCAAACAATTCGGCACCCGGCCCGGACGGTATCTGCACCAAAATGCTAAAAATAACAAATCCTGTTATTTCTCACATTTTAGCTTCTTTTTTCAGCAATCTATTGATGGTGGTAGCGTACCAGACGCCTGGAAAATTGGCCACATCACTCCTATCTTTGAATTGTGTCACCCTTCTATGCTCAGTAACTACAGACGAATTTTAAAAACAAGCATACCATGCAAACATTTAGTGCACATTATATCACCTGCAGTTATGACATATCTAACCACGAACAAGTTCTTCTTACCAACTCAGCATGGTTTCCAGCGTGGCCCCTCATGTGAAACTCAACTATTCGAATAATAACCGATATTCACGAAGCGATACATAATAAAACAGGCGTTGATGCTCTCTTTAGAGATTTCGCCAAAGCCTTCGACAAGGTCCCCCATAACCGCCTAAATATGAAACTGAGCGCCCTCAACATCAACCCTAATATCTGTAAATGGGTAGCGAATTTCCTGTCCAATCGCTATCAGTCCGTTTTTGTTAATAATACCTTGTCTCTATTAGTAAAGTTAAAATCAGGTGTTCCCCAAGGTACCGTGCTGGGGCCCATCCTATTCCTAATAACGTTACTGATATAAGTAACCAATTGTCATCCACAATCAAACTTTCAGCAGATGATTGTGTAATTTACAGACAAATTACTTGACATATATTTATGAGTGCACTGCAATCTGACATTAACCAAATCACCCGATGGTGCTACCAATGGCAAATGGAAATTAATGTTTCAAAAACAAAGTATATTCAATTTCCAAGAACTATAAAACCTGAGCTGCATTCTTGCATGATAAACACTAGGCTAGTGGAAAATCTGACCACAATAAAATACTTAAGAGTTCTTCTTGCACACAGCCTCTCGTGGAATGCTCATGTTGAGGCAATAACCAGTAAGGTTTTGAAAGCTCTAGAATTCATTAAACGAAATTTGCACTCTGCTAACCAATCCACATAACTTCTAGCATACACAACCTTAGTTCGCTCGAAAATGGAATACGCTGCCCTTATTTGGAATCCAAACCACCAATACCTTATTCATAAACTTGAGGCCATTCAAAACAAACCAGAGCGCTTTATCACATGTGAAATTATTGTCGGCTATATAGCATAACAGCTATTAAAACGTCGTTGAAGTTACCTACTCTAGAAATACGTAGGCATCGCACTGCTGTCTAATTTCCACAAGCTTTATTTCAGTGAGTCATCTTTCTTACATTCACAATAAACTAGCTCATCAGATTGTTCCACGTGTTGATCATGCTTACAAAATACAACCCGTGTTTGCCCGTACTAACTTTCTTCGTGACTCACCATTGTTTCTTGCAATTTATTATTGGAATAAACTACCAAGTGATGTTGTAACTGTGCGTGATCACGATACGTTTGTTAGCAGAATAATGTAGATGTAGAATGTAGAACCATAACATTTTGTGGCTTTCTTTTGTTTAGTCTAGTGCCAATACTAATCACTTATTGCACACCTCGTTTCATTCAATAATTAGTGCTACACTGCATTACTATGTCTTCTTTGGTGAGAAATTTGTTTCTGCATTTACATTTTTATCATTTTTTTCGTGTTCTGTGTAAATATTTTTGTGTTCCACATAACCCTGCTGTATTTTAACTACCCCCCCCCCTTATGCAATGCCCAAATGGGTATTTAGGGTATATGAATACATGAATAAATAAATAAATAAATAAATAAATAAATAAATAAATAAATAAATAAATAATGTGTATTTGTGCACTTCGTACATTTCTTCGTCTGTCGAAAATGATTGATTAAGAACGTTGTATTCATTTCCGTTGCAGGAGAAAGCCAGCAATCGCTCAGCTGTCAGTTTAGACGGGGCCATTCCAGCGTCAATGACATTATTTATGAAACGTGCCGTGCCATCTACGAAGAGCAAGGAGGAGACTTCATGAGAACACTTTGCACCGAAGAAGAGCGGAAAAGTGTAATGGACGGCTTCAGTTAGAAATGGAATTTCCCGAACTGCATTGGAGCAATCGATGAAAAAAAAACGTGCTCATAAACCACCAGAATCGGAAACAATTTACTGGAGCTACAAAAAATTTTCAGTGTTATTCTCTTTGCCGTCGTTGATGCCAATTGCAAGTTTTGGTATACTGATACTGACCAGCATCGGAAGGAAATGCAGGTGTCTGGCAAACGACACTTCTGCAGAAAGACATAGACAACAAAAAAGCAGGCCTACCAGAACTTGTAAAGGTGGCTAGTTCACCGAATGTGCACTTTCCACCTGTGTTCGCAGCGGGCGACGCATTCCCCATCGGACCAAATATTGTTACGTTTGAAAGAGACCGGTAGAGGTTTAAAGGGGCCGTTTATTAGGTCGTGAGAGGCAGCTCAGAAGCGGCTGACTGGTTAGAGGTCCTCCTGATCCTCTTTTTATTTTCTCACTCCGGCCGACAAGTGGGTTCATCGTATATGCCTCGTTGTCTTCGTGCATGTGCGCAACATTGCACTCCGCACAGACGAAGGCCGCGGGACGAGTCAGTCGAGTTGTCGTGGCGTGTACAGTTTCAGGCGGGTAACATAAACCACTTGAGTTTTGGCAGCTCATCGACCACTCGCCGTGAGACGAGCTATTACATAGTTGACCACTGTAAGTCTGTGGACAATGGCAAAAGGTCTATCGGAAGTGGCCAAAAACTTTTGCCATAATCCACGCTTGCGCATCGGAGTCCACAACCACACCAGATCACCACGGTGATAAATCACTGGTCGATGGTGAATGTCGTAGCGTGCTTTCGTTTTGCCTTGCAATGCCAATGTGCGTAGTCGAGCTATGCGACGCGCCTCTTCGGCGAGGCAGAGAGCCTCGACGGCAGTGACGATGTCGTAATCACAGAAAGATAAGATTGTGTCGATTGTGTGCCGGGACGAACGTGCATAAAGCAAAAAGAAAGGGCTATAACCTGTAATCTCGTGCTTCGCGGTGTTGAACGCGTAAGTAATGAACGGGAGTACGTCATCCAAGTTCTTGCATGAGACATACATAGACAACTTGTTGATTATGGTGCGGTTGGTACGCTCCGTCAGCTCATTAGTTTGGGGCTGGTATGGTGTCCAGGGACGCACGTGGGATTCACACAAACGAAGTAGCTCGATCCTCCACAACATCCGCTGTGGATTGTCGTCCACAATCGCTGATAATCAGGCGTGGTGGGCCGTGTTGGAGAATGACGTACTGTAGCAAAAACGACGAGAATTCACTGGCAGTTGCGGAGGGGACGGCCGCGGTCTCGCAGTAGCGTGTGTGGTAGTCGACGCAAACAATTATCCATCTGTTGCCCTTAGCTGATTTTGGAAAGGGGCCCAGAAAGTCAATCCCCATTTGTTCGAAAGGAGCGCTTGGAGCTGGCATCGGCTATTAAAGACCAGCTGGACCAGTTGATGGACGTTTGTGACGCTGGCATTGCATGCAGCTGGCCACATAACTCTCAACGGACTTCTGCATGCATACCAGGCCAATAAAAGCGCTCTTTAGTCCGAAGAAGCATCTGCGCCAGACCTAAATGTCCAGATGTTGGGTCGTCGTGCATGACACTCATAACTGTTCGCAGGCTCTCCGGCACCACTAGTTTAAGGAAACACGCGCCACTGCTGGAGAGGTTCCTTTTGAACAACAGTCCATCACGCATACAGAAATGGCATGCAATAGTGGAAGTGGATGCAGCGGCGAATGGAGGTGGTAGTTGCGCATCCTTCCGCTGTTCTGCTCTGAAACTGGAATAGTCCGGGAATGTAGGCGACACAGACGCTACAAGCTGGTCAAGGTCATCGGATTCACAGTCCGTTGTGCTAAGTGGCATACGTGAAAGTGGCATACGTGAAAGACAGTCCGCGTCAGCATGTCGATGACCACTCTTGTAAGCGACGGTAAAACTGTCATCTTGTAGCCGGAGTGCCCAGCGCGCAAAACGGCCGCAAGGGTCACGAAGGTTGACGAGCCAACACAACGAGTAGTGGTCGGTTACGACTGCGAATGGGCGTCCGTACAGGTAAGACCTAAACCGCTCAATTGCAAATATCACCGCCAGGCATTCTTGTTCCGCGAGAGTGTAATTTTGCTCCGGCTTGCTTAGGGAGCAACTTGCGTATGCGATGACGTGTTCGCGGTCACCGTAACGTTGTACTGGGACAGCTCCAATACCTATGCCGCCAGCATCCATATGAAGCTCTGTCGGAGCAGAAGGACTGAAGTGCTCAAGGATGAGTCGTGACGTCAGCAAAAACTTCCATTGACTGAATGAAGAATCGTAATCCGGAGTCCACTCAAAGGAATTGTCTTTTCGTAAGAGGCATGTGAGAGGATACGCAACGTCGGCAAACTTCGGAATAAAGTGGCGAAAGTACGAACAAAGCCTCGGGAAACTACAAAGCTCTTTGACGGAATGCGGCGCATCGAACGCCTCAACTGCTGCTGTCTTCTGGGGGTCAGCGTGGATGCCATCCTTGTCAAATGGATGCCTGAGCAGAAGTGTCTGGCGGTCTCCGAAGTGGCATTTATTCGAGTTTAAAACTAGGCCAGCATTTCGGATGCGATTCAATAGAGTATCCATACGAGAGTTGTGTTCACTGAACATGCGGCCGAAGATGACGACGTCGTCGAAGTAGCACATACAAATGTTCCACTTCAAGCCACACAGAATGGTGTCCATAAACCTCTCGAACGTTGCCAGTGCATTGCATAGTCCAAATAACACCACGTTGAATTCAAAGAGCCCATAAGGGGTTACAAAGGCAGTCCTTTCCTTGTCCTCTGGGTGCATCGGAATTTGCCAATAACCGAATCGTGATTCTACGGATGAAAAGTAACAGGCTGAATATAAGCAGTCTATTGTGTCCTCTATACGGTGCAGCGGGTATACGTCCGTTTTATTCACGGCATTCAGTCGGCGATAGTCGAGACGAAATCTCCAAAATCCATTTTTCTTCTTATCAAGGATTCCCTTTGCTGCCCACGAACTGGCTGACTCTTGTACCACTTTCTTTTGCATCAAGTCCTGCACTTGCTCGTTGACAATTAGTCTTTCTGACGGGGAAACACGATATGGTTTTTGGCGAATCGGACTTGCCGCGCCAGTGTTGATGGTATCGCGCGTTCGAGACAGGGGGATAGGCATTACTTTGTCCTTCTGCGCAAAGTCAAATACCAAAACGTGCTTCAACAGCACATTCATTAAAGTTCGGCACTCGCTTGAGCTAAGCTATTTATTGTTGCCATAAGCGCCTCGTCCAAATTGTGACAACCAGTTCCAGCACGTTCTTTCGGCACGTCTGTGAGCTCGACCACTGATAAAGCCGCGTGTTCTTTGCTGACCGAAGCTAATTTCAAACCATTGGGTAGTGTCACGGGCTAAGAGGAACAGTTTACAGTCCATAGGCAAGTTCGTCCGCCATCGATCGACACCACACAATGGGGAACCAACTCATTCTTCTTCACGCAGTTTATCTGCATTGGGTCTACGCTCGCATCAGAGCTGTCAGAATCCGCGCCGCGACAAACAACATGAACACGTACGGTAGACAACGCAGGTATGAACTTATCGACTCAGTTTTAAAATTACAAAGAATAGAGCGATCCCATTGACTGATACCCTAATGCCTGGACCTAAGTTTCAATATTTCGAAATTCCTTCAAAAAGTTATCATAAAAATTTGAATATAACAAACTATCACAGCAAAATATCACGCATGGATAGTTGCACACAAAATTAAGTATGAGTAAGTAATCCAGCACATGATTGCACTTGCAAAATGACTTCCTAGAATGCAAGAAAACAAGCAACGCTAAAAAAGCATACCACAATAAGATGTGCAGTAAATACCCTATTTATTTTCATACTTCACCCACCTCCCACCTTGGTCCTTCAAAAAAAATTTTGTAGTGTATCTGTTAGTTTTATTTTACAAAATATCGACGCAGTAAATGTAAAAACTTAGCATGACAATGCTAAACAGTTTCAAGCACATGGGGGCCAACGTACATCCTGATGTCCCCAACGCCTATGAGTTTGCCCATGACCGTGCGCGAGGTATCGCTCACCGCGGCGGTCCCGGTGGATTCGCAGGCGGGGACGCCGGAAGATACAGGGACTCGCTACTCACATTCCACGAGATCATGACTCATTATCATCTATCTCGGAGGGCTTTTCCATTTCCTCATCCTAAACTCACGCGACCGCAATCATCGGCCTACAGGATGCTCCAAACGGGGTCTTTCCCTTCGCGAGGCAGGTTCAGTCATTTTTCGCCCAACATCGAGCCGCATTGTCCGGACTGCGGAGAGGCGTATTGCTCATTACCTCATATGCTGTGGCAATGTCCTGCGTTACGTGACGCAGAGTTCAACAAAGAAGAGGACTGGGAGGAAGCCCTTAACAGCGGCGACCTCTTGGTTCAACTTTGGGCTGTCCAGAGGGCCTGCGAGAGGGCGGAGGGCCACGGTCTCCCGGTCCCTACGTGGGAGCGGCCCGTGACTGCTACGGATTCCCCCTAAACGGGGCCGTTACAACGCAGTTCCTCAGGACCTGAATAAAGTTCTTTGTCTGTCTGTCTGTCTGTCTGTCTGTCTGTCCGTCTGTCTGTCTGTCTGTCTGTCTATTCACCATTTCACATGGTGGATGTCAGACGCACACGATGGTGTGTTATTCTCGGAACTCACCCAGACTGTTTTGATTTCACGGACCATTATCTTTCTGTCATGCACTGTGCTGAGGTATTAGCTGTGTTATGGAGAATGAGGCCTGAGGAACATAATATAGCCAGAACATTACTAAGGATGACAATTATTGGTGTAGTGGTCGCTTCCATGCTGCACAAAAGTTTCGACGGATCTGACGTACTTTGGGAATCGACGTCATGAGAAGCATGCGAAGCGAAGGTGACCGTGTTGTAACTTTTTGTTGAGTAGCACGTTAAGAAATGATGCTAAGTGTAATTACAAATGTTGCACGCATAGACAAATCGTAATGGACATGTGAAAGGCAGAGAAGAAAAAGGAAAGAAGACGAAGAGGCTTGGCAAGATCGCAGGCTCTTGTTCCGCAACTGTATTGAGTGCATGGCTAACTGTAACTCCTTTCATGTCTGTTTCTTCTCCGGGCCAGAGGCCTACCCTCTGGTCAGCCTCTGTTACCTCTCAGGATGTACACTTATAGTTGTTTCTTCGCAATGGAACCCGTAGCGTTCCTGTAGCTTTGGTGCCGACCACTGGTGGGTTTATCCGTATGAAGAATCCCAAGGCAATCCAAATGGAGCGTCGTGACATCACTCCCCACTCCCTACTGACAACAGTGGTTCGACAGTTTGGACGCGGGGGGATACTAGGCTGCTCACCAGACAGCTTGTATCCAAGACCTACTGAAGTGTACTACTTTTGCATCACATTTGGTGAGCTTTTTTATCCCACCTCATCTAGCTTGCTGCAAAGGATTGGTTCGGAGGGTACACGTAAGTTTAAGTCCAGCAGAAGTCTTGGACGTCTTTCCTCCAGCAGGTGTTAATTTGGTTTACCGCTGTACCACGCAAGAAAACAAACAGAAAGTTCTCACTGAAACCCTGATTGGCACATTTGCTGGAACGTATCACCCTTCGAAGATAAAGGCATGACCGCTTATCTATAGAGTCGAAGCTCTTGCTCCCCCTTCACTGTATAGTGCTAAACGGTGGCGCTTTGGACATAGTACTAAAGGTTGCGGGGCCTTATGCGGGGCCGGCCATAGTACTGCTGAGTGCCAATCAGACATGCTCTTTGTGCAAGGCAAATCACGCTGCCGACGATCCTAATTGCCCTGCAAGATCAAAGGAACATCAGACGCTTGAAGTAATTGAAAAGAGACGATGCTCTCGCAGAAAAGGAATGGCTGAAGTTCAGAGCAGAAATCAGGCTTATGCCGGCATAGCAGCTCGTCCGCCTTTTGCTATGGATGCATCACTTTATCAGTCCATTTCAGCTATGGTGGAAACGGCCGTAAAAACGTATTAGAAATATTTTTACTCAATCTGTCCGACTCACTGAATAATGATATAGATTCACAGTTGTCGCGCGTATTTGATCAAATACCTAAGCATATCCAACCATTTAGCACCTCAATCAAAAAGCGGAATCAAATCCCGGTTACGACAGCTGCATTTTCGATGGAGGTGAAAATGCTGTAGACCTGTGTGTTCAAATTAGGGTGCACGTTAAAAAACCCTAGGTGGTCTAAATTTCCGGAGCCCTCCACTACGGCGTCTCTCATAATCATATCGTGGTTTTGCGACGTTAACATTACATATTAATCAATTATTCAATCAATAAGCCTGCTGAACATAAGACAGATGCCTCTATCGATTATGAAGCAAGGCCTTCCCGATCTAACACAACTGAGCAGGAAAGTATATCTGATTCAGAGTCAATGAGTAGTCGGGATGTAGATATGGATGCTCACCTTCTGAAACGCACCAGATCACCTAGTAGTAAATTTTATAACTCTTCTCGCCCAACAACAAAAAATACTGTGAAGGAACCTTGGACTAAAGCGGACTTCATAAAATACAGTATTTTTGATCAAGCAGTTGCTACTGCTTGCTTGTCATCATAGGGTGCTTTTGAGTACTTCAGCGGAACTGCTGTTCAATTCACTCTGCAACTACAGACCTAATATACCTAATATAATAACAATCTCCAGACGTCATAATGTTAGAAGAAACTTGGCTCTCAGGTGATCGAAAATTCTATCCAAACAACTATGAGTGCTTTCGACTGGACAGAGACTCATGTGGTGGGTGATTATTTTTTTCACTTTATCGAAAGTTTGTACTTAGGCACAATTAGTTTAAAAACGAATATCACACAATTATGAAGTATTGGTTTCGGAAATTCACTTTCTCAGATGCGCGCCACTATCTACAGTCAACGACTACTTTCCACCTGGGATACGAGATGAAAGAGCCCTTCATGTAACTGAGTTTTTGCAGAAACAGTATACTACTTGCGGGAGACTTCCGTTCCCATCACGTGTCGAGCGATTACCACACTGATTCATCGGGACAACGATTATGGGACTGGGCTAATCAGAATAACCTTATTTGTTTAAATTCCAGAGTTCCCACATTCGTTCGATGTCATTCGAGGTCTTTCTTAGATTTCACATTTGCTAGCACAAATGTGACCACATCGTCTTCGGCTGTTCTTGATACAACAACAATTAGTAATCGCTGCCCCCTGGTATTTCAAGTCAGCATTCCTTTAGTGATGGTAGATCACCAGGTACAAAGTTTTGTAAACTACTCTAAATTTAAAAAGAACTTACAGTCAACGCTGTCTTCCTTGCCCCATATGAAAGCAAACTTGAAAGCTATGAGCCTTTGTTCCACCCTAAAGTGTACAATTAGAAAATCACAGTTCACTATATCTCCAACAAAGGGAAAATTTATATCTGCCTGATGGAATGCGGATTGCGCCAGGGATTATAGACGCCGCAACGCTGCATGGAAAAACTCCTCACCAACCAATGTCCGGCTAAGTGGAGAAATTATTTATTTGCTAAAGCTACCTTTAGGAGAACAGTTTCATTAGCGAAAGACGACTATGAAGAAAAATGTTATGGCTATTTATCCAAGAGCAGCAACAAGAAAGATCTATTCAGATTTATCTGCAATCGTTAAGCCGTTGCAGCGCCCATAAATATTGACTGAGTTATTCTTTCCCCACAGTAGTTGGAAGATATATTAGCTGAAATTGCATTAGGATTAGAGAAAAGATTTACATCGCAAATACAAATTAAGTTTGTGAAACCTTCATTCGGAAATCATTTGATTGAAGTAAGTAGAGATGAGCTTGCGCACGTCATTCGTCTTCTGCCAAACACAGGTCCTGGACCAGATGATTTGACTTCAGGAATTCCAATAATATTATTCGACATCTCTCCTGAAGACCTTTTTAGCGTTGTCAACCACTCAATTGCAAATAGTTGTATACGTCCTGACTGGAGACTCGCAAAAATAATACCATTTTTAAAAAGAGGGACAAGGATTGCGGATAGATAAAATTAGGCCAATATCTTTGAAATCACATGTTGTTTAGGTAATAGGAAGAATACTTTACATTAATATTAGGAAATTCTTAGCAGATAATGCAATACTCAGTATGTGCAAGATTGGATTTAGACTTTAAATGGTGGGCGCACGTTGACTTGGACGCTCGTATAAAGCTTGCTCGCCAAAGACGACAATATGCGGCCCTAGTAACCCTTGATTTAGGCAAGGCATATGATAGTGTCGAACATGCTATTCTTATCAATTTTCTAAACGACCGAAACTTCCCGCACTGTATAACAAACTGGATGTACGAATTTTTAAAAGACAGAAAATTTTATTGCTTCCATCGAGGTGCTTCAACACCGAAGTATAGCCAAACGAGAAGTGTTTCTCAAGGCTGTGTTCTATGGCAAATGCTATTCAACATTTTGTTAAGCTCAATACAACTGACTGATAAGGTACAAGCATATGTATATGCAGAAGATATTGCGTTTTTTGCATCTGACTGTGATATTCAGTTACAACAGTCAACTTTACAGTTTATTTGGCAACATTGGAACGCTCGTTTCAGGTAATTCATACGAAACTGAGCTTAACTAAAAGTGCTATAATTGTTTTTTCCATTGTACGTACCAGGTAATATTTCTCTTCAGTACCATCAAGGAATATTTCCCCAAGTTATATGTATTAAATATCTGGGTGTACTGTACAATCAAAAACTGATCTAGCGTCATCACATTGAACATAATAAAATTAAGGCTGCACGCGCTGTTTGAATGATAGGTAGGCTTGGCCAGCTCCGTTCAGGTATTTGCAGAGATACGCTGATCGAGATTTACCGCATGCACGTTCGTCCGATTCTCGACTTTGGATGTGTGCTATTTTCGTGTGGACCAGCATACACAATAAAACCCTTGATTCTCTTAGAGCGGGAAGATCTTCGATGTTGTTTAGGTGTGCGAAAACTACAGCCAACAATGTTTTGCATCAACAAGCTCGGATACCCACTCTTGCTTGCAGATTGCGTATTTTAACAGTTAAAACCTATTTAAATTTTCTGAAGCCACTTTAAGAAGGCGACAGTTTGTATTCTTTGCCTAGCCTGGTATTTTTTCAATGAGCATTGGCCCCGTGTATATATACCCCAAGTGCTATTTCTTCAGACACTTCTTGATGCTTTAAGTGCTAATATATTTGAGATAATACCATCTGAAAAACCAATCGGCCAAGTGCAATTGGAATTTCACGATATTTTCTTAACATAAACACTTGCCCTCTAAATATTTGATTGGCTTATTAGAAGAACAGTTGTCTCAATTAGGTACTAATATAGTTACTGCAACAGATGCATCTATGAGTAGTGAGAATGCAGGTGTGGGTATTTTTTTTATCTCATTATGCTGGTACTTTTAATTACGCCTCCGAGATTATACACCCATACTTGAAGCAGAATTAACGGCCGTTATACTAGCTCTTCGTTACCTTCGTGCGACTCATTCGACAGCTGTGATAGGGACTGACTCGTAGTCCGTGTGTGCATTTTTATCATCGTCTTCAGCACAAGCAGTACTGGGAACTTTAAATGATTAATCCCAGCAAGCATTCTTCTAGTGCGAATGATATGGGGGTCAGGCCATTGTAGTATACTTATAAATGAGATATCTGACCAACTTGCGCGAGAATCCCTTGATCTTCCGATTATGCCAATTAGGCCTTTTAATGCTTATGTAGCAGCAGCGAGGTTAATAAAACTTCCCTTCTTGAAGACTCATCAAAATTTACGATACAGAAGCTACACTTTTCGCACCTGCACTTTGCATGGAATAATAAATGATTATGCACGCGTAAACTGCAAGTCTCCATACAAAATTACGCTGCCGTGTACCACCTCTTAATTTCTACTTGAGCAGGTCTGGTTTGGTTCCATCCCCTCTGTGCTCAAGCTGTAATGAACCCGAAAATGTCGACCATCTTCTTCTCACATGCCATCGTTTTAAAAACGAAAGAAAAGTTGTTTCAAGATTTTATTTAAAAAATTGGCCCACAATGCATGTTACACTGCAAATGTCGTCGAAAAACAATAGTCTTGCAACTGGAGAGAGTAAACAAAATGTTTATTTGATGTTCTGCGCAAATAAATCGGTGAATGATATTCTGGAGGGGCTGCTTTAGAGTGCCTCGAGCGTGCAGCAGAGGCAAACGAGCGCATCGAGGCACGTTAGGCACGAGCGCCATCTGGCAGCTATTTTCGAAAACGAAGACGTGCGCTCCCACGAAGAAAGATGCGCGCCTGTCTCGGAAGTGATAAGGTGTAGAACGCAAAGCGTTGGGTAGGTGCCACCACCGTGTCGTCTTATCGAAGCGTTGGAAACACTTACCTTTTCGAGCATCGCGTCGCACTCCCAGCGCAGCGCATTGAACGCTACAGTCCTTATAGTTACTTGTGTGTGCATCTTCTAGTAAAACGCACACATAGAACACATGACGTGTTGTTATGGTGCCTCAGAATTGCGCAATAATTGCTTTTTAGTTGACAATTGCACAACTGTGAACGCTGAATACTGAGCAATATTGGTGGGCACTGCGGATGGGGTCGGCCGTTTGGTGCCGTTGGAGGTACCGTTAAGGGCGGACAAACAGACAAAGATACAGAAAGACATACATACATACATACATACATACATACATACATACATACATACATACATACATACATACATACATACATACATACATACATACATACATACATACATACAGACAGACAGACAGACAGACAGACAGACAGACAGACAGACAGACAGACCAAAATTTTTCTCTCGAAGGTCCCCAAGAAAACTATCGTCTTTGAAAGCTACAAATATCACGTACTGCTGCTAATCCTTTTTTTTCGTTTCGGGCTGCTTCACTAGGATTCACCTAGAAGAACATCTGCGGGGCTCTCTGCGAATTTATATGTAATACAAAACGATTACCTTGCTGAGCCATTGATCAGCTCTCGCTTTTTACTGGCCAATCTAACAGTTCACACTTAAATAATAACTGACTTAACCTTCAGAAAACTTTCTTATAACGATGACACCTAAGCTATTCCAAAAATTCTATTATTTGTTTTCTTTCATTTTGTTCACATTGTGCTAAAATAATTCCACCAAGTCAAAACAAAGTAATTCTATTTCTCTAGCCTGGATAATCTTAAGGTATTGACTTATATTAGCCGCCAGCTTCTCGACAAATCCCCTTTAGTGGGTGAGAGTTACGAAAAAGGATCAAGCAAGTAAGCAAGATCGCAGTGCGCTACCGCGAACGACCGTCGCTCATCTCTTGTAATAAAACCATTTCATCACAACTCACTGTAACAGTTGTGGAGGATGTGCTGGGTAGTTGACACCAGAAGACGGAGGTTTAATGGCAAGCACTTCGACGGAGCCGTCGCCTTGCTGGACTTCCACCGAATCCATCTGGACGGGACATGTCCCACAACGCAGATGAACATCGACCCCTCTGAACTTCAGTGCCACCCAATCTGGCTCCACAACTGAGAGATGCTCGTACCTTCACAGGCAGACCAGATGAAGATGTTTAGTTTTTTCTCATTCAATTTAAATGAGTAAGCACCGCCAACAAATAGGATGCTGCTTCTCAGCTTTCATTCGTCGCGTTCTTTCTGACGGAGATTGCGTTAGTGCGGTACGAGAATCGCGAGGAATTCGTTTCTCAGATTAAAGAGCGTTCCGGCGACCCCACAACGAAAAAGAAACGAGCAGAACAGACGCTAATCGAATGCGTGCAAGTGCCAGACAAACCTTGCTTGGCCTACATTGACGAAGTTATAGAGCTATGTAGGATCAATGACTCCGGCATGTCTGAAAAAGACAAAGTAGGGCACATTCAAAAGGAATCGTCGAGGATGGTTACAGTACCTTCATCGCGAAAGCACCCTGACACCTGTCGCCGATGTCATTCACCATTGCTGCACTTTTGAGCAACTGAAGACAAGGCACATCACGCCAAAGTTCGACAAGCTAGCCAGTGTGATGACGGTCGCAGTATAGAGAACAACCAGCCGCTTGATCTTGCGTCAACAATCCGGCAAATAGTACGTGAGGAACTCGGCCTGTTCGCGCATTGGGGCACACCACCCAAGCACTCATCCTCTTTACCTGCCACCAGAGTTCGAGTGAAGCGTTGCTTCATTCTCTTCCCACCGAGTGGCGGAGGACACCGAGTGGCGGAGGGCACCGAGTGGCGGAGGGCATGCCGCGCCTCGGTATCAGACACGTTTCTGCGATAGAGGCCCTGCCTATGACGCTCGATCACGACGAAAACAGCCGCATTCTTATGCTCACGACTCTGAGCCGAACTACGTCCCACTGCGGCAAGGACAGCACCGACCCTACTACAAACGATGACACTTACGACCAATACAATGGATTCCAGAGAGTGACAGAAACCCGCTATTCTCGTGATAACGAACTTCCTCGCCGGCAGCAGCGGCCTAGGATTTGTTCCGTCGAATATCGTATAAACCGCGACCCTCCCGGGTGCTACAACTGTGGTTTCACTGGGAATATCGCTCGTTATTGCCGCCAACAACGCCGCCAATCACGAAGGACACCAGCCATGTCTTCGCGACCAAGACTCGGTGTTTCATATGACCTGCAGACGGCTAACTTGTTTCCAAGAAACTGTTTTTTACGTGATACCAGACACGGCGATTCGCCAGCATCCGAACGGAGTTTGACACCACCATTCAACCGCTCTCGTCACTCGCCGTCTTCTCTGCGTCGTTCTTCCTCTCCGCCGCCGGGAAACTAGCACTTGTGGCCAATGGAGGTGAGGTCACTGGACGGTCTTCTCAAAATATGCCTCTGCCTGTTGTTTTGCTCAAAAACAAAGTGAATGTGTTGATAGATGAAATACCGACGATGACGTTAGTTGACACTGAGGCGACGATGTCTGTGATGAGCCTCGCCTTTAGAAACCACTTAGGTCGCAAAGTCCTGTTTTCATGAAACGACACCATTACCTCTCGTGGTGTAGGTGGCGAGTGGTGATGTTTTGTCAGTGTTTTATTGGCTGGGAAAGTATTTGTATCCGAATTTCTGGCTCTGTCTCGTTGTACTCGCGACGTCATTTTTGGTATCGATTTTCTGGAGCAATGCGGTGCTTGCGTCGGCTGTGGTAGTGGGGAAATATTAATAAATAGTTTGTTTCTACCGTCGCTTCCCGAAGAAAACCACCGTGGTGAAGACAGGAACACACATAGTGTGATTGATGAAGTCCTAGCATCATCTTGGTGCCTGACACCCGTTCGAGTCTCTTCTCCAGCAGTTGACGCTGCTTGTGTTGACCTTGTAGTGGGGCCGCTGCGCAAGAACTGCTCTGAGAAGAACATACTTGTGCCCTGTTCTGTTGTGTGCGTGACAAAAGGAGTAGCCACATTGTGAGCACTGAATTGCTCTGCCACTCTGGTTGTGTTGCCTCGTGAGATGTAGATACCTCTATTCGATGGACCTCATGGAGCTGCAGCTCGATAGCGGCCCTAGTTACGGACCGAACCACCTCTTTGTCTCCTTGCGAAATATGCCGTGATAAAGATCTGATATTCGGTATGATCAGCAAGGCTCTCAGTACAACAGAACGACAAGCGCTCGTACAGGTCCTTTCCCGGAGTGTTGTTGCTTTTGACTTCAAACATAGAGATGCACCCTTTCAGTTATCCTTGTCCCGCCCTCGTCACAGAAAACACTGGCTCTGCACACCCAATCCGCGAAAAGCCTTATCAAGTTTCATCCTCTAAGCGCAAAGTTATCACCGAACAAGTAAAGGACATGCTGAAAAAAGGTGTCGTGCAAGAGCCGTCCAGCCCTTGGACAGACCTGGTAATTTTTGTCAGGAAAAAGAATGGTTCGTGGTGATTCTGCGTAGATTAAAGTTGTCTAAAAACTGTGACGAAGATGTACATCTCTTGCATGCCGCCTCCTATTTTTGAAGGCTTGATTTGCAATCTGGTTATTGGCAAATACATATGGAATCCGGTGACAAGGAAAATACTGCTTTCGTAACTCCAGATGGCCTATTTGAAATTAATGTCATGTCTTTTGGCCCTTGTAATGCTCTTGCCACCATTGAAAGATATATGGACATAGTATTAGGTGGTCTAAATTGGGAGATATGCATGTGCTACCTTGACGATGTTGTGATCTTTAGCCGCATGTTTAACGAACATAACAACCATCTCAGTGTTGTTCCCGACTGTATATAAGTATCCGGGCTGGTTCTGAATTCGAAAAAAATGTTGCTTTGGCGAACGTCAAACTCTGGTGCTGGGGCACTTAGTCGACGATGATGGCGTGAGACCCGATCCTCGCAAGATAGAAGTAGCGAGCTCTTTTAAACCACCGCAGTCCACACGAGAACTCCTGTGCCCATATTTCTGTCCTTTTGTTCCATGATTTGCAGAGATCATGTACCCGCTGACAAGCATCTTGCGACAGGATGCGACCTTCAACTGAACACCAGAGTGTGATGCCACATTCTGCCAACTTAAGTTTGTACTGACGTCAGCACCACTGTTGCGTCACTTCAATTCATCTTGCCCGACTGAGGTCCACACTTACGCTAGTGGTATCGGCGTAGAAGCGGTGCTTGGGCAACGTCACAGTGGCGCAGAGCAAGTCGTGGCGTATGCCAGCCATTGCCTGAGCGAATCTGAACGCAATTACACAGTTACGGAACAGGAACTTCAGGCAGCTGTTTTCGCCGTAAGAAAGTTTCGTTGTTATTTTTACGGGAGGCCATATAAGGAAATTACCGATCATCATTCGTTATGCTGGTTGGTCGGTCTGCGTAATCCCTCTGACCGCATCGCACGTTGGGCGCTGCGACTTCAGGAATACGACTTTACGATGTCGTACAAGAGTGGCCGTCGTCACGCTGACGCAGACTGCTTCTCCCAGTTTTCTCACGTGACTAATGACTGTGATGCTGCGAATTTCGACGACTGCCTTGCTGCCGTTGCAAGCACGTTACCTGATACGTTTGAACTCCGGAGAGAACAACGCAAAGATCTCAACCTGGATGCTCTTTTTGCCGCCACCCGTACCTCCCAACACAGTGGTCGCTTTACGGTAAGAGACAAGTTGCTCTATAACTACTCCAGACCTGGAGCACGTTTTCCGTTAGTTGTTCCCGAGAGCTTTCGTTCTGATGTTCTACGTGCAATGCATGACGATGCGACATCCGGTCACTTAGGCTTCATACAAACGCTCAACCACACGCTGGAATGCTTTTACTGGCCCAAGATGTACGAAACAATGAAGCTTTACGTCACTAGCTGTGAGACGTGCCAACGTCACAAGCGCCCGGCCACCGCAACACCAGGTCACCATCAGCCATTAACACCACCCAGCATGCCTTTTGAACATGTAGGACTTGAAATGATGGGTCCCTTTCCGTTATCTAACAATAACAACCGTTGGATAATCATCTGCGTGCACAATCTTACGCAAAATGCCGAAACCACAGCCATTGCCTCTTGTACTGCTGCTGCTTCCGTGGCAGCCTTCTTGCTCCAATCAGTGGTCCTTCGCAATGGCCCACCACGTGTTATTATCAGCGACCGTGGCCACAAACCAGTTCACTGCGGATGCTGTTGAAGAATTAATTCGCATGTGCACGACACAGTCACGTCATTCCACGCCGTATCATCCGCGGACAAATGACCTCGTCGAACGAACAGAACGCTGATCAACAGGCTTGCCATGTACGTTTCCTCCAATCACAAGAACTGGGATAACGCACTGCCTTTTATCACGTACACGTACAACACGGCAAAACATGCAACAAAAAACTTTAGCCCATTTTATTTGTTGTACGACAGGTTGCCTCTCCGCCCTCTGGACACATTCTTACCCTTCATTCTAAACAAGGACGATTCTGTATCGAACACCTTGTACCTCGCGAGAAAAGCCCGCCGAATCCCTCGTCTTCGGACTCTGGCCTCTCAACGTCGTTCGAAGGAACGGTGCGTCAACCGTCACGAACCAGTATCATTCAAAAAATGTGACTTGGTGTTACTTTGGACACCAAAATGCAAGCATGGACTGCGTCAAAACCTTCTGCCACGATATTCAGGCTTATTTGTTGTTCTGAAGCATCTCAGCCAGCTCGCCCACGTAATAGCTCGTCTTTTGTCCAATGGTCGACGATCAAGCAAAACTCAGCTCACTCACATTGCTCGTCTAAAACCTGCCCACTCACGTTGCTCGTCTACCCTCCTTGTGCATCAGACCTCGCCCGATGGGCTTCGTCTGCAAGCGGGAGATTGTAACGGACATGTGAAAGGCAGAGAAGAGAAAGGAAGGAAGACGAATAGTCTTGACAAGATCGTAATGCCCTACCGCGAACGACCATCACTCACCTCTTTTAAATAAAAACATTTCATCACAACTAGCTGTAACAATATGTTGAACAGTCGCATAAGTATATATAGCCAGCTGCTTGCACTTGCGCAGTGATGCCAACAGGAACATCAATATTTAATACTATAAGCGATAAGCTGATGTGAAGCATTGGTGGTCGTGAGGATGGTAGTCCTGGACACTGGTACAATAATAATTTTGAGTGGCTGTTACCTCACTACAAGTGACGTTAACTCGACTTGACGGCTGTGTCCAAGGAGTGCATATGTAAAGCTTATAAAACTGAATAGACAGCGCTGCAACCACAACTGACGTTTGATGAAAATTATGGTCTATTTCAAAAGGAGCTCATATGCCTCGCGTGCCTCTTTGGTGGAATACTTGACGGCCACGCAGAATGCTGGGGTTCAGTTCTTGCTGGGTCTCTATCATTTATTCTTTGCTTTTCTCGGGTCAACACTGCCTATGTAAGCTTTTTCTTAATGCCCACGTGCTGAAATTACCCATGTGTGCTGTCACTGGCCCTGGGTCGTGCAGTCGCCGTTTCTTGGTAGAATGTGTGTGAGAGAGAGAGAGCGAAAAGGAATATCAGAAAGGTAGAGAGGGTGATTAAAATAAGTCAAGGTTGCTACCCTACATGGGGGAAGAGGAAAATGAGAAAGTAGGGGAGAGAGAGAGAGAGATAAAAAGGAGAAGAGGCAAAGTGTGAATAACCAGTGGAACTTAGCTGCAGACCAGTGACACATACTAGACTACCGGTATGCTCCACTGTGCCCCGCTGCGTTCGTCTAGGGGCTAAAGTACTCGACTGCTGACCCGCAAGTCACGCGATCGAATCCCAGCTGCGGCAGCTGCATTTCCGATGGAGGCGGGAATGTTGCAGGCACGTGTGTTTATATTTGGGTGCAAGTTAAAGAACCCCAGGTGGTCGAAATTTTCGGAGCCCTCCACTATGGCGTCTCTCATAGTCATAATAATATTTATTTATTTATTAAGTACCTGCTTCGCCATAAGGCACTACAGCAGGGAGGTTACAGTACATATGATCAAACACATAAAACCATTAATAAATCATGGCAAAAAATCATCACCTCAATCAATAGAGACTATTTCCTGTGGCAGAGTGTTCAATTCTCTTATAGTGCACACAAAGAAAGAGTAGCGAAAAGCGTCCCCCCAAAATGAATCTCGCGTATTTTTAATTGATGATCGCGTTTTTGAGAAACATAGTTGGCTGGTTGAAAATACAACTGCCTGATGATCCCTGTTCTAGAATGATAAATTCTATGAAAGAACTTTAATCTGAGGTTTCAACGACAGTTTTCAAGGAGATCCCAATTTAATGGTTTTCTGCTGTCTGTCACACTAAGCATCCTGTCGTAATTTCTAAGGACAAATCGAATTGTTCTACTCTGCACGTTTTCAAACTTATCTGAAAGTTCCTTAGTATATGGGTCCCAGCAGACGCACGCATACTCCAGTATACTACGGACGTGTGTAAACAGAGCTGCTCTCTAAGTTTTTGAGGGAAAGTACTGAAGTTACGTTTCAGAAAACCTAATGTTCCTAGCACCCCGTTCGTAACGTAAGTGACATGTTTATTCCAATTCAACTCAGAAGTGAAAAATATGCCTAAATATTTATATTTCATGACATGTTGAAGAATAACGTTATTAGTCGTGTAATGATTTCTGCAGTGCGAGAGTTTCCTGGTTGTAATGAAAATATTCATTATCGGGTCTTAGGTTCGTCAAAGCTTGTTTTGCATGTCGTGTGAGGAGAAACGGACGTTGAGATGACGCGGTAACAACACACACCATGCTCATGACAGAGCACCAAAGAAAAAAAATAGAACACACAACCAGAAAAACCATGAAGGCGAATAATTAAAAAAAAAACTGTCTCATTGAACTATAAACCCAATAAACGCGAGTTCAAGGCAGAGAGTTCCAAAACCTCACAATGAGATACGGAGCCCGAGGAACGCCGAGGTGCAGGGCAGGAGGCGGCGACAGGCGATCGGGAGCGGGATGCGTCTCGATGTGCGACGCTATGATGACGACGGCGTTTGACGGCGTGGGTGCGACTACAGAGCAGTCAACTCGCATCGGAGACGCGATGCTCCATGTGGGGAATGGCCAGCTCGCCCAGAGAATTGCTTGCGTTGAGACGCGATGCTCGGCGCAACCGTGAACATTAGCCAGGCCACGTCCGTCGCTGTGTTGAACGGCTGACCGTGAGGACGCCTCGCCGAGATCTGCGATGCCCTCGGCAAGGAAGAGAACAGCAGGCCAGGCCACGGCCCGAAGTGCAGTACTCGTGCTGGCAACGCCACCCCAGCTGGTAGTTGGACGGGAGTAGCGTGGACACCCGCGTTCCCTGGCCGGAACCTGGATCGCCTGCGTCCGACGCTTCAGCCCGCTGTCTTCGTCTGCCGCTGCTTTGGCTCGTCCCCAACCACAAAGATTACCGTCACGTAATGGTCACACGTGGCCTAATTGTGGCACGCCACCTCTATGGGCCACCACAGGTCATCAGCTGATTGGCTGATTTCACGCGCACTGTTGGCTCGAAATCCCACGCACCTTGCCGCGCACTTTTGTCGTTGTCATCGTTTTTCTCGAATCCTCACAATAACCCCCCAAACAATAAAGTTGTTTCCACAAAACAACTTTTCTCACACAACAAAGTGATGAGGGAAAGAAAAACATGCAACTTCCAACAATATCCGTTGATGGCACTAATGGAAAAGCCAATCTGTTTTTACAATGATACAGTCCAGAAGAATGATCATGCTGGAGATGATTCCCAGCATGATCTACCGCTGTGAGATTGCCAACTGTAGTGACGCCAGCCCAATAGTTTTTTCGTACTAACCTTAGAAGGCTCACACGTGCCTGCAGGCAGCACTGCTATACTGTCTGTAAGCATGTCCAACGCTGCTGCGCCACAACCACGCTACCCTCACTGTCACGTAACCTCAATGCTCCTGTCCCCCCCGTTCGCTTGCACGTAACTGCTTCCACAACCAAGTGATTTCTTCCTCGGCGAAATTATTACTCTGTTCTACACTGAACAGTGCAACTTTTTTCGGGTCAATCTCTCGGCCACGGCACAAAAACAGGTGAGGCTCTTAAAAATACTTAAAACAAGAGCTTAATCCTGGCAGGCTTGCCATATATTGTAATGGAAATATTCTATATCGTGGCTAAGGTTCGTCAAAGGTTGTTTTGCGTGTCGTGCTAGGAGAAACGGACTTTGAGATGACGTGGTAACAACACACACCCCGTTTCTGATAGAGCACGAAAGAAAAAAAAAACTTCTCGGTAAATCCACGAGGTGAATGATGATGAGATTGGGAGAAGCTCCTGGAAGTAATGCCGGGAAATTTTCTTCCGTTAATTTGCCTGGTGACATGCGCACTTCCTCGCCGCTTCCCATTGTCGAACGTTTTCAAGATCTGCTTCGTGACATTGACGAGCTGCCTAGGCCTCTCGCTCCCGTACGGAAGGATCTTGCTGACGCTGACGTGCCGCTACAGCTTCTTGTTCACGTACGGCGGAATCTTGCCGACGCTGCCTTGTTGATGTGGCTTTTTGTTCCCGTACAGCAGGATCTTGCTGACGCTGACGTGCCGCTGCAGCTTCTTGTTCACGTATGGCGGGATCTTGCTGACGCTGCCTTGCTGATGTGGCTACCTGTTCCCGTACAGCAGGATCTTAACGGTGACGTCGCGCAGCTTCCCGGCGCGCTTCTGTCTCGCGTGCTCTCACTTCAGGGTCCTGTCTGCGAGCGCGTGCCGCTGCTTCCCTGTGCGCCCGACTTTCGGCATCCTTATCCATACGAGCACACACCGACGGCAATGAGCATCGGCAACTACAAAGCTGTATCGATATGGTTTCAATTATAAAACCATTGCTTGAGAAAACACCTGGCGTCTTTCGTTGCAGCTGTCGTCTTCTTTTTGTTCTGCTTTAGAAACATCTGGCGTCTTTTCGTTTGACTTTTGTAAAACATCAGGCGCATTTGTTAGTTTATTTCATCAATCAACGGCGTCTTGAACAAAACTTTTTTATTGTTCTGTTCTGTTGTAACTGTTTTGCTGTGGAGAGGTTGAGGTGCATATTGCCTCGGCTACTCTATATCACAAAGTTCTGCAGCGAAAAAGAAAGAATAATACAGAACGTTACCCAAAAATTAACAATACGGAAAAGAAAAAAAAACACAATAGCACACTGAAACCAGTTCAAATATCATGCCAATACACAGTTTTCTTAGAGCAGTTCACACAGTCATAAACTATTTACACACACACCTTACTATTCTACTCTCAATATGTACATGACCAAATTTAGATATACCCATCTCTGGCTGTGTACAATAGGCGCTTGTCCAGTCCGGTCTGCACTAAAAAGTCTGTCAGGAAGATCATTGGCTTTTTCTGGAGATGCATCTCAGGCCATCGTCCAAGTAATTTGTTTTGTTTGAGGGGCGTCTGTCCAAACTTGCTAAATTGTTATTTAATTTTTCTCTTTTTCGCGTAACTAACGCACTCCAAAAGAATATAGCGAACATTTTCTTCTGCATGACCACAATGGCATTCCGGTGAGTTGGATCGATGTATCTTGTGCAGAAAGCTGTTTGTGTATGCTACTTCCAATCGAAGTCGGTGTATTAATGTCTCTAGGTGTCGTGGAAGGTCTGTCGCTATAGAAAATTTTCTGTGTGGATCAACTTCATAAAGTATCGTTTCCTTTGATTTAGGGCGCTCAAACCACTTCTGCATCGAGCAATGGTTAGCTCTAGCGTTATAAAATGTCGAATATCCACCCCAGACATAGGGATTGCGCAATCCCGTCCTTCCTTCAATGCTTTTTTCGCGAGGCTATCAGCCTCTTCATTTCCTTTTATTCCAATGTGGCTGAGTATCCATTGGAATACGATGTTGTGACCCTGCGATGAGGCATATTCCACAGTTTCTGCAATACATCGTGCTTATTCACGCACAGGCGGAATCTCACCAGGCACTAAATTGTAGGCAAACAATGGTTGCTAGTGGGAATCAGAGACGGAGAAGTTGGCTTTTAACACTTCTACTAACGTTTCCTATTGGAACATGCCAAAGGCTGCTAATGGGGAATGAGCAACAGCCGAATTCGGCTTCTATTGAACGCCCACGCTGTGGATTTTTTATTGTTCAACAACGCACAGGAGAAATCTCCCAACGGCACCACCTTGGAGGTCAAAGCGCAAGACTAGTTAAACACTACGACTACGACTACGAGAGACGAACGGGTGCCGCTATAAGGAGCTTCGCCCTTAATAGAACACAGAACCAGATTGATTGATTGATTGATTGATTGATTGATTGATTGATATGTGGGGTTTAACGTCCCAAAACCACCATATAATTATGAGAGATGCCGTAGTAGAGGGCTCCGGAAATTTCGACCACCTGTGGTTCTTTAACGTGCACCCAAATCGGACCACACAGGCCTACAACATTTCTGCGTCCATCGGAAATGCAGCCGCTGCCGCCGGGATTCGAACCCGCGACCCGCGGGTCAGCAGCCGAGTACCTGAGCCACTAGACTACCGCGTCGGGGCAACACAGAACCAGGAAAACCGCGAAGGCGAATAAGTGACACAACTGTCCCATCGAACCAGAAACCCAAATGAACGCGAGTTCAAGGCGGAGAGTTCCAAAACCTCACAATGAGATATGGGGCCTGACGAATGCCGAGGTGCAGGGCAGGAGGCAGCGACAGGCGATCGGGAGCGGGATGCTTCTAGATGTGCGACGTTATGACGACGGCGTTTGACGGTGTGGGTGCGACTACAGAGCAGTCAACTCGCATCGGAGACGCGATGCTCCATGCGGGGAATGGCCAGCTCGCCCAGAGAATTGCTGCGTCGAGACGCGATGCTCGGCGCAACCTTGACCATTAGCCAGGCCACGTCCATCGCTGTGCTGAACGGCTGACCGTGGGGACGCCTCGCCGAGATCTGCAATGCCCTCGGCAAGGAAGAGAATAACAGGCCAGGCCGCGCCCCGAGATGCAGTACTCGTGCCGGCAACGGCACCCCAGCTGGTAGTTGGATGGCAGTAGCATGGACAGCCGCGTTCCCTTGCGAGAACTTGGATCGCCTGCGTCCATCGCTTCGGCCCGCGGTCTTCCGTGTGCCACTGTTTCGGCTCGTCTCCAGCAACGAAGCTTACCGTCGCGTAATGGTCACACGTGGCCCAATTGTGGCGCGCCACCTCTATGGGCCACCACACATCATAAGCTGTGTGGCTGACCTCACGCGCACAGTTGGCTCAAAATCACACGCGCCTTGTCCCACACTTTCGTCGTTGTCGTCATTTTTCTCGAATACTCACCCTGGTATAGGTGACGTGGACGCTTTTTTTCACATTCAACGACATTTTTCATTTTTCACACCATGCGGCAATTAAATCTAAATCATTTTGCAGTGCTTGTTTGCCAAGGTCACTATTGATGGCCTTCTGCAACCATTGGCCTGATCTGCAAACATTCTAAATGATGATGTGATACCAAAAGTGTTGTCATTTAACACCAAAAAAATAAAAGCGGATCTAAGAGTGATCCCTGTGGTACACCAGAGGTCACAGCAACATATGTAGAGAAACAACCGTTCAGAGCCACAGAAATCTGCCTTGAGTGAAGATACTCAGCTATCCAAGCAATAACCCTATCATCCAGTTTGTAATGTCTAAGTTTAGCGATCAAGAGTCTATGCGTAACAACGCCAAAAGCTTTTCTGAAACCCAGAAATATACAGTCAACACTTTGCTGCTTGTCGACAGCTGAGGCAAGGTCATCAGTAAATTCTACCAATTGCGTCGTACAAGAAAAGCCCTGCCGGAACTCATGCTGACTAGGATGAAGAAGGTTATTGCAACAAGGTGAGACATGATGCTGCTATAAATCCCATGTTCCAGAACTTTGCACACAATACTAGTTAACAACACTGACCTATAATTCTCAACTCTAGTCCCTCTGCCCACTTTTATGGATTGGTACCACGCGGGCCGACTTCCAGTTCCCAGGAACAATGCCGTCATTCAAAGAATTTCGAAATAAATGACAAAAGTATAAACACAGAGTGCCCGAAGAGTTAATAAGAAACGACGCCGGAATATTGTCACGATGAGTCACAAGTACTGGGGGATTTATTAAACCACCAGGTAGCTAGCACTAGGACGATGCGTCAGTCGTGGCTGGCTCTCGAGCAAAGAAGAACGCGATCTTCTTTTTTCCTCTAGATTTTGAGCCGCTCTTGCTGTCAACCCACTACGTGCTGGCGGCAATATCATCCGGACCACTCACTTTCATGTGTTTCAAGCCTTGCAATAATCTCTCGACTCTCGTCGCACTAAACACATCTCAAACATTTTGTCGACTTGGACAGAAATATCATTAATTGTAACTGCACTAACATGTCAAAATAAGACTGAAATACCGATGAAAAGTAATTAACAAAAAGTTCAACCTTACTCAGTTCATCATTATTAATTCGGTAGGACCAGTGCAATGGTGGAACAGAAGTGCCCTCCTTACCGTTTCTTTTAACGTATTTCCGAAATTCTTTCAGATTGTCTACCAGCCTCTGGCGTAAGCGAGCGAAGTATGTTTGTTTGGCTGATCCTGCTAGCTTTCTAAAATTGCGCTTTAACTCTGCTAACTGTGTGTAGCGACTATCAGATTTCTGAGTCTTGCTAAGCCAATAGATTCTTCTGATTTTTCCTAATAAAGAACTGAGTTGCCTGTTAAACCATGGTTTATTTTTTGAACTCTTAGAAGAGAGTGTTCGAACGGGAAAAATTTAACACGCAGTTCAAAAAGCTTTTCTTTAAGTACTCCCCACAACTTTTCCCCGTTTAACTCATCTGCCTATGTGTCAAAAGTAGGAAAGTAAGAGTCAAGAACTAGCGTCTTTCATAATCATATGGTGGTTTTGAGACGTTAAACCCAACAAAAAAATGAATCAAATCAAGATTCAAGAACTAGATTTAGTGTAGCTTAGTTAGCCGTGTTATTGCATACACTGTTCTAAGGGCTTTTTTCGATACAAACGCATTTCGAAATGTAGCGTCCGCTACAATAACCCTATGATCACTTATGCCAGGCAAAGCACATATATCTGAAATAACGTTCGGCGCATCACGAACCAACAAATCAAGCACGTTACCAGTATCATCATTACTGGAAGGATCTCTTACTAACTGATGCAGACAGTTTTCGTTCATAAATTCAAAGAAGGCTTTGTTTAAACCACCTGTTGTACCACCTGCGAGACAATTAACTGACCCCCAGTCCAAACCGGGAAGGTGAAAATCTCCTCCCAGTATAATGTGATCACACTGAACCGTCTTAAGAAGAGTAGTCAATTGAGCAAACTGCTGACAAGAAGCACCGGGTGGTCGATAATGAGAGCCAATGAGAAAACATTGACCATTATCAGCCCGCAACTTGCAAAATGCACATTCGCATTCTAAAGCACAATCAAATCGAACACAAGGCAAGTCTGATCGTACAAGAATAAATACACTACCGCCCCTAGATTCACGGTCCCGCCTAAAACAGTGATACCCAACGGAGAACAATTCTCTATCAAGGATAGTGGCATCGAGCCATGATTCAGTGCCTAGTACAACTGCAGGCTGAACAGACCTTAACAGCAAGTGAAAGTCGTCAACCTTACTTCTAAGACTTCTGCAATTGACGTTTTGTAGTCTTAGTTAATGCGTCACAGAAGACTGCAACGATGGTCATATTTGAATTTCGTCCCCTGTGGTGCTGTCAATACGATATTGTTTATCACCCAGATATAGGGTATCAATTCTTAAAACGGATTTCTCGCCTTCCTTCCTATTATCTTTTGCGTATGCCGAAAGCTTTTTTCTTTTTTCACAAACTGTACGTGAAAAATCTTCAGATATGCCATGTGCAGTCCCGTTCAAGTTATCCGCTTGCGTCAAGACTTGCTGTCGCGTTTTAAAGGAAGCAAATTTGTCTATTACTGGTCGCGTTTTATTTGCATTGTATGGCCCTATTCTATGCGCACGCTCTATGTTCACAAAAGTGAGCCAAAGTTTTGTGCCGCACAGATTAAGGATTAGCTCCTCAGCCTGAGCATTAGTCTCGCCTGCCGCTGAGTCCTCTATCCCGTAGAAGAGCAAATTCTCACGCCTTTGCTGATTTTCAAGGTCTTCTACCTTCCGAAGAACAAAGGACATCGCACCTTGTTCCTCTTTCCGTTTTTCCTTTATTTTACGTTTCCGTTTTTCCTTTATTTTTACATTTCTTTCTCTTCTCTTATACACTTCCCCCCTCTTGCCTCGCAACGCCTACAGTCGCTACCTCTTCTCTGTGCACTAGGCATCTGTCCCATCCATCGAGGAAAGAAAGCTGAAAGCTGGAAGATGCCCTCACAATGCTAGCTGCAGAGCGATAAGTGTGATGGAAGTGCTCATGCTTTTGCAAGGGGGTTGTGTGATTCCGTGGTCACACCATCGTCTCGTATTGTGGGCATCACACTCGTATGGTCGCGTTGGTGAGGGCCGGCTCGAGTTTTAAACTGATTTCTTTTGCAGCTGTTGCTTATTATATACGATGAAATGTGTTGGACGCCTACAGTGAGCGCTCATGTTCACGCTTGCGAGTTCAGTTTATGTCGCTTGTGGTCGAAAGCCGTTGCTTTCAAAGCTCATGACCACTTATTCAAAAATTGTGGGTGTCGCGGCTTCACTAATTTCGTTCGGCTCTGTAATTTTGCATGCGTCAGCGGAGGAAGCGTAAAATTCCAAGGCGAGAATTGCAGCGCCCAAGGTTCCTGATGCGAGAGACGGCGGTGAACCGTTCTCGAGTGTGATGGTCTCAACTATCAGAAAACACCACGTGGCTCGCTGTTCTCACCGGAGCTTGCAGGGTCAAAATTGCAGACGTGCCTGACAGAGCAAGGTATTTTATTGTTGGAATAATCGCATCCTATTTACGTTTTATGTGTGGTAACCTCATCTTTGGCCAAGTTTTTTTTTTTCGATCTGGTCCCAGTCAGCCGACCACTTATTGTATCTGGAGAAGAAAACACCCTGTTGTGGCGACTATGCGGCCAATATTGACCATTGGCTTCTTGCACTAAGTGGACTATATAAACACGAATTGCAAAGCTGAAACTCTATTGTAAATTCACAATATGAGCCGTAATAAGGCTGCGACTGGCACACACGCACTTAACAAGCGAGAATCACAGCACGCTTGCTCCCAATTAGCACGAACGCTTGTTTTTTTTTCTTTTTTTTTCTAGCTCGTCTATCACATGGCGGCGGCACTGCCACTCGGCGAGTTCGACATCAGCTGGCGCGCGGCTGGCCTCTCTACGGCTGATGCCAGTTGCCCATGCGCGAGCCGCCGTAGCGTGTCCAACATTGCGAGCAGGAGTCCTCCACTCTTCCCTACTTCCGGCTTCACAAAATGTGACGTAACGGCCTCTCCTCAATATATGCCTTTCTCCATGTATAGAGTTAATATGACCGGTAACTCTAGAGGAAAGCTCGGCCGGGAAAGCTATAACCACCAGAGCGCTGACATCTTGGAACGTTGTGATCGTTGCCGCTAAAAAACGTGAAAAAAGCGCTAAATATATTAGTTTAAAACCCTCAAATCTCGCAGCACAAATCATAAACCGGTGTGTTCACGTTCAACAAACTGAAATTCTGTAATGTTTATATCCACTACATTTACGAAAGATATTTCTTGCTGCGTGCGCAAAAAAGCGTTTTCAGTTTTGTATACTAGATGGCACCACGATTCTTGTATCGTATCAACGCTTGAGAGCGGGGTGGTGCAATGTGCGGCCGAATCGGCCGGCTTTCTCGCACCTCGTCGTCTGTTTTTTTGCTGTTGTAAGCAACCAGCTTGACTCTAAGTGACACTCTGTAACTGCGATGCACTAGAGATCCAGAAAACCTAAAAAAAAAATGCCAGGATTATTCAGCATGCAGGTGCGAGTGCGAGCATACATCACCCGCAAACCCAGTATCGCTCCTTCATGGAGACATCCAAGTGGTTATAGGTTTTAATTCATGGGTCGCATGGGCAGCTTTCCCTCTGGAGTCTGTATAAAAGTATGCCTTTATGCTCCCTGATGCGTTTACACCTCCATCGCATATGTACATCCTTTCCCAGTCTCTCCTTTCCTACAATTCCCCCTCTCTCGTTGTTCTTCTCTGAGGGACGCACGCCGCCGTCGTTATGGCTGGCGTATCATGCGCGTCATGATTAGCACGAAAGTATAGTGCTACCCAGTCCTCGAAATAGGCGTTGCACAGGACATCAATGAGAGGGAGCTTGTTAAACTGCTTGGGTCTTCATTCGAGCCCATTTCTTCTTCGAGTACAGGGAGTGCCACCAGTGTCACGGCAACTGACGCGTTCACCCTTCCTTCCGTTGAACTCACCACGTCAGCTGACATTTGCTCTCTCTGCGAAGAGGATTTCTCTCACACCGAACTGGAACGTGTTCTCCTCAGAAGGCGGAGGCACAGCGCCCCTGGCCCGGACAAAATCATACATCAAAACCTAATCGCTTCCAACCATCCTTTCTTGTTGAATACATTCAACAGAGTTAGTTCCAGTGCTGCCCTCCTGGATTAGTGGCGCTCCGCTACTGTAATCACTATCCTCAAGCTAGGAAAACCGCCACACCCAATCAAGTCCTATAGACCCCTCTCAATTATTTCAGTGGCGAGCAAAACAATGGAAGAGATGGCCCTTTATCGGTCGCGGATGCTCACTACGCCTTTCCACCAGAACAGTACGGATTCCGGCCTCATCATGCGACAGCCGACTTCATAACCGCGACCGCGAGTCCCTTTGAGCAAGCTCTACACGATGGAGAAATGTCCCTTCTACTACTCATTGACATGCAGTCGGCGTTTGACTCGCTGCCCCACGCATCCATCATCACTGCTGTGTGCGCGCTCGTTGTCGAGGGCAAACTCTTGAACTAGCTAGGTTCAGGCCTTTCTCACCGACCGGACGTTTACTGTGCGCGTGGGCGGGGCGACAAGCTCACCGCGTCCCGTCAGCTTCGGCGTCCTACAGGGCAGTGTCCTCAGCCCATTTTTGTTCAATTTTGGTACTCTCGCCGCTCACCAAGTGCCTTCCTGAAGCGGCTGTGTTCCCTGGGCGATCGGTTGTTTACGCAGACGAGGTCACTCTTTGGGTGCGTGGACAAACTCGTAAAAGCTCAGCGGCGTGGGCCTGTATGCTGGAGGCCCTCCAGTGTGTCGCCACCTTCGTTAGAAGCATTGGCCTCAAGATCTCGGCGCCGAAAGCCGAGGCCCTCTTCGTTCACCCTCGCGCTGAGACCTGACGACGTCTCCAGTGCCTTCAGCTAGACGGTGTGCCGATAAATCGCCGCAGGGACGCCTGCTCTCCCGGTCTCACGAAAGACAATCGCCTCCGATGGTTTCCAGCGGTGCATCGCGCACGCCAGACGATGCGCCGTCTACTCGCCCATGACAACGGCTGCCCCGCTGTCTTCGCCTGCGCTATATACGAGGCGATGGCTCGATATACCGTGCATTACGCACAGCTGATCTGCGTGCTCCAAGAACCACAGTGGCGGCTCATAGGCCATCTGATCGTCCATCAGCAGCGATCCATTACTGCGTGCTTTGCGCTTTCCAAGGTTTCTTGCTAGCAAAGGAAGGAAGTTGTTTGAGGTTCGGAATGGGCGCCCCTCGGTGACTCAAGCTCTCGGTGGCCGGGATAAGAAAAACACCCGTTGTACAGTGAAGGGACGCTTTATTGCAGCACTCAGACGTCTGCATGGATCCAAGCCTTAACCTCCGCTCTTTTTTTCACATCCTAACAGCCTCTTTCGAACTATCGGTAAACAAAGGGTCTCCACACAAGCCAATCACATGTGGGAGCTCGCATCACCACAACCAATCGCATAAAAACTTTCATGACGGACTTTGCATTCACAACAGCAGGTCACAATATAGCCTACGTGAAGGGATAGGTTGCCAGCGCAACGCGTGTTGTCAAACTCTCTCCCGTATTAACCCGTCTATCGGTCAATGTCCGCCGGTAGCCGTTTTCAGGAACAAGCTCCGACAGTTCGTGCGCTAGAAGTTGCTTCAGAGAAGCTGCCATAAACACGGTGAGAACATTGTCTGGCCTTGTGCAATGACGATGTGTGCATGCGACTGCGAGGGGCCCCGCCATCCCAAGAATACACCGTAATGACATATGGTGGGGAGAAGCTCGTCCGCATGCTTCGATGCCTGCATAGTTGCCAAAGGGTGCATGCATACCGCAAGTATGTCTCGACCGGCTTAAGGGGAGACACATGGTGCGATTTGACATCCGATGTGGCGCGCGAAACCGCACGCCGCGTAAGACGGTTCAAGACACATAAGGCGAACAGCCATCAGCGCTCAGGCTCCGCCCACATAGGACCCCTCATATCGCACGCTCGGAAGACATTGTATCATTTTTATTAGGCGCAAGATAAAGAAGCTCACGCTGCCATGCTTTGTTGTCTGCTAACATCGCCAACAAAGCTACGCATTCGCAAGCGGCAAACATCGACACAGCCCGCATTCGTTATCGACTGCGAGCGTAGGCCTAGCAAGGCCGACGTTCTCGATAGTGCCGCTGTCTTTCTGACTTGACCTCATTGTCCAGCACTTCTTTTTACCAACACGATAAAACCTTGTACACTTATATGACGCTCTCGCCCGTGCGACTGGTTTAATTAACGGCGTCCATGTAAAAAGCAAGCGTGGAAACTAAGCGGGCCGGTTCGCCGAGACCGCCAGTACTACTGTTTGTTTACCTGCGAAATGAACTTCCATCACGGCTCGACATCTCGTCGTTGGTTCGGAAACCAGTGTTGCCTTGCAGAAATAGTACACTTCAAGCATCACTTTATTCAATCATGAGTTATTTCACGTCAGAAACAGTCTATTCAATGTTTTTAATGCTACTGGCAACGGCGATATCCACAAATACGGGGGCGATCGGAGCGGCGAGGCAGAAACTTGCGACGGCGCCCACCTGTGGCACCCCTTGTCACGCTCCGGCGCTGCCATTGGCTGCGGCCGCCAAACCGGCGCGGCTGCCGTGCGGCTGCATTCAGCAAGTTGGATGCACGCGTGGCGTGCGAATCGTCGCTGCATCCTGTCGGATGTGGCTGTTGGCACGAACAGCCGTACGGCAAATCACATCCGAATTCGCACGATGTGTCTCCCGCTTTAGTGGTCGCGTCCGTGTGGCATTCTCAAACGGCACACGTGAAGGCCGAACAGTCAACCTAAAACCGGACGAACGTGCTTCGCCTGGTTCTTGCGAGAAGCGCTTCCCGGTAGGCTTTCTCTTTTTCCCAAACTGAGGGTGACTTTGACGGCATTGCTCGTGCCTAGTGTGAACGAACAAGTCGTCTTGCTTTCCCGTACACGCGTTTTATTGTTTATCTTCGCGGAACCAATGCGTGTGTTAATTGGGGAGTCAAGAACTCACTTTGTGCCCTACAGCACCCGCGTAACTTGCGCCACGCAACAAGTCGCTCTGAGGACCTCTAACAAGTTCACTCTTGGAAGATCAAATTGAAGAAATGAGGAAAAACAAACTCCACTCACACGAAAAAAGCAAACAAACTCCCGCCTTGCACCCCTAGAGCATGCTGATCCCAGCTTTTTAAAAGAGTACATTTGCAGTTTTCATGGTCAATAATTCCTTCCTAGCATTCTAACAGAGTTCGCAAAATATCGCAGTTCAATTGTGGTCAGTCACGCTTTCTATTCTGACATCTTTATAAGTGTTAAATGCTGATTTTCTTCGAATGATTGCCAGGTCTAACGGATGTTCTGAACTGCTTTTTTACAGTTAAAGTTATTATGAAATCCTAACACAGCTCCCGTGCGTGCTGTAGTTATCCGCCGCCGGTGTCCCTAACCACTGTCGCACGAAATAAGAAAAAAAAAAAAAAACTGAGAAGACGAGAAACACCAAGGACGCAGAGGCATTGGAACCTGGGTCCCCTGAATGTCATTCCAGTGTTCTACCACTGAGTCACGCCGGTGTTTTTTTTTCCTTTAATGCGTGAGATCATCACTAGTAGTCGCGAACTACGCACAATATACTTCATGAGGAGTCAGGCAAACACACACAAGCCTCCAGAAGGCAAAACCACTGCGGAACGGGGCAAAAAGTCACAACAACACTGCACACTTGAGCAGCTGCTTGTAGGAAAACGAATCTCGTCGACCGTGGTGGCTCGGCGAGTCTATGAATCATGCCACCTTTTCATATTGAGTAAAGTCTCAGCAAAATAAACAGGTCATATGGAGGATTATCGATCAAACTCTTTTTGAAAGGGAAGATCCTAAATCCATGAGTTGTAATTGGCAGTTTTTTCTGATTGTTTTTTTTATAACGTCACAAAATAAAATTCGTCTCTACAATAAATGAAAGAAGTCTTTGTCGCATGGCGGTGCTTGAAACTGCTTTGCAAACTGACCTTAGGCAGGCTTGATGTCGGGAAAGTAGTGGTGATAAAGAGAATGAGTATTGAAGCATTTTAGGACAGCAAAGGTAAAATCAGTTGTCAGATTACGTGAATTGCGTAAAGAGTGGGTCGTCGAATATTCCAACCATTTACGAAAGCTCGATCTTGTCCTCATAAAAACGGTGGCCCATACCTACTTTGTGGGAGTTTTCTGATTACAAAAGCTTCTGCCATATTTCATCATCGTCAAGCGCAGCACAAAAAATGCCCAAAGTTTCTTGCAAGTGTGCAGGAGGTACCACGCTTCTCCGAACAATGACAAAAGGATGGCATAGTGAATCCTTGCGTACTACACAGTGAATAATGGTATGGTGAGTATACTGCAAGTGTGCGTGATAAATTAAAGAAAATCGATTGTAAACTGTTGAAAAATAGGTCAGTAAAAAGGTAGCAACTGCAAGAAAACAGGCAGTATATGGAGCGCTTACAACCTTTCTTGAACCATTACTCTTTTGCTACCTGTTTACTGCCCACGTTAGTAAACAGTAACTAGCTGCAACCATTACTAACTTTTCAGACCTGTTTACTACAAATGTTAGTAAACAGTTAGTAACTGGAATGAAAGAGCTAGTAACTGCAGCCTTTACTACCTTTCTTGCTCCGTTACTACCTTTTTGCTACCCTGCTGTTGACTTTCTAATTCAAAACAGTGTATGAGTCCAGATCTAATAACTTATGAGAGGAATCGTCTCCACTAATCATCGTTAAACAAAAAATTGATGAAGAAGATATCCATAGATCAGGAAAAAACACTTTGTTTAAACTTATGCAACAAAGATATGTATATCATTTTGTTATTGTCGAAACAGAGAAATACAAGTAATGAACCATAAGCAAGTGATACACGCGTTGTAATAGACAATTAAAACAAACTCGGTGAATTACCGCAAATTAGCTAGACCAGCGGATCAAAATAACCAGACGGTGACAATTATTCCGGAGGATGGTCACAACTAATCCACTGTGGCGTGTCTCCAAATATTATCGTTGTTTTGGCACATCCAATTCAAAAAACAATCATTACCTTTTAACCGCTCATATATTAGCCGTGAGAAGCTATAAATGGACCGATACTATGTTGATGAGTTTCGATGCCTTCTTTCGGTCACTGTACATTATGCCTGTTTGAGGCTTTTTTATAATAAACAGATATACATATAATTTTGTGATAAGTAAGGCTACTTAAAAGTTTTTTGCTACATCCCCAAACACTAGTAACCAGGTAGACTAATACAGTGCTCTAGATTCACACTTGTTATAATTCATCCTGAAACACAAATGCTTCTATGTACCGGATATGCATCTGCAAAGTAGGGGCTAAATTTATACCCCATGCTTACTTTATACTGTATCGTAGAAAAAAATTGTGAACATTTAGGTCTATGTATTCTTCGCTCTCATGGCACACCACGCAAGATTAACCGAAGTTGTGTGGTATTGAGACATTGATTGACCAACATTAGCAATGAAGACTGAATATGCCAAAATAAGTGAACCGGGTAGTATCGGTTACTACGTTTTTTTCTTGAAACCTTTAAAAGTTACTACCCATGGGTGGTAGGAGCTAGGAACAGTTACTAAATGCTGGTAATAACAACAATTGTAAAGAAATGGCAGCATATCCACGGATTGAATGATGGAGAGTCGGGCGAAGCATCCATTCGTCCATTTCTTCTTGCTTCCGTCCGTCCGTGCTTGCGTCTGTTCGTGCGTCCGCACGTTTATCTGAGCGTTCGTCCCTGCGTTCGTCCATGCATCCGCTCCTGCGTCCGTCCATGCGTCCATCCGTCAGTGCAGCCATCCGCGCTTCCGTTCATGCATCTGTCTGTGTGTCCGTTCGTCCACCTATTCAACACTCTAAGTACCACCAACTCGCATATTTTAATCACATATTCCTCATATAGAAGCACCGCCAACCAGGGGACATTCCAAGGACAGAACGAGAGGAGGCACACGCACACTTTCTTACGGCTTGCGCTTCGTGTCTACTGCCCACCTTAAACCACCTCGAGTTTATGGTATATACTAGTTCACTGTATTCATGGCACTGCGGCCGAACGCTTGCTAAACCTTTCTAAAACCAAAGAGGTTACGCCCAGCAAGTATAACGTAGCAACCCTTTCTTGTCAAATAGTGCTCAATGTAGATGCCAATGGCTGCTAAGGGGGACTGAGAGACAGGAGAATTTGGCATTTAGTTAACGCCACGCTGCGCATTTTTTATTGTTCAACAACGCACAGAAGAAATCTCCTACCGGCACTACCTTGGAGGACAAAATGTAAGACTGGTTAAACACTACTACTACGACTACGATGGATGAACGGGTGCCGCTATAAGGATCTTCGCCCCTAAAACAGTTAGCACCCTTGCCATTACTAACTACGCTTACTACCAGGGTTGTAACATATGTGAAAAACCAGTACTACCCTCAAATTAAAAAAGTACTACTATATTTTTAAGAGTGTAGGGCGAGATGGTGCTTTGATATAGAAACTATCGTGAGGGTGCAACTAAACACAACACAGAATACGCCTGTCTTTTTATGTTTCTTCCTGTGTGCTGGTTAAGTGCACCCTCATGATGTTTTTTATGTGCGCGTTATACTTACCTAACGAGTGTTTAAAAAGGCTCGCAAAGGCCGCTATTCCAGCTTTCGCCGTAACAGTGCTGCGCATTGCGTGCAGGCCTGGTGGTTTTAGTTCACAACTCGGGTCTAGCGCAGCGGCGTAGTTGTCCGCTGCCGCCGCCGGTAACCACATAGCGCGAATGTAGAAAAAGAAACCCAGTACCAATTATATAATGGGGCTTGCACCCGGGTTAGCTGGCTGCCAACCCAGCATTCCACTGCTGAGCTACGCCGATGCTTGGGACTTATTGGCAAACTTGCCCTAGACAGGCTTGATGCCGGGAAAGCAGTTTCGTTAAAACGATTTATAAAGCGTTTTAAAAAGCTGAGGAAGAAGCAATCATCGCACAATGTGAATAGAGTAACGAGTGGGTCGTACAATGTTGAAACCCATTAAAAAAGCTTGGTTTTGTTCAGCTATCAACTTTGGCGGATACCCACTTTACGCGTCATTCGTCATCGTCGTCCGGCACTGCATGAATATTTGGCACAAAACCTCGCAATAGTTTAGCGAATACTAGGCTTTTCAGAAGAATGAAGAAAAATAGCATAGTGAATGCCATCCCACTACCCTTAAATTTCTATTATATTGACGTAGTGGGAATCTAGCAAGCGTGCTTACACCAGTTACCAAATAAGTGTTTACAGGCTGTGTTCCAATACTCACCGTAGACGGCTAAATAGACAGCTAACTGGACGGCGGCCATCTTAAGTACCGTTCCGATTCTCACGTAGCCGGCAAAGTAGACAGCTCCGAGAGGACCGCATCGTAGACAAATGCGATGGAGGCTACTTTGCTGTCTAAAGAAGATGGCGGCTCAGCGAATCATTCAGATAGATCAAATCTCGCGAGATTGGCCGTCTGCACATAAGCAGACGCTTTCTGAGGCGCTCGATGTGAGTAAAGTTTTTTTTATTTCAACACGAAATAAGCCAGAAATTACAACTGTCACGTTTGTTTCTTTTACCTTTTTTTTCTCAACGCGAGGTGGCGCATCGTTGAGTAAAAGCTGTCTAAGCGTGCAGGCGGTTTAACACATTACTAAAAACCCTATTAGAAATACCTTTACGTGGTATTGATATGGACTTATCTCTGCCTGTCATTTTGTCTTTTGGAGCTTCCATTTCTGGTTTCTCTAATGCGACAGTATGCGCGGCCGTCCGGGACTATATTGATGAAACTAATAGGTTGACTAATTAACCAGTTTCATTATCCTAACAGGTTCACATAATTATATACGTATAAAATCTGATTATTGCTCTATTCTGAAAATAAATTCGTTTATGTAAATATTTGTATGCAATACATTTAGCACCACACTTTTCTAGGCTATCGGTAATCTTTCAGTTAAACCTCCATCATTCCAAATATGAACAGTAAATGTTGAAACCACTCGATTCTTGGCCAATCCCCCACAGTGGGTATGCGCCACTAACAATAGGAAAACAGCAACAACAACAACAATGTGTTCCGATTCTCGGACAGCATGGGCTCAGTGCCGTCTTCTAAGCAGTCTGCGTAGACTGTCTACGTGCTGTCTCAGAATTGGAACACAGCAACAAAAGGCTCTGAAAGGCCGCTCTTCTAGCTTTCGCTGTGACTACGCTGCGCCTTCCGCGCAGGCCTGGAGGTTTTTTTTTTTTCAATTGGCATCTGAGTCGGTGCAGGTGCTTCTGGCGTAAATTTATAAACTGGTGACATAAATTAGGTAATTGTGACCCAATATTCTTCTATACTGAATTTGCGTTATGTGAATATTATCTCTTGGTATTGTCTTCCCTATACAAATTCTTGTACACATTGTAATGTATGATCTAAAGTGCTTTTGTTTCGTTAAGCCATTCATCGTTATTATCCGTTCTTATTTGATATTATTTCGATACCTACTTTATTATCCTGTCATTCATTGCTTTCGTTACTGCTATCGTTACCGGCGAGAACTAAGTAGTCGGCAAGACCCAAATTGTTAAACCATTCTCCGTCGACCTTGATTGCCACTTCCTCTCAGTCCACCTGCGTAAACACTTCCGCGGCGCACGCGGTGGGCAACAATAGGGGGATAATACTTACCTATTTCACTCCATTGTTTTGTAGCCTTTCTTGTGGATAATAAACGTAGCCTTGGTTTGTTTGTTAATGTAGTATAAAGTACTGATGTTGGATTCAGGCAATCCTTGTCAACCCGTGCTCTTTAAACTGCGGATCTCTCAACTGAGTCGAATGCCTCTTTGTAGACTATGAATGCTAAAATAAGGGATCTGTCGTATTCAGCATCTTTCTCGGTTAACCGAACTTATCGCATGAGGGAGAACTATTGCCGAAAAGCCTTCCCCGAAACCGCCTTGTTGTTTTGTTTGGCCGAGGTCAAGCGCTTCTTTTATTCTATTCACGCATCAACGTTAAAGAGCTCGTGTCGCAGAAATTTCGGCGGTGGCGTTCGTGTCAGTGTCAGCATCATTAGTTGTGAGCAAAAAATTATCATTTTATGCGTGACTGATGAACTGAGAACGATGCAAATAAATAAAATAAATAATAAAAAAGTATGGGGCAGTGTTGTGCCCTCCGAATGCGTACCTGAAGTGTTTAAACATGTGTCCAAGTGCGGATCTAGCTCGAGTCATTTGCGTGGCGAGCGTTTTTCTACCACGCGGCCACGCCTATGATTTGAAAACAGTAAAAATAACTTCCTTTGCTTGGAAATGCTGTGAAGGTAGCTTTCTTGCTTCACAAACACGCGCGTCCTTTATGCATGCTTCAATATGCAACATGAAATATTGCAGTAATAATGCGTGCTACAGGCATCCAGTGCCAACTGGTATAAGAAAATGTGATTATCATAACTACTCTGAGATCCAAAACCAGTGTGCCACTACAAAAGGTAATCATGCTACTGCGGCTACTCTCCTAAATCCACGCAGTGGGTGCATAGCAAATTCGAAAAGACTTCATTCACTAAGTGTTTAAAATACGCACTAGAAATAGAATGTCGCTGTCACGTTCAACTCCTAAAGGGGAAGCATTAGACTAATTTTTAAAAATCACTTCCGTATATAGTTTGTGTACCACCGGATTGAAGCTTACGATCTGAAGACTTAGTTTTTTTGTATAAATACAATGTTGGCACATTTAGAGGTAGCGGAACCTTTGCTGCTGGGAGGCACTGAATAAAAATCGTGTTTTTTTTCTTTCAAATAAGATCTGCTTCATCATTGATTATATCAACCGTTGTTCTGTCATCGGCAGTTACTTTACCACGTGGGATACTTCGTATAGTCATTCTAAACTCAACGGTAATTACACGTGGAAACTTCGTATCTTTCTCCATGCTGTTTGCACTATAGGTTTGATTACTTATTCTGTAACTTTTGAACTTCTGAGCCAACACAACTATTTCCGGCCCTAGCCTTGAGAGCATTCATATCATTTCTCCCCATGCAAAGTATATTATACTCTTTCATGCCGATGCTTTCTATACTTCAGGTTCTGTCACTTTGATCTTGTGTTTCCTTGTGTCACACGCTGTCATTTTGTTATTAAGGTTTGTTAGCTCAGAGAACTCATTTTTACATACTGTGTAATTCTCCCTGAGGTGTGGCTATTTCTGGTCTATGTCCCTGGATAAATTAAAGCTTGCGTAGTTCTTATATACGCGCTCTACCTTCAACTTCTATAGTTGATTTAGGAATGAGTGCCATAATCGATACGAGTATTAAGGTTCTTTCTGCAGACTGTGTAATACTTTTACACTATAATTTGAAAATTTTCAGACATTATTTTTGCTATGTCTAGGTGGTGCGGTCTTCTCAATGATTACCGATCTTCTTAAATTAAACGCTATAGTGCACAACCTTGCCTACCTATGATCACTCTAGTTCTCTCGGATGATAGAACTGACGTCTAGTTCTATGCCTGCGTTGCCGCCTAGAACAATCACATTTTTTTTGTTTTCGTCGGTAAAGGCTTTTCTTGTCCACCTCTTATCTTTTGCAAAAAGGCGTTAATTATGTGGAGTCTATTTGTGTCTGCGAATCATAGCGATATACAATCATATTTCGCTATTTCTGCAGTTGATACCATAGTTACTAGTGTGATCGCATTCATTTCGCTTTCGTTTTACTGTTTCATTGAAGTGTCCCATGAATAAGATGTAATAGGGGCTTCTTTTGTCTCTTCTTGTTCGGTATTTTTATGCACTTTTTCTAATTCTCCGTCGTAATGACTGAAGCTTGAAGGACACACCAGCACTTTTTTTAACTTGCGTCTCCTGTTTACTTTATTCACAAGGCTCACTGCGCTTTCACTGATACTGTAGACGTATTTCATCTTGCCTGCCAACTACCTGTGAATTCAAATCACACGCCATGCACTCTTCTGTTAGGACGTCCTCTATCACACATCATGGGCCATGTAATACGGTGTATGCCTTTCTGATTCTTCTTGCTTGGCAGAGATCAGTAAGGCGAAAATTGACGCTTTGTTAATCCTGAATAACTATTCTAGCTTAGGCTCACCTGATATGGCTCTGGTGTTGAACGTTGCAGGGTTAAGTTTCAGGTAGCGGCCTGTTTGAGTGTGGAAGTTTCTAGTTTCCTCTACTGCTTTACATAAAAGGACATCATGGTGGTCAAGTGTTTGGTAGCTGTGGGAGTCTGAAGGCGAGAGTGTGGTAAGGATAGCATCTGCAGACTTCTAAACCCGTTACAAACAGTTATATATAGGGTAGCTTTTTCGCACTAGGAATGGCCGTCTTTGGCCAAGCCAAGTGCACTTTAAATCTCGACGAGCATCAGGTGTTCGTATTCAAATACGTTTTATTGCATGATTTAAAGTTATTTTTGTATTGCTGCAAGTTCTTCAGCTTTGAGAGCCACGTCAGCCATGGCGGCCTGGACGCCCTAATTTTGCGCCACCTAGAAAAAAGACACATTCCTTATAAGCGTTTTCTTAGCCGACAGGTACTTACGTGCCTTTGAAAAAAACTCTGAACAGTGATTTTGGTAAGTGCGCCGAAGTTGTATTTTGCTCATTCAGTTCTTCGAGGTTGAATGCCTAGTTTCAATTTATAATACTTTCCTCCCCGTGAGAAGGATTTACCTTTAGTAGAAGGAAATACGAATCGATAAGAAAAGCTTTGGGTTACTTATTAGGCACAAAACTTGAATAAGGATGCTTTGTTGACGTGCATAGAGCGTTTCAGAAAGAAGACAGGTCGAACAAAGCTCACAAAACCATACAAGATGCCACCGGCATTATCTTTCACAATTCATGTTTAAAAGTTCTCACATTCACACATCTTCCGGTTTATCCAACAAAACTTTTTGCACATGAAAAAACTATTTCATAGACCCTGCCTCCAATCTACATTTCTTTGTGTGCGCTTTTTTCCAGCAACCAAAATAGGTTCACTGAGATAAGCGCGCGCATAGGCCGCTGCCAAAACAGGCTACAAGTGTGCGAAAAACTGTGCGTGAAATCTTACGCAAAGTGCAATATTCGCGCGGACCTTTGTCTCACGGAAATAGTTATGTAAGACAGACCGGGAGATGAGTCAATGCGCGGATGTGTGAACATGAATTGCCACTTAACAAAAATAAGATGGGTCACCTATCCACCGATGCTCCGAGTACAAGCGTCAATCGATGCTAAAGGATGTTAAGGTATTCAGTCACTGCCGTGATAATGCCACAATGGCAATTTGTGAAGCTCATCATACAAAGAACAAGGAAAATGAATGTGTCAGCGAATCGTCGGTGTTCTTGCATAGCACAGAGATGAGGTTCATTGAATGGTGTTTTTAGGGTGACGTCTTATGACTTTTCAGATATTTTGTAATGATGACTTTCTGAAACTGGCCTACTCGATGACGATTTTTTAACGGAATCGGTGTTGTGGAGTTGTGCACTGTGTGAAATTAAAGCTAGTGGCAAATCTGCTATTGTGTGTGTGTCTGGTTCTACGCGTGTTGGCACACGCATGGAACAATTAACCGGTAGCGGTAGCGCAGTTAACCTTTTTGTAGTACGATGCACGAACTTGCCAAGCAATGAGTTCTTTTAATGGTAAATGACGGTCTCTGCAATGGTGGGTTGAATGCTTATGTTGCTTATGGTGCTAAGCTGCTGACTGGAAGGATACCAGTTTGACGTCGTTCATGAATACCATGTTCTGATGGCATCGTATTGCAAAGGGCCGATGTAATGCGCGATGTCTGAGCATGTTAAAAAGCATGAAATGGTCGAAATTGCTGGAGCCTTATTGTACAACACATATGCTAACTGCGCCGAAGTATTGGCAGCTCAAACCCCTGGTATTATCAGTATTAGGACGTGGAAAATGCTGATCAATTTATATGCTTGGAAATGCTAATGAATCCAACCATTCTGCTTTATTTTTTTTTCAATACATTATTGAATGGAATAAGTCTTGTGATAGTGCCGGGCACAACTTTTTCATATCGTCCATATACAGGTATCCTGCTTCTGGCCATGTCAGCGATGTCCGAATGAATGTAGTCAAGGCAAGGTTCAAATTTTAAGAAAAACTGTATTGTGCTAAGTTACAGGTGAATCGGCAGTGGTTGCATGTATAAGGAAACTGGACTCGGTGCAGGAGCTCGATCGGATACGTGCGACGCCACTCGCGTTTCGGCTCGCTCTCCGGTCCCGGCTCGAATCTCGGCTCGTTCCCCTCTCTCTCTGGCGATGCGTTGCTATGCGGCTCGAACTTCTCGACAGCGGCAACTCTGGATTCGTCCAGTGTTCGTCCTTCGGCGAAGATCACGTAACCCAGGAAAGATACTTTGTCTTGAATCAACTGGCATTTACGGAGATCCATCTTCAAGCCGTTGATCACGACTCTCCTGAGTGCTTCGTTCAGCAAATCCAAAGCCTCCCTCACGGTTGTGGCTCCCTGCCCGTTATCGTCCATCTACGTAGCTGTCCTAGGTAGGCCATCGAACGTGCGACGCATGACTCTTTGCATGGTCTGAGGGGCCTTGCAAAACCCAAAGGCCATTCGAAGGTATTCGTACTTTCCGTCTGGAGTGACGAATGCGGTCTTGTGTACGTCGTCCGGCTTCATTTGTATAGTCAGAAATGCCGTCTTCACGTCCAACACAGTGAAGTAAGCCGATCCGTCGCACATGACATCGTCAATAACGTCTACCATGACGGGCATTGGATAAGAAGGGTTGATGGTTTTCTCGTTGAGCTTGCGATAGTCGTGTACCATTCTTCGTGGAGTAGTCGGGTGGTGCGGTCGGTCGACGACTATCGTTGGAGCACCGTACTCGCTTTCGCTCGGCCTTATGATGCCCTTGGAGAGGTAGTCATTCACCTGTTCTTGGATGAACTTGCGATCAGCCGGTGAGCACCTGTACGGCCTCGATGACACTGGTATATTGTCTCTGAGTTCGATGCTGTGTTCGGTGTGAGGACACACGCCCAAAGTGTCGCCTTTGGAAGTGAACGCTTGGTGATGCCTTGACAGAATTGCGTGAAGTTGTTCCTTCTCTGCCTCGGTGGCATCCTTCGTTATCTTCCGTGTGGCGTCTTCGACTAGACTCGTGAAGTCTTCGTCGGGTGCGGGACATTTCGTGTTGAGGCGCACGTACCCTTCGTCTTCGGAAACACTCTCGTCCGATTGCCGGCAGAACGTCGCAATAAGCGTTTCCCCGGTGCGGAGTGGTGTGCCTTGTTTTGGGGGTGGCACATCAGACGATGAAAATTTTCCGGAGGGCTCGACTGGAACGATAGTCACATCGTTTACCGTGTGAAACGTTACGTCGACGTTCGCGACTCGTCGCCAGTCTGATCCCAAAATCAGGTTGATGCCGCTGGGCAGTTCCGTTACCACGACGTCTTCGAGTCGCACATTCGTGGTGCCCAGTGTCACATCAAGCGTTGCAGCGAGAGTTGGGCATATGCTGCGGTTGAGAACTTCAATATTTTCGCGCGATACCCATGCGTGCGTGGGAATGTCGTCCGTCAAGGCATTGGCACTCATGATGGATAAGTTGGCGCCACTGTCAATGCACACGCGGACGGGTCGGTTGTTAGCAGTACCGGACACTATTGGTAATGTGCCGCCCGTCGAATGCAAAAAACAGTTCGCTTGCCTAGGTGACGTAGCCCCTGTTTCGTGGCTGCTATTGTCCTTCTTCGCTCGTTTCTCGTCCGCTTTGATCGTTGCTGGCGTTTTCGGCTTTCTACAATCACGGGACAGGTGACCGATGTCGCCGCAGTTGAAGCACGAACGAGCAGAGATGGGCCGCGGGTGTGGAGCTCCCGAGAAATCGCTGCGCGGGTTGGCCTTTGGCGAGTTGGCAGAGCTGCTGGCTGGCACCCGCTGGTTCGAACCCTGACCACGGCTTGCTGTAGACGATGACGGTTTCTTGTCGTTCTCGGCACACACGGTCGTGCGACGCCTCGCGTCGAGCAAAGCCGCTCTGTCAATGAGTTCGGTTACTGTGCCACACAGCTGCGCTGCGAGGACGCACAGATTTCTAGGCGTATTCATTGATAGAGACCTCTGCTGGGGCCCACATGTGGCCCACTTGAAGAAGAGGCTGACAGAAATTGCTAACTTATTCAAGTATCTCGGAGGAAAAACCTGGGGGACTTCAGTACATGCAATGATGCAATTGTACAAGACGCTTTTTCTTGGCTATTTGCGCTACAGTTTGCCTGTGTTGACCAACACATGTAGAACCAACATTCGGACTCTCGAAAGCATCCAGGCCATGGCTCTGCGAGTTTGTCTGGGGCTACCGCGATGTTCATAATCAGCTGAGACAATAGAGATCGCTAATGACTACCCGCTAAAGACGCATATCATGATGGAAGTGCTCAGAGCACACGTGAGGCATCTTACTCGTGCCCCTGCCCATCATCTAGCTTCACTGCCAGAAGCCCGACCTCGTGCCTCATTCTGCCAGACAGTCTTGTCATATCGCACACGCATTCCTGTGGGATATACAACTCCATCGAGGCTTTCAACTCCCCCATGGAGTATGACCTGTGCACATGTTGAACTCACGGTTCCAGGCATAGGGTCAAAAGCCCGGCTCTCGTCTCCAGCGCTAAAGCAGCTTTCTCTTCTCTTGTTATATGAGAAATACAGTGACCATACTCATCTGTATACTGACGCTTCAACTAAAGTGGATGGGTCTGCAGGGTCGGTGATCTTTCCTGCAACAGCGACAACGGTGAAGTTTCGTTTATCCCACCAGACATCATCGACAGCTGCGGAACTTGCTGCTCTACGTAGCGAATTTCAAGTCATTAAACACCAAGAAGCCAAGAAATGGAGCGTGTTCACGGACTCTAAGGCAGCACTACAGTGTTTGACATTCGCCTTACGCCGGGGACCTCATGAACAACTAGTGCTGGAATCTAGAGAGCTGCTTCACCACCTCTTCTACGAAGGACACAGAATCACGTTTCAGTGGATTCCAAGTCACTGCGGCATATTGGGCAACGAACATGCCGATGCAGCTGCCCGATCAGCACACGAAGATGGTGAAGAAAAATCTATACCATTTTGAAGGACTGATGCTGCAATGACCATCCGAAAAATCGCTAATGCAGAATTAAAATCCCTGTGGAACACCGAGTGCTTACAGCACACACGACTGCGTAGACTGGACACGTCTCGTCGACTCCGGCCTCCGTCTGGACTCTCCCGACTCGAGACAACGGTGCTTTGCCGACTATGGCTTGGTGTCGCCTTCACCAAAGCTTTCGCCTTCCGAATCGGCATAGAAGACAGTGCTGCTTGCGGTCATTGTGGCAGTGATGAAACTATAGAGCACGTTCTCTGTCACTGCCCTCGTTACAGCGTGCAAAGACGGCAACTAGCTGCTGCGTTAGCTCGCCTTGACGACAGACCTTTGTCTGAACAATCAGTGCTGGAAAGACGACATGATTTGTGTGCTCACAGAAAATCAGTGAAGGCCCTACTGAACTTTTTGCGTGGCAGCGGCCTATTGTATAGACTGTAGCACCCCAGCCCCCGCCCCCCCCCCTTTTTTTTTCGCGCGCGTCTATTTCCCTCTTCGCTTTCTTTCCAATCTTTCTTCCCCATTCCCCCTTCCCCTAGTGCAGGGTAGCAAACCGGATGCTCCATTTTCTGGTTAACCTCCCTGCCTTTCCCTCATTGTATTCTCTCTCTCTCTCTCCTGGTTCTCTGAAGAACGTATTGCACACAATTATATACTTGTGTTGGGATGTAAAACCCCACACATTATGCGGGGGGGTGAACATGAAAATCAAGCAGTTTCTTGAAACTGTCATGTCCTATATTCTCGTAGATCAGTCGTTCCACAAGCTTATCACATATTCTTGTATGCTTGGGTATTAGCAACAACCACGTCATAATCAGTTGTATAGGACGTTCCAGTTATAACAATCTCGAGGTAATGAATGGGCGTTTCGTAAGTCATCATACTAGCATAATCAATGCTCTGTTCTTAATACTGCTCGTTTTTGACAAAAACGATGCCGTAACTTTGTATGTGAGTGGTGAAGAGAGATTTAGAAATTTGCTGTTATCAGCACGGCACTGCATAAATTTATGACAGGAACGCGTCCTCGGTTAAAAAGGGTACACATCAATCTTGTCTCTTCTTTTGCATTATTACTTAACTTGGCAGAATGCAAGGTGAAGCGCTAATGCGTATTCGTGCCACACCTTGTCGTATTCAGTACCGATATACTTCCAGTTGTCGATCAGTTTTCGCTACTTCACGTCTTCTGCATCTCGCAGTTTTCTCCTGAGGAAACAAGACCATGGCTTGAAGTTTTAGGTGCTGGTTGATTATATTGGTGTCGTAAACTTTTTTAAATACAGAGTTCTTCTATAGAGAAACTCTTATGGGCTGTGTTGGCAGTAGATAGCACTTTTATTTGGCAAAGAACGCTTTCTTAAACTCAATTCAATGGTGCTTTGCCATCTGTTTTTAAATTTGTAAATGTTGGGAATATGCTTCCTATGTGTTCACAATGAAGTGAGAGAAATAGACCAACTGAAAGATTGCAAATGCACAGGTTCTTCGACATCCGAAGAACACTTCTTGCAGAGCCACCACAGTGGAAACTGCCGCGATATGGCATCTGAAAATTTTCCGCCACGCGATGGCAAACAATATTGAAGACCTGGATCTGCAGTTTTTTTAGGGGAGGGGGAGCAACAAGTTCTCGAGCACATGATCCACGTTGTCAGTCGGTGCGTTCTTTCAATGACATTTTGAACAGTCCTTAAGATGGCACCTGCCTCGTCATAGGCCTTGACCTGCCCTACATAGGCTAGAACGTTAAGGTGTGAGGCCAAGCTAAAAAAACAAATTTTTTTCTCATAACGTCGTTTTCCAGTTTTCTGTCTAAGTTAACTGCCCATTTATTGCCCGTCATTTTGCTGTATAGTTCTTATGTCTAGGTAGTTCTTTTTTTCGAAATAAACATGCGAAAATGTTCGACCACCCATCACATGACAAACTGAAACTGAATGTGCCAACTGAGTGTTATTTAAACGATTAGCTTAATATGTAGTATTTTGTTGGTTATTTAGCTTTCATATCAAGAGCGAACAAGTAAAATTGCTCTAAAAGTTCTGTCAGCATGTCAATTCTATTCCTAACGGTAATATTTTTTTCACCTGGTGAACGCGTATTGTGATGTATTTTTCACGCTAAAGGGACCTTTTGTGAGTCTGTAAACTATGAAATTCACTTGGTTCGGTGATGTGGGTAAATATTGGGAAATAGAATCACATTTGATTTTTTAAAGCGAATTGTTATCCAGCTTGACCCCTAAACTAGAAAAACATACCTCACAAACAATCAGCACTGGTGTATGAGACTACCTCGTCAAGTCACTGTTGCTTCTAAACAAGCTCGAAAGAAATTAGAGTTGCTGCTAAAGAAGATGCACAAAATAATAAGGTCAAAATGAAAACTCGCGACAAATGTAGACAATGGTAGAACCCCCCCCCCTCCCAAGTGTCTTTTGTAAGCACTGCACTTGTTTCAAATCTTTCTTTTTTCGGTTTCGGGAAAACCCATGTTTCTGACATTTTTCCGTACGCGAACAATAGCTATTTTGTTAATCAACATTTCTAATAAGCCACACCGCCATGGTCTAGTGTCTAAGGCACTCGGCTGCTGACCCGCAGGTCGCGTGATTGAATCCCGGTGGCGGCGGCTGCATTTTAGATCGAGGCGAGAATGCTGGACGCCAGTGTGCTCACATTTGGGTTCACGTTGAATAACCCTAGGGGGTCGAAATTTCCTGAGCCTTTCACTACGGTGTCTCTCATAATCATATGATGGTTTGTGGACGTCAAGCCCCACAGATAAATGCCAATCGTTTTTCAATAAAACTCTGCACACTTTCATATCAAAATATTAGGCGTGCTATGAACCTCAATAAGAAAATCGAGCCTCGACATTTAATATAGCTTCCTGCTTTACGAAGGTGCCCCTAGTGTTAGTGTATACTTTTTCGGATATTTGAGAATTATGTTTTTATTGAACGGAGGTCATTTGTTTCGGTTCATTGCAAAGGACAAAGCATTTTATGTGCGTGGGAAGAAAAAAGTTTTTACCAGCAGCACCTGAGTTAGGAAGGTTCACACAAAGCATCTCTTTAGGAAAATTTAAAAATTATAAAAAAACGAATAAAGTGTGACTGGCTCAATAACCGACACACGTGCCTAAGAAATTCTGGTTTACACTACAGACGAATATATTTCTTGTGATTTACACTTAAAAAAAATGTTTGCGTCACTTGGCCTCATACCTTAAATTTCATACACAAATCAATCACTTGTCCAACGTAGGTCTGTTGTTAGCTGCGTAAAATGAGTTACGGAAGTTTACAGACGACGCGGGGAAATGCAAGACCAGACCTTTTGATGAAAGCATTGAAAAAAAAAGGGGGGCTGAGGCCTGATGTTCAAATCTGAACAACCCACGGACAACTGCTTACAGTTCCTAGACATGAAGCTTGTTTTGGAAAAACAAAATATGTATGTTGTAAGTATTGCCCTAGAACGAAGAAGCCCCATCTGTAGTATGCTTTCGCCCATTCAAGAACAGTAAAAAAGGGGATAGCAAGAGCGTGTTGCAAATTGACTTTGACAACAACATGCAATCACAAGTTAATGAATTCTCTTGTAGAGCAGAAGGTAAAGCTGGAAAAGGCTTGATACTCTAGCTCAACTCTCCTAACTGATTACAAAGAAAATGATATCCGGGGAGAAAGAGGAAAGAAGCGAAGATACAAAGAAAATTTCGGTAAACTTTTACGCATATGGTTTCTCCAATAAACTTAAGAAGGTGGCATAAGTATGGTGTCAAAGTAGCATTCTTGGCAAAGGACAAAGTAAGGGACGTGTGTTCGGTTGTAAGTAAGATCTACAAAAAGAGGACAAAGAATATTTTTAGTACATGCTCGAAGCGTGCAGATCATCAGGTGGTCAAGTGCAAAAGAAATGTAGTGTGTAAGACTCCTTTCAGTGGTGGGCACCGTTGTGTCGGTCAAACTGGCCGATGTTCCAGTGTGAGACCGCGAGAGCACTTGAAAAATTTTAACGGACGGCCAGAAAGACATCTAGCATTGCATTGTGTGCGTTGTTCGTTTAGTTCATATAAGCCTTTGAATAATGAAACTGAAGTTCTGCATGGTAATCATAATCAGACAACGAGAGAAATTATAGACGCGTGGCATATGCCTAGGCTTAAAGACACGAGTGGTTAACATCCTTCAATGTCGCTGAATGAAGAAGAAAAACAATTGCTGAATAACTGCATCTGTTAAAGGATCGATTGCTTTATATTTTATTGTGCGGTGCCATTTTGGTCATGCGCAGTGATAAAGAGAGCTGAAAAGATTGTATATTCTTTTTTCTTATTGAATAAAAATGAGTTGTTAGTCTGTGCTGCTTCCTGTGTCCCATTCGTCTGTCCTCGTGTCTGTGCGCTACAACTACACTATGCAGCAAATTCAACTAATTCACTTTGCCGTTTTACTGCAGCCCCCTTTGTCTACGCTACTCGAAAGACTTCAAATGATGTCGAATATGACTGCCTCATTCCGTTTGTTCCTTTTGTTACTACTTGGCTTAAAAATGCAACTAATCACTGTAAACATTTTAATTTTAAAATATGTGGTATTGTGTTTCAGATATCTATGAAATGCGTTTAGAAAATAAGGTATGCAGGCGCAGTACTTCACAATCATATGATATCCAGCTGTGTGTTGTACTTTTTTCAGAAAAACAAGTTCGAGCAATTATGCCGAAAGAAAAAGAAAACAGCATGCCTTATTTACTGAAACAATATAATCTAACACTGCTGATCATTGTCTTCATTGAATTGGAAAATCTAGTAGTTCGCAGCTTGCACCCTTGCGTGCGAGCCTTTGCGTACAATGGAATAATAAAAACACAGATAACAAGCAATAGCTAGTATGACATACCCGGCATTGGATAACGTGGTCTCCTTGGTCCGAATGGGCCCCGTAATGAAATACCTTTATTACGAAGTACTGCATAGGGACCGGCAGGTACAGGGATTGCATGAACACTGGACTTTCTATCATAGTTCATGATTAAAAGTGGACAAATCAACGCGACCAAAAAGACCATAGTGTGGATGCTTGAAACCTTTGCCATGATTATGATACAACAAGGGACGTATTTTCTGAATGGCAGCCAAGCACACTTATATACTGTTCCAACGAGGTATAAAAAATACCTTTTGAACTGATCACCATGGCATAATAAAACACATTGCTCAGAGAGGACAGACGCTTATAACGAGAATACGAGAATTCTGGTTCCTGCGCCTTATTTAGCAACACTTTTTGTCAGGATATTTCGATCGCGCAGAATTGTTTCCCCGTGCTAGATAGACAGACTTCCAACGCATCACTCAAGTTAGGGCTTCAGGCACTTCTTTTGAAAAGAACTCTGCCATGACGTTAAGTGCTCGTGTGAATACACCGCTTCATTTTGCTAGCTTTCTTTATTCGCTCCAATGAACCTGCTTCATTGTTCTGGCATCTTATTTTCAGTCACTTACATACCAAGCGGCTAGCGTCACATATAGCATAAATTTCGAGTGATAAATCCGCAAACAATGACATTACGCCAGTTGGATTAAAGTGGTTGAAGTTTTTCAAAAAAGTGATAAAATAACAGAACACAGCGATGAACGACGTAAAAAAACATGTCAGCACCATTGTGCGAACACTGATTTTTCTTGTGCACTGATTTGGCTTGTACATGTTTGCTAGCCGTGTTCACGTTATTTTTTTGTAAGCTTTGCTGAAGAAACGTTGACAGATTTAAAAGATCAGTACATTATCAGTAAGAATGTAATCAACTGCACAACTTTACACCAGCTTCGAAAGGTACCAGCAATGAAAAATGTTACTTAGCTTGAGAAAGAATGTTGAATCTTTTTATAAAAACACAATTTCGGCTCTTTATGTTATGTGTAACGTTCACGCTCACTTTTCTGAAGCAGCCGCTGTTAATGCGAATCAATGCTTAGTGAACTGCAGGCACTTTGCGCGTTTCAATCAATCAATCAATCAATCAATCAATCAATCATTTATTTATTTAATAATTAATTAATTAATTAAAATATTATTAATCTATCCAGCTGCCCATGTCCAGGGGCTCGCGTGATTGGCTCCTTAATTCTGGATGTACCGAATTATTGCGAGATGATAAGACGGTTGGACAATTATCTCCAGCTGGTCGCGACATGAATAATGCAAAATGCGGCCGCGTACCTCGTCTAACAGTTTCCTCCTGGCATCTGTGGCCCATACCCGTATACTACGGGTCGCGGCATACAAATACTCGTCACACTTGTTCGACAGTGCAGACTTACCGACAACGACAAGTACAGACATTTGGCACTGTAAATATGTGTACGTTATTAAAAACCACCCTCGGCAGCACTCACCGCACGAATGCAATATTTATACATTCTGGCGTCAAAAGAAATTAAACCAAATCATTCTGTATATAAATGAAGTATTTTAGCACAGAGTCAGGCTAGGAATGCTAACTGCTTTGAGAAACAACCCTTTGCCAGCGTAATGGTCGATGAAACGTCTATTTCGGTTGGAAGCCTGGCTTTTTTATTGTGTAAATCCTATGTTACTAGTTGTATACTACAGAATATTGCCGAATTGACGTCAGTTGTATACTTAAGCGTCATATACTGAAGCTGGCCTACGTAGCTGTAGCCAGGGCCACCCTGAAAAGAACAAGCGCTAGATATCAGTGTCCTGCTTCTGGTGTTGCTAATACGTTACAGTTAGCAACGTTACGCGGCGGTAAACTACTGGTTTAGAAAACATGTGTGATGAATACACATAGGGCTATGTGTAGAACATATATGCATACGTTTACAGTCACTTCGTAACGTTTCATTTTATGGAAAAATTACACCACTGCCACTTTCCCTCCGCGTGGCTCACATAACGGTCATTGGGGTTTTTTGTTTCATAACTGTAGCTCGTGTTACTAAAAAGAGCAGTATGATGCGAATTCGGGAGTGATTTTTCTCGTCATAAGGATTCGCCAGGACCTACACGCTAAAAATCGTATGATATTGTTGTTCTTTTTAAGTACAGTTTAACGTCCGAAAACCACTCTAATAATATGAAAGACACTGTAGTGGAGTGCTCCGAAAATTTGTACTACCCCAGGCTCTTTTATTGAGCACCTGCCAAGCGCATCCCAACAACAAAGGAAGTGGCCACGTCAGGTGTGCTGCTGATGCCCCTGTCTGCAAGCGAACTGGTTCCCTTCGGTCTCTTTCGGACGGTAGTTCGGCTGAGCCTTAGAAGAATTTGACCTGTTGAAACTAGCTGATGTTGCTTAGTACTTGTTTAGGTGGTCGAATCAGTGGTAATGTCAAATTTGTATCCTGGCCAAGGGCATAGCCCTTGGTCAGCCTCTTTGCCTAATGATGACTTGCCAGTAGAATATTTTTTCTGCAGTAGTGTCGGCAGCATCCCTGTTGCGCTGGTGCTCACGAGTTGTGGATTTATTAGGCTCAACAACTCGAGGACAACCTAGGCGGAGCTGCAGGTCTTGACGCCACACTTCCAGCTGATAAGTGATGTTTGTCACTTTGGAAGAGGTGGTTTGGTATGCAGATCGTCAGATCCTTCTTGCGTTTCTGACATCCTAAAATGCAAAGCTTTTGCTTTGGTCCCAGTGAGCGCGTTTATCCTGCCTCATTTAGCGTGTACTAAGAGAATTGTTCGAAGAGTCGACTCTAGACTACCGCCCACTGAGACTCTGAAAGAGCTGTATGATGCTGGGATCATAGCTGTGTACCGGTGCAACTGCTTAATTAAGGTGAGAAAGTGCCCACTGAGTCGGTTATTGCTACCTCTGCCGGCACTTCCTGTCCATCAGAGTTGAAAATATGGCCACTTATTTTCAGAGTCGAACGCCTCGCTTCTCGTCCTCTACAGTGTCAAAACTGTTAAAGTTTTGGCCACAATGTAGGGGGCTGTAAATCGAATTGACGTTGCCGGATCTGTGGCGATGCCCATCCATTGAAAGAGTGCACTGCCGAAACCGAAAATTGCTGCCTTTGTGCAGGAAATCATGCGGCCGATTACTTGGACTGCACCGCAAGATCTAATAAAACCCAACTGCTAGAAATTATGAACAGACGTCGTTGCTTGCGGCGAGAAGCGATAACAGTTGTGAAGTATAGGGCCTTTAGACATGCCGGAGGCTTTTTGAGGCACGAACAACTGAGACGAAGATTTTGAATTCAATTGAAGCAGCAGTAGAACGGGCAATGTCGAAAGCGTTGAAACACATAGTTACGAACGTAAGTGAGTGCATCTGTGAAGTGTTTTGCTCGTAAATGACACAGCTGGTTTCCGCAGTAGTGGTACCGATAACCGAGTCGACACCTTGTGCAGTGAAAACGATGTCCAATTTAACCCCACAGCGGCAACCCCAAAAGATCAAGCCCCGATTTCGTCTGAACCTTCTACGTCAACCCACGCGGAGGATCAGAATAAAATGGACATATGCCAAGGTTTCAGGCATCACAAGCGCAATGAATCTCCTGTAAAATCTTCTTGCTCACACTCAAAACCTGAAAAGGGCAACGATAACGCCAGTGCACTTACTAAAGAGAGTATCTTAGAAGCCGCCGTTGCTGAAGTGATTCGTTCGTCAACATAGATACCTTGATATTAGCACAGTAGAATTGTAGGCCTTTATTTGAGTGTCTACTGACTTACTTTGCTATATATGCTCAGTTATATCCGGATATAATATTATTACAGGAAATCTGGCTTAACCCCGCTAATAACTATCATGTAAACAATTCTAGAGCATTTCTGCTACACCGTTCATCCCTAGGAGGTGGTTTAATTATACTACTCTGGAATAAATTTTGCCACACAGCGAGCATAGCTTTTGAGCTTATGTCCTCAGACTGCGAAATTTCGGCTATAGACTTGTCTGCCAGGGCAGAACCCTTTTTCTATTATCAACGCATATTTTCCTACGGGTATGCATGATACTCAACAAATAAATACAGCCTTAGCTAAATGCCAGAATGAATTCCTTCTGACTGGTAATTTCAACTCACATCACGTTTCGTAGGGATTTCGAAAAGACCCTTCCGGCACTCTTCTGTGGAATTGAATGATCATTAAAAACCTTACCTGCCAAATGAAAGACAGCCTACATTTATTCGTGAAAGGACACGATCGGTATTACACCTTACGTTTAGAAGCTCGAGTGTTTTATTATAGACTTGAAAAACAATTGATTTCTCTTCAAACCGTGACCATCTTCCTGTATACTTTGAAATCGCATGTCCTGTGAAATCTCTTGAGAGGACGGAGAAAGCATTGATCAATTAAAAATATATATCAACTGCTAGCGTTCGAATATTATGGCAATGTGTAATTATCAAAATGAAAACCTCGGAAGAAATGTCTGTTCTGCTTCAGAAATCCCCAAGAACAGTTTAGAACTTGTAATTACTTCGACGTCAACCAAAAGTGCCCAACCTAGCAGATGGTGAAATACTGAGTGTAAACGAGACTATGGAAGAAGAAAAGCTGCATGAAAAAGACCTATGTGTAATCAGAGCCCCAAAAACTGAAAGGGTTGTCAGTTCATTGTGGCAGCATAATACGCACTGTATCGCGAGTGAAAGAGCAATATGATCAAGAACACTTAGATTACCTGTCTAAATCAAATAAGATACGTGCTTTATTCAATTTCCTTCATAATAGGAAGAAGATCCCTATTCCAGGAAACGTTGACTCGGTATTTCACACCTCACAAGAACTACAAGAATCAATAAATCAGTTGACTGAAAGATTATAAAACAGGTTCTTATTGCGTATTCCTAACTCGGCTTACACACCAGCCATCTATGGCTACACGGAAACATCGACTTCCGAAATAAATCAGGCTATGGAAAATTGCCAAAGGCAGCACCAGGCCCCGATGGAATAACAAATACAATGCTAAAATACTACTCAGGGAATATCCGAATAATTTTTTGTCTCATCAATTATTGTGCTAGAAGAGCATGGATGTCTTATGAATGGAAGATTGCGAAAATTGTACCACTGCTTAAGAAACAAGGGGCAGACAATAATTTAGACAGCATACAACCGATAGCCTTAACATCTAATGTAGTAAAACGTATTGACAGGGTACTTCATGGCCATATAATTAGGTTTATTATTGAAAAACAGCTGTTGAGTTTCTTCCAAATTGGTTTTAGGTCTGGATATTCTATATGACATCCACATGCAGATCTGGAAAGTCGTATTCATATTGCCCATAACAAAAAGTGATATACGGCTTTAGTAACGTTGGACATACGGAAAGCATGCGATAGTGTAGAGTATACTATCTTGATTAATCAGTTGTGAATTCACGGGGTTCCATCTATATAGTAGCATGGATGACAAAGTTTTTAGTGGAAGAGATTTCTATTGTTCTCAAGCTGGTTTTTCTCCATGTAAGCACCAGCGAATTCCAACGTGTACCTCGGTGGTGAGTACTTTCCCCCGTATTATTCAACATATTGCTTAGTACCATCCCCGTTCAGCCAGATGTGAAAACCGATGTTTATGCCGACGACATTGCTTCCTTTGCTATGGCACATAACATCCACTGTCTTTACAATATCTTGCAAGCATATCTAAGTGAAATAGAACATTAGATGAAGGAATTCATAATGAACCTGAACACCAATATATGGCTATTCTCGTTTTCCCTGTCAAAGATCCTGTGCAGATATCTATTAATTACAAGATATCCCAAAAGCACAATCATTGAAATACCTTGAAGTTATGTAAAATGCGCATCTCAATCGGTGCCCTCACATTGAATACATCGCGACAAATGTAGTTAGCGAAATGGGCGTATTGCGGAGGTTGAGCAATTGTAGATCAGGTATGAAAAGGAAGGCACTTTTGATGTTATTTAAAATGTATTTCTGACCTGTCTTAGAATTTGGCTGCGTTCTTTTTGCTGGTGCGCCAGCCCGCAAGCTTCGGCCGGCCGCTCGTTCTATTGGACAGAGAGGCCTTACGGCTCTGATTAGGACTTCCAAAGTGTACTGCAAACGCAGTGTTATACCTTGAAGCACGAATTCCAACCCTTTAACGTCGCTCTAACAATCTTAATGTGCAGACTTTTTTAAGATTCTATGAAGCAATCGTTAACCCTGATTAAATTATTTTATTTCGAATCCTGACCCATTTTTCTCCAAGCATTGATCCAGATATGACGAACCAGAAATAGTATTTGTTCAATTGTTACTTGATCCTCCAAATGTACAAGTTCGTGATCGGCTTCCTTTACTGAGCAACAAGTTTTTCCAGATTTTTTTACCACGATATCTTCCCAAACTACGCTAAGCTATTACCTACAGGCATTTTTAATGGTTTATTGCAAAAACATTTAGGTACTCTGCCAACAAATGTCATTATTGCAACGGACGCGTCAGAATGAGATGAAAAATCAGGCATTGGAATATATTGGTCATTTTAACTTCGCTTACCAGGTTTTCTTACTGTCTTTCTGGCTAATTTATGGCAATATTGATAGCTTTTCGAAAGGCAAAAACTTTGATTCCACTTGTAGCAATCATAACCGATTCATTATCAGTGTGCTCTTCTCTGTCCATATCCGGTTGCTTAGACATACTGAAACTTTTTAAATCAATAGCTCCCTGTCATCTCCGAATTATTCATTTATTCTGGGCACCAGGGCACAAAGGTCTGTTGTTAAACGAAATGGCTAATTCTCTTGCGAAGACATCGCTTTCGACACCCATAATTCCTATTTTCCCTGCTACAGTACGCATAACGGTGGTGCAATTTCACACACTTAAAATCAGACAAAATTTATCAGACCCTGCACTGACGGCTTCTCTGGAGTACAACCACTTGTTATTTCCCTGGCGCAGTGAACTGTCTGATTCAAGGATGATGGAAGTTGTCATTGCAAAATTTCATTGCCGCGTTACCTCCCTCAATTTTTACTTGCATAGATCAGGTTTATAGAATTCCACTATGTCCATTTACTCTAATCAAGAGGAAAAGATTAGTCATTTTTCATTATAATGTCGCCGTTTCCATTTATTCTGGCCAAGCATACTAGCACCACCTCTTCAAAAACTGGGCTTGGATTTATAAGAACCTGCTCTCCTTTCATTTGGAGCCTCTACACTGGGTTTCAGCCACAGGGATGTTTTATACGCCGTTCAGGAATACATCACTGCGACTAAATGGTTTTCTTGTGAAATTGTGGTCTGACTATTTTTCTTTTCCTTTATTTTTTTATTCAAATTCTTATTTGGCACTTGAAATCATAAATAAATAATAAAGTATTTTTAGAAATGAAGCACTGCAGAAAGTATCAGGCAAATTCACCTTATGATCGGCCAATCCCCTCCTTTGGGTACGAGCCATGTGCAGGGGAAACCAACAACAACAATAACCGAGCACCAAAATCTGAGCCCACGGGCCTGCAGCATTATCACCTCCATCGAAAATGCAGCCGCCGCAGCCGGAATTTAATCACGCGAACTGCCACTCAGCAGCAGAATACCTTAGCTACTGAACAACAGTGGTGGAGCCAAATATTGTATCATAAATGCAAAACGTGTGACATTACATTGTCAGAGCCCTTGCAGGCTTCACATGTGAATTCGCGTGGCTGTAGGGAGTTAAACTAAAAATAATACACAACCAGATCATCCTGCCGTTCAAATCCGCCTGAGTGTCTGCAATGGTACTAGTGAAGAAAGCGAATGGCACCCTACATTTATCCGTCGTCATTGGTGGCCTCGAGAAATCACGAAGATGAACATGTGCTTTCTACTAAGCACAGACGACGCCGCTGCTGAACTTCTAGCTCCGAGGTACTTAGCGTTCATGAAATTGAAGGCCCTATATACTGTCATACTGTATATACTGTGAAATCGACGTCTGCGCGACAGACGGGATAAAGACAAGATATATTGCCTTTGGATCATGTGACTAGCAACTCAGGAACTCGACTCGATTCGCGTAAAAGAGCTCCTATTTTTGCCTTCCCGATACGTGCCAACAAATATGTCATAAGCTGATTTCTCGGCTGGTGCGCCTATTTGGAGTTGCTTCGTCAAAAAAAAAAATATGGAACGAATCACCAAGCCACTAACACCCCTCGCGAAGACCGATAGAACAATCAGGAGCAAAACAGTGCAAAAAAGCATCAAACCTTTTAATGCATGGGCCTGGCGAATTCTGAAAGACACCGAAAAGCAGTCCTCAAACTTCATCATAATCTCAAAGGGTGGTGACGTGGGAGAAGAGAGCAGAATATATGTACAGATCAAACTGTTTATTTGGATTGACTTGTGGCCAGTAAACGAAACGACGGATTACATTAACACACTGACACCGATACTTGTGAACATTGTATCGGTCGTCGATCAAGTGACAAGTGCGAAGCGCGTCGGTATTTATACACTAGCCGTCAAATATTCCAGTCTTATCACTGGTCTTCGCGCAAGCTCTGGAATAGTCTTGTGGGTTGTCTGGCGCAGAGTTGGTCCACACAGAACTATCTGAAATAATCGCGAACCTTCTAAAACAATGAGACGCAGTGTGTATTAAGCATTCAAGACAGGCTTTGTGGGTGTAAACCATGATTGATGATTGATTGATATGTGGGGTTCAACGTCCCAAAACCACCATTTGATTATGAGAGACGCCGCAGTGGACAGATCCGGAAATTTCGACCACCTGGGGTTCTTTAACGTGCACCCAAATCTGAGCACACGGGCCTACAACATTTCTGCCTCCATCGGTAATGCCGCCGCCACAGCCGGGATCCGAACCCGCGACCTGCGGGTCAGCAGCCGAGTACCTTAGCCACTAGACCACCGCGGCGGGGCTGTGGGTGTAAACCAAATAAAACATAAGTGTAAATAAAGAATTCGCGTGGCATTGCCCTCCTCTGAGAAGCATCGGGCCGATGCTTGAAACAGAACACCAGTGAAGCATTCAAGCTCAATAAAAACAAATATAGAGCAAAAAAGGCACATCATTAGTTACAAACAATAAAGCACAATATCAAAGAAACAACAACAATTATAACAGTCTTTAGGTTTGTTAACGCACATGAAACAGCTTTAAGTGCACGATATGAACGACTTCAGGTTGCGCGCGCCATCGTTGTTGGAGAACCTCCTAGTCAAATGTGCCAAGACGTCAAACTACCCTGTATGGTCCGAAGAACTGTCGCAAAAGTTTTTTACTGAGGCTACATCGACATATCGGCGTCCGTGCCTAAACGCGGTCGCTGGGCTGGTGTTCCACGAATTGTCGTCGAAGATTCCAATGACGCTCGGTCGTCTGTTGATTTTTGATGCTGAGGCGGGCGAGTTGTCGGGCTTTTTAGGCACGCTGAAGGGAGATAGTCATGTCGATATTTTCTTCATCACTGACGTTTCGTAGCATGGCGACGACATCGCAGCCAGGTTCCTTCCGGTGACCAACATGCAAGGCGACATCTGCGTCATCTTCTGCACCGTAGTGTTGTATGCGAAGGTTACGTACGGAAGGATGGCATCCAACGTCTTCTGTTCGACGTTGACTTTGACGTATGGGTACAAAGAGTCTGCGATTGTCTTGTTCAGCTGCTCGGTGAGGCCTTTCGTCTGTGGGTGTTACGCTGTAGTCCAGCAGCGGCTTGTCTGGCTGTATGCCGAAATCGACTGAATTAACATGGCAGTGAAGGCCGTACCTTTGTCAGTTAAGGGAGCCTCGAGGGCTTCATAATTCAGGACTTTGTTTTCAACGAAGATTTTCGCAACCTCAGTGGCACTACCTTTAAATTTGGCCCTTGTTTCGGCGTACCGGGTAAGGTAGTTGGTGGCGACCACGATTCATTTATTCCTGCAAGTGGACGTAGGAAACTGTCCCAGTATGTTTATACGAATTCGCTGTAATGATTTGTGAGGCGGTTCGGTCGACTAAATAAAGGCTACTGGTCTTGTCAGGGCTGTTTTCGTCTTCGACAGTCACAGCACGTCCTGACGCAAGGAGCCACATCAGCGCAAGTCGTGACCAGTAGTACTTTTCCTGTATTTTTTGCGAGCTTACAAGAAACATTGAGATTTCCCGCTGTAACACCTGCAGGACTTCTGGTCTAACTGCTGAAGCAACTAAGAGAAGGTGTTTTGCTCGAAGGGGCAAGAAGTTCTTCTTTTGGAAAACTCTGTTTAGCAGGAAGAACGACGCCAGTCCTCTACAGAATCTTTTTGGAACAGTGGCGCTGTTATCCTGGGGGTATTCCACAAGGCCCTTGAGTTCCAGGTCGGCTCGTTGTCGCTCAGCAAAATCGTCGGTATTTATGGTCCCAAGAAGCAGTCATCATCTGGGTCGTCCGGCGGTGGTTATTCGACGGGGCTACGAGGCAGGCAGTCGTTATCCGAGCGTTTTTTTCACCACTAGTAGATGACTGTAACGCCACATCCCTGAAGTCTCTGTCTCCAGCATGCGAAGCTTTCAGAAGGGTCTTACAAGTTAGCCATCCAACACAAGGCGCGGTCATCGCTCACAACTTGGATGAGCCTGCCTTAAAGTAGAGGTTGAGCTTTTGATGTAGCCAATATGATGCCGAGGCACTTCTTTTCTGTTGCAAAATAGTTGGCCTTTGCCTTTGAAGGTGACCGGCTGTGATAACTGACGACTCTTTCACGCTCGTCAGTTCTCTGCACAAGAACGGCCCCGAGGTGTAGACTGCTTAAGTCGGTGTATATTTTTGTCTCGGTAGATTAGTCCACATTCGCGAGTAACGGAGATGCTACGGGTGCTGTTTTAGATGCTGCAACACCATGGGAAACGCCCAGGCACTCTTCGACAGCTGGATTGTGTCATCACGTAAGATTGTGATGATTTCTTTATTTACGGCTTCGCGTTCTCACGTCGAGACTATGCCAGGGCTCTGGTGTGGTGGTAGTGGTGGTGGTGTTGCAGCAGGCGGGGTTACCTTGGCCTGCATGGCCGGCAATTGTTCCGCCTGGGCATCTCCTGAATATACAAATTGTCACCACGTGTCAGACGGTCCAGTGTCTCGCAAGAAGACCAACAAAATTCGTTGCACGTTCATTCTAGTTGCCACTGGTCCTTCAGGAAAAATGACGTCATCAACTATCTGGTGCCTATGATCGCCTTTTTGAAAGGCGCAGATCGTCGCTGCTCTTTGCACATCAAACTGTGGCCAAAGCCAAATATAATGTTCAATATTCCCGATGTCACCGCAGAAGGCATAGAACGGGGAAGCGTATCTCCCCGTCTTGAATGACCAGGCCGGGGTGTATGCGGAGCCGGTTCTTATGCGGTAAAACAGCGTCGCTTGTTCACGAGAAAGTCCATGAATTACGCATTCTTGGTGTGGAAACTTGTAGATCACCTAGAAATGAGTACGTATGACATCTTTGTTGTTCTGGTAACTCTTGGGAGTTCTTATTTTTGGAACAAAAGTCCACGCTTCGCATGCAAGGGCATCAGCCTTTTCATTGTCTTCAATGCCAACGTGGGATGGGATTCACTGAAGCTTTATAATAAAACTCTTGCCAATTAGGTGTTTAATTTGTGCCAGAGATTGCCTGGTGAATTTTTCTTGAGGTAGGCCACGATGCAGTCTTTGTAGCGCCGATTTGGAGTCTGTCAGCACTACAATACCTCGTGCAAAAAAGGATCGCAATTTTCGCAAAGCCGCCGTGATTGCAGCGCTTTCTACCGTTGTGGATGAAACCACGCGATCCAGGCGGCCCGACCACGGCACGCCAAGGCAGGGTATGCAGAAAGCCGCTGCGCAGCTATCCGTTTGTGCGCACACTGATCCGTCGGTGTACACTTGTAGGTAACCGCGGTACGTGGTGCTCAAGTGGTCCAGCACAAGAAATTTTGCTTCCGAAGTTTGAATGGTGTGCTTCGCTGGTAGCTTGAGTATTCTGAAGTTACATGCAACAACCACAAAATACCATGGCGGGTTCATAGGGCGCCGTATAGGCAGTTTCAAGCCTAAATATTGAAATGTGATCAGTGCCGCGTTTAAACGTGAGCCAGTTCTTGCTGTTAGTCACCGGAGTAGCGCCGTGCCTGCGAAGGCCTCGCGCCGTTTTGAAAACTGCGTCAATAAGGCCTGAGACGCCAAAAGGCGGAGTGGGAGACTCGGCTTCATTATCAACCTTCGTGTTTGAAGCCGCCTGAGGAACTCCCATCGCCAAGCAAAGACCCTTTCTGTGCACTGCCTCTAGGCGTTCGAACTGGCTCGGTGATTGTGATATCAGGGGAAGCAGACAAAGAATGGGGCTGGTTATAAGCGCAGTATTCAATTTAAGCATGGACATAGGATTGTTGCCCCAACATACCCCTGCCATGCGACGAAGAGCGTTGATCCTTTGCACTGGTGCCGTGTATATACCACCAACTGCACGTCGCCATAGTAGCTTGTTGTCGATAATAATTCCCAGGAAACGGACACTTGTTGCACAGCGAATTGAGTGGCCTCGAATATTCAGCGACAGACGTGTTGACTTCCGTCTCGCTCCCGGGAAGAGCATGAAGGCCGATTTTTCTTCTGATAAAGATAGGCCAAGTGTCAACAAGTGACGCTCAATGATTGAAATAGCGCTCTGTGCTATCCGGGCCAAACGTTTATGCTGGTACCCTGAGATCCAAATGCAGATGTCATTGGCGTAGATGGATATTTTAACTGCTTTCAGAGCTAAGTGCAGAGTGTCAGGAAGGCTGGCCGAGGAGCGTTAAAAAGCAAGGGAGATAGAACACTTCCTTGTGGGACGCCGAGGGAAATGCGTCTCTCTTTGCTCGTTACATTTCCAAGCCTAACCCGGACACAGCCGTCTTTGATGAATTTATGTACGAACCAAAGTGCATTTCCTGACACACCCATGGCTTGGAGCCTGCTCACGATGCCTGCCTGAAGCACATATTCATATGCCTTGGCAACGTCCATGAAGACGGCGAGTGTCGAGAGTCCGCTGACGTAGTGGTACTGGATGTGTCCTAATAGGTCTAAAACACTGTCCTGCGCACTCAGTCGTGGGCGAAATCCCGTCATACACGATGGCCATCGTCTTCCTTGTTCAAGGTACCAAGTTAATCTTGTACATATTAATCTTTCCATCAACTTAGATACGCATGATGTAAGAGATACTGGTCAATATGATGCGAGGCTCGAAGGATCCTTTCTGGACTTTACGACTGGCACCACCCATGCTGTCTTCCAAACAACTGGGATCTCTCCCGTGCTTCAGAAATGATTACATATGTCCCAAAGGGCCCTTTTTCGCTCACGTGGCAGATTTTTGAGCATTTGATTGCTGATCAAATTGGGACGCACGGCACAGCGTCTTCTCAATTTCCTAAGGGCCATATCAAGCTTTAGAAAGGTGAATGGCGTATCCATCCGGTAAAAAAACGAGGCTGACAGGAATCGCTGCTCCTGCTGATCTGCCAGATGTGTACACGTCCGCGAAATTTCCTGCAAGGGTTTGCAAATCTTTCCCTTGTTTCAAAGCGAGTGCTTCAAATGGCCTGTGTGAGCGGATCCTCCCAGAAAGAGTATTTATTACTGCCCATATGCGTTTCAAGGGTGTAAACGTTGATAAACTCTCACATAAAGCGGCGCATTGAATTCTTCTGAAGTTTTTTGTGTGGCGACGAATCGTAACGTTTATCCTGTTATATTCGGTTTTCGCAGATGGATTGCCTTTTGTTCTCATTAGTTTCCGCTCCGTTCGTCTACGTGCTGCGCAGAGGTTCTTCAATTTCAAGTCAGGGGCAGGAAAATGGTCGGGCAGTTTCAGCAACGAAGTTTCCGCTCGCTTGCTTTGCAACATATCTGCCAACAGCTCCCCAGTGGATTTGTACAACGATTCTCTGCAGGTGTCCCAACGTGTTACATTGCAGAATTGTCGACCAGCAATTCGAAATCCAAGGATATTGTTGAAGATGGGGAAATGGTCGCTGCCCATCCTGTCTGGAGCCATGGTCGTTGATATCAGAAGGCCCATGAAGTGAAGTACAAGGTCTATTGCACTCCATGAGTCTGGTGTCCTGATAATGTAGGTTTGCCACCATTCGCCACACATAAGTCGGCAGCATCCGCAGCTGCTAGAAGTTCCTTGCCTCGAAAATCTACACTCTTATCTCCCCATACTGGATTGTGCGCGTTAAAATCACCACAGATTATTCGAGGAGCGGGACATCGTCTGCAAAGGTCCTTTAGGAAAACCTCCATGGCTTTCCTAATGGTAAGGGCTCTGCCAACAGATCGGGCACTGTCTTCTGTTATATGATGTTTCGCGACTGATGAATGTAGAATTGTGGACGGCGACGAGATGCAGCCCTTGAATTTTAGGAGCACAGTTTTTATGTGTGCTTGCTTCGACTTAGGATGGTTATGATTGACGTCAAAATCGGGTTGGGAAAATTCATTCATCGAAGCATGTTCGGAGGTACCAGATAGGGCGAGAAAATCACTGGCGTTGGCAAATTCTTCCATGTGGGTGACCGTTGTACCATTCCTTAGGTGCCTGCATTCTTGGCTGGAGTTTGCCACCATTTCCTTCGCTTTTCCGTGACTAGGCTCGGCAATGATTTTTGCAACGCAAATCTGACGGCTGAGGAACAGATTGTTTGCGCCCTAAATGACGCCTTCCAGGTCTGTGGGTGTTTCGTTGCTGACGGGAACGTTGACGCTTGAGCAAGAAGAAAGGAAGACTTTGTATTCCAATACATTCATTGCTTGATTCCTTGGTATTGTGGGGATAGGCAGCGTGTTTTTTGAGGTCTGTGTTATTGACTCAGACCTCTGGTCGATGACGTTGCCGTGTTGACTTGGAAGGCCCTTTCAAAGTATCACATCCCTGCAGCAGTGTTATAGAATTACAAAGCTCGCAGGATAAGTCTGACGATTGATTGTGACTCTTGCTGTGTAAACTCCAGTCGGCGTTAATAAATGACCTCCAGCTGTCGGAATTTCGGGGCCTTGTCATGCAGCCTTGGTTTTCTTCAGCTTCGTCGCGAAAGGCAGTTTCTCCAGTGTTGTCTGCTCCAGTGTTGGCGAAGGCAGCAGTGTGGTGGCCGTCGAATATTACGTCTAGGTCAATGGTTCATCTTTCTGAGTTGCGGTTTGGTCATGGCGTCGCGTCACCATTACGTCGGTTTATTTTTCTGTTTCCACGTTGCCTCATGAGGTTCTTTTTGGGCTGTGAGGTTTCGACGTCAAGGCCGCTTTCGTCATGCAGCGGGTGCCTTTAGCTTCATTGCGGCGGCGTCATCGCTGGTGGAGGGGAATCTTCGATATGTCTTCATACAGGAACCTCACCTTCATTGATTGCTGCCCTTAGTTTTTCTAGTATGGGATCGCGAAACGGCCCCAAGAAGGGCCGGTGTACTGGTGGCGTTGGGGTGACTTGTAGGGGCCTGTTTGCGGCGAACACTATGGTTACCGGGGGTCCACTGAGTTTCTGTGAGGCAGTCAGTGATATCTTGAGGCCATTCACACTTCTGTTGACACGGAGCATTTGCGTCAAAACCTCACTGACCCATTTGTCGGTACTGGCTCTGGCGGTAGGTGTGGCCAGCTTCCCCGCAGTGGTAGCATAGTGGGTGGTGGTCGGGAGTGCGCCAAACGTCAGTCTTCTTCGGCGTGCATTGCTGGCTGGCTGGCGGCCGGTATGACAATGGTGGGGTCCACTGATTTCCACTAGGTTTGCTGAATGGCGCCTCGAGCGCTCCGGCGCACGGTCACCGGAAGTATTCAAGATAGCCGCCACGAAAGCATAGCTGCGTCTACGTATGGGCCGGTGTTGCTCACATTTAGCCGAAAATGCCCGCTTCTTGTTGCGTAAACTGTACAAGCAGACCAGAGAAGTCGTGTGGGAACACATTTCACTTGTATCACGACATTTTGTACAGAATAGGTGATACGCGATAAATGCTCCTGTATAAGTGCTATGATCAATGTCAACGGAGCTATATCTTGTGTTTCGCAGATTTCCTCGCTATAAACCGGATTTGTAGCAGCGCTAGATCACAAACTAAGAGACAAGTGGACATTTTCTCCAGGCAGCCGGTTCTGTAGTGACCACTTTACAGACGCATGTTTTGATTGAACAAGCGTACGGACTCAGCTGCAGCAAGACGGTGTACGCACGTTGTTTTCAATCCCAAAGCATCGGCAAAAGGTGTGCTGTGCCTCGCCAGTTCGGTATATCAGGTTTAAATACACATATATCTGTATACATATGTTACTGGTCGGTCGTTGCGATTCGCTCGTTTATTGTTCATATAATTTACCTTGCTTAGAATGCTACGCTGTTCAGAAAATTAACTCGCATGAACGCGCGTGTAGGAAACCCCTTACGCATTAGCCATGTTTCAAAATGACACAACACAGAAAATGATGTTCATGGATTTCCTGATAAACTGTATCAATGGACGAGGCAGTTTGCGCTGTGGCACTGAAAAAAAAAAGTGTACTGTGAACATAAGAAGAACGTAATTAGAAAAATAGCGCACTTCCTCACGTTATCAAGTGCGTGGTCTTGCTTTTTCAGTTACCCAAATTTCATCTTCAATTTCTTTCAAGTGTTGATATCCACGTTAAGAATTTCAGTGGTATGTACCATGGCTGTTAAGTTATATTACACTAACTGATCTATCGTTGTGTAGTTGCTGTCAGTGCAAGTCAACTTACATTACTTTCCACTCGCATTAAGAAAGCAGTATATTCTTTGAATGCAACATGCCTATTTTAGAGGGCTACTAAGTAAAACCTCATCAATAGAGAACCCCGGTATTGGATGCTACACCAGTGGACCAGATCAACTGCAGCCCCCAGCTGCGACACAAAAGAATTCGTTCTGTGTACGTTGTATTTCTTATAATATGCTGCCCCAGTGCAGGCGCTCAACCTTGCATCATTTCCATATTCATTCTCTAATATTCTTTGATGATGCATCTTTCTAGAAGTCTTCCAGTAAATAACGAGAGAATATTATAAATCGGAACCATTATGTTACCAGTCACTTATCTGTCCAAACAGACAGAGACGCGTGATGCATACACATACACACTATGTACTTTATCCAAACTGTGTGTACATATCTATGTCGTAAGTAATTTACTCAATCCTCAGCTCATGATAACCTGCGCTGCTATGAATCTGCTATATCATCCAAGTGTAACCCAAATTCACTAATGACTCATACTCATTCTATGCACTACAGTGCAGCATTTAGACGTTCTAAGTTTCTTATATGAACCATGCAAGAAGACTCCAAGAGCACTCGAGAAGGCCTAAGATTTTTTACCAAGGCTGAATTCCAAAACTTCTGTTTGATGAAAAAAAATGTTTTTGAATTATTGTAAATAAAGAAACCTCAGCAATGTGCACTTACGCTCTCATTTTCAGCATTGACAGCTGTGAACTGAGGACAGATACTTGGACCTCCTAACATATATTTACTTCACTATGGTACATGTGTATCAGCAGAAATGTGCTTATGTTTTAACGCGCACAGAATTTGCAAAATATTGCTTTATTCCTTGGAATAACTTCTAATGTTTTGTTTTTAGGACACCAAAATAAACTATGCTGTACTTGGCCCACCAATAACATTGAAAAGTTGGCTGGACGCTTGCAGCAATTCAGCAGCCACAGTGAAAAACAAAGCTAAAGCTCAGCGTTCAAAGAGAACGTCGACTCTAACGTCGACTCTATGGCCATAGATGTTCAGAAACTGGTCAGTAACAAGAAAGCCAGTTAAAAGAATCATATATTCTTTGATTTAAGCGCAGGCCTCGTGGACACGCATTTTCTCGCACGGTAATTTTTGCCACTGACTAAAGCTTCGCTGCCATACCTGATAAATGGCAAATAGAAGTGTAAGTCTGCTACTAAATGCACCAAAGTGCGCACCAGGTTATTTTAACTATATATTGGCAATGCATGTGTTCATCCAGCTATAAACTTTCTCTAGAAAAACTGCCGCTGTGGTGGCTTTGTGATTACAGTGCTCAGCTGCGGTCATCGAAGTGAGCAAATTTGATCACGGCCGCAGTGGTCACATTCGATGGAGGCAAAATGCTAGAGGTCCGTGTGTCTTGAAATGTCAGTGCATGTGAAAGAACACTGGATGATCAAACTTATCAGGAACTTTGCACTACGGTGTGCCTGTTGTATCATACCGTGATATTGGCCCTCAACGTAACAAATTAATATCAATCGAGTGAAAGTTGCCCTAGGTAAAACTTTCACTGCACCCTAATTACGAGTAGATTGACTTGTTTTGCTTACAGTGCTGGCAAGGGTTAGAGTGTATTCATTTTTTAAGTTATATTAGGAGCAAGCAGCACAGTTTATGCAAGTTTTTATTCTCGGCATGCAGTAGCCGTAACCAAAACTGATCAGCTTTTTTGCTGATCAGCTTTTCTATTGTTGATATCGAACTCTCTATCACATTTTCGTACGCACTAGACAATAGTTGGCTAAGTGATTTAACCACTTGATTTATTGCATAACATAAGTATATACACGGGTCACCTTGTCTACTCAGCGTAATTCCATTACAGCTGAGCCTTGTCCACTAAAACCAGGACATAAAAGACCTTTTTTTATTCTGTTTCTCTTCTGAATTCAACTTCATATTCACATCGCATGTTCCTGTATCATATCAATCATGGTTAGTGAAAAAAATACATCATGAAAAATTCTGTAAGGTGCGAACTACAAGCAAAAGTAATTGCTAAACAACGGCTGAGAATCGGAGCAGACGACAGAATTTCGTGACGGGCCCTTCACCTTCCGGTGACTGCGTGCGCTCGGCCGCGAGAACAGCGAAGCGCCATGAAGCAAACCTAGTGGAGATCAGTGGTGGGGGAGATGGTGGTGTCTGGGGTGGAAACTGCGGCGATGTGGCGTCTCGGCGTGGGCGGGGTCGAGGGATGTGATGGTGGGATGCTGCAGCACAGCTCATGACTTGCAGCTGCTGCTCTGTAAGCTAAGGAACGCCCTGCGATTGCTGGATCTCCTGGCGTAAAACGTTCGGGACGGAGTCCACATAAAGTTGCGCTAAAGGTAGGAATTTTCGCAGATCCTTTTGCACGATCGCTCGGATTATCTCACACAGGTCAGTGGTTCATAACGCTTGGATGTCGGCGTAGCATGTAGCCAAGAAGCTGCCTTGTCCGCATCTCGAGCGTCTTCTCTAGTGTATATGCTTCCGAAGCGGAGTGCACTTCGGAAGCGACCGTCTTCGGAGGGTTTCTAAAAAATCCAGCGAAGAGTTCTTTCTCGGGACCCTTCACCCTTTGTGCAATCGATCAGCGCAAGGAGCCTCAATATGTTGCGCAAAGCATCTTTTTGTTTGTACAGCACGTGGATCTTATGGCTGGCCTTGCTGATGGTACCCAATTTGTGGCGAACTCTAGTTCTGGCGCGCAGGTTGAATTCACCACTGGTGTGCTGTGGAATGGTTCCCATTACCTAGGTTTAATATTGGCTTGGTTCCTCGGCGCACTTCCTTGCCGCCCCCGGGATTCCGTGCACATGTTTGGACACTCCAGTCATCATAGTTCCACCAAGCGACACTGCTGCATCGCTTACGTCATGAATCATTAGTATAAAAGCTTCGTCTTTCGCACATCGCGGCAGCAGGCAATGTAGCCTCGACACGTTGCCTAAATGCATTTTCTGTTTTTACAGGTATGTTACCTCAACAACTTGCATTGCATTCTGTCTGATCATCGATTCCTGTTGCTGCTGTGTTTCTCATACGCTTATTCATGTAGTCATCTACTATGCAATTTTTCCTACGTCGTTTACTGCCTCGGCCTTCTCTTGAGTGCGGACTTGATAATTCATCCAGGCCAAAAGAGAATGCCGCCTTCGTAAACGAACAAATCTGACGAATCACATGAATCATCCCTTAGCACTCTCGAGTTGTCGGTGGAGTAGGCAACGTATAGCTCTGAAAACCCTTCTCTTCTAAAAGTTCCTTCTGATTTAGTTGTGTGTCAAAAAACATATCGCATGACTTATCTGAAAAAAACAACAACAGGCCTACGCAGAAGGCACAGCACAGTCACAACGAAAGCTATACGAGCAGCCTTTCAGAGCCTTTTCTAAAATCTCATTGGGCAACTACTGCAAGCACACTTACGTGGTACCTAGTAGAGCACTAATAATAAACATTTTGGGTTGTAGGCCGCACTCGCAGCCCCAAGAGAGTGCTGGCAACTCTCTTTGCGGGAGTAGAGTCTTGTCCCATACTTCACTCTCTTTTCAGGAGTGCTGGGAGCTCTCTTCAACACAGAGAAAGCAAACTCTCTCGACCGAGTGCTGGTACCCTGGCTGAACAAAAGTGAACAAGCTCCTTTGCCAGAGTATAGTCACACTTCTAAAATAGAGTTCATACAGTCTCTGGGGGAGGCGCGGTACTCTCTCACAGAGTTTTACAATTTCGTCTGGCTAGAGTGCATGAATCCCCTCCAAGAGTAAAATCACTCTTGCTGCGCTAGGACTAACGTTTAAAAACTACGTCGAGTATTTTATAAAAACAGTGAACTGCATAGATTGCCTTAAGCTCACGTCACATATGCAGTTAGGACATCGATCGGTATACACGTTATAATAGTACGCAACACAGCAAACAACAACACTTAACAAATACCTCTCGCGCTACGGACACCCATTCACACAGCAATCGGTATTCATGCTCATGATATGTAGCCCTATTCTAGTGCAGGTGGTGCTACACTTCGACTATCTGTTTTGAAAAACAGATATACATCTAGCATATGTATTTATTTGGTGATCGTTAGGTATGCTATAGACACGTCGACCTTTTATGATAAAACTACATAACATACAACGCCGTGTTCAATACTAAGCTCCGATTATCAGCTGGTATTCTGTCATAATGGCTCAATGCGGTGAAGCCACTTGTGCCCAAGGCTGAGAGCTGTACTAGGCGCTTACAAACACAGTTGGGATGATCTGTCAGCAGTGCTGGCCGAAAAATAATTTGCGAACGTTACGATCTGGCGTCCGATCCGACTTGAGATGTCTCGGTGTTTTCTAGTACGCCAGAAAAACAACGCTGGTCGGCAAAACCACGACTCGAGCGCATCTCTGGAAATTGCTTGTAGTTTTGCTTACCTCCTCTACACTTTAATACAACAATGAGAGGCTTGCGGTTTGCCAAAGCGTCAACCTTCGCGAGCCACCTGCGCTGAGATCGGTCCAAGAAAATGTGGCCCGTACGAGTACAACTTCCAGCGAAAGTTGAGCTAGCTACCGGCTGAGTCCGTCATGCATGCCGTTGGTGCTTTTGGGTTTATTAGTATGCTTTGCCGAGGAGTAAAATTGACTGTACAGTAGGCCCTTTCTACCGGTTAACTTTAATGAACAATTGTTTCTTGCGTACGGTGTGCGAACTAAAAGTGATGAGCATCGATGCGACGTGCTTTCAGCCCACGGCGCAGCACACACGGACCATTGTCGACAGCCGCTGGGCACACTCGTCAGCACTTCGCTGACCAGTACGTGCAAACACAGGCTTGCCATTTTATACACGCGCGTTCATAAAGTAATACGATGAAACACTTTCGTGAACGTGCAGTTTCGTTTTGAGCTATCGGCTATGTAGTTCCAGTTATCGGTTTAGAGATACAAATCATCACACTCTAACACGGCTGCTGCGCTGTAGCATACCCATCGCTTGTGCTCGAAAATACACATAATTCAATCAACTACGCGCGTACTTATGAAGCATTACAGTCGATACTAAACTTCGGCGCACGTCAACCAGCAGAAAAACGAGTAACGGTTATTGCACTCGGCAGTCAATTATCTGCCCCAGGTTCTCAGTAACTTTAATATATTTTCTTTTCTATGCTGTGAATTCTGAAAGAAAGTTGGCGTCTTGGTATTATTGCAATGTAATGCGTGGATACCAGCAGTTCCCGTATCATGAAGATGGAAAGTTTAGTTAGAAACAAAAATTTCGTATGTGTTCAAACTACGACCCATGAAGAGAAATGGTGTGGTTTCTTTTAGCCAGTTTTTTTTCACCACAGTCAATGTGGCACAACGTTGCGTAGTGGTAGAGTACCTACCTCGTCCTTCGTAGGTGGCGAGATTGAACCCCGCTGGTAAAACTTGGTGAGCTGTGACCAAAGAAGGACCTGGAACGGGTGATGGAGGGGTTGCTGTAACCGACGAACTGGAGGAGGTCACTGTATCAGTCATGCGCTCTCTGCGCTGCCTGCCTTATCACGATAGCACTGCTATCACACATTTCGCCAATATAAGAGCGTGACAATAAACCCTGAGGGCAGTCTTGTTCCTGTCATCGTGTAGTTGCCTCGATCCTTACTTGACCAGCATTGAAAACATTACATGGTGTCAGAAGTGAGATTGTTCTCTTTTACGATGATGCCCTCGCGCTTCAGCCTTCGTAGTTCATCTTGAAGAGGGCCGCGCAGGGACAGGGAAATACGCCGCACTGGTTGAACGACAGGAACCGCTGTTGGTTGCAGGATCATGCTCTATGGTTGCTTCAAGCAGCCAAGTCCCTGGAAGAGGTGCTGGAAATTCGTCACGGCTTAGTAGTCTATTGAGGCGCTTACGGTAGCTACGGTGCGTTGAAAAAGGCCTAAGGCTTCACTCGCGTCCAGTCCTAGTATTGCCTGATTACCATGCTTGACGACAAAGAACTGCACTGTGCTGCAAGCATTTCCTACTTTTATTTTCTGCGACGTCGCTCCGTAATGTGTTGTGACGCCTCCGTTGTAGGCCATAGCACTGAGGTAGCAGCAGTCAAGGGTTCCGCAGCACGTATTTTCTGGTACGCCGAAAATGGTAACAGGCTGGCTTGTGACCCAGTGTCAACCTTGAAAGGAGACTTTTTTGCCTGCGACCTCAGCTTCCACTATCCAGTCTCTGGCTGTTTATTGCCGACGCCCACTTCCAGGATGTCGAAGTCATCATCGCTGTCGTTTTTTCTGACCTCAGCAATTTCGGACATCCGTTGACAACACACGGAAAAATGGTTGGGCAAGGGGCATATGTTGCATTTCTTGCCGTACGCAGGACACTGCCTTGGTCTGTGTCGCCGATCGCACTTAGTGTATTGGTACTGCTTGTTGCCATCTTGGGCGCTTCTGCTTCTCGGGGGTGGTGCACGCCCCGCAATAGTGTCAATGTGGCTGTCCATTGCCCTCCAAACTTCGTTTCGTTGCGCCACAGATTCCGCAACCTTGCGAAATTTTTCTGCTTTCCCTAACGTCAGCTTTGCTTCGCGAAGCATTTTTTTGCGCAACTTTGAGTTATTAGTGCCGAACACTATTTGATCGCGGATCATTGGATCCTACTGTTCTTCGAAATTGCACTGCGCAGCTTGCTTTTTCAGGTCTCGAACAAATTTTTCGAACGGTTCCCCTTCTGCCTGCTTCCTTGAGCGAAACAGATACCGCTCATGCACGTCGTTGCTTACCTCAAAGCAATACGCTTCGAACTTTTAAACGACTGTCTCGTAGTCTTCCTAGTCTTCCTGTGTTTCAAACTTGAACGTGTTGAACACATCGAGAGCTTCGTCGCCAGCGACACTAAGAAGAAGCACCGTTTTTGCGGATTCATTTCGGGATTGGTCCTTTGCCGCGGTCACCACAAGGAACAGGTCGAACGTTTGTTTGAAGCGTTTCCATTGCTCGGAGAGGTTGCCGGTCAGCTGCAGGCGTGGTGGTGCCTTGAGTACTTCCATCGATGGGGTTCCGCCGAGACCAAGACGATGCTTTGACCCGAAGTGATAACTTCTGACACCATGTACTCTTTTCCCAGAAAAATCAACGAGCACATAAAAACAGAGCACTTGCAGCTCCCAAGGCGTAAGGGGAATGGGCCGAAGCCACAATATTCCGCTGCTTGGACGCATATTCTGACTTTCACCAGGTCCCTCTTGACGAACAGACGTCCAAAATCTGCACTTTTTCAACTCCTTTTGACAGGTACCGCTACCTTCGATTGCACTTCGGCATTTAATCAGCGCCTGAAATTTTTCAAAGAACTATGAGTCAAGTATTTGAAGGCCTTACAGGTGTACACGTGTACATAGATGATATTTTGATGTGGGGAGCAAGCAAACGGAAGCATAATCGCAGATTAATTGCTGTCTTGAAAGCAGCAGAAAAAGCTGGTTTAACGTTCAACGCTAAAAATGCAGGTTTGGTGTTACGAAAATTCAATTTCTTGGCGACATCATCAGACGTGAAGGCATTTCGCCAGACTTAAAACTTGTGAAAAGCTTGCTTGAAATGCTAGAGCCAAAGAACAAAAATGATTTTCAGCGCATGCTTGCTGTGCTCAACTACTTCGCCAAGTATGTGCCGCGCCTTTTTGAGCGAACTGCGCTTCGCCGGGCGCTTATCAAAGCGCACTCAGCATTTGAGTGGACTGAAAACCACAGAAGAGAGTGCAAATCTATCACGCAGGCTCTAACCACGACACCTGTCCTCGCTATCTTTGATCCCCAAAGACAGTCCAAAGTAACATGCGATTCATCAAAAGACCGCATGGGTGCAGCACTCTCGCAGTGCTACGATGGTGATGAGTGGCGCCCAGTGGCGTACGCTTCCCGTGCTCTAACGCAAGCTGAGCAGCGCTATGCGGAGATTGAGAAGGAGACGCTAAGCGTTTCGTTCGGCTGCGACAAGTTTCACCACTTCGTGTACGGGCACAAAGTTTTGATTGAGACTGACCTTAAACCGCTCTTGTCTATTGCTGCGAAGGGTATCTGTGACATGCCTCCCTGGCTTCAGAGATTTTTCTGAGGCTTCTGAAATATGAATTCAGTGTGCAGTTTGTTCCGCGCAAACATCTCGTCTAGGCCGACATGCTGTTAAGATCATGCCCGGCTAGATCTGAGGACAGCGCTGCAACCGTGGGCGACGTGGAGGTGCACGCAGTGCAATTTCTGGGCTTTTTGGTCACAGATGCGATGCGACAGAAGCTGGAGCAAGAAACTGCTAATGATGGTTACCTGAGCACTGTCATCTCCATCTTGTCCATCTTGAGAACCTGCAGGGTGAACAGAAGCTGTTTTTGTCAGAGCTTTCTGTCGTGAAGGGCGTATTGCTAAAAGGAACGAAAGTGGTCATACCAAAAGGTATGCGACTTGAAATTCTTTTACGTATTTATGCCGGGCACCTAGGATTGCAGAAATGCAAAGAAAGAGCACGACGTCTGTTTTTTCTTGGCCTGGGCTCAGTAATGACATCACCCTGCTCATTCAGAGCTGCCCTACTTGTTGCAAGTTTTCTTACAAGCTACCGAAAGAACCATTTCTCATGCGCCCAGTACCAGCATGCGCATGGATCCGTATGGGCGTGAACATTTTTTCGTTTGGAGGAAGTTCGTACGTCGTCGGTCGCGTTCGACGCGTTTTCAAACTTCCCGGAAGTCTAGAAACTCCATGACACCACTGCAAGAACAACAATTGCAGCACTGAGTGCTATCTTTGCTAGGTACAGCGTGCCTCTGGAGGTATGCACGGACAACGGGCCGCAGGTTGCAAGTTATGAGTTCACAGAATTCGCAAGAAAATATGACTTCGCTCATGTCACATCAAGTCCGCTCTTCCCACAGTCAAATGATCTGGCTGAGAAAGGAGTAGAGATCGTGAAACGCCTCCTTAAGAATTAAAAGTGAAGACTCGCTCGAAGACTTCTGGTTAGGCTTGTTGGCCTACTGCTCTACGCCGCTTGTGGACGGCCAATCACCTGGAGAACTCCTTCAAGGTAGGCGTCTCAGGTCGAACGTACCAGACTTTGACGGCGTACAGTCAACATCAGTCAAAAAGCATCATCAGAGCGACGGTGGAAAGCCCCTATCACCCTTGGGTAGAGGGGCGATCGTACGGCTTAGGGACTCAACATGGTCTCCGAAAGGTATTGTGATGGCAAGAAGGTCTCCGAGGTCCTACGGTGTAGAAACGGAAGATGGGCGGGTGTTTAGACGTAACAGACGGCATCTCCTTCAGACTCGTGAACCGTGGACAGCGGGCGTGAGTGATGATGATTGTGGTCCCTCCGAGACAAAGTCCGCTGAATGTGGGGCACCTGCATCGAGTAGCTCCGTTCATGCTACACCATGCCAGCCTACACCGCACCCTCAGGCAGCGTCCACCGGTGGTGTTCCAGTACCAGCTACACCACACCACGGGCAATCTCCTCCCAGGCTGACACTGGTCCCAAGAAGATCGGGTCGCAACACAAGGCCACCGCAGCGGCTTCGTTACGATGCGGCCTTTATTCAAATAACCTGAACTCATTCCTTACACCTCAGAGGATGTATCAGGCATGCGCTCTCTGCGCTGCCTGCCTTATAACGATAGCACTGCTATCACACATTTCGCCAATATAAGAGCGTGACAATAAACTTTGAGGGCAGTCTTGTTCCTGCCATCGGGTAGTTGCCTCGATCCTTACTTCACCAGCATTGAAAACAGTACAGTCACCGTAGGCTGCCGTGGGTCGTGAAGAGGTACGTATGGGGTGGATTCCTCTTGCGCATGCCGTGCCATGGAGTGCCGGGTCAATGAGAGCCGGCAGTTGTAAACGATCGGGCAATATCGGCAGGGATGAAGCGGCTCGTTCGAGGCTCGACCCGGACAGTCATTGTGAGCGGACAGCGAGGTTAGCAGGGCATCACAGGTGACACACCTGTAAAGGCGCTGCGATGGCAGTACCCTGTGTTTTCGCTTCATATGGGACCGCCACGTGGACAGTCTGAGCGAAACCGAAGAGCGGGCTTGGCAGCCGTCGCAACCAGAAAAAGGACAACGAAGCATTTCGAGCACCGGCAGGTACACCGTCATGATGCCCTGGGGAACGATGGGCGGACGAAGACGAGGAGGGCCCGTAGCTACCGCAGGAACGTCAAAAAAACACCGAGGTGCAAGGACGAGGCCGCTGCGCCGGAGGCGGCGCTGGTGTGCTCAACCCTGAAGAAGGAGCAGGACGCCGCCGACGACGACAGGAACCCAGGTGTAGCGACTCCACTGACACGGCAGGTGGCCTGCGGGAAGTAGGCATCACCAAACAGGAACTCCTCTAGGTGGCAGTACACCGTGGAATGACGTCCCGGCAGGAAGACCTGGGTGATGACAACAGCGGTGAGGTGGACAGAAGGACAAGAGCCCAATGATGTCGGCAGCAGGCATTGACGACCGGGCTGGCAGTGGCACGCAAGGGAAGACGGTAGACCCTTACCACTCCTGGAGGGCGTCTGCTGCGACTGATTGGACCACAACGCCGCGTCAGTGGATGGCCAGGAACTTGTTCCGTGGAACAACAGGGCCAAGGAACCAGGTAGACACAAGAATAGCGAGGACCCGTGCAGCCGGAGAAAAAGAACCTGCCAGGGCGGCCAACTCCCGAGGAGGGACCGTTTCTTGTCCTTTGTCTGTGAAAATGATGATGATGTTTGGTCCTTTGTGGCGCAAGGGCCATTTGATGGCCAGAAAGCGCCAGCTCATGGTACGAGAGATGTGAACAATGATTGTGATTAGCGGCTGTATAAGGGCCTTAAAATTCCTCGCCCTAAGGCGGGTAAAACATAGAAGTAATAATATCATGACCATGGTAGTGTAGTGAAGAGGAATGCCCACTACTGCAGCGGCATCGACACGTTGGCGCGAGGCACGAGCTAAACCTGCCTGGTTGCTGCTGCGACGCTGCCCGTATACTCGGCCTGCTCTTGCCGCTTCGGTACCGACGCCGCTACCGCTGTTTACCTTGCATTTACATTATATTTTAATGGAGAGTGCTGCGGTCTTCCCCAGTCCTGGAACTGCGTAGCCGAAAGCTGCCGTCCGTCATGCCTGACGACGATGTCTTCACACCCCCACCGGCTTCGCCACGCAGGAGCTGTCCCGGTGCCTAGCTCTTGCGAGAACCAGACATCTTCAGCGGCACCGATGCGAAAGACGTTGAGGATTGGCTGGAATCTTATGAACGAGCCAGTGCTACTAACAAATGGGATGATCCCGCGAAGCTTGGTACCGTGATGTTTTATTTAACAGATGTTGCCAAGCTATGGTACTGAAACCTTGAGGCGGATATCCCCACTTGGACGACCTTCAAAGCCTGCATCACAGATGTTTTTGGACGCCCTGGTGTGCGGAAACTTCGCGCAGAACAACGTCTACGAAGCCGGTCCCAACAAAATGGTGAAACATTCACTAGCTACATCGAGGACGTCCTCGACCTCTGCCGGCGTGTCGACCCGAAGATGGCGGAAACTGACAAGGTACGACACACCATGAAAGGCATTTCTGACGACGCCTTTCAAATGCTGCTCTCGAAGAACCCTGTCACTGTCTCTGAGCTCATCGAGTTGTGTCAGAGTTTTGACGAGCTCCGACGACAGCGTCTCCTCACGCGACGCCGTAACGTCGCGGATGACACACTCTCAAGCCTAACCACCACGTGTGACCTTGAGTCCCTACTATCGCAGATCAAGGAGTTTGTTCGTGCTGAAGTCGCTCGTCAGCTATCGCTGCTATCGACAGTGGGCCAACCAGGCAGTTTTAGCTCGTGCCTCGCGCCGACGTGTCGATGTCGCTGCAGTAGTGGGCATTCCTCTTCACTACACATAGAAGTAATAATATAGTGACCATGGCATGAAAAGTGTGCAATGGTAATGGATAACAAAAGTTTGTGATAATGAAAACCATGGTGGACATGTATGGCATTAGCACAAGTGCCTTCATCATCATACCCTTGCGTCCAAGGGCCGTGAGGCAAGTGATTTGTTGAGTGTAGCTACTGCAGTGGAGACCTCTCGGGAGAAGTTGTGCTACGGATTGTCCGAGTATATAATATTAAAGTATGAACATCCCTCAAAAAGCTAATAAAGATTTATGTGTAAAAAGTGGTTTCCTACCGACGAACATTGCAGGATGAAGTGATATCTGTTGTTGGTAGGGTAACGGAAAGTGTTGTCTTCTCGACGTGTCTAATTCTTTACACTGGATCAGAATGTGAAGTACGGTGAGTGCTTCTCCACATCGATCATACAAAGGTAGATCGTCCCCAGACAAAGAAAAGAATGTGTTGTGTGCGTATGTCCTGTTCTTAACATTGTAAGATTTACTTCTGTGTGGCATGATTTTGATACTGGTGGCTGATGACCAAGTTGCGGCTTGATTAAATGCAATTTATCTGTGTGTGTGTTCCATCTGCTCTGCCAATAGACTCTCAGCTTTCGTTTTAGAAAAGGTTTCAAGTCGAGTGCAAAAACTGGTATCGATGTATTAGAAGCGGTTTTGTTGGCGGATCCAGCTAGCTGGTCCACCAGAACATTACTTTGTATTTCACAGTGTCCTGGCACCCAACAGACAACATGCTGCTTAGATGAGTACACCGTGCATAAGAGCGAATAAAGAGAGACAAATAAAGGGTTTTTGTGCTTTTTAAAAGTTTTCAGAGCTTTTATTAGGGTTAGGGAATCTGTTTATATTATTACCTTATGCAGTTTTATTTGTTTAATGTGTTTAACGGCCGCAAGTATCGCATAAGCTTCGCCGGTGAAAATGCTTGTATGAGAGTGCAGGACGCAAGCTTACGAAAAGGATGGGTCGACGGCTGCGTACGAGACCAATGTGTTGGATTTGGAGCATTCGTAAAGAACTGAGGATATATGTATTTATGTTGTAGTTCTAAGAAGAATGTCTGGATTTGTGCGATTGGCGCGTGCGTTGTAACCTCTAAAATAGAGACGTCGCAATCTATCGCCTGCCACTGCCACGGTGGCAGACATACTGCGGGAGCCATCAAACAGTGTTGAAGTGGCACACCAGCTTCCTTCGCTAGGCCCCTCACCCGGAGTGAGTTGGGCTGTCTCATAGAAGGCTGTTTCTCAAACACAGCAAGGCTTGACATATCATTATTTGTGGATTGTAATGGGTGATTCTTGTCTGCATTTACATTAAGATAATATTTAGAACACATGTAACATCTCTGTAGGTGGAGGGACCATTCGTTTGATTTCACGTACAGGCTTCCCACGGGGCTTGTGTGAAAAGCACCCGTGGAGAGACGGATTCCTAGATAATAAACAGGGTCCAGCATTTTAAGGGCAGTATGTGTCGCAGACTGATATGCTATTGCCCCATAGTCTAGGCAGGTACGTAAGAGGCTTTTATCCAAATTCATTAAACACTTTCTTGTCGCTTCCCCACGTAGTGCGTGACAAAACTTTTAAAATGTTCGTAGCTTTTATGCACTTGTTTCTTTAAATATTGGATGCGTTGTATGAAGCTTAGCTTGGTGTCCAAGATTAGGCCTAAGAATTTGTGTTCAGTAATAACAGAAACACGTTGCCCATGTAGCTAAATATCGTGTTCGGAATGGAGGCCTCTCTTCCTGGAAAAACAAGACACGCGTGCGTTTCTGTGCATTCATTCGGAACCCATTTCCTTCTGCCGAATCGGACACTTTGTTCAAACCAAGCTGAACCTGCCGCTCACACATGGTCAGATTACAAGATTTGAAACCAAGCTGGACGTCGTCGACATATGTACAATAAAACATATTTACAATACAACATTACAATAAACAGTACAATAAACAGTACAATAAAACATATAAAATAAACATAGAAAAGTGTGCAACTAAGTACACCGCATGGCGCCACGCCTGTTTCTTGGACAAATGTTTGAGAAAGAACACTGCCTACTCGAACGCGGAATGTCCGGTTTGAGAAGTAACTTTCGATTATAGTAAACATTCTACACGCACGCCAAGGTGGGACAGGTCTCCTATTATTCCAAAGCGCCATGTTGTATTATATGCCTTTTCAAAGTCAAGGAACACAGAAAGGAAGTATTGCTTGTCGACGAAAGCATCTCTGATCTGTGCCTCAATACCAACAAGGTAGTCGGTGGTGTACCTACCCTCTCGAAACCTGCACAGAAACGGGTCGAGCAAATTGTTTGTTTCAAGGAAATATACAAGTCGGCAGCTTCTCATTATATCGAAAAGTTTTCACAAGCAGCTTGTAAGTGCAATAGGCCTATCACTTCGAAACTAAAGAACGGTCCTTCTCCCCTTTAAAAATGAGAATAATAGTATCGTCTTTCCAAGAAGCAGGGATAGCGCCAGTAAAGCAGATAGCATTGTAGAAACAAAGTAAAGTTTTTTGCGTTTTAGTTTGGAGGTTTTTCAGCATTTCACACAGCAGATGGTCGGAACCAGGGGCGGAATTTCTGCAGCAGTTCAGTGATGTTTGGAGCTCAGCTAAGCTGAAAGCTAGGTTGTACGCCTCGTATCTATTACGTTTGTGTTCGAGTTTCTGCTTTTGTATACTTCTTTTGTATTTTCGGAAAGCATCAGTATAGTGTGACAAGCTAGACACCTGTTCAAAGTGTGCGCCCAGGAATTTCGCCTGATTTTCTAAGCTGTCACCGTGTGTGTTTACACGAGTGGGAGTGAGCTTACTTGTTTTTCTACTATTCTACCGACCATTTTTCAGACTGTATCCTCGTGCGTATATGAATTAATCTCTTATAGGAACTTCTGCCACCTTTCTCTTCTGGCCTGCCGATGCGTTCTCTTGCCTTGAGACCTAATTTCCTTAAAGCTGCCAACATTTTCAGCTGTCGGTGAGTTCCGAAGCAACCTCCAAGCCCTGTTCTGCTCCTTTTGCGCATTCTGGCACTCGGTGTTCCAACATGGGACACGTCGCTTGCCAGGCATGCCAGATGCTTGCTGTGTGCACTTGGCTGCTGCATCAGTAAGAAAAGCTGTGAAGTACTGCACAGCTTCATCTGTGTTTAACCTACTTATGTCAGTCCAACTTGAACGAGTAGTGTTGTGAAACTGTTCCCAGTCTGCTTTGTGTATCAGCCATTTGGGAACATGTGGAGGACATTCATATATTGTTGGTGAACTCAAAACTGCATGAAAATGGTCACTTCCATATGGATCATTTATGATTTTCCATTTCAGTAGGGGTAGAAGTGAAGGAGATACGATGATGAGGTCTATAGATGAGAAAGTTTTGTTGGCGACGTTATAGTATGTTGGCTCTTTCCTATTCAACAGGCAAGCACCTGAAGAGAAGAGAAACTCTTCAATGAGACGACCTCGTACTTCGCGAGGAGAATCGCCCCACAGAGTGCTATGTGCATTTAGGTCCCCAAGGAACAGATAAGGTTCAGGTAGTTCGTCTAATAAAGATTGGAATTGACGTTTTTCAAAACGGTGGTGCTGAAGTATGTACAAAGAGCAGACGGCGACGAGTTTGTTTAGAATACCGGCTCGAACAGCCACCGCCTCGAGGAAAGTTTGAAGGGGTAATTGTGTACATGCTATCCGTTGACTAACTATAACTGCTACAACACCTGATGGTGGCATGGCATTATCTCTATCCTTTCGGAAGATTACGTAGTTACGTAAAAAGTTTGTGTTTGTTTACTTTAAGTGTTTCTTTTGTACGCACAGCACCATAGGATTGTGTTCAACGAGGAGTTCTTGTAAGTCATACAGGTTTGGAAGAAGGCCTCGAGTGTTTCACTGTAATATTTCTGTCTGCATATAAAAAAAGATGCTGCAGTGTGTACAGAGAGTATCCTTTGTTGGAACCTATTAACAGGTGAGAGGATGGTCGTCTGGCCCCGTTATTGGGTTTTTACTTTTCTTGGCGCACTCCAAGGACCCACGCCGCTCTTTCGGCACTAAAGGTACCGTCGTATTCATTGCCACCTCGGATGCACTGGAGCCCCGCCGCGGTGGTCTAGTGGCTAAGGTACTCGGCTGCTGACCCGCAGGTCGTGGGTTCGAATCCCGGCTGCGGCGGCTGCATTTCCAAAGGAGGCGGAAATGTTGTAGGCCCGTGTGCTCAGATTTGGGTGCAGGTTAAAGAACCCCAGGTGGTCAAAATTTCCGGAGCCCTCCACTACGACGTCTCTCATAATCAAATGGTGGTTTTGGGACGTTAAACCCCACATATCAATCAATCAATCGGATGCACTGGATGCCCGCACATGCGAGCTGGTGGTTTGAATTTTGCTCCTCGCCTGTTGAGGTAAAGCCTTGAGACCAGAGGACCCTGGAGTCTCCGGTCTCGATTCGCTAGGAGGAGGAGTAGACTGAACTACAGCCACCTCTGGGGCAGGCGCCCCAGCCCACGGCTTGTTCTGCGCTGGACGAAGCAGTAGCGAGGGCTGGTGCGGCGTTGCCCCCTGACGCGCCGCATCAGCATATGTGGTGCCATAAAATGGCGACTCTCTTCTTCTTGCTTCCTTGAATGTGATGTTTTCTTTAATTTTCAATGTTTTGATCTCTTTTTCTTTTTTCCAAAATTAAAAACAACATGAGTATGCGGCATGATTTCCGCCACGGTTTACACAGTGTGACGGTTCTTTGCAGTTGTCAGAATTGTGACCTGACACTTCACATTGTTCACAAGTTTGGTGACCACGACAGCTTTCTGAGCCGTGGCCATACCTCTGGCATTTAAAACAACGACGTGGGTTAGGTATGTATGGTCTGATCGAAGCCTTCGTGTACCGAGTTGGAACAGTTTCTGGCAGATTACTGGAGGCGAATGTGTAAGTGTGAAGTGTTTTGCTGGTGTTTGCTTGTTGTCTCTTCTGATAATAATCCTGTGTACATTGGTCACATTCTGACTCTTCCAACCCTTCAGAAGTTCTGATTCGGTCTGACCAAGCAAATCAGTGTCAGATACTACTCCACAAGTTGTGTTCATTGATCTGTGTGGTGTTACAGTGATTGGAGTGTCACCAAAGGTTGAAAGATTCTGTAGCCTCTCAAACTGTTCTTTTTCTCGAACTTCGAGGAGGAGGTTTTCGCTGGCGATTTTGGTAACATTGTACCCGGCCCCAAGAGTTTCTGTAAGACACCTGGCTACTACAAAGGGGGATACAGTTCTGGCTTGCTTGCCACTTTTCTCACTATGTGTAAGATGAAAACGCGGGAAGTTTTCATTTGATCGATTGAAAAACCCAAAGTCCTCGGTGCGCACACGCTTTAAGGAGGTAAGACCACTCAATAAGGGAAAACTCTATGCATGCTTGTTTAATTTTCTCTAGAAGCGTTGGCGGCCACCCATCACGAAGCTCAACGAGGGGACGCTACATGTTTGCGGATGCTAAAACCTGCAGTGGCCAGCAGTATACCCGTACTATAACCGCAATGCACATAGACCAAGGTAGGCTATTTGCACAGGGTTAACCCTAGCCGGCAGAAAGTTTGGAAGTATACAGAAAAGACTAGAAGACAGGACAGATAAAAAGCGAGAGATAAAGACGAGGATGTAGGGAGAGAGCGATAGGAAAAGGTGACTGCCGATTTTCCCTGGGTGGGTCAGCCCAGAGGCGCTGTCTACGTCAAGCCAGGGCCAAAGGGGTGTGTTTCCTCTGCCGGGGGCATAAAAGGTCCGATCACCCAGCGTCAGCTCACCCCCCAGGATCCCCTTTTCCCCGGGCAGGGCTCAGCCACGCACGGCTAGGCGTCGGAGGAAGTCGAAACTTCCTCGTTAGCTCGGGTCCGTGGTGACGCTACGCACCAAATGCCTGCTCTCACAGACGCCCCTGCGGGCTTGGCTATAGAAAGATGAAAAGTGGGATAGGCCAGGTAAAAGGTTTTTATCTTTCTTTACATTAATTCATTATATTTACCTTATTCACGAAGCAATTTGTTTAGTGGTAAGCTAACTTTTGGCGACGCTTTAGATTTTGCCGCTGTTTCTTGCTTCGAAGGTGTTGGTAGTGGCGCTTCGGGAACTAAACGTTCATGATTATACAAGCATGCTTTATTTATCACTGAAAGTTATTATATTACTTGACGCACTAAACTTACATCTGGGTTGTCTACGCTCAGAGGTGTATGGCTATGAGACAGTTTTATTGCTTTGCGGCGTCGGTGCTAACATGCAAGTGCTAGGTCAGCAAAGACGGAGTGCCATATTCCATTTACACATCATCAGATCGAGAGTTGCATAGATTGAAAACTCCGCTTGAGTGGCAGAGAGTTCACAGTCTCTTTTACTCTGCATTCAACGAAGAGTACGTTCCACGGCCAACTCTGCCCTACTCCCCCACGGAGTTAAACAACTCAAGGAAGAGTGACACAATCCCTCTGCTCTTGCAGTATCCCGTCAGATTCTGTGAGTGCGGCATTCGCTAAGCTATTTTACGTCATTCTTCTGAGAAGCATGCTATCCACTAAACACTTGCAAGGAATGTTGTGCGAATCGTTCATGCAGTGGCTGATGACGATAAAGAATTATGCTTAAGTGGGTATGCGCCAGAGTTAATAAGAGAACAAGCTTTTTGAAAGGGTTGGAGCATTGAATGGACCACTTGTTACGCTATTAGCATTGTGCGACGACTGGTTGTTCTTTCGTTGTTTGAAAACGCTTTATGAGTCGCATTAACACGATTGTTTCCCGACATGAAGCCTACCTAAGGCAAGTCAGCCAACAAGTTACAAACACAGGCGTAGCTCAAAATGGTTATAAGTTGAAAAATTCTGGTTTCAAGCTGTCGAAATATTTCTTTTCTAAAGCATGTGCTCTACGTAAAAAGCTAAGTAACCCTTCTGCTGAGCATCGCAATAACAGATCTGTTGTCAGAATGATGTTTTGTCGTTTATCTATTGATAATGTTCGCTGTAACTTTTATAGTACCTAAAGCGTTCTAATAACTACGCAGAGCTCCGATTCTACCGTTCGATCAAATAATGCATCATCTTCAACAACATTACCATCCCACCCACACGATAATCTTGACTTTCTGCATGTTAATGCCAGAAACATTACTTACACATTTTCGCAATTTTTTCACTGCTCTTTTCACGTTGTCTTCTTGTTATTTGCATCACAGATACATGGCTTAATGGCGATATTCAGAATTCTCAGTGCACTCTATCTGGTGATATTGCTATTCGGTGTGATCGCTTGAATAGAAAAGGAGGCAGTTTCGCCTTGCTTTCACGCTCAGAATGCATATTTGCGGTCCTAACTGGTTCCGCTGGAGTCGAATAGGTTTGGTGCAAGCTTCTCATAAACATGAACACTTTAAATATACGTGGCCTATATTGTCCCGTGATGATTTTAGTGATATGTTTGACAATACTTCACAATTCCTGCGCGAGAATCACCATGACAAAACAAATGTAATCGTTTAGGTGACTTCAATACTCCTGGTATTCCCTTACCGTAACTTACGTAATCCTCCTCTAATACCTCCGCCTGCAGAGATTTAGTTACTTTTTGTTTTCACATATTCCATAAAAGTAGTAGGTCAAAACACCCGAGAGAACTCTATTCTTGATTTAGTTTTTTTAGTGAGAGTTTCGCGCATTTAGGCTTCGTATACTAAGTCCTATAAGGTGTTTCGGATCACAATGCAGTCCTTGTGCACATTGACTGTCCTGCTCAACGTGAACGTTTCAATTGTACTATATATCGTGTCTTAACTAAGGCTGATGACACGTCTATTACCGCACTCTGGCAGAAAACTTTCATCACTTCGTGTCGGACAGTACCGAGTACTAGGCTGATGTGCTTGTTGATCACTTTGACTCATTAGCAAGCTCTTGCATCAGTCATTACATTCCATTGACAAGAAGAAAGGTATATGAAAAGCTTTCTTGGGTTAACCGAGATATCTAGCTCTTATCATGACGTGCTCGTAGACTATGCATATCTAAACAATCTAATACCGAGGTTCGTGGCTTTTTCGAACAAGCAAATGAACAACTACCCACCATCACAAAAATGCCAAGTATTTCTATTTTTCAGTACAACTTCTCCTACTCCTCAGATCAAATCCTCGTAAGTTCTCGACATGGGTACCTCTTGTAGCATGACTGGCAGTACCTGTTTATGGAATATTATTTCTTATCAATAACTGTTTTTATTACAAGGGTCTTGAATTTATACTTCCAATCTGTTTTCACCCTTGATAATCATGTAGTTTCAGTGTTTATTCATGTCTTCAGTTTAATAAATTTGAAGATATAACTAACTTCTGATGGTGTCCTAAACCTAATTTTGAATCTTGATACTGAAAAGAGTGCTGGTTTTGACGGTACTCCGACTTTTTTCCCAGTACAATATTCTTTATGGACAGCACCATCCCACCCCAAAAAATAGTTTTCAGAAATCCATAGACTCTGGCTTTGTACGAAGCTCATGGAAATTAGCCAAAGAATGGTCCTCGCATCAATGAAATGACAAATAACTTTTTCTAATTACACACCAATCTCCCTACACCTCATTTGTGCAAAATGTTAGAACACATCATTCATAAACACAAAATCGATTTCCTTGACACTAATAAAATACTCTCACCAGCTCAGCATGGTTTCTGGCGTGGTTGCAGTACTGTAATACAGCTAGTCGATTTTGTGCATTCGGTTCCTACAATTTAGATCTAGGCAAATAAATTGATGCCACATTCATTGATTTTTCGAAAGCCTCTGATTCAGCGGTTCCTGCTAGCCTCTGTTTAAGGTAACCGTCATTCTCAAAAACCCTCGTATTGTTTCCTGGATTGTCAGCTCATGCGCGCACAAAATTTATCTCTTTCAACTCGACAGGATCATCTCCCATTGATGTCACCTCCGGCGTTCCACTGAGATCCCTGCTGGGCTCTTTATTACTTTTACTATCCAATAATGACTTAACTCATAGCATGGTATCTAAAATAAGACTCTACACAGAAGATTGCGGTTTATATGAAACTATTCCATCCTTATCATTACTCTCTCACACAATCAATCTCGTCCTTTAGCAACTGGTGTAAAAAGTGGCAAATGAACGTAAGTTGTACTAAACCAGTGAGGATGTCTTCTACCAATTGGTGTAACTCACTCTGCTTTGAATATTGTCTAGGTGGCACACTAGTTAACGGAGTTTCTCAGTACAAATACCTCGGCATAATTTCAACCAAGCACCTCTCTTAGGCAAGCCACATCAAGTACGTTTGTGTAAGAGATCTAAAAACTTAGGTTACTTGCCCGTCACTCTACCGATTACCCCTCGTGACGCCACACTTCTCTTATATAAATCCATGATTCACCTTATTATTTAATATGCGTCTGTGGCCTGGTTGACCTACAAGCTACTTAAAATAACATTCCTAGATATGACTCAACGGTAACCTATGCGCTTCATTTTTGGTAACGACAGTCGCAATTTCTTCCCGACCTTAGCTCTTCAATTATTCAACATTCTATCACAGCTCTGAAAACACTAAAATGATGCTTGAAAATTTTTATACGCAATAATAACTCCTCCCCCAGCCTTTCTGACGTTTACCGCGTCTCATTTACTGATGATGGTGGTACTCGCAGTTCCCATGCTTTAAACCTAAGATCCTTTTTTGCGCGTACCAGTGATTTTAAATGCAGTTTTATTTTCTACGTGCGATAGCGCTTTAGAATTGCCTGTTTGTGTTATGTTCTTGGTTATTTGTCTGCTTCTAATATAGTATAATATCCTATTACTGCTGTAGCCCTGTATAGGGCTAGAGTACTTATAAATAAATAAATAAATAAATAAATAAATAAATAAATAAATAAATAAATAAAAAATAAATAAATAAATAAATAAATAAGTACAGGTTGGTGAGACGGAACAGCCCGGTCATGTTTTCGATGAAAGTATTCACGTTTTCGTTGGTGGAGTTGCACACGTGTCTCCAAACTTGTAGCGCCACGTTGCTTGGGGACGACTCTAGCGATGGTGTTCAGGAACTTCAGCTGAAAGAGATTTAGGTTCGTAGTGTAGATTCTTTGTTCTCTAACAACGTGTTTACGGTGTCTTCTGGGTAAAAGTGGACGTGGTGCAGTTTTTGTCAGGGTCCCAGCTGTTCAAGGTGGTGACTCGGTCGCTCCTCGCCAGCCAGCTTCCTGGGTCTTCAAACGATGATCCTTGGGAAGGGAGAGGCTGTCTCGGCTGCCGGAGAAGAACCGGTGCCGGCTGTGTGCAGTCGACGTCAGCATTTTTCAGCACCTGGTGTTTTCGGGAAGCAGTCCGTACTCTGGCTATAGTCCTTTTTGGCTACGCTGCCTCACTCCTCAGCGTTGGTGCCGACGTCCACTTGTGTGGGCTTGGCTCACGGCTATAAAAGGCATTTCGGTTCATGAACCGGGGAGCACCCCCATCAGATGTCACGGGGTAGTGACGTGGCCAATGGAAGCATACTAGGTGTTCAGATCAAACTGTTTATTTGGCTGAACTTGTCACTAGTAAAAGAAAAATCAAACACACCGACACTCATCACGGCCAACAGAATGTCGGCCGTCGATCACTTGAAAAATGTCGAAGGGTGTCTGTATTCGTGCATGTGCCGTTGAATATTCCAGCTTTATAACTGGTCTTCCCGCAAGGTCTCGAGTGTGCTGGAGTGTTCGCGTCTTGTGCGCAATCTCAACAGACCAATACATAGTTATAATGCACCTTCTAGAACAATGAGGCGCAGTTTGTTTTGAGTATTCAAGACAGGCTTTGTGGGTGAAAGCGGAATGAAACACGAGTGTAAAAAAAGAAAAACTGGCGTGCGGCAACATTTCTGTTTTTGGTGGCAAGTAATCCATGTTTTTGGTGGTGCGTAACACACGGCAACCTTTGTAATTAGGTATCTATGCATTTCCAACATTAAAAAAACAGGCAAACTGATGTTTACGAATCAATATTGCCCCTAAAATTTGCGTAAGTACTACTTGGTTGTTCATTGGCAATGTTCACAAGTATGAACGCAGTGACCACATGAAGATTTTGTGCGCGTTGAGCAAGGGGTTAAGCTTTCATTGGGTGGCTGCATCGTAGAAAACGAGAACCAACAGGCAGACAGAAAGACCAAATTTCTGCGTTGATGCACCCCAAGAAACACTATCGCCTTCGAAAGTATTCAGGGCAGCCTGAAACCCCGTCAACATATATAGTATAGCTTGGTAGAAAACTCAAACAATAACCAGGTGTCACCAAATCTGAATTTTGTAAGAGTCATTACATGATTCGGATTCTATAATGAGTGAGCCTTTGATTGTTTCCAACCCATTATAGAGGGCTCAACTAAAATTCTTTATCGTCATCAATCACCGCATCAACAAATTGCACAAAACGTTGAGCGAATGCATGGCGGGAACCTTCATCTCTACGGGATTTTGAATAAGACGTAGTGGGTGCTTCCTAAATTGACAAAAATTATGATCTAAGGCATAGCGGCCACATTGCAAGAGCACATCCATTTCTATTCCCCAAATTGTTTACAACGGTCTTTAGAAAGGCCGCTCTGCGAGCTTTCGTTGTGACTGTGATGTGCTTTCCACGAAGGCCTAGCGTCTTTTTTTTTTACTTGTGCTGAAGTCTGCAGAACTTGAAATATTTTTTCGGCGCACAAAACGACAAGCAGAAACCAACCGTTCAAAAAAAAAAAAAGATTGCATAGCCATCATCTCGGTTACGTCAATATTTTGCTCTTCTATCTAGGGCAGGCTTTTCAAAAGTGTGAGTGTCCATCTCAGATTGGCTTTCCATGCAAAAATGGGTCCTACCAAAAGCCAGAGCCACTGATATATCAGAGGACACTATCCTGCGTAGAAGACACCGTGTTTCCTCATTGCACGTTAGAGGGTCTCATCACTGGCAGAGGCACGGCTTTTGCTGTTGAATTATATCAAGCGAGTTTGGAATGCTGCTAAACCAGCTACCCCCGATGAACCACGAAACATCGCCGAAGTGCTGCCCGGGTACTACGACCTATTGCTGCATTTTGTCCGTGACCTTAACATAGAATACGGACGAGCAAGAAACGGCACACTTAACACCGTAGACGTTTGTCTAATAAAGGAAGCGAGCAACGACGCTCCATGCTATGCTACCGTACATCATGAATAAAAAAGACTGTGAGTATACTTCGGTCTTCGCCCCGCCGCGGTGATCTAGTGGCTAAGGTACTCGGCTGCTGACCCGCAGGTGGCGGGTTCAAATCCCGGCTGCGGCGGCTGCATTTCCGATGGAGGCGGAAATGTTTTAGGCCCGTGTGCTCAGATTTGGGTGCACGTTAAAGAACCCCGGGTGGTCTCAATTTCCGGAGACCTCCACTACGGCGTCTCTCATAATCATTTGGTGGTTTTGGGACGTTAATCCCCACAAATCAATCAATCAACTTCGGACTTCTTCAGTCCTCCAAAGAAACTAAACAACTTGGCCACCAAATCAGCTTGCCAAAGCTGATTTCACAACCTACCCTCAAGTTACACCGCGACCACTACCACACTTTTCTGAGGATGCTCAAGGTCAGATGCTCCGGGAAAAAGAAAGCTTCGACGTGCCACACGAGTTTCTATAGCTCCGTGTGGATCAGACCACCCTGGTAGTTTTACCCACCAAGAAGAGGTAACGTCGCGGAGTGTTCGTGTTGAGGTTGCGCTTATCTCATGCGTGTCCACCCTTTGAAATCAAAAGTACCGAGGCCCGTAAAGCACATCATGCCCATTTTGTGACGCCCAAGTTTAAGATGTAAATGCCTCACGCTTACAGTGAACTTGCACTGGTCTACAAATAAGTCATCGCCGTCACCTCCATACAACAAGTCTCAGGCCTGGGTGACCACTCGACTATGACCGCTGACTTCAAGGACCACACCACCGTTCTCTACTAAACTATATACATGAAGAAAATTTGTATGTGTACTTTAGAATAAAGAATTAATATGCCTAGAGACAAACATTCGAAATAGAAAAAAATACTTGCCCACCTTCTCATCGTGAACCACTAGATGACCGACCACCACTGTTACAATAATGAGTGCCACGTTGTGTAATACCAGGCCAGAAACAATGTTTCGGATTGAACGCTCATAAGCTGATGTGGACTCAGCGCAGATCTTCGTCAGTGATAATTCGAGTCATAAATTATTATCCACCGTTTACGCCTTTTAAACTACCAGTTCAACTCAGAGAGTTTACGCACGTTTAGAGGCGCTGCACTCGACTTCTAGTCGTACATGCCATGCACCTTGAGCGATTTTATAAGCATTAGCGATTTATAGGACAGTGCAATTTGTTATAATCATCTAGTAATTGCTAAGGCGCTTTAGGTGTACTGTGGACACTTTGAATATCTATCTATCTATCTATCTATCTATCTATCTATCTATCTATCTATCTATCTATCTATCTATCTATCTATCTATCTATCTATCTATCTATCTATCTATCTATCTATCTATCTATCTATCTATCTATCTATCTATCTATCTATCTATCTATCTATCTATCTATCTATCTATCTATCTATCTATCTATCTATCTATCTATCTATCTATCTATCTATCTATCTATCTATCTATCTATCTATCTATCTATCTATCTATCTATCTATCTGTCTACGTCTGGGTGCTCTTGTTATCACCCCCCTTAACTTGGAGCAAACCAAACTTAGTATGGCAGAATAAGATGATTTGACGAATATGACTTGATGGTTACCAGGTGAATAATGTCACTATCACAACTCGTACGTCACCAAACCGTTTCTGCCAGACTTGTGGCACATAACTGCCGGCGCGTATCTGCCATGGGTGAACCACAGTTTATATTTACCCAAGAATGGCGAGAACACAAACCAGTAACATTTACACGGGAGCCCCGCCGCGGTGGTCTAGTGGATAAGGTACTCGGCTGCTGACCCGCAGGTCGCGGGTTCAAATCCCGGCTGCGGCGGCTGCATTTCCGATGGAGGCGGACATGTTGTAGGCCCGTGTGCTCAGATTTGGGTGCACGTTAAAGAACCCCAGGTCGTCTAAATTTCCGGAGCCCTCCACTACAGCGTCTCTCATAATCATGTAGTGGTTTTGGGACGTTAAACCCCACAAATCAATCAATCAGCATTTACACGGGAGCGTTGTGAAAAACTTCCCATCGCAGCGTTGACCAGGAGGATGCAATGAATAAACGTTAGTGCCCAGAAGTTATCGAAACCCAGCATTCTCAGTGGTAGTCAAGTATTCTACCAAACGGCTACGTCACGTTTCGGAACTATTTTTCAAATAGACCATATAGCTTGTGAAACGTCAATGGTTCTTGCAGTGCTGGCCATCTAATTTTATACCATTACAATGTACTCCTGTGATACAGCTGTCATGTTGGTTATTGACCATTGCAGTTAGGCGACATCTGCTGAAGTTCAATTATGTAGCAATGCCCAAGGCTCCCGTTCTAGCGAGCTCTAGCACTTCATTGTACTTATGCTGTTGTTATCCGTGTTGCCATTGGCATCGCTACACAAGTGTAAACAACGGCTTATGTAAAACATGTGCGATTGCGAAAATATCTCTGCCTGCCGGTTTTCATAACATTAGCACCACTCTAAACATATTTATCAGTAAAACAATATACAACAGTCGCGTTCCATTGGCATGCATCGCGTAACATCAATTTCCAAGGTACTTGTGATTGGCCGAATTTTTCTGTATGCATATATTTCACCCTTAAATGTTGTTTGGCAGGCACCGGGCGGCCCGGTATGAGTGGGGTGCAATGGCGCACGTAATCCTAACTTTGTATCTCCATGTTACCCCCCATTACCTGTGCTACTGCTTTCTCGCACAAGCTACGTCCGAATGACTGAGAAACACTTAGAAATTGTTCACGCACCACGGGGTTCTAGTGCCTAAGGCACACGGCTTCTGACCTGCAGATCGAAGGATCAAGTCTCGGCCGGAGCGGTTGCATTTTCGACGAAAGCAAAACTGGCCCTTGTGCTTAGATTTAGCAGCACGGTAAAGAGCCTGACGTGGTCGAAGTTTCCGGGTCCCTCCACTACGGCGTCTGGCATACTCCTATGGTGGTTTTGGGACGTTAAAACCCAACAACTATTATTCTCATATATGTTATCATTAGGTAGTATTCAAACTTTGAGATTAGAATATGCACACAACGCGAGCATTGGCTTGTTCTTTAACTCAAGCTGTCGCTAGCGATTACGTTGGAATCTTCAGTGGCACAAGAATTAATGTTGACGCGCTTCCCCGCTTGACAGATTATAGAGAGCCAGGGCTCTGTTCACGGATATATGTGTACTGTGGGATTTGTTTGTCGCATTTTGAGTTTTCCTTTCCTGGCCGGAAGTTCGACCAGATTAACAGCTTTTTCCTGGACCCCCCTGACTCCCATGATACAGAACCGTGCGGGAAAAGAGGAGTGAGGGTGTGCAAGAGAAGAGAAAAGTCACAGCATAGCTATTTATGGCGTCACTCAGGCAAAACCATGATTTTGTTTTGGAAAGCCATATTTTCAAAAGCATGGTAAGGAGGCGGAAAAGATTATTCAGGATTAGGGGAAGAGTTGAATGGTGAAGAGTATGCAAATTATCAAAGCAGAGCGAAGAACATGGCATAAACAGCATAGTGTAGCACATATATATGCAGTTTATTGTAGTAAAATGAGTTCAATTAGTGCAAAAACAAAGTTGCGAATTGTACTACTGTAGAGAGATTTGGTACTGAAGTACCAGCTATTAATTTTTTTTCATTTTTCTCACTTTAAATTTTAATTATTTTTTTTGTAACCACTCCTTCAAGGACGATTGAGCATGTAGTATCCTGATTAAACACGAAAACACAAACAGAAACGCAAAAACGACTCGCTACAAGCAACTGAAATAGATCAAAATTTTAAGAAATAGCAAGCGCGTCATAAAAAATGCAAACGGTATTGCATAACAAGTACAAACACGTCAACAAACATTATTATATAAAAGCTTCAGACTCATACCAATCAATTCAAGTCACTGAAAAGATGGGATGAATAACATCGACCCAGACGAGAAAACTAAGATTGCGTATGTGTTCATGTCGACAAAGAAGAATGCATAGGCGAGTTATGGCTCTAGTACAGACGTGCCAAGATTTATGAAATGTATTATAGCCAAGCTGTCCAATACAATTTCTCCTAGGTTCTTTCAGATTCTGCTTGAAGTAAACGCCTGGCTTTAGCCAATTCTCGTAATAACCTTGCACTGTTTCCGATGAGACAATGTTACACATTAAGCGAAAGCTAAAGAGACCACAAAGAATTCAAATTGAAACCCTTCCGCGATTGATCAACTTCAGGTTAAACTTTCGTGCTCGTAAATGCATCTCTTGATAGATATTTTTGAACGTCCTTGCCTAGCTTAAAATTACATTTTATGAAATGCACAACTTTAATTAGACTCATAAACCTAGGCCAGTAGAGGGTCTAACGGGAGAAGGTATACAAGCAGAATACAATTTGTATAAAATCGGAAAATCAAAAGAAAGTTTTTCTGAAGAAAACGAACAAAAATACACCAGATTTTATTGGAAGTTAAGGTGACGTCAGTGCTTGATAGAACGCACAGAAATGTGTCGATGAGACACTATTACATTTTTGTCATAATTAATCAAATAAACATATACAGACGAAACATCAAAATATGTTCAAGGTTTTGCACATGGTCAATACTATTGCTCTACATGTTGCAAATATTCCTAAGTGCGGTTGAGTGCGCCTAACGAATAACAAATTTACGTGCGCCTAACGAATAATCCGAAAAAATCACAGCATATCCACGGAGTGAATCATGACTGGTGGGGCGCAGCATTCGTCAGTCTGTCTGTCCATTCGTTCTTGCGTCCGCCTATCTGTGTGATCCTTGGTGCATCCGTCCGTTTGTTCATTCGTCTGCCTGTCCATCCATCTCTTTTTGTGGCCATCCCTCTGTTTGTCCATCCGTCCATGCGTCCCTCTGTCTGTCCGTCCGCACGTGTGTCAGTCCGTTCGTCCGTTCATATGTCTAGAGAAAACTCCAAGCACAGCCATCTCACATCTTTTCATAATGTATTCATCATATACAAGTGCCCCCATCCAGCAGACATTGTAAGGATCGCTATTTCAGGTATGTGCCACTGGTGGTTACGTACTACTAGGGACGCACAAGCCACGCCATAAGGAGCTTCGCCCCTAAAATAATGCCAATACTTAGAAAATAAAGCTGTAAGCTTTCAAGAAATTAAGAATTAGTCGTTGTGAGTTTGAAGGAAATTTAACACTTAATGAATGACTATTTTTATTCCGTGTTTCTTTTTGAGAACGCCACAAAAGTCTATCTACTTCCAGACTCTGTGGATATGCTCTGGAAATTACTAAGGTTCTCTTTTGAGCAATTCATAAACCAGAAGTGGGTTCATACTACTATACGACTACAGAAGAGGGAATCACCACTCAAGGCCTAAAAAGCTTTGCCCCTAAGTGATTTATGAAGTTGCCCATTGGGACTGTCTTGCCATTTTGTCATACAACAGCTGCCGCCTTGAATTGAAGTCAATGGGAAAGTTCAAGAACTATTTTGTTTCTCAAACTAAAAGTTTTAATGATAAATTTGTCATATACAAAGAACCATTTACTTGGTTTCAGTTTAGGTAAAAGGCATTTTTTTTGGACCACTACATGGTGAAAATTGCGTCTTAATGTGGACAAAAATGACAAATCTGTGGTGTTCGTGATCTTTTGTTGTGAAGACTAACAGCTAAGATGTTTAAAATAATTTTTTCCTCAAATTATACCTTCTGTCAAGTAAGTATTCACAAAGAAAACATTCACATGAAGCGCAGTATTGCTGCGAGAAATGCAAACATAACACAAATTGTCTTAATTTTTGGAGGCGTATATGACCGAAAATTGTATTGATATTACTGAGCTTGAAACAACTTACACAAGCCCCTTTTCTTAATGTGCACACCAAGCATTGTACGGAGAAAATAGGCGGTACTTTTAGGACATTTTTTTTCATAAAGAACACCCACACCACATTCTGGGAAGTTATGAAGGCAGCCACGTGAAGAAAAAATTTCCCTCCAAAATATTTTAGCGGTTTACTGTTTTCAAAGCATAAATTCAGCGCAATTTTTTTCATATGCACTGGAGTTTTTACATGGTCACCACAATGACTGCAAAGAGTGGCGTAAAATGACCCTTTAGCTTTTACTCAATCACCATCAATTGCCGACTGCTAAATTAGGGTCATTATTTTTAATGATGCCGGTCAGCTAAGAGAGCAGAACTTCTTCGTGCAGGAGAAGCTATTCTGTGGCCGTGCGTTAACAACAGTGTAAAGGCCGAGACTTACACAGAATCAGTGATGAGCCCTGTGCCTTCACAATAACGATGCAAGGTTCTGTGACAATCTATACCGCCAGCAGAATCCTTGAAGCTTTTAACCGCAGTTTTGTAATACATAATGATTATTCGGCGAAACAGATTCCTGAAGGTATTTGTTTTAATATCAAGATACTGAAACAAGCACATTTATTATTGTTAGGTTCTCGGATAAATATGCTGCCCAATCTGACATTTTGGCGGCAGCACATGCATGCATACCGTGCAGTATGCATAACATCAGAGTGCTTTTCGTGCAACGTAGCGAACATCCCTTTACCATCAGTAGTTTTTAGCAAAATTAAGTAATTAGCACAGTTAAACTCTGAAGAACAAGAATATTAAGAAACCTACACACGAGAAAAGCCAGCAGAATAAAATAAATTGTGCTCAAACGTCAGCAGTTATGTTCAAACTAGCGTTGCACTGTTCAAGTACGGCAATTCGGCCGCACACACAGATAAAAGATACGTTCAAAAACGAGTCCAGCTGAAAACTTCGCTACACTGGCACGGCTGCCGGCCGTGTCACGCAACTTACGTGGCGGGTGAACGAAAAGATCGGTGAAAACAAGTTTGACGAAATGGAATTTCATTGATTGATTGATATGTGGGGCTTAACGTCCCAAAACCACTATATGATTATGAGAGACGCCGTAGTGGAGGGCTCCGGAAATTTAGACCACCTGGGGTTCTTTAACGTGCACCCAAATCTGAGCACACGGGCCCACAACATTTCCGCCTCCATCGGAAATGCAGCCGCCGCAGCCGGGATTCGAACCCGCGCCCTGCGGGTCGGCAGCCGAGTACCTTAGCCACTAGAGCACCGCGGCGGGGCGACGAAATGGAATTTATTAGCATGTAGGCAAACTTTGCGAGGCGCACCTAACACGGAACAATAAGATGTGTTGTCATCCCATGCGTCAACCCGAGTTATCATCTTAGTTTTAGTGCACAAAACGAAGAAGTACTCAAAAGAACTACATGGACACCACACGCTTGTTTTCCGTTCTCAGGCATTTTGTGCGACAAAATAAAAAAAAGAGAGAGAGAGCATTTGAAACACTAACATGCCTAAGCATATGGGTCTCAGACACGTTTGATGCTTAGTGCTAACAGGCGCCGCCCCTACGAAAGTATTAGTAAACCAAAATTGATGGTCAGCGTGAGCGGGCCGCAAAGAACCCCTGCCAACAAAGGGCGCCGCCACAGCCGCGCATGCGCACTCTGCTATCTAGTCCAAACAATCCAAACAAATAAAACATGCCCGCACTCACATTGTTCTGTCACCCTGGTGAACACTGAGAAGCTTGTCAGGTAAACAAATGCTTTTTTATCGACAACTTATTAAGCAAAAAATGCTTGAAGTCTTTATTCTCATGCTCACGAAGTTGCCCCGCCGCGGTGGTCTAGTGGTTAAGCTAGTCGACTGCTGACCCACTGGTCGCGGGATCTAATCCCGGCTGCAGCGGCTGCGTTTTCAACTCAACGCTTACGAAGGTGCTTGGGTCTACCGCGCTGTACTTCAAAAATTGGACAATCGCAGAGGCTCGGGCTTGTCCCATTAGTGTATACATGCTCTGAGAGCCACTTAGAGTTCACCTCCGATTGCTGAGCCGACACAGACAGCACCCACTGTCAGTACTACCCGCCACTCACCCAGATTGCAGTTTCTCAAGAGTAATATCGCAACATGAGAATGTTATACCATCAAGGATTTCCCCGCCAAATGCCCCTCCAGTGCCTCCATGGGTACTGCCGTAACCACCTGTTTGTTTTACGATACCTGGAAATACGAAGAAGTCGCTCATTTCTTCTGTTGGCCTCAGACAACTTACCCTATATCACATTTATACAACGTACAGTGATTCTCTGCACGTGTACACCGACGGATCCACCACGCTAAACACCTCCGCCGCAGCCTTTGTCATCCCAGACATGGATATCGCTCGACGATTCAAAGTGGACCATAAAACCACATCAACTACGCAGAGCTTGTCGCTATCCGGAAAGCAATAAGATTTATTTCCGGAGAGCGACCTCGAGCCTGGACGATTTTCTGTGATGTCAAACCCGCTTTGCAAACCAATAATTGCATCATGAATCAAGGTCCGTATTACAGCTTGGCAATTGAAATCACAGAACTTATTCAGGTTACTTACACAAATGGGCATCTTATCACTTTTCATTAGATTCCCGCTCATTGCGGCGTGATGGGAAACAAAGAGGCAGACGCTGAAGCTAAAAATGCCTTAAGCAGTGCTCCTAAAGTACGCATTGCATTTTCACGAGCTGTCATGAGCGCCCTGCTTCGCTGCGTGATGCGCAGCTACACACTTCAGCACTGGACCAAACCGGAACGACGACACCAGCGACTTCACAAATGGGACCCGGAAATAAGGTTCCGCATGCCCCGTAAATTGAAACGGCAACTCACAAGTATGATCCACCGCATACGTCTTGGTGTGGCGTACACCACACGTTTCGCACATATCATCGGTCGCAGTGACACCGGTCCTAATTGTGAACACAGTGATGTGCAAGAAACACTTGAGCACAAATTTTGTGTCAGCCCAGCATACGCACGTGAACGACAAACACTGATTCCTTTCACTGAACTATATCGCAGTAGGTCATTAACTGATGAGACCGTGTTGGGCCCTTGGCCAGACACCAACAGTGCAACTGCGGTCACAAGAGCAGTTATAACCTTTTTGGAAACAAGTTGACTATATGCGCGGCTATAAAATATGTCTCAGCTAGAAAGAACACTACATACTGACCTCTCTATCTCAACATCGTCATCCATTATTTTTTCTTTTCCCCTTTCCCTTCCCCCAGAGTAGAGTAGCAGGCTAGAGCAAGCTATCGCTCAGGACGACCTCTCTGCCTTTCTGTAAAAAAACTTATCTCTCTCTTTCTCTTCAATGGAGGCGTAAATGATGTACACCTGTGTGCTCAGATTTGGGTGAAGGGTAATAAACCCCATGTGGTAGAAATTTACAGAGTGCTCCACTACGGCGTCTCTTATAATAAAATGGTGATTTTAGAACGTTCCATCCTCATTTCAATCAAATCAAACCAGCGCTCATGAAATTAACCAAGTGCTGATTTCAACAACATGAGCGCGGTACTTATTTTTTGACTTCGAGTACTCTACAATACGAATACGCAGGTCCCGCTTTCAATATGGCGCATCTTCGCAACAAGCAGCACTGGTAGACCACACAGGACGAGTACAGAGCGCATGCACTTTTTTCAGACAACGAAACACCGACTGATAAACTCGACTGATCGAGAATACAAGTGCACTAAACGCCAACAAGTGAGAGGGTATATCCAGGTATTTCGCCAGCGCACGCACTGATTGGTTGGTATAAGGAGTTCAACGTCCCAAAACCATCATATGAATATAAGAGACGCAACGCCGTAGTGGAGGACTCCGGAAATTTCGACCACCCGGGGTTCTTTAACGGGCACCCAAATCTCAGCACACGGGCCTACAGCATTTTCACCTCCATAGAAAATGTAGCCGCCGCAGCCGGGATTTGATCCCATGACCTGCGGGTCAGCAGCCGAGTCCCTTAGCCACTAGACCACCGCGGCGGGGCGCGCACGCATTGACATGCAACATGAAGCCGTTCGCTCTCCCGCGCTCTGCGCCCACTGCGCACGCGTGCCTGCACATATATTTATCCCGCTTCTCAGTCGCCTGATCGTTCGAGTTGTTCGGGTTGCAGCTATATGTGACCAAGGTAATTAGAAGGTTTTGTCATCAAACAATGCGTATACTGGCCGGAATGAGAGAAGGCCTCCGAATCATCCGTTTTCAGGTGCATGTAAGCAGATAGATTTTATTACCTAAATGTTTAAACGTGGGCATTAGAGAACATTATTTTTCTCAGTGAGATGACTTTCCATTAAAGTCAAATTCAGTTATTAGCCACAGCAGAGCTTATTGAATAATATGTTACTACACTGCACACTGCTGATCTAAACCAGTGTTGCGAAATGGGACTCTCAATTCCAATCCAATTTCGTTCCGCAAAGCTAGAACTTGCCGCTGTTCCATTCTTTCCCTGCCCCCCCCCCCCCCCTTCGCAGTGGTCTAGTGGCTAAGGTATTCGGCTGCGGATCTGCAGTTCGAGGGATGAAATTCTGGCTGTGGCGGCTGCATTTCCGAAGGAGCTGAAAATGTTGTAAACCCATGGGCTCAGATTTGAGTGCACGCAAAGAAAACCAAGTGGTCGAAATTTCCGGAGCCCTCCACTACGGCGTCTCTCATAGTCATGTGGTGGTTTCGGGACGTTCAACCCCGCATATAAATCTATTTCCTTCTTTTCAGTTCCCCGGCAATACAAAACCTGATTCATTCCCACTCAGGGAAAAGCCGGGTACAATATTAGATTTTTAGGTAATTCTCATCCAAAAGAATTTTCCGTAAGAAAGACATCTTGATACGCCCCAGAAACAAGATGTCATCAGATGCATTAAGGACTGCACAAGTAAGTAAACATGTTACCAAGGTAGAGGGCTATTAGCAGGATGACATATCTCGTGCCGTACGACCACACTTGGAGGGCAGTCTTCTTGCCACTCTGTATTTGCATAGGCAGTATTTTTTTAGACTAGGTGGTGTTTTCTTATTGTTTATTCCTAAAGGTTATGATACAAAAATGATGTCCTAGCGAATTTTTATGCTGAAAAAAAAGCAGCGTTCAAGAAGACTATGCAGTTCTGATGGCATCAGTAAAGACCTGATTATAGTGAAGGCCTGTTTTGTTTCTTGCGTTCATATTGTATCATTTTGAAAAATGAGCATGAAGTAGAGGTTAAGAGGGTTTTTTATAGTGACCACTACCCTAGTTAGTGGTCGAAAACTGCCGCCTTAGACGTATTCATACCAAATTGTGAGTCTAGCGAAGTCTTAGTTGCGTCATTCGTTCTATGGAAGTTATATGAGAAGAAACCTTCGATGTTGTGTGGCATAACCCTGCAGCAATATAATTTCCTTTGTTAACAAGATGGACACAACAAAAATATTTTCAAACTCATGGCAACGAACTGCTTTAGTAATATTTTCCTTCTTGAACAAATACTGAACATATTCGTCAAACTTCGGGAAAGCCTCACAAATATAGATTGATATTTGGGGTTTAACGTCTGAAAACCACCATATGATTATGAAAGGGCCGTAGTGCAGGGCTCCGGAAATTTAGACCACCTGGTGTTCTTTAACGCGCACCCAAATCTGAGCACAAAGGCCTGTACCATTTTCGCCTCCATCGAAAATCCAGACGCCACAGGCGGGATTTGGTCCCGCGACCTGCGGGTCAGCAGCGGAGTACTTTATCCACTAGACCACCACGGCGGGGCAGCCTCAGAAAAGAGATACAATGAAGACATGGCTCAATGATAGGTTACTTGAAGTACACTGCTCCTAGGACATGGCTAAAACGGCATTAAAAGTACATAAAATTCCAGTCAGATGTTACATGACGTTGACTGTAAAAAATGTTGCCAAAGTGGTTCATGCAGTGATTGCAGGAACAAACTTGAACGTGCCATTGGAAATAATTTGCTCTTGCAATAAGCACAACCTTGCCTCGCTGCTCTGGGCAAAAAATAGTAATAGTGTTCGCTGCAGGTGGATGTTTTTGCCATTGAGACGGGGGGAAATGAAATTTCTGTATGACACAATGTGATAATAGGTGTTCGTTCTCGAAATAGTCAAAGAAATAAAATTTCACGTTCGGAATGGCTCACGAATAAACAATGATACTTCTATGCCAAACAATTGCATCTATATGTTCTACAATAAACTTCTGACGCAGACGAGGGCTCGTAATTCTTCCTACGTTATATGGTGTTGAAGTAATGCTGAACGACGTAATGCTACCTAATTGGGGAAAAAATTTTCCTTGTACCAGTTGGCTGTTCGGTGGTACCTGTTCTACATGACACCCGTTATCTTATATGTGTAATGGTAAATATTATGCGCCGTATGAATACAAATAAAAAACACCACCCAGGCCTAATTAGTTGCATGAACGTTTTTCTCTAGTTGCATGAAAGTTTTTCTCTAATCTGACGCTCTTTAACTTGAATCAATCAGCTACGTAGTACATTCATTCACAGCGGAGGAATTCAATCTCAAGACTAAATAAAAAAAATAATCCAGCATTTTGTGAAAGCGCTACTGCAGATACGTCAGTGCCACCCACCAGAATACTTGTCGGCAGCCGTGTACTCAGTGTCCTAACCGTGTGGCATGATCTAAACAACGCTGGGTTTTGCGTGCACTGTCTGTGAGAGTGGACCTATTGAAGACGAAGGCCAGGGTTGAACAGATAGTCCAGGATCGGGTGCCGTCTTCGTGATTATTATTCCTTACAATATCGTTATTTCGGATGATTCAATGTTTTGCAGCATATACAAATATTCGCATAATTATTTATTTACTTTTTATACCTCAAAAGCCCTCTACAGAGGGCTTAGTAAAGTAAAAAAGTCACTGTCTAAAATTACAAAATTGCTACGCCCTGTTTCTCAGTAAATGCCAGCAGGTGTATCTCAAGCACAGTGAATGCGTTTGAGGTACGAGACTCTCTCTATATAGAAAGCATACCGTATAAAATTAATGTCGAGCGTACAGATAAAGGCTCACCACGTCTCTATATTCTTTGTATCACATTTGTGGCGGTGATTACATATTTGTTTAAAAACGTAATCTCACTAACTAAAAAGTTTATTCACTTCGCAGGTGCGCCACTGGTAAACTGACTGGCTGTATCGAACACAATTTGGAGCATTTCGGAACTTCGCCTTTTTGTTGCTTTGCAACAAGAAATGAGAGGGAAGGCTTCGCACTGTGTTATTACATATGAAAGGGCATTGCATGTTGCGGCTTTGATAAATTATACAAGCCACAACGAAGACAAACGGGAAAAGGCTAGTGCAGAAATATAGTGAGGAACGAAAATGGAGAAACTGGTGTCGAGACATTGCTTAAAAACTGAGGTTTTCAAGGACGTTGGTGCAGTCAGCTTTCAATTTTGGACTTCACAATTTTATGTGCTGAATTTTGTATGTAAATTTCCAATGAAGTATTATCTTTACGTAGAAACGATTTTACCATCTGAATATACCGTTAAACCTCCATTGCCAGAGCAACTTGTTATCTGCGTCGTCAGCCTATCATTGCATAAATATTACTTAGCACACTAAAACACGAGAAGAAAGGGTTTTTTCCTCTTTCTCGTTCATGCGTTCTATTGCTTCATATATTACAAAGTGTCTTAGCAACAAGAGCGCGTTTCTCCCCTGGTAGCATTCATTCTTTTGTCCTGTCGTCTCCAGCAGTACTTTGAGCATTCTTGATATGTCGAAAATCAATTTCGAGCACATACGGTGATGAACAATGTTCGAGCGTCATTGCGATGCCAAGGAACACAATTGTTATCAATTCTTGCCACGTACACGTCATTGCTTCATGAGGGATAAATGATAGGACCGTGTCTTTGATGCTAGGCTTACATTACAATTAAAAGACTATTTCGGTTCTCAAGCATTCTCAAGGATTGAGTCATCAGGTTAAAAGCTATTGCTCAGAGACTTGAAGCTACAAGAAAGATACGAGGCGCGATATAGCTTGCAGGTGCTATATGTGTAGAACAATGACAATGTTACACATCATTGCTAGTAGTCTACCAATTGCTAAATTGTAAACGGCACACAATCTAGTAAAAGTTCAGAATAGTTAAAAAGCATGATAGGAACATTCGTCCAAAGATATATAGCAGATGACTCCACTTTACCATTGTTATAAGGAGGTAATTGCTGAGGTAATTTTAAGCTATGTGATGCCTGTACGTAGACATTCGCTACATATTTAACGCTTGTGCACTGCTACAGCAAAATGTAAGTCGTATCTCCACTTATCTATAGGCTGATGTCGTTCATGTACTCATATAGGAAAACGTAAGGTGATGGCTATTTCATGGCACTATGATGTTATTAGATGCAGTACTATTGAAAAGTACATCGTGGTGTTTGAAGATAACAGTCACCACTTCATCATATACGTGCGACATGTGTCCCATGAATATTTGAATGACGTTTATTTTTTCAATTTGGAAGGACACTAAAGCAGAATATCTTTACTGTTTTTTAGATAATTGTGCATTTTACATATATAAAGGAGTAGCGCTTTTGAGGGACACCACGAAATTGGGAATATGATAACTATATGATGTAAACTACATAATATGAAGGCATCTGGAGAGCTGGACGGGTATAGGCCTCCTTACCTCGGTTAGGGGGCGCTGCGCCACGCGCGTTTCGCCGCCTCGCTATCGAAAACCAGTCTCTCATCACCCCGCTTCCGCCATCTGCCTGCGCTGTTTAACCCCGTTCACGCGCTCTGCGCACACTGTTGTCTGGTCGCTTTATACGTGCAGTGTCACCTGTCACTTCCTGCGAAAGCTCTGAAATATTTTAAAAACATTTTCATGGTGTGGATATTGCCAGAACAAAGAGCGATTCATTGACAACCTTTGGGGGACGAAGCTACTGAATGAAACCATCAAACAAGATGTGGTTAGTGAGTGCTACTTGCTTTTCCATGTTGAACAGCCGCACTTCTATTACATAAAAGGAACACTCAAGGCAACTATCGAATCGACGCTGATTATTCAAATAGCGGTCCGCAAAACTTGTAGTGTTACTTTTAGCCCAAAGAAGTGCTTATATTCGTGGTTCAGTGACATTAATCAGGTTAGCGCACATAAAAAAAAATGGCAGCATATCAGTGAATGAAGGGTAGTGGGGCGAAGCATCCGTCCGTCAATTCGTTCTTGCTTCCGTCCATCCATGCGTGTGTTTGTGTGGCCGCCCGTGCGTCCATCCGCGCGTCCATGCGTGCGTCTGTTCATGCGTCCACACGTTCATCTGTGTGTCCGTCCCTGCTTTCATACATGCATCCACTCTTGCGTCCGTCCATGCATCTGTCTGTGTGTCCGTTCATCCACCTATTCAACATTCCAAGTACCACCATCTCACATCTTTTCATCATACATTCCTCATATAGAAGCACCGCCATCCAGCGGACATTCCAAGGACTGGACGAGAGAAGGCACACGCACACTTTCTTACGGCTTGCGGTTCGTGTCTACTTACCACCTTTAACCACCTCGAGTTCATGGTATATACTAGTTCACTGCGGCCCAACAATCGCTAAACCTTTCTAAAACCTAGGAGGTTACGCCCAGCAAGTATAACGTAGCAACCCTTTCTTGTCGTCTGTGCATTGTAGAACAATAAAATAATCGCAGCCTGCACTTCAACTAAAAGCCGAATTCTCCTGTCTCTCATTTCCCCCTAACAGCCATTGGCTTGTACATTGAGAACTATCTTTTATTGTTCAACAACGCACAGAAGAAATCTCTCACCGGCACCACCTTGGAGGTCAAAATGTTATACTTGTTACACACTACTGCAACGGCTACGAGGGACGAACGGGTGCCGCTATAAGAAGCTGCACCCCTAAACAAAAAAAAAAAAAAAACTGACTCGAGAAGAATGTCTGACGTCACTGTTGCCGTGCACAGCGTTGTCACTTCACTGCGCGGCCGCCGACACTAGTAGCAACAGAACGAAAGGCAGGAAAGCCAGAGCAGGAACGGCCATTGAACAATTTTCCGCCACCGGCTCTGAGACGGCGACGTGCTTGGTTCAACTGGGCCCTGCTATACGGCATGACCGACGCGTTTACCAAGGCGAAAATTGAACTTTTGAACCACTCGCACTATTATCCATAGGCACGTACAGTGGTCCTTTTTTCATAAATTAAACAGAAACGAATGAGCAGCAATTGATGGCGTCTGTTGATGCACGCAAGGTTGCTTATTCAGTGCAGCTAGTTCCGTTACTAGTGATTCATTGCGACGCATGTGTTTTCGATGCATTTACCTTAATTTCTGTGTAGTTACGACACCACTGCTGATAATACTATCCTTTGAGAGGTTGTAATACATTGAGCTTTCCCTCTCATGTTTTTGTTATATGACTTAGTGTACCAGTTATGTTCAAAGCAAGCGAAGGATGGCCAGTCGAGAGACGGCACCTAAAGAAAAGGGAAGATAATGAAAAGTGACTGCCTAGACGGGGACCAATTCGTTCGCCTCTGTACGCGGCTTTCTTGCCGAACACCTTTTGTTCACCGCACCTCGAATTCGATGCCTAAATGCGCCAAATTTGAGAATATTAATTATGTCAAAGCAATGAAGTACTTACACGAGATATGTATCTTATGATCAATGGTACAAAACTGTCTTTGTGAGTTGCGAATAACGCGGGTGATTTTCGTCTTTGTAGTTACATTCTCCATCCACATCTCGCTTCTTGTGCGTTGGACTGTTTTATTACGCATCCTCGAATGTTCTGTTGACAATTGTCTTCGGTTTCCATAGAATGCAAATGGGTACACATGCTTCTCCAATGACTGGGTCTACAACTAAATTTAGAACCGAAACTTTCACGATGGCTCCAGCAATGGTGGACCCCACGGGCAAAAAAAATGTTAGAGTAGTCGTGACCACAATTTTGAAATTTACTTGTGTGATTCACGTGTTAGCTTTTGCTAACTGAAACTGGAACTTTAAGCCTTCAAGATTAGCGTTTGTGTGTTTTGTGACATTTATTTAGAATATGAGCGGTTGTACGGCGCGCGCGTCACCATTCTGCGTTTATTTCTTGCACAGCGTGCTTCGCGGTAAAATGCTTTGCAGATTTGCATTGTGCAGGGTAGCATGGCTCTCTATCAAGGCTACTCAAAACAATAAGAGGAGACCTACCTTACCACACTTTCTCAATTGACCGGCTGTGGGTCGAGAACGTGAGTGGTTCACTCGCCCAGAATGTTCGCAACGTCTCGTTTCCAGTGTTTGTACCGTTCTTCTTTGTGTGAAAGAAACGGAAATGAACAAACCAAAGTCATTCACGTCGATGGCAATTCACAACGCAAAAGTAGCGTCAACTAAAGCATTTCTTTGCAGTGCACGAAGCAGTTGGCGTCTGCCTGTGCTTTGGCCGTCATTGAAGCAAGCGATCCAACAAGCACTTCTCGGCGGTAAAGTTGTGCGTCCGACGAGGCGTCAGAAATTCGCAGCTCTTTGTCTCAGTGTTCAACGCACAAACTGAGCCAATATTTTGATCAATCGTTGTTTCACACACCTTAGTTGCACAGGAAGCTGTGCAACGGAGTTGGTCTTTGTACTACCCAACACTGCCCTGAAAGTTGCGCGTTCTGTCTGCAGAACTACAGAGTCTGGCGTCTACTACCAGTTCGGCGTTTTGATTTGAGACTTCGTCGGCAGGACGGCGGCCATTTCGTGGCACGCGTGCGTGTCTTCGATGCCTGTTTATTAAATGCGCCGGCTTCTGTTGCGTCACATCAGCACCTGATTAGAAAGGAGACGCTGCAGTTGAAAAGAGGATGCTCGCGCTTTCTTAAAGCTGTTTTGAGATACCTTGTTACCGAGTGATTCCGGGTGAGTTCGATGTGTTTCAGCTTTAGCGTGTCTTATTTTGAAAACAGAACTTACCATTAGGCCTCAGCCAGACGTCATGTGTCTTGAGGTTAACAAAAAGACAAAACCGCTCACAGCCGACAAGGTTCTACGCTTTTACAACTCCTCAGCTGCTTGCGTACTGCGCAAACATTTTTCACGTTCGTTATATGTATTTTTTTTATTCATTCGTTTTTAATGACTCGGTATAAGCCAGCCTTGCATGTTTTTTGACAATAAAGTTTTGATGTTAACACAAAATGTCCAGCAAGGCTTTCATGAGAATTTCTGTCACAGAATACGTCGAAAAAATGAGCGTGCTCAGTAGGAAAGAGAAAAAAGTGAATAATCAAATTCCCACCCTGGGAGGTGAACCCACGGCATTGCTGTCCGCAACAATGGCGAGCGTTTAACCCACCACGTTACCACCGAAACCGTAGGGTAGGCTGCATGAGCTCGCCTTTACTTTTGTCATAGTGATGTTGTTCGCGAAATGGTGTCAGCACCTCGAAACGGAAAAGTCAGCTTTTGCGTCATTTCCTCAGTTACCTATGTTAACACGCCATTATAATACCACCACCATCGGGGTGCTTCAAATATCTGTGTGATTTTGCGAAAGTTCTCATTCCCCGCAGGGAGGCTCTCGCCTGGTCGTCAGCCCACGTTCCGCAATCTCCTTGCAATGAATAACATCTGGAATAAAACAAACACATGGTGTGTTGCGTTTCTTATCGCGTTTAACAATGTTTTGAAGAAGCGCATAGCGAGTACCTATGTTTGTAAGGTGCTTGTTGCTGCCATCTCTCTTCGAGTTTCACCATAGGTGGTGCACTAAACACCACTAGGCATTAAAGTGGGTGGGCCAACGTGAAGTGAAGCTATAACTGCCAAACACCTGTCCATGTTGTAATCATCATCATCATCAGCCTGACTACGTTCACTGCAGTACAGAGGCCTTTCCCAGACTCCGCCAATCAACTCGATTCTGTGCTACTTGCTGCCACTCTGTACCCACTTTCTCTTGCAATTCAGTCTGCGTTCCTTGACGACCAGAGGTAATATTGCATTCGTGCAACGCGCCCTGTCAATGAGCATTTCTCCTATTTGATTTCTTGAAATGAACAGATTTATTTCTGGAGAGATAGAGAAAAACGAAGCGAAGCTAAAGGCCATTTGGCCTGGCGTGGCTTCGCTACGGGAAAAAAGTTCAGCAAACAGTGCTACATAGAATAATAATTATCAAAATAACAGGAGCAGCATAAATGACAGAAACACAGAAATAGCATAAAAGCAAAAATAGGTGATATATAAGTACAAAAATAGGCTGCATAGACACACAGAATCAGACATCGAGGCTCTTTTCATTACATATTCAAAAAAAAACCTACATATTGATATAATCATATAATACACTCATATATTCATACATACATCTGCGCATGTGTACGTACATGCTACTGTATATACACGCGTTTTGTACCTAAAGGTGAGAGTATATGTGGAACCTAGCCAGAAGTTTATTGGAAACAAGATGTTTACTATACTCAATAATTGATATGTTTTATGTGATATTTGAAGTGTGTTATTGATAGGTTCAAATTCAATTGTTCACCTAAATGAGTTATAGGCAGTGTATAAGCTATAATGATTTATAAACTCTGATGTCCTTAACACCCGTTTCTTCTTTCATAAACTATGGGCTCCTCCTCTTGTCGCTAAGGCTTACACCTACTCTGTTCTTTTCCAATGGACGCTGTGTCGTCCTCCACTTAGGTTGAACTCCCTTCTCCATGATTTTCCTCCGTAGGCAAGTATCGGTAAGATGCAGCTTACCCTTGGAGAATAGTGGTAATCAATTATTCATAATTTGAGAAGGCTTGCCAAATGTGCTCAACCGCATTCTTACTCATCTAGTTGCCTGTTCTACAACTTAAAGTGCACTGCCACCTATCTCGTTGCGCTGTTCTCTTCTGAGGTTGTTGTTCATTAAATTCGCTTTCTGCAGATGAAGTTTAAGACCTACCTTCCTGCTCTCCTCGTCTAATTCAGTAATCATGAATTGCCATTTGTCCCCTGAGTTACTCAGCAATGCAATGTCATCGGTAAAGGACATTGATTGGTTGATTGATATGTCGAATCTAACGTCTCAAAACCACCATATGATTATGGGAGACGCCGTAGTAGAGCATTTCGGAAATTTCAACCACCATGGGTTTTTTAACATTCGCCCAAACCTGAGCACGTGGGCCTACAGCATTTTCGTCTCCTTGGAAAATGCAGCCGCCGCAGCCGGGATTTGATCCCGCATTCTGCGGGTCAGCAGCCGAGTACCTTAGCCACTAGACCACGGCGGCGGGGCATCGGTGAAGGGCAGCACAATACGGTACTCTCTAATATTTTACATTCCTAACTTTTCCTATTCTAGGCCTCTGAAAACCTCCTGTAAGCAGGCCTTAAGGACCATTTGGAAGATCGTGTTTTACATCCTTCTTAATCAGTATTGCGTCGCTCTTTTTATGGAGTGATCTGGTGGCAGTTGAAGCGCTTTAGATTTTTCCCGTGGTGTTTTTATATGCTTTGTCAATGCCCTGATTTCGCAGTGTCTGCATGAGCGTTAATGTCTCTACTGAATCAAATAACTTCTTCTAATCTATGATGGCTATGCATAGTGGTTGGGTGTAGCTTCGAATAGAAAGTAGCTTCTAATGCCCTCGCAGAACATGTTGCGTCTACTGGGCATGCTTTCGACTGGGATAAAGCCTGCATCATTGCCACGGACAGAAAGTTGTTACCACGATTGCACATGGAATCTCTGGCCATTCAAACTACTGCGCATAAGTTGAACAGAAATATTGGGACACTCCCCTTTGTGTACGCGCGATGTCTACAACACGTGATGAAACATGCATAAGAAGAGCACACTGCGCCATTTGCGGACACTGTGAACAAGGCTCTCGTGTGGGGAGCCCAAACGTCTTTTTAAGTTTTGTGTATTTCACCTTGGTCAGCGTTTTTGTTTTTGTTATTTTGCCCTATGTTTGTCCCCGAGCAGACGGGATTCCGTCGGACTCTTGACTGGTTGGGTGTATTCTGAACATTTTCCTGTCACCTGATTGATGGTATAAATGGGGTCGATTGTTGAGTAGCCTGTACAAAATCTTGCTTGATACCTTGGTTGATTGACTTTTTATGCTGGCCTAATTCTGCTAGCAGTTACCTTTGTAGATCGCTTGTATGCGACGGAGAGCAACCTCAGCACACCGTAATTCTTCAAGTCCTTGTCATTACGTTTCTTATTATTAAGATGATATACACATTATTTCAAGATTCTGGTACCCTTCACGTCAAGAGACACTTCATAAACAGAGTGGCCAGTTTTTCTAACACAACCTGTAATACGTTTTTCAGCAGATCTCATGCTACCTGATCCTCACCAGTAGTTTGGCATTTTTGTATTCCTTCCAAGGTTTTTCTGTCTTCATCTGTCATTTTTGGCGGAATGTCTGCCGAGGTAATGTTACCTCCTACATCATAGTCGTGGTTGTCCCCGCTGCTGCACAGAACTCTGGAAAGGTCCTTCTACTTTACCTACCATATTCATGTTAGTGGTTAGCTTGCCTTCCTTTCCTATTAGTGCATACACCTGATTTTTCGCCTATCCCAAGTTTAGTCTTCACCGCTTTCACGCTTCCTCCGTTCTTTAGAGCATGTTTAGCTCTCTCGTTGTCGAATGCCTTGCGCATATTATTCAAGTTTGAAGGCCGTGCTAGTTCCGTTTTGTCTGTTGACTTTGTGGCTTTCATGCCTTGATATTTTTCAATAAGGTTCTTCGTCTCCTGAGACAGCTTGCCAGTGTGTCTAGCTACCGTACCTCCAACTTCCACTGCACACTCCGAACTGATACTCGTCACACTACGAATAATTGCTTCAACGGTAAGACCGGTTTATTCTATAAGAGCAAAGTTTCTGCTCTGAAGCTAGACTGAATTCCTGTAATTTCGCTCTCAGTGCTAGCTCCTTGAGTGGCTTCTTGCGTACACATTCTATTAACTTCTAGATATCAGTGCACTATGAACAACCAGCTGCTGCAAAGGGCACGTTTAACATTCGTGCTATATTCACTCCTATGACGAAGGGATAAGCCCTGTCTTTTCAGTGCTTCGTGACTTTTTTGGCTACTGTTATTCTCACTTGGCCAATCGCATCGCCCGTCTAGTGGATTCTGGTGAAGATCGCAAGTGGCTTCAGTGACACAAGGTAGCATGGGTATCACGCATGAAACATGACGAAGTGCGTTCGACGAGCATATGTCTTCCCATCCACATTTCAGTCAGCCTGCTTGAAACACTTGCTGATATTCGTGCAACTTGTTTAGGGCATTGTGCTTCAGTGTTTCTATTAATTTGCTTCGAAGTTCATTCAAAGCTATACGTTTGTGAGTATATCAAGGATGCTTTCTGCAGGGGAATATCTTATATTAATACATGAAAAGTTTGACTTGGTGACTGAATAATAATAACTTAGTAACAATGTCTGTGCTTAAGGTTTCTGTTTTTATAACTTGTTAGTCAAAATTGACCACGCAATCACATCTAAGCCGTCCGACCGCTTGTGTTTCATTAAGGTATATTGAGTTGGCGGGCAAACAAGGCACTTACACAACTATTTCACGTAATTCCGCAAAATTTTGTGGAAAATCTCATGATAAAGTAGGTAAGTCATGACGTTTTTACGAGGAAATATTATCTTCCAAACCGCGATTGATTGAGTTATTGGTAAAAATGTACAGAATGACGAAATGTATGTGGCTGCAGTGTGCCGAAAGCGAAACAATATTCCAAGAGCTGGTTACAAAGCATTTATCATCGTATAGGTAATCAGGGCCCTCATCAGCGACAACAAAGCTTAAGCTCATGCATTAGTCAGAGAGAGAGAACTGTTTTAAGGGCAGAAAGGTTGGTCTCAGCTGCTGAGCTCTAGCCTGTTACTGTATAAATGAGACAAGTATGCGTCTATGAAACTCTTTGGTAGGGCCTGCAAAGTTTGCCTAGCCCGTGTAGCAAGGAGTAGTTTTTTTACAGATTGTTTTCGGTGAAGCCTTCTGGTTACATATGGACACTAAACTTGGCTGTCATACCGTTTACTTCATCGTATTATGGCTGGCAATGTTCGTGGGAAACTCAACGTGCCCTAAGCGAAAAGTAAGTATGGGTCTAAAACTTGAAATACCACACGGCTAGGGTTGGCTGATGCACATTGAAAACAATTTATCTGGTAGATTTCGCAATTGTTTCAAAAGAAATTTTAGCAGCCTAATCTGGACATTCCGCCTGCTTTTTGGAACTAAACGAAAATACGCTACAGTGAGTGCGCTAGTAAATTGTGTTTATGTAAACATACGCGAATCGTAGGGTTGTGTTTAATTTAGGTACGACTGACATGTATTCGTTTGTGTACCCCACTTCCAATAGTATGCTAAAAGCTCGGTTTAAAACACGAGAGAACTATGTCAGTTTACCGTACGAGATTAACAGCATATCGACATTTTCTGTTTATGAAAAGAAACTAAAAGTACAGAGAATTCTATCTCTTTAGTGCTGCAGTAGCAGCTTTGGCGCATTACGCAATTGCACATCAAGTACAGAATTCAGAAAGCCGTAGTACGGATGTGACAAGCAATGAGGTGGTGATCAACTTGTCAACACTATGGAATGCAGCCAGGAACCTATTCTTGAAGGCTTGCAGGTTCAAATCCTTTTTCGAGTAAGAGGAACAGAATTTAGCTTGCGGCAAGCCATCATCGTTTGCACGACGACGAGAAAGTTGCAAGTAAGCTGGTCCGCACGTTCAAACCGAGATCGAGGGAATGTTTCGGCGTCTATTGGCTGCCAATTTAAATTATTTTACAACGTGTCTGAAATAAAATGTGGGCGATTGAAAACTGACCACATTGTCTCATCTGTGGTGACCCTTACGACAAATGGCAACGTGCTGCCTGCTCAGCCCACCGCCAACACACCCAATCTATATGGATGGCCACCACCACTTCTCAGGTGACCGTGACATAGGTACTAAGCCTCGTTACTTCAGGCTGACCAGGGGCACCACGCCCAACAGTGGCTTAGCGCCGAACCCCAATTTACCGGACGCTGTAATCACTGTTCACAAGATGTTGATATTTGGGCAGTTGATGTCGGATCTCTGGCTTTTAAACGTCGGGCCTTTCAATCAGAATTAGCGAGTAACATTAGAAAGAGCAAGGTACTGCATTATCATTGAAGTCATACCATCTGATCTCATCGTATTCGCAACAACATTCGGTGCTGTCCACCTCCTGGTCATCGGACGGAAGAGTCTGAATGGCGTAGACTGCAGCAGGTGCTTACGAAGATGGGGCTTGGTAATAAAAAAAAAAAACTACAGAACTTCTTCTTTGCATGCGGCGTTTGACGAAAGACACCTGCATCTCTAATGCAATAATTTTGCGTGAACACTTTGTGTCATGACCAGCCCCCCAGGTCAATAAAGCCAATGGCCAAAAAAATATAAAGTATGGTTCCATGACACTATCTATGATAGACACGCGATTTTTTACTGTATGTACCTGCCCGCGAGAAGTGCGTGGACCACCAAAATAAAGCTCACGAGGTGCTCCACGGTAAATAGACCTCAGTTAAGGCAGGCTGCTGACGCATTACATTGCGATCCGACGCCAGAGTTAAAATAGATGGTAGAGTCTTGTTCTGAGCGTCGGCTGATGCCACCACGAACACGGAGGACCTGTTTGTGTGTAACGTCGATTTTGTCACTTTACCCGAAACGCACGGGTCCTGCGCTGACGGCAGCCAGTGTTCCATACCCGACATACAGTCACCTATTACACGTCACTGACAGTGTTACCAAGGTCTGGTGTGTCATCGGCAGAAGTCCCGAAGTGGGTGCTGTTACTGATACGTTATAGGAGTGCTATCGAAGTCACTCCCCACCGCCTCTCACTGGTTCTAGCCTACGAACCTACGAACAGAAAACTGTTACACTGCACATTTGTCTAACGCGCGTGTTTTCATTGTTTCTCTTAACAATCGGCGTGTTTCTTTCAATGGTTGTAGCATGCTTTTTTGAACATAGGCGTCTCTTTGATTCGATCACCCACCTAACAGTTCAAAGCTCGTCATCAAGTTTAGCACCCGTGCATCTCGCGAAAGCTCTTGGCTTGCACACCGCTGCCTACGCTTCCAGAAGAATTATGCGATCTTTTTTATGCTGAATCTCTTTGAGAAGCGGTACGCCGCAATGTCACTCATCCTATTGGCACAGTAGGAGCGCCGCTGTTCGCACGTGTTTGTAGTCTTGCTCCTCATTTGCACATAATTTCACGGCAAGAATTTGTGCATATATGTGAAGTCGCATACACGCACTGCTCTTTTGCTGCGTGGTAATTACCAGTACACATGGTCCCGAAACTCTCAGATGAATGCAGGCTGTGTGTTTGCAACTACGCCCTCAACACATTGACTAGCGGACGGCTATGCGATACCTTGCTGCTAGGACTTGATGGGGGTTCCACCCCATTATGTAAAATCGACATCATAAGGCATGCCAACAAATATCTGTTGAACTTCCGACGTACCGAAAGAATGCAAACATTCCTCTTTTTGACGCCTCTGAATACGTGCGTACGCCATTCAGTATACGAAATGGCACGAAAATTCTTGAAAGGTTTGATTACCGGGTTTCAAATGCGAAGCATATTTACCAAACTTCAGCGACTTTAAGACTATCTATCTATCTATCTATCTATCTATCTATCTATCTATCTATCTATCTATCTATCTATCTATCTATCTATCTATCTATCTATCTATCTATCTATCTATCTATCTATCTATCTATCTATCTATCTATCTATCTATCTATCTATCTATCTATCTATCTTGCTGCCTATTATTTTTAGCTCTCCTGGCTGTTCTGATGATAGGGTCTATACCAAAATGTTTATGGCATGCTATGAGTGTATAACGATCATAAGTGAGTAGTCATAACAAGAAAATTATGACATGTATGTCATGAATGTCATGATTTACATTTCCGGATCATGCTGCTCTCGCGATGGTTTTGTTCATATGGCATGTTGCAAAATCGTATAGTATGACATAACTACATGACGAACACAATTGAGAGACCCTAATGCGGAAATCTCGATATCGTTGTCATGCAAGTCATGACGACATTCCACCCTCATTATGCGCTCGCGACCGTTTCGTGAGCTTCACACATACCAATTTTATTATTAAGTCATCTGATTGTTTGTCGAATGCATGTGAGTGGTGCAAACATTATAATCATGGGGTGCGTGTCATGTAATAACATGACTACATGCCACGCTCATGATGCGCGCACGGCCGTTTCACTTGCTTTACATATACCAAACATGGTTTGGGGAACGTGAGTGGATGACGAAGGTATGGTAGTGGTGCATACATGATAATCATTAGATGCTTTTCACGTAAGAAGAACATGACTACATGTCGTACCTATGATTGTGGTCACGGCCGTTGCGCTAGCTTCACGTATACGAAATCTAGTATTACGTCCCGTGAATGGATGACGAATGCATATGACTGGTTCAAACTTGATAGTCGTGAGACGCGTGTAATGTAACAACATGAGTGCATGTCATGCTCATGGTGCACTCATGGCTGTTTTTAGCTCCACAAATACCAAGTTTTGTATCACGTGACGCGACAACACGACGAAGGTAAATGGCACGTCAAAACATGATATTCATGGTATGGCCTTCCAGCGATGTTTTCGGCGCTTTTTCTACGCTCTTGCCAGCGGACGTGTCATATTTGGTAAAGTGATTTCTACGATCGGTTTACTTGGGCAGTAAGGTTCATTATACAGACTCTTCCACAAGTTTCTGGTGTAGCTGTTTCTCAGAACTTTTCTTGGTTTCTTTCTCTTGGTTTCCCTTGCCTTAGAAGCATCAGCCCTTTCGCTCTGCGTTCGTCTAGGCTGTCGTATATGGGGGGGGGGGGGGGTTGACACTGTCATTATAGTTCGCATCTTCGCAAATATATGCCATTCCAACCACAAACTCTCTAATCTTGACTTCTGTGGCTTACCCGAAGTGTCATAGTTTTGATAAGTACTGGCGGTAGGCTTACGTTTTCTCGTTGACTTTAAATTTCTCTTTCTTTGGCGAAATGGCCTCGATTTCCTTTCATCAGGTATTAGGTTGCATAGGCGTGAGGACTGCAATACAACAAAATCTGACTTCTTCGGCATGCAATCATCCTCAAGTTCTGGTGTGTTATTATTTGGATTTCCAGATGCCTTCTGCTTTTCCTTCGTACAAGTCTCTTCCAGCATGTGCTCTTGAGTTGCTGTAACTGTCGTGTCGTTCGCTTCATTGGTAGTGTACGCTGATGGAAATTCTAAAGGCGTGGCCCAGTTTTTTGGAAGTAGTGGTTGTTCTGTGATGGTTGAATGCTCGTTACGGTGGTGAAATAGGTGACTTTCTGGCTTCCAGTACGTTCAGAAGTTCATCGGGAGTCTGAGTCGTTTAGCTTCCGTAGAACAAGATTGCTGCTGAAGAAGCAAAGGCTAGATGGTGGCGCCACAGTTGAAGAGTGCACGTTAGCTTGTACTTCTGTCCAAATTCTTTGCCTCATGGCTTCCAAGCGAGCTTGCCGAGCATTTAGTACGTCCGCGATCCTATAGTAAACTCTGACCTTGGCTAGAATTACCTGATGTTCATAAAGCTCTTCTTCCTCAATATCTGCTTCCAAATGATCAATGGCAACTGTTTTTTTCAATCTCCTCATCAATTACTCGTAATGTTCAGTCGAAATTCGGTTAATCTTGCGCAACTCACATTTTGATGGCTGGTTAATATGCTAGAGGTGTCCGATATCTGCAATGACCTGCGTGACGGCGTTGCGTGTGTGACTCTGTTTTTCACAGGGAGCCTCCGTGATCCGGTCCAGTGTCCGAAACGGGAGAGATCACTGGTAAGTCGTTTCACGAGGTGAGGTAGGATTCAACACGGCACCCATCGCAGAAGGGTCGCCGAACGATTATCCGTCACTTGTCGGGCTATCGTCCTTCATGATATTGTGCATAACGGGCCATCGTCGTGAAGGGCGAGTCAGTAATGAGCCGGAGAAGACGTGAGGGCTCCCGTCTCGCGAGCCTACAGACGGTGCCTGCACTCATGGGTCTGGGCTGTCCAGATGTACGTCATTGACCTATTCACTGATTTGATTGATATGTGGCATATAACGTCCCAAAACCACCATATGATTACGAGAGATGCCGTAGCGGAGAGCTCTGGAAATTTCGGCCACCTGGGGTTTTTTCCGTGCAGCCAAATCTGAGCACACGGGCCTACATTTCCGCCTCCATCGGAAATGCAGCCGCTGCAGCCGAGATACAAACCTTCTACCTGCGGGTCAGCAGCCGATTACTTTAGCCACTAGACCACCACGGCGGGGCGACCTATTGACTGCCTTCACTTGGGAACATCAGGCCACCGTCTTGAAGGGTGAGTCAGTACTGAGCTGAATAAGACGTGAGGCCTCCCGTCTCGCGAGCCTCCAGATGGTGCCTGAACTCACGGTGCTGCATTGTTGAAATGAACGTTGTTCACATATGCACTGCTTTGACAATATCGGGCCGTCGTCGCGCAGGGCGAGTCAAGACGGAGCCGAAGTAGACGTGAGGGCTCCCATTTCGCGAACCTCCAGATGCGTGTACTGACGTCAGTTCATGGGGTCTCCTAGTGGTCTCAGTTGCAACCGGAGTCGTGCTCCCAGATCTCAGCGAAGGTTAGGCCTCGCACATAAGCTTTACCCACGGCTGCTTCACAAAGTTCTCGAGGCTACGACTGCGGTCGAAATGCGTGAAGATTGCTCAGCCTTACCTCCGAAGGTTCTTACTTCCGAGTATCAACACACCAAAATGTAGAGAAAAGGACAAGCCACCGTGCCCGTGGTGAACTCCACTGGTCGACCTCTTCTTCATTCTGAATGCACTGCTCTAATCCTAATGATATCACCACTCCTCGTTTTCTACATTCTTTTTAACAGCCATTTCCTGGGGGAGCCATGGAATCTCATTAGGTCTAGCTTAGGAAGCCTTGATCCTGTGCCACCAGAAATATATGACAGGGGTTGCTTGATATGACAGAGAAGAGTCGGTTGGCAACTCACCGTTGTACCGGCCTGGTCTTGATGTTCGGACAGCAAGCTTCTCGATGTGATGTTTTGCAACAGTGCGACATCTCGCTGCCCCAGTTGTAATTGCGAACACTTGGCAACGGACAAAGAATGTTTCAACCTCGTCATGCGTCATGTGGGCGTGCAGTGCTTCGTCAGCCTTGGCGAGCTCGTCGCTGCTTTTCTCTGGGCGCTAAAGAGTGCTGCAAAGCCCCACCAATTCAAATTCATTGAAGGCTACCAGCTCGCCTAAGGCATTGATGGTCTTGGAGCTGTGTCGCCATCTAGTCGCTCTCGTGTTTCGCAGGCGTTCCATGGGGCTCCTTGAAATCGCGCAGGGTTTCAGCACCAATGTAAAATCCGAAGACTTCTTTCGTGGAAAACCTAGTTGAAAGGACTAATACGCCTGGAGATGAAGAGCAGAGCGCCTCGGCGTCCGTTTATTGCGGCGTTGGTCCGAGAACCACCCCACGTGCCTCGCGCCACCCACGTCCCTCTCTCTCTCTCCTCCGCCCTATGTCTAGTGTTTTTTTAACACGCCATATGTGGACATGGGCATCTGCTTGGAATTTGCGTAGGCCTATTCATTAGTAGTAACAGTCGCAGTACATGTGTACAGCCTTTTCGCAATGGGAGCACCTTTTTAATGTTCAAAACACGACGTTATTGCTAACTAGTCAGTCGGCCACGTTTTGATACACAAGGAAAGATTGCAGGGTACATTACAGACGGTTAACTTGCACGAGCTAAGACGAAAATGGTCCTGCAAAGCGGGGTGATGGGCAAGGCTTGGAAAACGTCAAAGAGCCGCAGCAGGTGGATGAGCAAAACGCGCCGTCCGCGGCCTAGAGACGCCTAGGTCACCGCGCAGGAGAGATTGGGTGGTTCGGATTGCGATGGTGGTAAGTAATAAACGAACTGCCTGATTTCTTTCAGAAAGACGTCGATACGAGTGTAGTGGAGCATACGCACTAATGCGTATGCGCCTTCCAAAGAGAACGAAAAACCCCGTGATCTGATTACGTGAGAACCTGTGCTGCCTTTGCCAGACTTGCCATACGCCCATTTTCCGTCGCGACCTCGTTGCAACTCTTCTGTTTGAATAAACATCATCGCTTTTGGTGGAGGCTGCTGAGATCCCTAAGCAGACATAGAGCTCCGCTCTCTCAAGTTGGCCGAAAGACCACCATACAACATGACTGACGCAGTCACCAACCAGTTTATCCCAGCACAGCCAGCACCATCAGCTGCCCCATCGACCTGCCCCGGCGCTACCCGTCAGCGGGACCCACTAATCTTCAGTGGCAGTGGTGAGCAAGACGTCGAAGACTGGCTCTCCTTGTACGAACGCGTAAGTGCCAGCAACAAGTGGTACAACGACTCCAAGCTTGTCTATGTTATATTTTACTTGGCTGACGTCGCAAAGCTATGCTTCACCAACCGCAAAACTGCCATCGCCAACTGGTCCACCTTTAAGACCCTCGTGACAGAAGCGTGCGGCCGACCAGAGGTCCGCAACCTCCGCGCTGACTAGCGTCTATGTCATCAAGCCCAGCAGCCTGGTGAGACTTTTGCTAGTTATATTGAGGACGTGTCGACCTCTGCAGGCGCAATAACCGATCCATGCCTGAAGAAGAGAAAATTTCACATATTCTCAAGGGCATCGAGGATGGCGCATTCCAGATGTTGCTGGCGAAAAGCCCGACCACGGTAGCAGTCCTCGTAAGCTTGTGCCAGAGGTTCGATGAGTTGCGTTGTCAGCGTTCCATCGCCCGACAGAGTGTCCCATCACATGATTTCATCTAGGCCGTCACACTCGCAAATGGCAACGTACGCCAAGGAACTCTGTCGAACCAGATTAAAGACTTCATCAGGGAGGAAGCCGCCCGAGAGCTCTTCCTGCTGCCGCATTGCGACGCGCCCACCACAAGCCTCCCTTCGACACTGCAGCAGGCCATACGCACTGAAATTTGCGATGCCCTCCCTACAGTTCCGGCCCTTTACCCACGCACTTCGGTACCATCTGATCTATCAACTGCCGGCTACGAACATCCTGTGCCACCTTCACCTCTTAGCTACGCAGCTGTGGTCGCGCGGTCCCCACCGCATCCAGTCGCCTTATCGGCTCCACCTCCTCCGGCCTCGCCTCCAGTTTACAGGCTCCCACCTCGCTTTTTCCGTCGATCTAATGAGTGGCACACCCAAGACAATCGTCCTACCTGCTTCACGTGTGGCATCGCTGGCCACATTGCACGCTTCTGCCGCCGCCGTTCCACACCTGTTAACGCATATTTCGGAACTCCTACCTACGCGCCGCAGCAGGTCACCACGTCTGCATATGAACAGAGGCACTCAGACTCGGATCGCTGCTCATCGACTGCTTGTTTCCCATCCCCTCGTCGCCGATCGCCATCGCCTATGCGTCTTCGACCACCTCCTGAGGAGGGAAACTAAACAGTGCAGTTCCGGAGACAAGAACTGCAATTTGTGCGCAATTCCCAAGGCCTCCGTTTTCACCGCAAATTGTTGTTGATGTCGATGTTGAGGGAGTCGCCGCATTGATGCCGGGGCCACCGTTTCTGTGATGAACGCAAAATTATGTCGGAAACTGAAGAAAGTGACCACATCTCTCTGTGGCATGATGGTGTCCACGGCTAGCGCGCAACGCATTCACCCCTCGGCTATGTGTACGGCGCGCGTCGTCATCCAAGACGTTATGTACGTCGTACAGTTTTTTGTTCTACCATCTTGCTCTCATGACCTTATCCTCGGTTGGGATTTCTGATCATGTCTTGAAGCTATCATCGATTGTTCCCATGCCGAAGTGTCTCTTGTGCCAACATGTGAATTTCTACCACCCGACCGGTCTCCTCGGCTCTGCAAACTATTCGCTGACGACGACATCACCTTGCCTCCGGAAGCTTCGGTCCCTATAAGCCTTTTATGTGTGGCGCAACCTGATGCCACGGTGGTGTTTACACCATCTCCGGTTTTTACTGAACGTAAGAGCATCGTTCTCCCATTTGCCGTTCTTACAATTCCGTCTGGTTTATCCGTAATGCTGGTTATCAAACACCGCAACTACCTATTGGCTTACTTCGTGGTGAAACCTTAGGATATGTGCAACCTGTCGACCATATTGATGATATTATTCTTCCCGACGCAACGCCACGTCACATTGCCGCAATCCCTCATGCGTCTGAGCCATCAAGGTTGTCAGCCTTCGACGATGCTATTGACACAGACCTTCCCCTCTCGCATCGCCGCCAACTTGTTGCTCTCCTTAACAAGTTTCGCTCTTCTTTCAAATTTCAAGAACCTGCTTTGAGCATCACCACTACTATCACTCATGCTATTGACACCGGCTCACATTCGCCTCTGCGACAGCGTCCTTACCACGTTTCCGCCGAAGAGCGCCGCGTCATTACGGAGCAAGTAGATGACATGCTTAAAAGTGGAGTCATACAGCCTTCTCAAAGCGCATGGTCATCATTTGTGGTTCTGGTGAAGAAAAAAAGATGGCACCGTTCAATTTCGCGAGGAATATCGCCACTTAAACAAGATTAAAGAAAGATGTCTACCCGCTACCACAAACAGACGATGCTCTTGACTTTTTACAAGGTGCCGAGTACTTTACATCCTTGGATCTGCGTTCTGGGTATTGGCAGGTGTCAATGGCTGAATGTGATCGCCCTAAAACAGCCCTTGTAACGCCGGATCGCCTATATGAGTTCAAAGTCTTGCCATTTGGGCTCTGCAACGCACCTGCCACATTTGAGCGCATGATCGGTACCATCTTGCGTGCCCATAAGTGGAAAACTTGCTTGTGTTACCTGGACGACATCGTAGTCTTTTCATCTGATTTCCCGGGACATCTTGTTCGCCTCCATGAGATTCTGACGTGTCTAACTTCTGTTGGCCTACAACTCAACTCCAAGAAGTGCCACTTCGCAGCACGGAAACTAACCATCTTGGGACATGTCATCACAAAAGACGGTGTTCTCCCGGATCCCGATAAGCTTCGGGCTGTCGCTGACTTCCCGTTGCCCACATCACTGAAAGCCCTAAGAAGTTTCGTCGGTCTCTGCTCCTACTTTCGTCGCTTCGTGCGCAACTTCGCGTCCACCATCGCACCTCTCACGCATCTGCTTTCCAACAGCAAAGGTTTATTTGCACGGTCACCTGCATGTGACGACGCATTTCGCCAGCTGCGCCGCCTGCTGACATCACCACCTATTCTTCGTCACTACGACTCCGCTGCTGCCACAGCAATTCACACCGATGCAAGTGGCATCGGTCTTGTTGTAGTTTTGGCACAACGGAAAGGCACCCAAGCCGAATACGTAGTCGCCTATGCAAGTCACGCTCTCAAGAAGGCTGAATTGAGTTACTTCGTGACAGAGAAGGAGTGTTTGGCCATAATCTGGGCGTTGACGAAGTTTCGCTTGTACCTTTACGGCTGTCCTTTCGACGTGGTCACAGATCGCCACGCTCTATGTTGGCTGTCCACCTTGAAAGACTCGTCCGGACGCCTGGGGCGTTGGGCACTTCGATTGCAAGAATACGACATCCGTGTCGTATATCGTTCCGGTCGCAAGCATGGGGATGCCGATGCATTTTCGCGATCGGCACTAACACCAGATGTGGCTTCTCTGTCACCCCTTTTTACAACCTTGTCACCAATAGACACCACTGACATGCTTTCGGAGCAGTGTAAAGACCAATACCTTGCATTGTTACATGACTACCTTACCGATCCGTCTGCTGTCCCTTCCACGAGAACGCTATGCCTACAAGCAGCCCACTTTACAAGCAGCTCACTACAAGCAGCCCACAACATTCTGTACCGCCGCAACTACATGCCTGGTGGTCGGAAGTGGCTCCTTGCTGTCCCAACTCATATGCGCTCTGACATCTATATGAATTTCCATGCTGACCCCGAAGTGCTCACGCAGGTGTCCTGAAAACCTACGAAAGGCTGCGCCAACGATATTACTGGCGAGGAATGTATCGCTTTGTGCAGAAATACGTTCAGTCTTGCACCACTTTCCAGCAGAACAAGACACCTCCGCGGCACCTTGCTGGCATGTTACAGCCGCTCCCATGCCCGGCTCGCCCATTCAACTGCGTGGGTATCGACCTCTAGGGCCCCCTCCCATATAGTCGCTCTGGAAACCAGTGTATTATTGTCGGCGTCGATCATCTGACACGCTACGCTGAGACTGCAGCTCTACCGGCAATGACCACCCACGAAGTTGCACTCCTCATTCTGCGCAGCTTCAATCTCCGCCATGGGGCTCCACGTGAATTACTCAGTGATAGGTGCCGAGTGTTCCTGTCGGAGGTCATCCAAGCTATTCTCGCTGAATGCAGCACCATCCACCGGAAATCTACCGTATACCATCCACAGACGAATGGTATCACTGAACGGTTCAACCGCACACTTGGCGACATGCTGAGGATGTACACCTCCTTCGACCACACTAACTGGGACGCTGTATTACCTTTTGTTACCTTCGCTTACAACACCGCGACGTAAGTGACTACCGGTTTTTGCCCGTTCTTTCTGTTGTACGGCCGCGAACCATCCCACCCACTCGACACCATACTCCCGTACCGCCTTGATGCATCGGAGTGCTCCCCGTTTTCGGAAGTCGCCAGATATGCTGAAGACTGCCGTCAGTTGGCTGGTCTATGAGAAGTGAGGCTCAAGCTCTACAAAAAACCCGACATGACGACTTTCATCACATAGCGCCTACGTTTCGCACTGGCTCCCTTGTGCGGCTTTGGGTGCTCCCGCACGTTCCTGGCCTTTCTTCTAAGCTTCTGGCTCGGTACCATGGTCCATACTGTGTCATTGACGGAACCTCGCCGGCGAATTACATCATCGAGCCCCCAACTGCCAGATTTGCGCCGTCGAGGACGCGAGACCGTATACGTCGACCGTCTCAAGCCGTACAACGACCCCCTCATTGTGCCTACTCCCTGAATCGCCAGGATGGCTACTCTTCACCCCGGGGTAGTGTAGTGGAGCGTACGCACCAATGCGTATGCGCCTTCCAAAGAGAACGAAAAACCCCGTGCTCTGATTGCGCGAGAAACTGTGCTGCCTTTGCCAGACTTGCCGTACGACCATTTTCCGTCGCGACCTCGTTGCGACTCGCCTGTTTGAATAAACATCATCGCACGAGTAACGATACTGGAAGGGCACAATGCATGCAATTTGTGGAGTTCTTCGTGTACAACCTGCCGTATGAGTTCTGTGAGAACGTTCGTGCCATCACATCCTGGCATAAGCGAGCACGCAGCGGACATGGCCGTCTGAAAATTAAGCTGCGACAACTGCTGCTGAATTGCGTGCTTTATAACGGCAGCCTTACGTATGAATTTTACAGCGTCGTATGAAGCTTATGCAGAAGGCCCACGCAAATCTGCTCTTTCACGCCTCAAAATAATAGGCGCAACTTCTTTTTTTCTGGCACATGGAGGTCAGCCCATCAAAATGATTGCGGCATCTCTTCAAAAAATCATGGCGACGCTCTCGTTTGCCATTTCAAATTGCAAAGAATGTACCTTCTTCACTCTCTCTTTCCGTTGGGGGTTACCGAAGGCCTCACGGAGCTGCCGATGTAATTGTTACCAACTTGAATGACGCTTCGTTTTTCTCGCATCACCATATTACCACGTCTAAGAGATATATGTAGACACTTTTCAACTTACGGCCGATTTTCCTTGTCGTTAGTGGCAGTGACTTGGTCGAAGGGGTCGAGCCAGTCTTGCACATTTTCATCTTCAGCGGAATCGCCATGGATTGGGTTGAGCGTGCGAGGCGTATGTGTTGGTGACACAGGGTACGCCAGCCAATGGGCGATGCTCGATTTGGATTGCGCATGTGAGCAAACTTTGTCCTCACGGAACTTTCCAAGTGGCCGAACTATGGTGGCAGTTCTTGAAGGCGGCGGCTCCTTCTGTTGATATCAGCCGACTGATGTCAATTGTTTCTGGTTCAGTACCAGCAGGCATAAGCCATCACAGTACCCAGCACCCCCACCAGTTTGTCGAGAGAGGAAACAGGCACTCGAAGCGACCGACTGCTTTCTGACCGGACCACGCAACCTCTCAGTTATACGCTGTCTTCTCGTGCCACCAACAGAGCGCGTCGATACGAGAGGGTGAACACTTTCACGAATGAATCGATATTGAGGTTTCCGAAGAACAATCGAGTTAGAAAGAAGAAGTGCACATCCGTACATTGCACACTGCTATTCAAAACGAGAAGGTGGGCCATCATAAAATTTAGAACAGCGATCTCGCAGCTCTTTACTTCGAACAGTGACCCGCGTGTCCGACGCTCCCAGCCGAAAGAAAAGTAGCGACAAAACAACGCAAGCTTTTGAAAAAAAGTGCTCTCCAGATACAGGACACAGTCCAGTAAGTTGTTTGTTCGGGCCCCACGTTCCAGTGTCAGGTTCGATTTAATGCAGTTAAAAATGCTGTATTTATTAAGCTCTAAGCGTGTGGAAGAAGACTTGTGCCCAAAATGTGTGGTTGAGTGTGCTAATGGTTTAGTTGAAGGAGATAACTTAGAGAGAAACGCTTGCCTTTTTTTGTTTGGCAAGTGTGCTCGTAGAAAGGTTTAAATATTGGACCCATTGTGGCGGGGTAAGGAACGTTCTTGTAATTTTTGATAATGCTAGGTTTTCAGGAATTGCATGTGAAACCACCGAATTGAGCTCTATGTAGGCATGTCTGGGATGTGGTAGAAAGTCAGCGCTAAGGCAGTTATCCTTTTAGACCTTAACCACCAGAGATTGTTCTCTTTTCCCCAAAGGAGCTATAATTTCGAACTGAGGTCATTCCCTGCGACAAAAACCCATACGCCTGGCGTGCTTTTTCGTACGATTGTCACGAAAACAAATATCATTCAACGAAGTTTTTCCGGGTATAATATAAAGCCGAACCTGGGGGGCATAGTTTTCAGTATCGTTGCTGAACATGGTGTCACGGTTAGCCTGAGCACTATCTCAAAACAGAAGCTTCATGGCTTCTTCAAACTTGTCTTTCGTCTGATTCAAGAAGTTTGAGTGAATCCCACGAAAAATATCATTGCTGCAGACACAACAGATGAGAAGATGGTGCAAACCCTGTTAGGTCTATGTCAGCTACGCAACGTCAACGTGCGGGCTTTTGTTCCACAGGGCGCTAATGTAAGAGCTCGGGTTATATCAGATGTAGACATAGAACTTTCAGACGACATTTCAAAAAACTTTCAGACGACGTTTCAAAAAGTATGATAGTCTGTACGTCACCATGCAGAGTCATCAGCGCTTGAAGGCTTAGCTCTTCGAAGTGTGTGAAGACTTTTTTCGGGTGCGGAAAGCTACCTAGTCACATATAAGCCGGACTAGTGTGGTACCCGGTCCAAACTTTCATACCTAAGCCTCTACAATGCCGCAAAAGTCTCAAGCTTGGACATGTACAGGGTTTCTGCACAAATGTTGTGGTCTGTGCTAAATGTGCCGCAAATTACAACGTAAAAATATGCTACAGTGCGACATCTCGCTGCCCTAACTGTAATGGCGAACACTTGGCAACGGACAAAGAATGTCCCAAGCTAATGAAAAAAAAAACGGAAGGTCCTGAAAGAGAAATCTAAACAGACAGCATCACGAGAAAAGACGTGTAGCTGTAGTGCCCGTCAAGTAACTGGAAACGGTACAACTGAAGATACACCTGTACGTTCGAAAAATAGTACAGTCAGAGAGAATCGAAGTGACGAAGAGAGGCGCAGTTTCAGCATTTCGGTGACACCGTGGCCGGCAATACCATCAAAGCTGTCGGACACAACCTCCTCAAAGGTCACGCCTCATAAAGTTTCGGAACCAGCTTCCGCGAAAGCCATGTCTGCAATAGAAAATACTGTAAACAGGGCACCGGAAACGGCTCTAGCCAACGATGATGCCCAACTTGTAACCATGCTTAAGATGCTTGTTGATGTCGTGATATCACTCATAGCGGGTCCTCAACCGCCAGCAGCATTAGCCGCACAACAGCTCTTGGAGGCTATCGTTCCCGTTCTCCACAGTCTTCACTAGAAACAATGTGAACACCTGTCGCAAGTCCCGTCCCTATGTACTGCAAAGGAACGTCAGGTCTCTACGACCACGCCATTCTGATCTCGTTCTTAGGCTTCTTGCAATAAAAATCCGCCGGATGTTATAGCTCCCCAAGAAACCAATGTGAGAAATGACGAGCTCAGACTTCCGTGTTACGTAGGCGTTCACAGCAATACCCGATGGACGGCAATGGCGTGTGCATCTTTCCAGTGTACAGACACCACGCATCCTCGAAATGCTTCGAACGCGTCGTTGTACATACGATCTGATGTTCATTTCGCAGTTATTGACGCAAGTGACCTCTGCGACGCCAACTTTGAATGTGTAGCAGTTGCTATTATTCTCAGGACCAGCACTATGACTATGGCAAGCATATATTTTCGGCCAACGTGATCGTCGGACATCACATTGCTGGATTGCCTGCTATCTCGGTGTGGCTCGTGATTTCTGCTGTGTGGAGACTGCAATGCCCACCATCTTCGTTGATGTTGTCACCCAAAAGACAATCGTGGAGCGGAAATCAATGAGCTTATTGTTAAACATGATCTTCAGACCCTTAATGACGGCTCCTCTACATTTATTGGCAGAGGAAGGGAACAATCCACCATTGATCTTGCCATATCAACCAGAGATGTGCGTCTCACTTGGTCAAGCGTAGCTGACCCATGGAGTTCAGATAACTGCCCATTTGTCTCGCTTCAGAGAATTCTAGCAGCCAGAGTGCTGCCTACACAGTGACAAATAGGGACAAGTTCCGTCAGCTGATTGCGGGGGCGCCATCACACGATAACCTGTTCAAACTAGTGAGTGAGTGTCTGCAGCAAGCTACAGTGCGACGACTGCGAAGCATAGACAAGCCAAACCCCGACCTCAAGCTCTTGAGACTACGTGCTTGTCGACGACGTGCTTACAGGAGGGCAAGAAAAAGCTCTGATTGGACACATTATAACCGCTTAGATGCAGCCATTAGGCGGCACACAAAACAACTTCGTCGAAGAAGCTGGGCCACTTTGTGTAGCTAGTTGCATATGCCGAGTGGTTTCGGGAGTGTGTGGCGCAAATATAATGTTCTTCAAACACCTCAGGTCTGCAAGAACCCAACTACAGCATTTTGCATCATGAATGGACGGTCTCCAAAAGTCCTTGTGGAAGATTTCATCAATATTTTCATCTGCCCTATGTCAAATGGCAGTGCCAGTCATCGTTCCGTAACAATTTTGTATGGGCCTCCATGTGAGATGGATGAGGCAGAATTTACCCTGGCCGAGCTGCATCATGCACTTAGCCTCTGTCAACGTCACACTGCCCCAGGCGAAGATGGTGTTACATACCAAGTCTTGCGAAACTTTGATGAGGTCTTTCATCAAAGTATCCTGGACGAATACAACAAAGTGTGGCAAACGAGTCTGATTCCTGCTGAATGGAAATCGTCTGTGGTGAAGCCAATTTCAAAGCCTAGTCACCTTGCACAACTCCTGAAGTCATAACGGCCAATATCACTAACTTTATTGTTATAAAGCTGATGGAACGTATGGTGCTGTTTCGTCTGGACGCCAGATTACTGGAGCTCACTTTCTTCCCTTACGTCATGAGCAGATTTCGGGGCCACCGTTCAGCCCTTGACAGCATAGCAGATCTTGTATCATCGCTTGAATCTACTTGAGCAAACAGACATTCAGCATATGTTCTATTTCTTGACATACAGCAAATATTTGACTCGGTGCCACATAAGGCGAATTATTGTGCACTGATGAATGGAGGAATTTCAGGTGGTATGTTACACTTTCTCCGTCATTTTCTATCTGAGCGTGGAATGAAAGTGCGCAATGGAGAACTACAGAGTCAACCTCACGTTGGTAAATGTGGCGTCCCATGAGCCAGCGTCTTGTCACCGCTTCACCTTAACAGCGTATTTTCTGGACTTCCAGGTCGATTACCAGAAGAGCGCAACTTTCCTATAGGCATAGCGATTTATGCACATGACGTCGCACTCTGGGTCAGTGGTCCGTCACGCCATGGTCCACGTCTTGGTGGTATATTGCAGCGAGCCCTGAAAGCAACTTCAGAATACTTGTTGGAAGTTGGCCTGCAGGTTTCACCTGTGAAGTGAGCTGCGATCGATTATCATCCAAGGCAACGCACTCGTCAAAGCCTTAGCACGTTTCACCTCGGAGACACATCGTTACAGTGGGCACACCAACATCGCTACCTGGGTGTAATCATCGATGATCGCCTTTGTTGGCGCCCTGCCGTTCCAACTGTAAGGAAAAAATTGCTTTCTCTCTTCAAGTATGTAGCCGCCTTGACTGCTAGGGTAGAGGGCATTGATCAGAGGACGGCACTACAGGCTTACCAATCAGCTGTACTCTCTTGCGTGATGTATGCTTTGCCAGTCCTGAATGTACCGCCTGCTTTGATGTCTCACCTGGAACGGGATCGTCGTATTCCCCTCCGAGTACTGTTTGGCTTACCTCGTGAAGCACACTAGTGGCCGCTAAGGCTGCAAACTGACCAGGGAGCGCTACGTCATATTGAGCGTCTGAACCGAGCCCCACATGGCAACGCACTCCTTAACAGGCTGTTGCAGAGCCCACTTTCTCGGATGGATAAATTGGCGGCTTTGTTTAATGACATTACTGGCAATTCCGGCGAAAATATTCAGTTGCCAACATCGACAGAGCACAGGCCATCTGCCTTCCCTGCCCATCTGTCAATTCCAGGAATACGCAAAAAGCGTGACCAACCTGTTTTAGAACTATAGCAATAAGTCCATTCACATTTATTTGAAAATTTCGAAGACAATGCAAAAGTTTTTGCGGACGCTTGTGTAAACAGCGATGGCCTGAGCGCTTGTGTAAACAGCGATGGCCTGAGCGCTTCCGTAGTTTTTTCTGCCCTTCAACCGATATCAGGCGGTTGTTTAAAATACCGCACCCCTCATAGTCGGTGACGGCCGAGCTAGCAGCGATTGATGTCACCCTTAACTACGTACAAGAAGGCTTACCAGCATCGAAGGTTGTCATCCTTACCGACTCTCGTGGTGCCCTTAGCAGTCTCACTAGCAAGGAGACCAGCAGCCCAATTCTGAGCAGCATCATGGAATCCATTAACAACATTCTGTCACGTGACGTATGCCTAGCTACACAGTGGGTACCTTCGCACGTGGGTATTGCCGGCAATGAAGAAGTGAATCACCTTGCTTCGCCACGCAACCATGATGGCTGTGACTATCCGGGAATTCTATATATGATGGACAAAGCTCGTCTGCCTATACGCCGACACCTCCTAAAGCAGCACCCAGACCAGCATGTGGCAAATGGATCGTTTTCTCCCCGTGTTCATGGCCGTGGCTTGCCTCGTAATTCTCGGGCGCTGTTGTATAAACTAAGAGTGGGCTCTGTGCTGGTGCGTGAACGATTACACCGTCAAGGGCGAGTGGACAGTCCGTTGTGCGCAGCTTGTGGCTCCTGCGAAACACTTGAGTATCTCGTAATGCACTGTCGCACATTTGCAACGCAGCGGTCTTTGTTTATTAAGGAATATGAATTCCTAGGACTCAAGTGTGCGACTCTAGACGACTACCTCTTTTCGAGTGGTAGTGCTTCCCGACGTGACCAAGCCCACCGAGCTCCCCTTACATTTATGAACCAAACGGACCTGGCCACTCATTTATAGGTGGTCTCTCTTTCTTTTTCTTTGTTTTCAATCATTTTTATTGAAAATTTTTTTTAACTCGTACTCGTCGAAGTCTTCGTCATTTTTTCTCCTTCGTCATCTTGTTTCCTCTTTCTCCCCTCTAATCTTTGTTTCCTCTGTTTTCTTCCCTCTCTCAAAGGAGTGAGCAAGAGTTGTGCCCCTCCAAGTGGCAGTTGCCAGCTTGCTCTCTCCCTCTTTCCTCTGTGTCCTTGTGTATCTGTGTATGCAAATAGGATAATAAATAATAAATAAATAAATCAACGTTTTTTATTCCTAATCATGAGCCCTTGGCGCGCGCCCAGGAATGTATAAATAAAAACAATGATGAGCTCATTTCAGTAGTAGCAGTCGTATGAGGCAATATTGTTAAAATCTTGTTTCGCGGAAATTGTGGTGTCAGCCTTCTTTGTTTAAAACAAAAAATTTACATCTTGTCGTGAGAGAAAATCTTGAGGAAGATGCAACTACAATAAACAATACAAACATCCGGGTCCTAGTGAGGATCGAACGTGCGTCATTCGCGTGAAAAAAAAGCTTAAAAAAACAGTGAAATACAGTAAAAATACTGTAAAAGGAAGCTTGCCAATGACAGTATTACTTTTTAGGCCACTTGTGCCGCAGATACGCCTAACAGGACATTTCAAAATACCAATGCAGGCGTCGTACAAGCCTGCATTGCCATCTGGCGTCAAAATAGAAGATTATCACCCCTACCATTTAGGTTAAAGAGGGTTACTCATTGCAATAGGCCCACACGTTACTGCGCATATTTTTTAAAGAGTACGTAGAGGGTGCACAGCAAGTTCGAAAACATTTCACGTGCATAAGTTCATTGTTTCGAAAATGCTAAAGATTGTTTAGAATGTAGTCATATGTGCAAGCTTCACTGACACAATTTATTTTCGACTTTATTACTTTGATCTTCTCGAGTTGCATCAAGCAATTATAAGTAAGCACCAAGTGGTTCAAGTACTCTCTCTATGAACCGAATATTGCTATTGTATTGAACTCTTAGACGTGACCCTAAAAGTGCCCTAATTTTTTCCGTAGAATTATTCACTGAAATACTGGCTTTTTACCTCAATTCTGCATTATTTGTTGGCAAGAGTACACCCTAATTTAGTAAGCATGAGCCTCTATAGACTCGTGAGTGGAAATTCTTGCGTAAAGTTTTTCAATATAAAATTAATCGTCTTTTGGATACAAGCCTACACGAAACTCTGAAAGGTAATTTTCGATATGTGGACCGTTATTTCTCAGTTGTGACATACGTTACATCCACTATATATATTTCAATTGTGTTGACTGTGTTTATGGCAGAAGGCATGGGCGTGTCGTTTACATAAAAGGCTCACAAATAAGTCTCTGCGATTCCTCGATTTTCACTTCGCTGTAGGAATGTCCATATTTACTGGTGTTTTAAGCATCCATTAACGAATTGTCAACGCTACATCAGGCCACTAAACGAACATCTCAATCACTTTTCACTGTCGCCTCCAGAAGAGTCTTGCAAGCATGGGCTGGCCTTCAGTTTGGAAAAATATGTAGCAAAACCAGAGGAAGAAAAGTTACCACCTAGTGCATTTGTGCGTAATTTTTCCACCTTAGCAGGTTTTTTTAAAAAGGCGTGCAGCAACGAATCTTAATGCTGACGCGTAAAAGATGCTCGCGATCATGCCTTCATGCATAAACTTGTACACGAGTTTAAAAAGAAATATTGGTTCTTACTATGTAGTTAATGTTGTTTTTATGGTGCCGAATTGTTTAGGCAAATTCTGTGCTTAAGTGGCAATAATGGCAGATAATTAACTGGGTGAATTTAGCTGCGTCTTTAGGAGTTGAACGCGATAGCGATATCCGTTCTCTAGTGCGTACTGAGTTCAGTATGGCTTGTTTCAGTGAAGCATTCGCATACGGCTACGTTGTGTGATGTGGAGGATGATTTTAGGAAGGAAAGAAGGAAGTGGCTGGAAACATTGGCACACAATCACGCTGGGAGATTGGCGAAGAACAACGTAGTTCTTTTTAAATACTGTTAATTTGCCAGCTCACGGTTTCTAAAGTATAAAACAAAGGCAAAAATAAATAAGAAATTTACAATTAGAAATAACGAATACAGAAATTGAAGCAGACGGTTTCACCAACAGCAATAAGTAAATGAATGAATGAATAAAGTAATTTGAAAAATGAGTTTTTTGGGAGTAATAAGAAGTTCTTAAGCCTGAAGTTTTTTGAAGTTTTAATAAACTCCTGCAAGGAGTCGGCAACTCTCCCGTCAGTGAACCCCAAGGACGAAGCCCCCAAAGAAAGTACATTTAGAGTGGACAACCACAATCCTACGAGATTGAAGACGGCATCTAATGTGATTTTGCGCAATTCAGCGTATTTTGTACAATATATCACATAATGTTCTGACGTCTCAGGCACTCCACAAAACCGAAAATTAGGGGAAGCAGCCAGACAAGCTCTGTGTAAATAAAAATTTGGACACGGAGTATGACCCCTCAGCCTTGTGATTTTAAGCGCGGGCATTTGTGGGCGTGAAATGCTTCCGAGCTTGCCATGCACCCACTACATGGTGTTAAAGAAAACGGCTTCGTAACGCGTTCATCTTTTGTAGTGGGTGGCCCACTTTAAGCTTTGAAGTCATTAAAATCATGTTCTGACACCCGATTACACTGTACGCTTGTACGACGCATTATTACTGCGCTATAACAAGTTACGCTGGGAAGCACGTATACACTAAGTCCGCATTTGTGCAGCATACGTTACTTTCACTGTATCTTTAGCACAGGAAGTTATTTTCTCTTTATTTTCAAGTGGACGCGTGGCTCTGTGCATGAACACCAACTTGCCACGCGAAAGACTTGGCTTCGACTGAAACCCAGACCTCAAATTTTTATTATACAATTTATTTGCATCCTTCTGGGTTTTCGGGTATGCACAAGATGATGAGTTATCGCTCATACACAATGAAGCCGACACCGGCATTTTCGCCAAACGAGCTCTTGAACGCAGCCTCAGTAATAAAGATAGGTGTGATAAAAACAAATATGGTGAAAGCCATCTAAACATGCATGTTGCGTGTGCAGTGGTGAGTTCGTGGGAGGTGTCGTATTTCAATATTTAGTGACCTGTAGTTATTGGACAGATGAGCCGGTGTGCAACTGGAAAGCTACGATTATATTATAATGCGAAGTTTTACGTTCAAAAACGACGACACGCTTTTGAGAGACGCCGTGTTCAAGGTTTTCGAAAAATTCAATCATCTGGTGTTCTTTATAGTGCACTGACATCGCACAGTGCACGGACTTTTACAATTAAAGATTTATTGAAAAGCTACAATCGTGGTTGGGATCAAACGCAGGAGTCCTGTGGATAAGTCCGCAGTCGACTGCCTTAGTGGCTCATCCACTGAGGCGGACATAAGCTACGAGAGCAAACTGTCTATTTTTACATAACAACCCTTGTTATTTGGCATGGAACTCGTGTGAGTGAACGTGCGTTATCTCTAGCACTATTGTTATTTTTACCCACGAGGATTATTTAAATCGTTGTGTTTCTGTAACCTACCGTATCAACAAGTCACGTGATTCTAGGGAGATGCAAGCCTCAGTGACATTGCAAAAATTGTAATTTTTTTTAATGACGAGAGTGTCACCTAACTAATCTGTTCCTCTCTTGCGATGCGTGCTTTTCACTTTTAAGCTTTTTTTTTTCGTTTCAGTAAGCTTCCGGTAGTGAGCAGTGAGAGCTTTGTGTGGTTCATCTCTGATTTGTCCTCGTTTTTTCAGTGCTTTCTTTTCTTCAAGTATGTATATCATAATACGGCAGCTCAACTTTCTACTGATTAGTACTGCGGTAGCTGTGTTAAATCTCGCAGCAGACAATTGGCTTTTTGCCTGTGTCTAAGCCATCCTAATAAAAACATTGCAACAAAGTTTTACAAATGTAAATGGCATTTTTAATTAAAAAACGCAAGGCTAATAAAATTTTCGCAAAATTCTAATCACAGATTCTCAATAACCCAAAGAAACACATATTAGAATGTACATCCTCAATGGCTATTTATTCATTTGAGTTTCCTCAGGCCCAGGAGCACTAAGATGAAGCTAGAACACAGTGAAACGCAAGCCCTAAGCTTTGTTCTACAAAATGATGGGTAACTGAAGCACTTACGACTACCAGTATGAGCAAGAACAAACAATGAAATATTTGCTTGGGGTATAATCGCGGTACGCTAATTCACAAAGTAGAAAAGTCCTATTGAAAACTTTATGCAACCGGCAATTATGAAAAAGGAAACCATTTGATACTGCGAAGATTTGTTCCCCACAGGCACTAGAAAGAAATGACTAATTAAATGGTTGCGCAAAGTTTTGTAATACTGTCACGCCGTGGGGATGACCGTCAGGAGCGGAAAGCTATGATAGATAGAAAATACGACCATTCAGGATGGGATTCGCAGAGTGGGAATGGATACTATCTTCTGAACGGGACATATGCAAGAAATCATGCGGTAATACGTGATAGGCAGAAGCTGCAAAGACTATTTCATTATTTTAATGCTGGCAGTAGGACTATTCTTTCTGAAAATATTCTGCATAAACTATTCTGGGTGAGTTTTTGAGCAAATCTCCGTACATCAGTGAATGGGTTTCAAATGAAAGCTGCGCATGCAAGTTTACTTGTGGACAATAGTTTTGTTGAGAGGAAGCTTGTAATAAGAAAGGAGCTTAAGTACTGTTGCGGCGAGGATATTGCAACAAGCGAAAATGATTTTATTTCATTTTCCTATACATGATCGGTGCTACATTTGAGTGCTAGAATTAAAAAAATGTTTTGCTAAATTGGTAAACCATCCTAGCATATGTAGTATGCCGCCAAAGTGACGCTGTTCACTCACTGTGCCTCATTAAACAATATTGTGAAATTTTTTTTCCTTTATTATTTCTTACATTGCACAGAAAGAGGAGCAGGAGCTAAGGACCATATGACCTGACAGAGCCTCTTGCTCCTTTGTGAATTCGGCATGCATATACATTGCTTTTATACGTGTACAATAACACATCAGCATGCACATAATTAAAGGCAAACAGAGCTCATACAGTTCACATCATACAAGTACCTTCATACAACAAAAAGCTATATAAATGCTTCATAAAACGATACAATGAAAACGCTTTGTGTAAAATGAAAATTATTATCAACACACTTCATAAAAAGAAGCATATCATGCAAAACACTTAATGAAAAAAAAACATCATTCAAACTGTTCAAGATTGTGCACCTCAATTCAGTAAATTATGAAGCTTGAAACTGTAGCAAAAAACCAGTAAGAAAACAAGTATAAATGGCGTAGTTACCATATCGACATGTTATCATATTACGAAACATAACGCCTTTTGCATATTTTTCGCAAAGGGGTGCGCGAAAGCCTGTCTTCCCTCACACTAATTAACAGCCGGGGTATTTTAAATTGTAGGTTCTGAGTTTGTTCGCGTGAGTGTTGACATTGTTGTTAGGTGGCGTAATTGATACCGTGGAGATGAAATTGGTATGCTACTACCATGAAGTTTCTGTTTCTTATGATGAATAGTAATCTATAATAGTATAATTGAATTGCTTTTTTCAAGAGTGTTTATCAAAACTAGTGCATGTGGTCTACCATGATAGTTTTGGAAACTTCTGAAAAAGATTTTTTGTAGTTTTAATAACTTGAAGTAGTGCGTCCTCACATGATTTATTATTCTGAAAGCCATACTACAGTGTGCTACTTATAGTACACTTACTTAGAAATCCTTCCAGCCGCGAGGTTATAACAGCCTCAAAGTGTTCTGAGAAGAGCTGTGGTACTGAATTGTTCATGGAGAGGTGTGCACCCCCTTTGTGAACAGCAGAGGCTCGGGCTAGTTTAAGTTTGCTTTGGAAAACTCCCGACCACAAAGCCTTTTACTAAAAAATTTGTTAAATAAAGCTTCAGTTGAATGTATATTCTTGTGTGCAGTATACATTGTTTATTGTTATGTTATCTCACTTTCAGGGCTCACCCTTTTCACCTCCAGTAAGTATACATAAGAAGTATACGCCATGCAAGAGTGTTGAGCCTATGACAACTATATTATACTTGGTGATCTAAAAATAGTATATTACGCATAATCGGCGCACAATGGAACCTGTACACTCGTCACAAGAAAGAGGAATATGATTTTTGCAAATTTCACTTGGCTTTACTGCATGATACTAATTAGGGATACACGAAATTATTGAACATGGAGAAAACATGACGCATGACACATCGGGTGACAGTGCAGCAAATTCATGACTTAGCGTCATCTGCCATACCAAACTATTTGCGTCTTTTTTTTCCCGAAGGGCATATATAGAAAGCCCCACCATGGTGGTCTAGTGGCTAAGGTACTCGGCTGCTGACCCGCAGGTCACGGGATCTAATCCCGGCTATGGCGGCTGTATTTCCGATGGGGGCGGAAATGTTGTAGGCCCGTGTACTCAGATTTGGTTGCATGATATAGAACCTCAGGTGGTCTAAATTTCCGGAGCCCTCCCCTACGGCGTCTCTAATATTCATATGGTGATTTTGATACGTTAGGGAAGAAGAAGTGTCTCTTTAGAAGAACGCTTGTTTCAGCGCTCTGTTTCATTTTAGTGAAATCATCGGTCTTTTGAGGTGCCTCGCCTCTCCGTCTTGCGGTGATGGACATCGAGCATGGCAGAGGCCCGCCATGTCACAGGTCCTCACACCCGTCAGCCACAAGGAAGCGAGCTGGCTCTCCCAGTGACACTGAGGACACCGATCTCTATTCTATGTCGGAAGACGACACATCCGATGGCAGCTTCACACCTGTCCGGGGTAAGAGGGCAAAGAGAAGGACGGCGAATACAGCAGCATCAGCTCCTGCAAGCACAGCGACTGTGCATTCAAGGCCTGCGCGCTGGCCGCACGTCATCATCTTCATGCCCGAAGATCCATCAAGCAACCTACGGCTCCTGAACAGGCAAGCCCTTTCGGTTGCTCTCGAATGTGCGGTGCCACATCAAATTAAGGACGTACGAGTAAACCCAAGGAAGAACATTCTCGCATAGACGTGCAAGATGTGAGTGCGCTAGGACAGCTGCAGCAAATGACTGAGCTAGGTGGCATTAAAATGCGCCCCTTTATCCCGATGGATGACAAATCAATTGCCGGTGTAATTTATGACATCGACATTGCCATTCCTAATGCTGACTTGTCTACCCTCATCAAGCCTGCAAACGAGGGAACTGTCATTACGCAAGTGCGGCGCCTTGGAAATACGCGCTGCGTAAAAGTGTTTTTCAAGGGAGATTGCATACCGTCCCACGTTAAAGTTGGACATTTTCGACATCCGGTTCGACCATTCATCCCAAAGCCACTTCAATGTCATCAGTGCTTCAGGCTAGGACACGTCAAGGGCGTATGCCCCAACTTACGACTGTGTCCCCGCTGCGCTGAATCTCATGCTGAAGACGCCTGTCGGGCGACTACTCTGAAGTGCGCCAACTGCAGTGGTCCTCATGCTGCCTCGTCGAAAGACTGTCCTCGAATCCAAAAGGAGCGCGCGGTTCTCAGACAAATGGCCCGAGAAAACTCAACGCACAGGGAGGCAGCCGAAGTAGTCCGGCGTCGGCATCGACGTCGGCATCATCGAAAGTCTTCAAAGAAGGCACATTCCCGAGACGCTCCTTCCCACTCTGTAGCGGTTCCATCCAGTAGCGCCGCGAAAGGGCCCACCACTTCTACGAAAGAAACAGAGAAGCCTCCTTCTCTGGAGGAATGGCCCACGCTCCCGACACGCTCTTCTGCGAAGGAGCCTCGGCAGGTTGTGGCCACACAAGAGCCGTCTCCAACCATGGAAGATTTGCCTAAAACAGATCTTCAAGTGATCTCGGTGCTGCGTTCCCTTATAGAAGCCATCCGAGTGATATTAGTCGACATGAAGACACCATCTGCTCGAAGCGCACTTGGACTATTGGACGCCCTAAGCCCAGTACTTGAATCTCTCAACTAGGAAGATGGCTACTCACACCTCAACCTTTCTTAAAGAAGTCAAGGCTGCATCCGTCATCCAATGGAACGCCAGAGGACTAAAATCACGCCTTTCAGATTTTCGTCAGTTTGTGTTTACCAACGTGTTTCCAATTATCGTCATTTGTGAACCCAATTTGTCGAAACCAATAAGACTATCAGGGTACGAAGCTGTCATGTCTTCAACGAACGGTGCGTGCAGCAAAATCATCGTCTTTGTTCGTCGTGAACTGACGTATGTTGTGCAACCAATTGCACCTCACGATGACAATCAGTATGTCTGCATCACTGTGAAAAAGAACCAACTCATGTTTACTCTCATAGGCGTTTATATATCACCGTCAAGTAATCTCGATTCCAGGAGATTAGCGGATATTTTGAGAGTGTGCCCTGCACCATGGGTCCTCATAGGTGATTTCAATGCGCACAATCACGCATGGGGAAGTACGCGGACAAATGCAAGAGGACGCAGGTTAGCAAACATCGCCTACAACTATGGCCTTACTCTCCTGAACGATGGCAGCCCCACTTTTCTTCGAGGGGTGACATACGGCAGCTGTCTCGACCTTGCTTTTGTCTCCAACTCCCTCGCGAGATACGTCAAGTGGTTTCCAGATGTTGAGACACGAGGAAGCGATCACATTCCAATCTACCTTAACATCAAAGGCTTGTCTAGTTATGGTCCACGGACGACCATTCGAGCAGTCCAATGGACCAACTTCAAATCTGACATGGAAGATGCTTGCAGCGATGGCCTACGATCTAGGTTAGAGGAAACAATTAAGAGCACAATGCAAAACGCCACTCGCACGGTGACGATATCTTCCACACGAAACGACTTTGATATAGAGTTGGAGCGACTCCGAGCACTGCGACGCCGGGCGGAACGTCGGTATCGGCGTACAAAATCAATTCACGATCTTAGGGCAGCCAGGAGGATGCAAAAGAAGATTCGGCATCGCATGGATAGATTAGCGTCGGAACGATGGACAACGTTTTGCCAGTCACTGGACCCTCGCAAGCCACTCTCACACATTTGGAAAACGGTGCAAGGTCTGCGTCACCCTACGGAACAGCGCTTTCCATTCAAAGCGCTCGCGCTATTTCAAAGGAGGCCAGACATCGATGTCGCAGAAGATTTCTGTGCGCAGATCGCCAACCTAGCCACTCATCCAGATTCTCCAGTGAGAGGTGACGTCCCCCGTTCCCGTGACTACCACATGGACCTCCTTTTTACAATGGAGGAGCTCGAGGCGGCACTAGCTCTCTGCAGGCGTTCAACTTCTCCGGGCCCAGATGGTATTCCGTACCGAGCCTTGTGCAACCTTGGGGAAGGTGCAAGGAGAGAACTGTTGAGCCTCTACAACATCTCGTGGCAGGATGGCAATGTTCCTGATGACTGGAAAGTAAGCCGCTTGTTACCCATCTTGAAGCAGGGCAAATCCCCACTCGAACTAACCTCATACCGCCCAATAGCGCTGGCCAGCTGCGTAGGGAAGATAATGGAACGGATGATACTAGGCCGCCTGGAGTGGTATCTTGAATACTACAAGATTTATCCGAATTCAATGGCTGGTTTCCGACGCGACCGCTCTTCTATTGACAATGTCGTTGATCTAGTTTCGTACGTTCAGCACGAAAGATCCCTTAAGCGACTATCTGCAGCTTTGTTTCTAGATGTGAAAGGCGCTTATGATAATGTTCTACATGAAGCCATTTTGGGTGCTCTTGCGGAGGTTGGCCTTGGTGGTCGAGTCTTTCGGTGGATTTCGAGTTACCTGGCTGCAAGATCATTCTTTGTGTTAACAGAAGATGGCCCAACTACGCGACGCTATACTTCCAGGGGTGTTCCTCAAGGCGGAGTTCTTAGCCCGACGCTATTCAATCTTGCACTAAATGGCCTTGCTGAATACTTGCCAAGCACCATTAAAATATCAATATACGCAGACGACATCTGTGTCTGGACATCGGCAGTCACACGTCCTCAGATACGTTCCCGGCTTCAAAAAGCAGCAACTATGATTGCCAACTACTTGTTCAAACAAGGTCTCAGCATATCACCGGAAAAATGCGCGCTGGTGGCTTTCACTCGCAAAGCAATGACCCCTTATGTCATCTCAATCTGCGGGCGACCAATTTCTTACGCCAAAACCCACCGGTTTCTGGGCATCATTATTGATAGGGACCTCTGTTGGAGTCCGCATGTGACCTATATGACGAAGCGCCTGACCGCTGTTACTCAACTGTTCAAGTTCCTGGCAGGAAAGACGTGGGGGATGTCAGTAGACGCAATGATGGAGCTCTACAGGGCCCTGTTTCTCGGTTTCCTCAGATATAGCTTGCCTGTGCTTAGCAATACCTGCAAGACCAATGTTCGTGTTTTACAGGCAGTACAAGCCCAAGCGCTGAGAGTGTGCCTCGGTCTGCCCAGATGTACGTCAACAGAAGCAACAATTGCAATTGCTGGTGACTATCCGATACAAACTCACATTGTTGTAGAAGTCCTGAGAACGCACATCCGACACTTCGCACGTGCCCCCGGCCATCACATTGCACTGTTGCCTTCAGAGAGGCGCCAAGCATCGTTCGCCAAAATTATCGTGAAATACAACGATAAACTTCCCTCGGGCTTCACTCATGCATCTAAACCACCCATACCACCTTGGTGTCTTATTCGACCCACAGTGCATCTTAGTGTACCAGGGATCCGGAGGAAATCTGAGTTTTCGTCACCCGTGCTGAAACAACTGTCTCTTCTTCTTTTGCACGAGAAATATTCAGACAGCATACATGTATACACCGATGGTTCCACGAACCACCAGTGTTCGTCAGGGGCAGTAGTTATCCCAGCAAGAGGTGTTACCATCAGCTTTAGGACTGACCACTCCACGGCATCTACAGCAGCGGAACTAGCTGCTTTGCGCGCTGCACTTTGTGTGGTCAATCGGGAACCACCGCAACAATGGTCGATTTTCAGCGACTCAAGGGCTGCCCTACGATCTGTGCTCTCAGCACTGCGTCGCGGCCCGTACGAACAGCTTGTTTTTGAAATTCGATGCCTTCTCCACACTTTACTCGAGAAAGGGCATCATGTGACGCTTCAATGGCTGCCAAGTCATTGCGGCATCATAGGGAACGAACATGCCGATACTGCCGCGCGGGCAGCCCTCGAAGGAACACGAAAAGAAGCCATACCACTTTCGAGGACTGATGCTGCCAGTAATCTTCGACGACTTGCGCGTGAAATCACGTTTTCACTATGGTGCCCACCAAGCATCGATACGAATCGTCAACACCACCTGTCCTATTTGATGGCTCTCCGCATGCCCACTGGACTCGACCGAAGAGAAGCCACCCTACTTCATCGCGTATGGCTAGGAGTGGCATTTACAAAATCTTACTCCTTTGTCATAGGAATGGCCGACAACGCTCTCTGCGATGCCTGTCATTGCGAAGAGACGCTACACCACATCCTGTGTGACTGTCCATTGTATGAAATCCAGAGACAGTCACTGGCGTCTGCTTTTGCGCGTATCGACAACAGCCAAATGTCTGTGGACACTATTCTGTGGAGTGCCCGAGAGAAGACACTGCAACAGAAGGCGACGAAAGCTCTGTTGAAATTCCTACGCGACACCGACTTGAACAAGCGACTGTAACAGCAATGTCACACACCGCGAAAGACAAGACTGGACTATGACTGAGTGTGCGCGCATGTGCTGCCGAATGTGCTGTTTCTATCTTCCCTCTCTGCTCTCTTTCATCTCCCCCATCCTTCCCCCATGCGCAGGGTAGCAAACCGGCTGCCTATAGGCTGGTTAACCTCCTTGCCTTTCTTTTCCCTCTATTTTCCTTCCTTCCTTGATACGTTAACCCCAGAAATAATCACCATCAGATAGTAGAAAAAACAATTGCTGTTTGTCTTAAATACATATTAACAATGTCCTTTTATCGGCTGAAATAGCACCTCAACGTCAATGCAGTTACACCGAAGGAAGTCAGAGCCACTCAACGTACGGTGTCTGGCTGAATTTACAGAATTTGGTGGCTCAACATTTCTATTTCAAGCGTTTGCGTTCGCTATAAATGCACCATTTTCTCTAAATTGAATTGGTATATAAATTGCATACTTAGTTCACGCTATATACAAATTATTTGTGGCAACCTAGTACAGCGTCAATGCTTCTGTTTAACGTCACTTAGTTACTCCGGGACGGTGTATGATACGGGTCGGGAACTTCTGCAGCCAAAAAACCCAGTCACGTGAAAGCAATTCGGTGGAAGTGGTAAGGGGGGGGGGAGGGGTAAACAGGGTTGTAGAAAAAAATATTTCAAATCTTCATTCAAATTGAAAGACTAAATTCAAATCATCCTTGTTAATACTTAGAGCACGGCTTTGTAGAGGAGTTGAGAACTTGGCATAATGAGGGCGTAGTGCATTTTTGAAGTGATCCTGCAAGACTTTTTGAGCATGGTCAGGAAAGGCTGCTGATTGGTAGTAAAAGCCCTTGAGATTGTGTGAGCCATATAAGATAGGGCAACACGCACCTGTAATTCACAATCAATTCTCCAAGTCAACTGAATATTGCGTTTTTTTTTCTAGACAAATCACGCAAAATGCTCGAAAATTACTCGTCACAACCGTTCCACCAGACTATGGTTGATCTGAGTATGGTGCGCTAGGTCGTTACAGCGATGGTCGCGGGAGGCTGCGACTTGGCCACGCGTGCGAACGCGATCACACCAAAAACGAAAATAAACTTGGCTCCGGATCTGCATGTTACATTGCAAATGCCATCGAAAGACGACCGTCTTGCGGCCAGAGAAAGTGAACAAAACTTTTTTTGAATGTTCTGCGCAAGAAAATTGGTGAATCGTATTCTGGAGGCACTGCAGTAGAGAACGTCGAGCGTGCAGCGGAGGCGATTGAGGGCATCGAGGCACGTTAGAGACGGGTGTTATACTGGTAGTTGCCTTCGGAAACGATGGGAGGTGTGCGAGTCTGCGGAGAAAGATGTGTGCCATTCTCGGGGGTGATAAGATATCGAAAGCAAAGCGATGGGCAGGTGCTGCCACCGTGTCGTTTTAGCAAAGCGTTGGTAACACTTGCCTTTTTGAGCACCGCGTTGCACTGTCAGCGCAGCGAGTTTAGCGCTACGGTCCTTATAATTACTTGTGTGTGCCTTTTCTGGTATAAAGGCACACATACAAAACATCGACATGCTGTTATGGTACCTGAGATATGTGCAGTGATTGCTTTTTAATTGACAATCACACAATTATCAACGATAAATTTTCAGAAATATTGTTGGGCGCTGCAGATGGGGTCGGCAGTTTGAGGTATTGTTAAGGTGGACAAATACGAAAATGTACAGACATACCAACATTTGCTCGTCGAAGGTCTCCAAGAAAAACTATCGTCTTTAAAAGTGCTGAAGGTCATGACTGATGAGGCGCGCATGATGTATTTTATTTGCCTATGCCAAACCTCCCTGCTTTCATCGGGTTGATAGAAAAGTGAACCCGATTGCAGGTTGCGACGAATATGTGTAACGCTCCTCGTACTGAACGGATTTTACTGCTAATACTAGTGATAATAATACTACTATTAACAACGAATGTCAGGCTGCGGAGGCGTGGAGCACTCGCTAAGTGGCTGCAGCGCGTGCTCACCGTCAAGACGCACCGATGAGAGCTCGCGAAGCCGAAGCGAAACACCGGTGCTGGCAGCAAGCACAAGCCGCTGATCCAGAGGCAGCGAGAGTTGTCGCAGCGGAAGCGGCACGGGCTCGTCGACAAGGTGACAAGCAGCTGAGGTTGGGCCCTTAGCTGAGAGCCGACGAAGCTGTGGCGACATGGAAGCGGCTACAAGCAAAATTTGTGGAGGTGCGGGAGCGGGAAGAGTCAGCGAAGCACCTGAAGTGGTTCTTTTTCAAGGTTTGTGGTGCCGACATGTGATTTAGGCGTGACTTCCCAACTCGCAGTTTCTGCCACAGTTTCGAGGTATGCGACTACTTGTGGTTTGACAAGAATTTCACCACGATTTCTACTCTCAGAAACGAGGAATCCCTCGCGTCGACTGCAGTAGTTTGCCACCACCCCTTTTCGTGAATTAGATCACAGTGAGTACAGAATGCTCTTTACTTGAAAAGAGTGTTTGGTGGCTGGGGAAGTCTCTTTGATGAGTGTGGTGTACGAGTACCGCTACTCAACTAAACCATACCAACTGCCCGAGCTCAACCCCGTGGCAGTTCACCTGATCGCTCTTCGCCTACCCTTTATGACAATCAGGTGCTTCACGCCGGCAGCGGTCAGTGCGATATCAAAGGTTGAGTAGTGAATATACCCATCAACTTGCAAAATACTGCGCGATGCGTGCCACAAAACATCCCCAATGACGTCGCCTTCTACATTCACCTCAACAACTATCGTACAAGAGGGGGCTTTACATAAAGCGCGACGTGCACGAGTGGCTAGAACATCTCGATGGTTATCCTCTTTGAAAATATTGCAAGAAGAAGAGTGATTCGGGTAGCTTTTGCAAATTGAAGAAAATGAACTGAAGTGTGACAATGATGAGATCGGGCTGGTGACGGAGGTTTCATATTTCGAAGAACCGTTGCAAGCAGTCATCAGTATAAAATTGTGAGTCATCTGTTGGGGTACGACAATGACGGCATCGGCACTGTTGCTGCTGCTGCTACTTCTGCTATGACTGCTCAAAAAAAACTGTGGTCAATGGCAGGCCCTCACAGTCTCGATGTGGCACACGGCAAAGGTGAAACGCCCAGCCTGCTGCTCTTAGGCTAGTACATTGAAGAGCTCTCGTTCCCGCATTTGTACGTGGGCATGGCTCGTCAAATCACCGAAACTCAACCGACGCCCTTGGATGGATGGATGGATGGATGGATGGATATGACTGTACCCTTTAGATCGGGCGGTGGCTAGCGCCACCAAGCCGTAATACCTAATGAACCAAAAACTATATATTTTTTTTCCTTAAAAAAAGAGTTTGAGGATTCGTACTTTGCAGTGAAGAGTTTAATTTTCACTCGTGCCTTGACTTTAGCCACCAATCAGATAACCTCCTTCTAGGTAAGTCTACCCGCTTAAAGTTTATTTTGCCCTCCCGGTCCCTAAACCCCAGTGCTTTGAAAAACTCTGCGCCATCATCCTGAACTATAGGGTGAAGCCCTTTACAGAACATTATCAAGTGTTCGGCAGTTTCTTCTTCCTCTCCACACGCACTGCATACTGTGTCTACCCCTTCGTATTTGGCCCGATATGTCTTGGTTCGCAGTACTCCCGTTCTGGCCTCAAACAGTAGAGAACTACCCCGAGTATTATCATAGATCCTTTCCTTGGCAATTTCCTGCTTAAACGTTCGATAGATCTCTAGTGCGGACTTCTTTATCATGCCCATTCTCCACATGTCAGTCTCCGTTTCCTTCACTTTCTTCTTAACCGATAGTTCTTTTTGGTTTGGCCACCTGCTGTTTTCTAAGTATTTACCAGTCAACTTCCTGGTTCGCTTCCTCCATTTTGTATCGACATTCTTCATGTACAAGTAGCTGAAAACCTTCCTAGCCCAACGCTCTTCCCCCATTTCTCTCAATCGCTTCTCGAATTTTATCTTGCTGTCGCTGCCCAGATGTCGCTGCCCACCTTCGCAGTTTTTCAGAAAAGATTCCTCTTCAAGACATAGGGTCTCACAGGTCATCGATTCCTCATGGACATCAATCAAGGTGCATGAATTCTCTTGGACACTTCAGGACAGTCATATTTCACAGCACTTACATCAAACTATCATGATTGTATAATAAATGGCCTATGCGAGTACTTCCTGTGCACGCTGAACGAACGTTTTTGGACCAACACGTGTTACCGTTCGCATTCTTTATTTTTACAATTGGGTTTTCTCCACAAAATCAGCGCCTTGTGTAGTTTTTATACCTTTTTCATTTTTTTGTTTATGGCTGCTCTTGCTTCTCGTAGGAGCGGGCTTATTACTACCTTCATCTTACGTTATTTTCCTTTCTGGCTGATGGACAGTTTAAGTTGGGGCTGGTTCCTGGAAACGTTAGAACGGCTGTGAGTGGAACCTGCAGGTGTGGCTCACGCGCAGGAAAAGCTTGACTACATTTAGCGCGTGGGAATCGTGAATACTAATCTCGGGACGTTCGCGATTTATGCTTTCGCCATCTTCGACTTTATTCTGAACGTACTCAAAGACAAGCGGTCCTCCCTGTTGAGGGTCTACGTGGACGTAGACTTCCTCAATCGGGTCAAGCTATAACAGCGCAGGAGAGCGCACATACACACTAACCATGAGCTGGTGTAGATGCCCACAGAATAAGAATACGCGTGCGCCGACATTCCACGCACTTGAAAATGGTTGAGGACCTGCCGACCAAGAGCACGAATCTACTCGGGCGTCCGCGAACACAGATCCACACGCCCAACCACACGTGCTGCAAGCACTCAAGTACAAGTGTAGGTTTGGCATTTCCTTAATGACGAGTAACGAAACCAGAATATAGTGCCCTTCCTTCCCAACGAGGACTAAGCAGAGAAAGCAAAGCGCTATCGACTACCTAAGCACAACAAATATACGGTCACAAGGAAGTGACAAGAATGAAGGAAGCAGACGAATAATAAACTGTTTACTCGGGCCGAACTTGTCACTACATAAAAGAAAAGTCAGATTACAGCAAAAAGCGAGCACTGATAGCGGTGAGCAGGGCGTGAGCCGTCGATCAACTGAAAAGTGGCGAAGCATGTCGGCATTTATACACTTTCGATCTAATATTCTAGCGTTATCGCTAGCGGCAATGTAAGTTCCAGAATAATCTGAAAGGTTCACGAAGAGGGCGTGATCTTAAGAAAACGATCTACTACTTCCTCGAAGCTTCTCTAACACCATAGACGTGGTTTGCGCTCAACTTAGTGTAACGGGGCGACAACAAAACTTGAAGGAAGGAACCTTTCAGAGCCACCCTCTGAAAAAGGCATCGTCCCGAGGCTGTGAAAAAGACTAAATTACAGTAAAAGGGAAATAAACAATAGGTACAAGCACATTAACAATACACAGTCCTCAGGTTCGGGCATAAAATGGCTTGAGACACACGACATGGACGACTTCAGGACGAGCACGGCGCCGTTGAGAGTTCGTAATGTTACGGGAACAATGTCGTAGTTGAAAGCAGTGCCGAGACGTCGAACTACTCTGTGGGCTTCGAACTACCATCGCAAAAGTTTTTGCTGAGCCCAAGTCGGCTAATCGGCGTCCATACCCAAACATGGTCTCCGTGCTGCTACTGCACGAAGCTTCACCGAAGATTGTAACGGCGGCTGTCGGTCACCTGCTGATTCCCAGGTGGTCAAAATTTCCGGAGCCCTCCACTACGGCGTCTCTCATAATCAAATGGTGGTTTTAGGACGTTAAACCGCACAAATCAATCAATCACCTGCTGATTCATGATGCGCAGGTGGGCGATTTGACGAGCTTCTTCCATGACCTGCAAGTAGGTAATGACGTGAAAGTTATCTTCGTCAGCAACGTTTGGAAGCATAACGGTGAGCGTCATTGCCGGGTTCCTTCCATAGACCAACTTTTACGGTGGCATCTGCGTCGGTTTTTGGACGACCGTATTGTACACGAAGGTCACGTACTAAAGTAATTCATCCTACGTCTTGTCCTTGACGTCGGCGTATATGGCCATAATATCGGTAATGGGTTTATTAAGACGCACCGTGAGGCCAATAATCTGTGGATGGTAGGCGGTGGTCCGGCTGTGACCCGTCTGGCTGTACCTGAGGATCGCCTGAGTTAGGTGCGTCGTAAAGGCCACACCTCTGCCTGTATTGGTGACCTGTGAAGCTCCGCGACATGGGAGGATGTTCTCGACGAAGAACTTTGCTACCTCGGTGACAGTGTTTTTGGGCAGGGCCTTTGTCTCGCAGTGGCACGTGAGGTAGTCGGTAGCTATGAGGATCCCTTTGTTCTCGGAATTCGATGTAAGGAACGGCCCCAGTAAGTCCATGCCGATTTGCTGGAACGGCTTGCGAGGTGACACGTTGGGCTGGAGAAGTCCGGCTGGCCTAGTCAGCGGTGTCTTTCGCCGTGCGCAGTCCCGGCACGTCTTCACATAACGAGTGACGTCGGTGGAGAGGCGTGGACATTGTTCCCAAGAAGTAGTAACTGTTCCCAGCAGCAGAAGCAGATACTGTTCCCAAGAAGCAGTTATTGTCTGCATCATCCTTCGCTGGTGGTTCGACGGGGGCACGAGACAGGCCGTCGGCGTCCGAGTGTCTTCTTCCGGACTTGTAAACGATGAGAATGTCGAAATCTTGCACTTTCAGGCTCCACCTTGTGAGATGACTCGTTGCCTCGTTCATGTTTGACAGCAAGCACAAGGCGCGGTGGTCACTTACAACTTTAAAGGCCTGCCGTAAATGTAGAGGCCAAATTTTGATGTAGCCCTGATGATTGCAAAGGACCTCATTTCTGCTGTAGAATACTTACCCTCTGCCTACTATAGCGACCAACTATTAGGACTAATGGCCCTTTTTTGTGCATTAGTCCTCTGCAAAAAAATGGCGCCGAGTCCTGCACTGCTTTCGTCTGTATGTATTTCTGTTTCGGCAAATTTGTCGAATTGCGCAAGGAACCGAGGCGTCTGCAGGCGTCGTTTTAGTACTTGAAATGCTTCTTCCTGCTGCTTTTCTCACCTGCATTCTAGGTCGGACCTGGTAAAGTTAGTGAGTGGCTCGGCGATATGGGCAAATTTTTGGGTGAACCACCTGTAATAGGCACATCGGCCAAGAAATCAGCGGAAAGATTTCTTCTCGGTGGGTGGTGGGAATGCAGTGATGGCAATTGTCTTCTGTGGTTCGGGGCGTACTTCGCCCTTAATTATCAGTTGGCCGAAGAACATGACTTCCTCGTACGCGAAGCGGCACTTCCCTGGCTTGAGGGTGAGTCCGGAGGGTTCGATTGCTCGAAGTACAGCTTCAAGGTGCCGGAGGTGTTCGTCGAAGTTTGAGAACATAACGACGTCGTCCGAGTACACAAGGCAAGTCTGCTAATTCAAGCCGGCTACTACAGTACCCATAACACGTTGGAAAGTCGCCGGAGCCGTGCAAACACGAAAAGACATCGCCTTGAACTCGAAAAGGCCGTCCAGTCTTATAAAAGTGGTTCTTTGTCGGTCTCTCTCGTCAACTTCAATTCGCCAATAGCCGGTGTTGAGGTCCATTGACGAAAAATACCTCGCGTTGTGAAGTCGGTCGAAAGTGCCGTCTATTTGTGGGAGGGAATACGCATCTTTATTGATTATTTCGATAACCGACGCTACAACGGAGGGTGCCATCCTTCTTGTCTCTAACACCACAAGGGATGCCCATGAACTCTTGGAAAATCGAATGCTGGCGTCGCGTAGCATTTCGTCAGCTAGCTTTCTTTCTGCCTCCCGTTCTCGCGTCAAAACTCTGTATGAGGTCTGACGGAGTGATCTGGTACTCTCCTCTGTTATAGAAAATCAGTGGTGTGGCGTCTTGGTGCTTGCGCGGAAGCGGTACGTAGCGGCTGACTGCAGCAGCGTAGTTCATCGCATGCGGATGACGCTGCGGTGCTTCTGAAACTCCAAGCTGTTGCCGAAGTTTTTCGCGAACAACGTCGGCAATCGAGTTCATTTGGGGTTGCAAAGAAGGCGGTAGTTTCCGTAGTTCCTCCCGCATGATCTGCGAGATTGTTTCACGTATATCGGCGGAGCCGACGGCGTGAACAGTTCTACTGCCTTACGTCAATCGGCGATCGTACTGGCGGGCACGCATATCAAGCGTTTACTCACTTGTCGTAGCCTCCAACACATACTGATGGACTGTTTTAAGCGGAAGCTGGACTAGCCCAGTGAAGAGGTCTTGCTTTATTTCTCGCATGAGCAAACCGACCTTCTTTGCCTTAGTCATATCGGGGTCGGTGAGACGGAACAGACGAATCATTTCTTCTGCGAAGATTGTGACATTCTCGTTTCGTATCTGTACCAGGGTCTCCAGCAAAGCAGTGGCCCTTTCTTCACGGGCGACGCTCGTGAAAGATTTTAGGAACGCGCCACAAAAGAAATCCCAGGAGCGAAGTGCTAACTCCTGATTCTCGAACCAGGTCCTGCCGCGTCTTATAAGTAGCAGTAGACGCGACGCAGCTTTTCATCCAAGTCCCACTGCTTCAAGGCTGCAACTCGGTCGTACATCTCGAGCCAAGTTTCTGGTTCTTCAAATGATCCGTGAAAGATGGGCGGCTTCTTTGGATGTTGCATCACGACCATGGCGAGCATTGGTACAGGGGCTGTCATAGTTGTCGCAGTAGAGGTGGTTGCCGACTGGAACATTAATCTACAAGTGATCCTAAGCTACTAGCCTTGTGCCACCTACGTCATGGGCTTCATGAACAAGGCTTACCGTGCCATATATACCCTCTACAAGGTGGTCGCACAGATCCTCGAAGAGGAATTGAACGTTGGCTATGTTTACGCGCTGCGATTATTTGGTGTCATCTGCTCAAAGAAGTTGAGATGATCAGGCAAGAAATATGCGAGAAGACCTGGGACGGTGTCTACATCTCCACTTGCTACCCCGAAGAGCACGCGTTTTTGTAAGCTAAGCCCGTTTTCATTGAATGCCTGGAAGCCCGACATCACCCAGAAGCCCGATGCTAGACCGCGCGACATAACTACGCCTGTCTTGCGGACTTTGCCAGCAAGTACCGGCATGACATAGGCAGTGGGACCGGCAGAACTGGCACGTGTGTACTTCATGACCACACCGTGGTCATCTGCTACCGTCATTACTCTGCCAATAACATGCTGGATGACTACATGCGGGAACAGGCCGCCTTTATATGTCTTTCTAGAAGAAGCACGTAGACCTCTACAAAGACAAAGAAGGGATCGCTGCTAAGCACCATGATTACAATCCTGCCATCTACGATAACATTGTGGTTCAATTATTTGAGCAACACCATCAAAACCAAGAATCCGAAACAGAAACTTCGCAGCCGCAGCCAGACTCGACAGTGCTGCTGCTGTCGTCCTCGTCCATCATCACGAAGACCGAGGCCTCATTCTGAGTGAAGACTTTGTGTGGCTCCAAGCGCCGGGACGTCATAAATTGACAAGAGTGCATGAAGTCTCTTGGCATGAAGACTGCCGTCTTGCTCCAAGAAATCATCCACAGACATATTACGGCGATAAGTGCTCCTTCATTGCACGTTTTCTTGACGGTGCGGCTTGTTGCGGTGAAACGTTCTTTGTGAGGCAGGCAATCAACCTTCGCGACTGCTCCAACACCGCCGCTGGTTCCTACAGCGCATTCGTCATCTGTGCAAGCACCATAAAGGTGGTGGTGGTGGGGAAAGGAACCACTGTGAATCTGTCATTCATGCTTCCAGCAGCAGAACCACGCATGTCGGCAATTAAGCGACAGTGAGGTGAACACGTTCCAAATGCCATTTTGTCACGTAGAGGCGTAATCTTCGATGAAATAAGGATGTTGTCGCTTGATAAGCTCAACGCAATCGACAGCCATCTTCGACAAATCACTCAAAATCTCGACGAACCATTCGGTAGCCTTGACGTAATCGTGTGCAAGGATGTGCTTCAATTACCGCCCATCATAGCAATTAAGGTTTAGAAGAGAAGCACGGAAACGAGAGGGCTTTTTGACTTTTCAATCAAGCGGCACTACCTGGATTATTTTCCACCCGTCCAGCTAGCCCGGCAGGCCGACGCATCCTTCTCTGCTCTACTAACGGCTTTTAAACAGAAAAAAAGGGCCTACAGAAAGTCAACTCGAACCAACGATCCTGATGACTGGCAGAACTACAAACAGATTTCTACTTTAACTGAACAAACAATACGTGAGGCAAAACATAAGTATTTTAATATTACGCTCCCAAGTATTATGAAAACCGACCCAAGCAAATTCTGGAGTATTATAAACCCCAAGAACAAAAACATGGTACCCGTCCTAACCAATGCAACCGGGGTTAAGTTATCCTTGCAAAAATGTGCCGAACATTTTAACAAAGCCTTTGCCAAAGTTTTCACTACCGAGCTACCTTTAAATGACTCTTTTGACCCGTCGCAACCAAACATAGATTCCAGTGTTACGCCCTTTGTAATTACAGCCCATGGCGTGGCATGCGCTATCGACCACCTAGCTTCCAAGACTAGCCCCGGGCCTGACGGTATAACAGCGAAGCTCTTGAAAATAACTTCTCCTTACTCAGCTTACCTGCTTTCGTTGCTATTTCAGCAATCCCTAGATTCAGGTTGCTTGCCGGATGATTGGAAATTTGCCCATACCCTACCATTTTTCAAATCTGGCGACCGGTCTGATCCGCTTAACTATAGGCCTATTTCACTTACTTCAATCAGCTGCAAGTTGCTGGAACATATTCTTTTCACGCATATTGTAACCCACCTTAATCAGAATAACTTCTTCATTAGCAATCAACACGGATTTATGAAACATTTCTCATGTCAGACACAACTTTTTGAGCTGGTCACTGACCTCCACGTTTCACAGCACAGGTTGCTTTGTACCGATGCCATTTTTGTCGATTTGTCGAAGGCGTTCGATCGGGTTCCACATCAGCGTCTAATGGCTAAAATTTGTAACCTTAAACTGGATGACAAAACAACCCACTGGATTCGTAGTTTTTTAACAGACCGTTTGCAATCTGTAAAATTATATGACCACGTTTCTAACCCAGTGGGTGTCTCATCAGGAGTCCCCCAGGGGTCCGTACTTGGCCCTTTACTGTGTCTGATTTATATAAACGACCTCGCATGTAACATTTCCTCGTCAATTCGTCTCTTTGCCGACGACTGTGTGATATATAGAGAAATAGTAACTTCCGATGATGTTTCTAAACTCCAGCATGATTTATTTACTCTAACTGAATGGTGCGAAAAATGGCTGATGAAAATAAACGTAGAAAAAACTAAGCATGTGCAATTTTCTTCTACGACAAGATCCGAAACTTATAATTACCTAATAGATAATGCCAAAATAGAAACAGTTTCATCTTTCAAATATCTGGGAGTTACATTCACCTCCGATTTAAGCTGGACCCCCCATATAGAAAAAATCACATCGAAGGCGTGTAACAAGCTCGGCCTGCTCAAGAGTCACCTTTATTTAGCTAATTCAGAGACACGACTTCACGCGTATAAAGCTCTTATCCGCTCTTCACTAGAATACGCGCAAATCATCTGGCATCCACATCAGATGTGTCTGACTAACATGCTTGAATCCGTACAGAACAAGGCCGCGCGCTTCATTCTGTCATCGTACTCAAGATACCAGAGTGTATCTGCCTTGAAGGACGAACTTAATCTCCCCCCTCTCACCCAACGCAGGCAGTTGTCAAGATTAACTTTTTTTCACACCCTGTACCATCATTCAACACCATTCGCTCGCAAATTTATACTCCCGGCACCCTATACGTCCGCACGCGCTGACCACGCTCACAAAGTTGGCCCAATTTTTGCCCGAACAAACAAATATCAGAACTCACCCCTTGTTCTGGCAATCAATGAATGGAATTCTTTACCTAGTAGCCTAGTGGACCAAACAGACACCTCTTCTTTTCAAACCGCACTCCTCGCTTTTCTAGCTATTCAAAATACCCTGTAACTTGTCTTCATCATGCTCATCTTTTCTAGGCTGTAAATTTGTGTTCCTGCCTTCCAAATACCAGATTTTCTGTCACTTTTACTTTTTTTTACATGTTTCACGCTGTACTTTGCAATTGTGTACTTTTGCTGCCTTTATGATATTGTAATGTCACTTTTGTTGTGCTGATTCTTTCTTTTTACAATATTGTACGTTGTGTCGGCTTTCAACCCATCCCCCCCCTATGTAATGCCCATTTGGGCTCTTAGGGTACCTAAATAAATAAATAAATAACGAAGATCGGAGACGGTAGGCCACACGCAGAACTGCAGTTGCTGGAGAGCATGTTTGTCACTTTAGCAGAAGCCTTTCTTGTGCCAAAGATAACCATCTGCAGTGCCCATCTTCTACTCCAATGGTGAATTGAATAAGCTCAACACGTTCATTGCTACTCATCAGGTGGGAAAAAAGATTTTGTGACTCATCTGCAGAAGACGTTCTGCAGAAGGCCAGAGAATAGTTTCAGTGGATGTCAGCCACAGAACTCGCCAACCGAAGAGATTCTCAGCGTCCCCAACAGGCTCTGCATGACCACCAGAACCATCTACAGACTCGTCATAAGACTGCGGAAACTCTCAAGTTGTGAGAGAAAGGAGGAGACATTCGCTCCATCAATGCCCATGTAGGCAAATTCGAGAAATATATCATACTGACCGTGGCCCATGTACACTGCTTCACGCACAACGAAACTCTGGAAAGACGTTCTACATCAATGCATTCGTTGCAATGATCTGTATCAAAGAAGCAGTCAGTGTTGGGATCTACGTCTAGCTGCCAGTTACAGCAGAAGACCTCTGGTTACTGTTAACTAACCTGAGCTACAATGGGGAGAGTGCCGCTCTGATGCTCTCCACTGGAACCTTCATCATGAGTATGCACTTGGCACCTGACCAATCCGAGGGAAACTTCGTCGCGTACCTCCAGAAAGTGATACTGCACTACGAAACTGGATGCAAACATGGACCTTTGATTCTTGCCGGAGACTTCAACGTAGACATCATTAACGAGGATGAGCTGGTTCAACGCATGGTGTCCCGTTACGCTTTCCGGGCATTGATATGACTGCAAACGTCCCAACACGATCAAGTGTACTCGAACCGACATTGTCTTCTCGAATTATTTGTACACTTTTGCTGCGTATGGTCATTGTTTATCTGCTATAACACTGCTGGCTAAGAGGTCTATAGGTTGTCTGATTACGTGATGTGACAGTGTACTACTTTCCATTTTTGTTGTTGTTGCCTCTCCTGCTAAGCCCCAAAGTGTAAGCCAGCAGAACCTCTAAGTAAATAATTAAGACTGAGCCTTATTGAAGATCTTACGGCTTCGTACTTCATGAACCACAAGAGTGTTTTACTCAAAGAGAAACGTTAGCCTGAGCCAAAATAAAAAAATGGCAGGGAAGGGCAGATGGAAGCTTAGGATGACAACATTCGTAAGCACGAGTTTTGTCAAGCCGATGTTTCTACAAGCGGACATGTATATCTCAGCGCTAAAACAGTTACGTTCTATCTTTGAGGAAAACAAGCCCACCTGTCAAATCATCGGTGCAGCGCAAATCCTGTTCGGATTTTTTATCCTTCATCTTAAACTCATATATGACTGAAACAAAGCTTTACACTGTCATTATACTTTTGTCATGTCTTTGTATGACCGTGTGGGCTGATTGTTTAGAATATTCACGGCTTATCAAATTTACTACTCAAGCTTTGCCCAGTCATGATCATTCAGTTCTTAAATATGACGGGAGTTTTTGTCATTTCTCATTTCTCTTCCTTTTGTTGATCTTCCTGAATCGCATTTCATGCCATTCCTGCTGTTCCTTTTATCTATTTTTGAGTCTTTCTTTGCCTTTCTACCCTGTTTTTACCTCTACTTTTCTGTCTGTTTTCTTCCATCAATTTCTATGTTTGTCTTTTTTTCTCTCTCGATGTAATGCTTACCTGCTTGTTTTTCTCACGTGTTTAAAGTGTGCTACCTTTGACCAAACACGGATGTTCTTCAACGTCCGCAGCCGCTGTAGGCAGTAGTGGGGTTCCCCAGTACCTGTGCCACACACCCACTTATGGCTTTCCGTGAGCGCCAAAGTTTTCACGGGTGGTTCAAACAGGCCTACTGTTAATACATTTAGTGTTGAAGAAGCACTTATGCGGATTATTTATTTGAATATTCGTACATACTGCAGGCCCTTACCGGGCCATGCAGGAGTGAATACGTAGAGGTGACATGAAGCACAATAACGCTTCACAAAAACAAAAGAAAGGAAGTAGTGATACGCATAGGATACTTCATGATTCACGTTTATACATTGTTAGAAACATCAATCTCTTCTAAACAGTTGACAAAAGATTTCAGCGTAGAACAATTCACAGCATTTACTGCCAATCTATTCCAAAAACTAATAGTCATTGGAAATAAAGACTACTTATGTGTATTGTCACGACAAGCAGGTTCAAAAATGATCTTGTTATGGCTTGTCCTGAGTGAGTTTTTTAATGGGTCCGGTAAGTACAGATTGTGTGGTATCTTAAAATGACCGTGATGGAGTAAGTATATGACTTTTAACCTAATAATTATTTTTCGTTTGGAAAGTGGCTGAAGATTCGCTCTAATAATTAGGTCGGTAACGCTTGAATGCCACGAATAATTGGAGTAGATGAACCATGCAGCTAATTTCTGAATGTATTCAATTTTGTCTACTAGGTGTTAATGGTGGGGACTCCATATTATGTCGGCATATTCTAAGGCAGGGCGAATAAGAGTCTTGCATGCATTCAATTTGACTTTGGCCGGAGCATTTTGCAGCCTTCTTCTAAGAAAGGATAGCTTCCCTACCGCTTTTTAGCAGATGGTGTCGATATGAGGTTCCCAACTTACGTTAGCTCTAAAGGGCACGAAAAATTAAGCGGATTCTTCTTGTTAGTGAATGTCAGTCATTTGGTTTTAGATGCGTGGAGTCCCATGCCCCATTTCTGGCACCAAGCACAAATATTTTCCAGAGAGGTATTCAAGCCAGTTTGTTCCTCTGAATGTCTTACAACTGTATACACGACACAATCATCTGCGAAAAGCCGCATCTGGATTCGTTACTGGATAAAAAATTGGATATCATTGATATAAATAAGCAATAGTAGAGGCGCAAGGACTGAACCCCGCGGTACTCCCGAGTACACATGGAGGCTATCGGACATACGCGTGTTTACAGCTACACGTTGTGTTCTGTTCATTAAGAAGCAGAAAATCTACGAGATTAGGGTGTCATCAATACCAAAAACCTGCAGTTTTGTGATTAAATCTTTATGTGCGACCACGTCAAACGCCTTTGAAAAGTCTAAGAATATGGCATCAACCTGACTGTTGATATTAACAGCATTGGCGAGGTCATTAGTTATTTCGGCCAGCTGTGTTAGTGTTGACAGCCCAGATATGAATCCATGTTGTTGGTTATAAATAAGGTCATTTTTTTCTAGATGAGTGATAATAGAGTTAAAAACAATGTGTTACATCACTTTATAACACGTGCTTGTTAATGATACAGGTCTGTAGTTGCTTGGTTCAAATTTAGAGCCAAACTTTAGTACTGGAATTATTTTTGCCCAGCGCCAGTCATCAGGAATACTCGAGGTATCCAAAGACACTTTAAATATTATGAGTAAATGTTTTAAAATCCAGGCAGCATATCGCTTCAAGAATGCATTAGAGATAGAGTCGGGATGATCATGATTGATATGTGAGATTCAACGTCTCAAAACCACCATTTGATGAGAGACGCCGTAGTGGAGGGCTCCGGAAATTTCGACCAACTGGGGTTGTTTAACGTGCACCAAAATCTGAGCACACTGGCCTACAACATTTCCGCCTCCACAGGTAGAGTCGGGACCAGTGGACTTCCTTTGGTCAAAGTTATTCAATAAATGTAATATTCCTTCTTCACTTATAAATAATTTCCCATAGGCTGCTCAACAGTATAGACCGCCAGTGGCTCTTGTGAAGCAGTGTGTGTGAAAACTGACTGGAAATAGTTGTTAAGTTGATTCACAATGCCTTTACGTTCAGTCAATGTTCTATTCCCATTTTTGATTTGCTCAATGGTTGGTCTATCTTCTGACAAGTAGCGCCAAACTTTTTGAGGGTCGTCCTTCATAAAACTTGGCAAAGTTACACCGTAAAATCGTGTTTTCGCTTCACGTACTATATCACGCGTAGTGCCAACAATACCAACGAGTTCGATTTTATCTGTCTTTGTGCGACGTCGCCGTTTCTGTTTTCGTTTCATCTGAATTATGTCGCGTGTTAGCCATAGGTAATCTTTGTTGACCCGTTTCTTTCTTTGGGAGATGAAGTTGTTTTCGCATAGATATATTATTTCTTTAACACGGGTCCAAAATTTTGGAACTCTGTTCAGGGCGCTAAATACGTCGGAGTTGCGTTCTAATATGTCTGATATTTTATCATCGTCTGCGTGCACGTAACATTTTACGTAAAGGCATGGTCGTTTGGTAGATGAGCGAAAAACTGTGATAGAGCATGCCAGGACAAGCAACTTATGATCTGAAATACCTTCTTCTACGCTAACAGTGCTGTTTTGAAGCGTATTTACAACGAACGTCAGGTCGAGAAGAGAGGAGGACGACGCCCCAATTCTTGTATGTTCGGACACTAGTTGGTTCAGCGAAAAACTGAACGCACTGAAAAGCAGCGATACCGCACTTCTGGCATCTCTGCTGTCGTAACACTTGTCATCCCAGTTCATCCCCGGGAGGTTGAAATCCCCTGTTATTATTATGTTTGACCTTGAATTTGTGTGATGCGAAAGATAGTCGTGAACAGCTTCCTGATACTGGGGCGCAGCATTGGGTGGGCGGTATACGCCAGCAAGTAATATTGTCTTGCGAGAATAAAATAATTTGCCCCATAAGCTTTCTTGATCAGGAATTCCTTGAGGAACAGAAAACTTGATGCTGTTTTTAATGGCTATCGCTCCGCCACCACCTATGGAAATCCTGTCGTTATGGAGTAGTGTATATGATGCCGGAATTACTTCACAGTCCAACACACCAGCATGTAGCCAAGTTTCCGTAATTACCAGCACGTGCGGGTAATGACACAGAAATAAATTTACGATTTTGCTGAGCTTATTGTTTACTACGCTGCGGGCATTGAAGGACAAGATTCTCAAGTTTTGGGTCTTCCCCTGTCAATCCACCTTCTGGACGTCAGGTCTTGCCCTTGTAGCTGCTTTCGGTCGAGAATACCCTGCAGCAGCTTCTACTCTGATGTTCTGTACGGGGTCCAAGACAAACATTTTGCCACCGACTTTTAATTTGTCAAACACGAGGGACGCCTTCGCTCCCTGTGCTTTCTCGTCTGTGGCAGAGCGCCACAACTGACTGTGCATATCTCTCACTCTTTTCAAAAAATCCTCCGAAATCAATATTTCTGTGCCTTTCAATTTGGTGCAGCAAAAGAGAACTTTAGACTTTTAAGAGAAATCAAAAATCGTAGAACAATTGGTCGTGGGCGTTTGCTACGAGGATTGCCTACTGTGAATACTTTCAACAGATTTTACGGCAATAACAAGTGTATCAGTAAAACAGTTCGTTGAACTTTTTTTTTCAGCAATTTTTATTCTTCATGAGGCTCTTCAGTCACCCCAAGTATTACGAGATTATCGCGACGACTTCTGTTTTCCAGATCGTCAACCTTAGCTGTCAGTTCTAGTAGTTGCTGAGTCATGCCTAGGCAGTTTTTTTCGTAGTCTGCTAATTTTTCCTTACATTGCTTTAGTTGACCGATTTTATTTTCTGTGGCAGTAATTTCTCACGAGCACATTCTTCAGCCTTGTTTGTTGAATGGGAAGCAACTTCATGGGCACCACGCGTGCATTATCTTTTCTTTTCTATCAGGAGTCGCCCAGACATCGCACTCGCTACTCTGCTAGCAACGATTCGGTAAATCCTCTATAATAATGCAAAATATGGTATCATTGAGGGTGCAACAAAGGGATACGTGATTTAGAAGTGTGATAGTTTGGACTATTTGGTATGGCATGACGATAGTTACAGCGCAAGTTACGATAGTTCTGTTCTCGCACTATACCTATCGTCATGGCTACGTGACATCGGCTTTTATACAGTGCAAGCCACAGAGAAAACACCAGAAGATGAAAAAAATTTAATGGCCGGTCGCTATACAAACTCTGACTTTTATTCTTGCACCTCCGAAAGGAGCCCACTAATTCATGCAAAATGTCACGGTGATAGTATTTTGGAAATTTCGAGGTATAGTGTGCCGCTTCCCGTTTAAAATCACCACTCAAGTACTCCATACATACAGCTAACCAGCGGAAGCTATAACGTGCGGTCTCGGCGTTTAGCACTTGCTTAAACCAGACGGGCCACTAAAGCGTTTGACAATTACTCGTTACATGTTCGTCCTTCCTAATGAGATAAGATACACCTTTCACTCGAGTTTAACTGATTCTTCACTTAATATGCCGCGCATTGTATCTCGCGCGATCACGGTCAAGAAGGAACGTAATGAGTGGTTAAATGGACTTCGCAATGTGTTAAAAACACAGGTTTTGTTTCGAACCACAGGTGGTCACAGACGTCGCAGCTGAAGCCAATTTGCCGCTGAAGAAAATCTCAGCGTATGCACGGACTGAATGATGATCAGTGGGGCAAAGCGTCCGGCAGTCTGTCCGCGCTTGTATTCGTTAGTTTGTTTTTGCTTCCGTTCTTCCATGCGCCGTCCGCGCGTCCGTCCATCTATCCGTACGTTCATCCAGCTGGCCGACCGTCCGTCGGTGCATCCGTCCAAACGTCCACGCCTCCAATTGTCCGTCCGTGCGTCTGTCTGTCCTTCTGCGTGTTCATGCATCCATCCGTTTGCTTATCTGCCTGTTGCTTCCGTGCGTCCGTTCGTCCATCTAGTGAACACTTCAAGGACCGCCATCTCGAATATTTTCATCATAATTTCATCATATGTAAGTAGCGCCATCCAGCTGACATATGAAGGTCTAAACGAGAGGTATCTATCTGATACTACTACGATGATCACTACGGCTACTACACTCACTACTTCTACAACTACTAATACTACTATTATTACTATTGCCATTAATATTATTATTTATAATAATATTAACATTATTAAAATTTTACTACTATCATACTGCTGCTACTACTACTACTACTACTACTACAAACATCGGGGACGCACGACCCGTGGCTAAGGGGCTTCGGTACCTTAGCCACGTCCCTTAGAACTTCTCGACGGAAGGGACGTTGGCACAGACTAACGCGCTGCCGCAACGCCGCGTTGTTGCAAGCTTCTGACACCGCTACCCAACTCAACAGGGAAACTCAGAAGAAACAGCTGAGCGCGAGATCGGCTCCATGGCTGGGACTACATCACTCACAACGCAGCCAATGGCGCACGGGATCGGGAACGACGTAACTGATAACACACCCAATGAAGACTGTTCATGACAGCGCTGCCGAACAAATTTTAGTTTCTCCTTCCTACATACAGATTTCGCTGTGAAACCATGTCAGCGTCCCTAAACACCAACTGTCGAATTCTTCTGGCACGAGAAGTGACGTAATCATGCCCGAATCCTGTTTGCCAGATGTGGAGGCCCCACCAAATCTGATATGCAGGGCCACTTACCCTGATTACCTGAAAGCATAAGACAAGCCTCTACGCATATGTCAAGCCAAGAAAATAATTTGTCTGAGAGAGTTGAAAAAACGTAGTTGAACTCTTTTCCTTACGATCCTTACAGCACGAAAGTAAAACGTGCTCCTAAAGAGGTGACTGAATGATTAGTGTATATTGCGTAGTGTATACGCTTGTTTGGCAGCTATAGCGCCGTGCCACTTGAATCACACACGCAAACTCTTGCTGGCACATCTCCTTTGCGAGGACTACTGTTCATCCATGATCGATTTTTAAAGAACTCGTTGTGATAACTGCAGGAAATATTAACGGAAAGAGCATAACTAGAGAAAGAAGTGTTGCACCCAAAGGGGCCTGGCATATTGCGCGAAAAACTGGGGCTAACGGCGCCAACCCTCAGCATGTTGAAGCGTGTTAGATCACCACAATTGGACTATATATAAACACTAATCGCGTCATGTCACCCCTGTGGTGCAACCACGATTACATTCAGGGTCGGCTTAGAGAGAAACGTGCTATTACAGCCATGTGAGGCAGGTGCCTGTCGCAGTGATGTTTTAGGTTTGGATGGGTACTATGCGAGACGCCAAAACTTGGCTAATATCGCCCGTTCGCGGTGTGTTAAGGCAATGGCAATATTACACTTCTATTGAAAATGCACTGAATTTTACGCCCAATTGGGGGAACCACCGCAGTGACTCACTGGCGTCTGGGCGGAGCTTGACGCCACCACCTTCACGCTAGCGAAGATCCCCAACTCCTGGACGACGTCCCACTTCACGGCCGCCACGAAACTAGGCGGCGCGACCAATGTAGATGAAGTCACCAGTCAGCTTCAGCTGCACGCAGCTACGCCTCCACCAGTGACTATGCGTCATAACAAGATTGGTGTTTCTGTGAACAATGTTACAACGACAGCTTTTGTGTACACGGGAGCAAGTGTCTTTGTTATTGTCACGAATTTCAAAACCCACTTAGGCCATAAGGTGATGTTCAAGCGGAATGATGCAAGCACATTTCGTGCTGTGAGTGAAGAATCGCTACGACCTCTCGGTGTTTGTACCGCGAACGTCTATTTCTCTAATAACGTCTATCAAGCCGAATTCATAGTGTTCGCTAAATCAACGCATATTGTGATTCTGGATTTAGATTTCCTGCAACAGTACGGTGCCGTTCTTGATTGCGGTACCGGCGAGCTTTTTGCCTCTCCTTTTCTTGCCGACCAACCTGCTAGTTCTTTGCACACCCTCGCCGTCTGTGAAGATTCCGTCGTACCGCCCCGTTCGTTATCCAGCATTCAGGTTACTGTTGCTTTCAGGTTACAATGTATTCGACGCAGTTGTTGAGCCTATGCCATCAATCGTCGCAAAGAAGAGTGTGCTCGTGCCTCGCTGTATTGTTTCTGTGGCCTGTGGCACAAATGCATTGTGGGTGTCAACTTTGACTAACCAGTTTGTTGTGCTTCCAAGTGATATGTGACTTGCCTCGTTTGAGGCGGATACGAGCCTTAATATTGACGCCTTAAGCAATCACGCCTCGAAATAATCCCGGGCACATGAGACTAGCCTTTGTGGCCTCAAACACTCTTCGCCATTTGTGAACCTAATCAGCAAGGCACTACCCCATGAGAAGCGTCAAGCCCTGGTCAGCGTCCTTAGCAGGCAGGCTTCATTGTTTGATTTCACCCACGACACTACCAAAGTTCGTGTTTCCAATACGCGGGCTCGCCACTGGATTGACACGGGGTCCATGCATTCCATCAGGCAGAAACCATACCATGTGCCTGCATCGGAGCCCAAGGTGATTGCTGAACAGGTGGAAGACATTTTGGCTAAGGGTGTCTTCCAAGACTTTCCTAGCTCCTGGGCTGCACCGGTCATTCCCGTGAAGAAAAAAAACGGGTCCTTGAGGTTTTGCCTTGACTACCGGCGTCTAAGTTCGGTGACGAAAAAAGATGTGTATCCGATTCCCCGCGTGAATGACGTTATCGACTGTCTTCATTCGGCATCCTACTTCTCATCTTTGGATCTCTGATCGGGCTTTTGGCAGGTACCTATGCATTCCGACGACAAAGAGAAAACTGCTTTTGTCACGCCAGATGACTTGTTTGAATTCAATGCTATGCTGTTTGGTTCGTGCGACGCCCCGGCAACATTGGAAATGTTTACGGACATGGTACTCTGTCGTTTCAAATTAGAGATTTGTTTATGTTACCTTGACGACATCGTCATTTCGGACGCACTTTTGCTGAACACAACCATCGACTTGACGTTGATTTACTATGCCTTGGACAAGCTGCTCCTACCCTGAACTCCAAGAAATGTCTCTTCGGTAAGCGAGAAGCACTTGCACTTGGCCATGTTGTAGACAAACACGGGGTGCGCCCTGGCCTCAGAAGGTCGCTGCAGTTGCCTGTTTCAAATAACCGCAGTCACAACGTGAACTAAGGAGTTTTCTGGGTCTCTGTTTATACTTACACCTATTTGTTCAAGTTTGCTGATACTACCTAGCCATTGACTTCACTACTTTGCAAAGATAAGGATTTCATCTGGACAACGGAGTGTGGTGCCTCGTTTCATGAACTTAACTTCCTTCTCACGTCTGGACCCACACTCACCATTTCGACCTATCTATTATGACAGAAGTGAACCCCAACGCGAGTGGCATCGGTCTCGGCGCCGTGCTCATCAAGCGAATCGATGTCGCCGACCATGTCATCTCGTACGCCAGTCATTCGTTGAGCAAGGCCGAGAAGATTTACACTCTTACTGAACAAGAGTGCCTCACTGTGGTTCTTGCTGTGCATAAGTTCCGCCCATATCTCTACGGATGCCAGGTCACGATAGCGACTGACCACCATTCACTATGTTGGTTGGTTGGTCACCGTGATCCTTCTGATCGCCTCGCGCGATTGGCGCAACGTTTGCAGGAATTGAACTTTACAATATGATACAAGAGTGGTCGCCATCATGCAGACGCCGACTGTCTCGCGTTAATTCCCCTACCAACAACGCTATGTGACGCCGACAATTTTGACGATTTTCTACCTACCATCGACGATACCGCTTTTCCTCACCTCACTACCTTCCGAGAAGAACAGCGCAGTGACCGCAGCTTCGATTATTTCTTTTACTCAGCCACTCAACCGACAGGTAGCCATGCCTTTATTGTCCGTGATGGCTTACTTTACAAACAAAATTAGATAGATAGATATGTGGGGTTTAACGTCCCAAAAGCACCATATGATTATGAGAGACGCCGTAGTAGAGGGCTCTGGAAATTTCGACCACCTAGGGTTCCTTAACTTGCAGCCACATTTGAGCACACGGGCCCAAAACATTTCCGCCTCCATCGAAAATGCAGCCGCCACAGCCAGGATTTGAACCCGCGACCGGCGGGTCAGCATCCGAGTACCTTAGCCACTAGACCACCATGGCGGAGCTTTACAAACAAAATTACGCAGCTGATGGTGCCCGCCTTCTTCTAGTGGTTGGCAAAAATTTGAGAACACACGTACTCTATGCTATTCACGATGACGCATCAGCGGGGTTCCTGGGGTACGCCAAAATGTACCACCGCATGCTGGCTCGATTCTACTGGCCTACCATGCGACGCAATACATAAACGTATGTGGCTAGTTGTGACAAATGCCAGCAAGTCAAGCGACCAAATACTACACCGGTTGGTCTCCTCCACCGCTTGATGTCGTCCTCGTCTCCTTTTGAAATAGTTGGAGTGGATCTTCTCGGTCCGTTTCAACGCTCATTGAACAACAACCATTGCATCATAGTCTGCTTACACCACAAGACACGTTATGTGGAAACTGAAGCGCTACCAACAGCAACGGCCATAGATGTATCAAAGGTTCCTCCTCTCTTTTTTGATACTGCGCCACGGACCGCCTCGGATTATTCTGAGTGATCGGAGTCGACAATTTGTAGCCGATGTTGTAGAAAAACTCTTGCGTCTCTGTGCTTGCCAGTTTCGTCACTCAACCACATATCACCCACCGACAAATGGTCTCATCTAATGCACTAACAAAACGTTTACCAACAATAATTTAGTATACGTTGACTCTAGGCACAAGAACTGGGATGACATCTTGCGATTTATCACCTACGCTTATAACACGGCAAAGCATAAAACCTCTGGCTACCGTCCAATCTATCTTTTTTATGTCAGACCCCCCGCCACTTTCTTGACACCGTTCTGCGATTTAATGCGCATGAGGACTCTTCCATTGCTCAGACTCACTGCCACGCGGAAGAAGCACGTCGCCTAGCTCAGCTCCGTACCTTGGCCATCCAAGACCGCTCCAAGTTTGCCTATGATTCATAGCACAAGAACGTGTTTTCCGAAAAATTACAAAAAGGATGGCTACGGACACCCTTTCGCAAGCGTGGTCTGTACCAGAAGTTCCTGGCTTGTTACACCGGTCGTTTTGTCATCGTCGGTCGCCTAAGTGATGTGACATACTCAATCGCTCGTATCATTTGTCCTGGCTACCGTTCTAGACAGACGTTCACGTCACTCGCCTTGTTACCGTCGCCCGCCTAAAGCGCTTTCATCCTCGTGATTAATTCTTGCCCAGGGGGCTTCGTATGGGAAAGTGGGAGTCTTACGCTGAAGCGGCAACGTGTGAAAAAAGGAAGAGGAGAAGGAAGTGGTCTGTTTGAGAGCAGCCTAGTGTCGGCGTGGCTACACTTCGCCATTCGCTCTTCAATAAACACGCCCAATCGTAACAATATAGTTGAGTCCCCCGCTCCTCATGTATCTTGAAGTCATGCCAAGTTGCATACACCAATGGCAACAATACCAACTCCCACCAGAGTTATTCGTACAAAAGGAGGTGGTCGTACTTCACCGGCTGCAGGCTCAAACTTTTACTAATATGCATTCATGCTTAAGATATACCCGACTCCTTATTTAGATGCTTATCTTGGATGTGGGGCTGTTTGCACAACCTTTCATGCAACCTTAGATCAGTGAAAAGGCATTCTTTGCGACGACGGCTTCGAGGTCTGTCAGACGCTCGTTCTGCAGGCCAAGCTTGTCGCAGTAGTTGCCATGTTGGTCCCGGATGAGGGTTGCTACGTTTTTTTTGCATTTGGTTAATATAAAAATTTTCATTTTTCTTGAAGAGAGCTTCTTTTTTAATATTGAGTTACGGTGAGTAGGCGTCTTTGTTCACGAGGGCACAGAACCAATACAGGTAGTGCAAGTTTTTCGTGCACTTGCATGCATAATTTCAAAACGAGAGCTGCTTCACAAGCGATAATGTGGCTTTCGTAAGCACGAACGGCGGCGCAGGAGTCTGTGAGAACGCTCGTGTGCGAAGGGTCGATCGTATCGGAAGCTATAACAATCTGCTCGGCTATGGTGCTCATTGCTCGCCTAACCGAGAAGGCTTAGCGTAAGGATTCGTCACCATATACCACCGCGAGTGCACTGATCGAGATGTTTGTCTATTTTGCCGCATTGATGAACACTGTCGAGTTGCGATTCGCTGCGATGCGGTCAAGCATCACGCAAGCACAGGCCAGGCATCTGCCTTTGCAGTATTGTGAAGGGACATTTCTTATGAATTGCTTTTACTTGTAGATAGCTCTACAATAGCTCGGCAGGGCTAGGGCGCATTCAAAGATGGCGTTTGGGAATGCGCCGACCTCGCTTAGAGGTAGGTGGCCAGCCTTGGAACGGAGGTGGAGCACTTGAGGCGTGGTCTGGGCTCCAATAACTTGATCGATGCCGCTGTGCATGCCGAGACGGGAAGTACTCGAGGTTTGTGTAGGCCGAGGGCTTATTCAATGCCTTCACGCATGAATGCCTTTACCTTCGCCTTTTCTACGTTTTTAAAGTAGTCGTTAGAGGTGACCCAGTCAATGTGGCTCACAAGGAAAGCGTACTTGAAACACAGAAGGCAGTGCTTGGTACCTGAGACTAGCTGAATTCTCGGAGCTTGTTTTTCGTTTAAGCGGTCATGTTTGCTATTTTTCATGCAAGGCAGCCGCTGGCCTCGACTAAAAGGCCGAGAATGCATATGGAGTCAATGCGGGGTAGTCATTGGTCGTCTTTGGCTTGTAGCGCTATAAGTAGCAGGTATCCGGGGATCACACTACGAACGCCTTGTCGAGATTGCCAGAACAGCAGCAATTCTGATTTTGTGGGTGGCAGTCGCAGTGCGGTATTTTGTAGATGGGCTTTTGTGGCATAGAGAGCGGCTTGAATAGCCTGCTCTACTTGCACCAGTGGGCCTTCTGGGCATCAGGTGGTGATGTCATCTCCGTATACAGCATAAATAATGTTATCGATGTCGCAGAGTTTTACAGTGAAAGCTAATATGAACTCAAAAGTCTGGTCACGCATGTTGCCGTAGTTGTCCGCTGCTGCTGCCACCCCAACCGCCCGCACCACCGCCGTTGTCTGTAACCAGAATTGAAAAAAATATTCTATAAATAAAGAGTACTGAGGACATGGTGGGGTTCGAACCCGGTTCCGCGGTGGGCCAGGTCGTATTCTACCGCTGAGCCACGCCGCGGCTTGAAAGTTGTTCGCAAAGTTCCCTTAGGCCAGCTTGATGTCGGAAAAAGATTCGTGGTAATATAAGTGATAAAGTGTTTTATCCACTTCAGGCATAATTCCTCATCGTCGTCAGTGACTGCATGAGCTATCGCCACAATATTTCGTGGAAGTGTTTAGCGGATACCACGCTCTTCAGAAGAATGCCGAAGGCAAGCATAGTGATTGCTGGCCCATTACTCAGAAGTTAAGATTATTACTGCCCTTGTGGCAACCCAGCAAAGGTCCTTGCAGCATTTACACAATAAATGTTTAGAAAAGACCTTGAAACGCCGTTCTTCTAACTTTCGCTGTGACAGTTCTGTGCCTTCCGCGCCTACCTGACGTTTTTGTTGCTTTCCGACAGTCTTTATACTGAGTTTAGTAGTTTAAACATTGTTTGTTGAAGGGGAGCGCATAAATTACTGCCGCGTCTCTGTCGAAAAAGTATTGTGATACCCATAGTTGGGCTTTTCTGTCTTGCAGAAAAAAACGAATGTATGCATGGAAGTTTTTACCGTGGCCGCAACTGGCTGAGAATTCCAGTTGTAGGTGGTTAAAGGAGGTGTCAAATACTTTGCTGAAATATAGGGTGAGAAGGCCACAGACATCTCTCGTTTTTGAGTCTAAGATCTGCTTATTTTGTAATATCGTGACGTTTTGTAGTGGTAGGTGAGGATGGAACCCGTCACGTTGATTGGCGAGTTTTTGTGATCCTCCGTGTGATGCAATGTTCGACTTAGGAAGGCTTGTTAAGCTGCTTTTCCTATACATGACATCGCGTTAAGCCAGTAGTCAAAGTTTTTTTGTGTATGACGTGTTTTTCCTTAAATATTTGAAGTTGACAGTGGTAGATTTTTGTCATCGATGGCGCATTTTAACACGTTAATACATATGGTACTTGTATGAGCACTAAGCAAGAAATGACAATTGATTGCCCAAGCGTGCGCACATAAACAATTTGACTAAAGTTGAACAAAGGAAGCACAAGCGAAAACGTCTGACTCTCTCATTTTCTTCTGTCGCTGATTACCATGCATGCCCACCAGTTCATATTGGAATGATTAAAATCAGCAGCGGTAAGTAGTAGTGGAATTTGAAATTTGTTGCACACTGTACTACAAAGTTGTGTAGGCACTGCGGAAACAGTGTGTAGTATCTGGCGCACGATAGCAGACACTAATTACAAAGGTTACAGCTACTGAGGAGCGGAGTGCTACCTACGAAATTTGAAGGCACTTGTCAGTTACAATAACACGTGACGCCAGCTATTTTTATTATAGTGTACAACATTCCACCAGCGCGCGAGGCCGTTTTATCTTGCCTAAATTATGTTATGTTTTAGACATAGACAGCTAAATGTACTACAAATCGCCAGACATTGATGTTTCCGTTCCCAAATTGATATCATCAGTACCATTAGGGAGGAAAGCACAAAAACGGTCATGCTTATATATTAGGCTCCCGAAATTGCATACGGAGAATGATAAATGACTGCCGGAGCTTTGTTGTCAAACTCAGTGCATGGTATGAGGTCTATATTGCTGTGGTGGAGCATGCTGAAGCAAGTTGTGGGAGCGGGCTAGTTGATTTTCTATGCCTTAAACAGCTGAAGCACAAAAATAAGAAAGGAAAGAAAACAATGTGGACAGTTGTTTGTTGTCTTAGTCCGTTGTTACGTTTTCGTGCTTCAGCTGTTTAAGAAATAGAATACCAACTAGCCTGCTCCCACGCCTTCCTTCAGTAAACTTATAGTTCGTTGGGCTCTGTAAAGCGTGCAAATTTTAACCCCTTACTACTTATCGTTTGTTCTCGCTGTTTCCTTGGTTCGTTGTTACCTTGGGTCGCTTCATCTATTCAAGGTAGAACATAACCTTGATTGCATGATGAACATAAGCTTGATTGCTTAAAACAAGTTAACAAACAGTAGTTTACAGCTGTATTGTAGTTTCTTGTTTTGTCGTGGAAAATACCACTTTCTTTCTAGAATGCTGCACCTGGGCAGATCTTCCTCGAAACACAAACACTGTGTTATGGTGTAATGTGGTCCCAGGATCCGGAATAAATCAACCGGCAGTCAGGTGACTCTGTACACAGAAAACAGAATTTAACACAACCGATAACTCTTACAATTCACACACAACACACTATAGCGTTCCTTACTTACATGCCAAACGTCCTACGCGCCTCGGCACATGAACTCTCCTACTCGCCGTTATGACTGTTGCCGCTGCGGCGAGGTCGGTCGTCACCGGTGTTCCTTGTGCAGTCACGCTGCCTTGACCGTGGTGAGGTGGTGGTGGTGGTGATGGTGGTGCTGCAGGCCGGTAGATCACCAGGCCACTGCAGTGCAGGTTAATGGCCCGTCGCCAACATGAGCCGCGGCCACCTCGTGCCACCACTCGGGCCCCAGGACCTCAGGCCACTAACAGACTATGCTGCTGGTCCCGTGTCAGCGCCGGCCACAGAGCGGGAAGCCAGCTCACCAGGTCCGCAAGGCTGCCGGACACCTGGTTGAGTGACGCAGCCCGAAGCAGGAAGCCAGCTCACCAGGTCCGCAAGGCTGCCGGACGCCTGGTTAAGCGATGTCGCGACCCGAACCGCCGACCAGCAGCTGCCGTTCGAACTGTGTCACGCTCCAACTGCCCGAGCCGCACGCCCCGCTCGCGCTTCCTTTTCTTCGTCTTCGCCTCCAAGGCGTACCGCAGAGCAGAACTGCCGTTCCCTCTTCGCCCCGTCACGGGCCACACAATCCACATCATCACACCACCCCCCACTTAAGATAGTTGTGAGCAACTATACCAGTCCATGCCAGGCGGTGAGTAGGCAAAAGTGCAGGCGCGTTTGTAAAGAGGGAACAAGTTCACACGAATCCGAATGGTTGTGATCCACACAGTACGTGATAAAAAAAACACATGAAAAATACACAAGTGGAGAAATATTAGAGCAATTCAGATGCGACCTAAGTAGTCCGCTCCTACATTGTCTGAGCCTTTTATGTATTCTACGGTAAAGCTGTACTCTTGCATTAGTAAGCTCCATCGTAACACTCGATTATTGACGTGTTTGGCTGACTGCAAGTACCGGAGTGGCTGGTGGTCGCACTGAATAATGAAGGGTTTGCCGCATAAGTAACTGTGGAACTTCTGAACAGCCCACACGAGCGCTAAGCATTCACGCTCTATTGTGGAATAGCGGGCCTCTCTAGGCAGCAGATTGCGACTAGCATAAGCAACCGGATGTAAAATATCGTCCCCACTGTTTTGCAGAAGCACTGCGCCGATGCTTGTGCTTGAGGCATCAGTACGGAGCACGAAAGGCTTCGAAAGATCCGGTGTTTGCAGTATGGGACTTGCGGCGAGCTTGTCTTTCAGCACGGTGAATGCTTTTTCTTGCGTCGGTCCCCACGATACGATGTGATGTTGGCCTTTCTTCGTAAGGTCAGTCAAGGGCTTGGAAATTTCTGCGTAGTTCGGAATGAACTGCCTGTAATAGCCCGTAAGACCGAGAAAGAATTGTACAGCTTTCTTCGTCGTGGGGCGCTTGGCGGCTAGGATCTTGTCCAGCGTTTTCAGCATTGGTTCTACCTTCGCCTCGCCAATGCAATGTCCGAGGAATGTAATGGTACGCTCTCCGATCTCACACTTGCTCGGTTTGATTGTGAGGTTTGCATTGCGGATTCTTTCGAAGACAAGTCGTAAGGCTTCCATATGTTCATGCCATGTGCTAGTAGCGATGACCACATCGTCAAAATAATGATGCACATTCGGCAAATCGCCTAGAACTCTCCTCATAAGGCGTGCAAATATCGCTGGGGCAGTCTTAATCCCAAAAGGCATGTATTTGAAGTGGTAGAGCCCCGACATGCTTGAAAATGCCGTCTTTTCACGACTGTCTGGAGCCATGGGCACTTGCCAATAGCCCTTCGTGAAATGGAATTTCGAGAAAAATTTCTGTTTCCCCACAAAAGCTAGAACAACATCAATTCTCGGAATTGGCTCACTGTCGAAAACCAAGGTCTTGTTCAGCTCCCTAAAGTCAATGCACAACCGTATGGTGTTGTCGGGCTTCTTGACGACAACGATCGGCGCATGATATGGCGACTTTGATTTCTCGATTATGCCCATTCGAAGCATCTCCTGTACCTCTTTTTCGACGTTCTCACGCAGCGCTAGAGGAATCGGGTACTGAGGCACGTGAACCGGCTTTTCGATGACGAGGTCAAGAGAGCATTTGACAAGTTGTGTCTTGCCGGGAAGGTCCGAAAATATGTCAGCAAACTCTTCGCACAATTGTCGAACTTGTTGAAGTTGGTCTGTCTGCAGTTTGGGCGATATCTTGACGTCTGATGCCGTTTGTGTTTGGCATAGACTGAGAGAGGGGATGGTATCCTCAGAGTCGTTGCTCTCACTGTTCGCCTCTTCCCCAGGTGTTGCACTTGTAGTATTCACTGCAGCCACCTGATGAGGAGACGTTATTTCTCTTTCCTCATACTTCTTCAGCATATTCACGTGGAAGACCTTGATGCTCTGCCCTAAGTCAATTGCATAATCAACATCATTCTTGGCTTCAGCAACTTTAAACGGGCCCTTCCACTGCATGAGAAGCTTATTGGTGTCTGTAGGAAGGAGAATTAAAACCTTGTCACCGGGCCGTAGCCTTCTGTGGCGGGTCTTACGGTCGTAATAAAGCTTTTGCTTGTCACGTGCTTTACCAAGCTCTTCATGAGCGAGGTTACAGGTGTGTTCGAGTCGGTTTCGAAGGTCCACAAGGTAAGTGTACGTTGTTCGCAATTCATCCTCAATGTTCTCGTTCGTCCACAGCTCTCTTAAAACACTCAAAGGTCCACGCACATGTCTGCCGTAGATTAACTCAAATGGTGAAAAGCCCAAGCTGGCTTGCGGTACTTCGCGATAAGCGAAGAGAAGAGAAGCAATGTAGCGATCCCATGACCGCGGCTTCTCCTGACACACCCTTTTGAGCATGGCCTTCAGCGTACCGTTGAATTTTTCGACCAATCCATTGGCCATGGCATGATATGGGGTGGTACGAAAAAACTTTACAGTTAGTAGTCGGCCCACTTCTTTCATGAGTTCCGACGTGAAACTTCTACCTTGATCGGTAACCACTTCTCGAGGCAGGCCCACTCGGGAAAATATTTCAAGGAGGGCTTCTGCAATACTGAGTGCGTCGATGCTGGGTATGGCTACTGCGTCAGGATAGCGAGTAGCGAAGTCAATGAGGGTAAGCACATAGCGGTTTCCCTTATCTGATCAAGGAGATAACGGTCCGATCAGGTCAATGGCGACTCTTTGGAATGGTGTCTGTATGAGAGGCATGTTGCCCAACGGAGCGACTCCGACTTTCCCTTTCTGCGTTGTCCTCTGGCAGACGTCGCACGACTTGACAAACCGTCTGATTTCGTCATGCATACCTGGCCAGTAAAAATCCCCAAGGATGTGGTCTGTGGTACGTCGCACGCCTTGGTGACCAGCCATAATGCCCTCGTGTGCAACCTTCAACATGTGTTGTCGAAGTGTCCTTGGCACGACTACTTGCCTAAAGGTCCTCCCCGTAGAAAGGCGGTAATGTCGATACAGTAGACCAGCCTCTTCAGAAAATTGGTACGTCGTGTCTTTATTGGAGTGAAACTCCTTCCTAATCTTGCTGATGCAACTCTTCAGACTTGGGTCGTCTTTTTGGCTCTCAGTTAGCTGCACTCGGGTCACTTCTAGCGAACCAACTAGCGGAATCTTCATCATACTCTCCGTCTTCCCCTGCGTCCGGACGATGGCAGAAAGCAAGGTTGACTTTTCCCAGCATGCCGGGATTTTGCTCGAACCAGTCGATTCAGGGAACAGGGCGTCAGAGTACTCCGAGGTAGTATCTGGCTCCTGTGGTCCTTTTACTCCTGGAATATTGCCGAGCACGAGGTCGTACAAAGGGTTAGTCATGCATAAAGCGTTTACATCACCATCGAAGTAGGGCGTGTGTATCTGTATGTTTGCTTCCGGTAGTTCCTTGGCCTTTCCATCCAAAAGCATAACTCTTGCCGTCTTCCCGGTCAGGCATCGATCCGGCACGAACTCGCGTCGGACGATGGTCGTGTTGCTCCCTGTGTCTCGTAAGACACGTGCGCGTTGTCCAAGCACCCGTCCTTCAACCACTGGCATGTTGTCGACTAAGAACATAGGTTGGTTCTCGCACTTCTTGGGGCATTCAGCAGCGCATGTCTCATCCTTGGACTTGGCCATAGGGAAGTAATCCTGTTTTTTCTGTTCTCTCATGGCACAAGACACCGACATGTCTTTGCTCTGATCCTTGCAATCGGTGGCTTTGTGGCCAAGCCGCCCACATGTTTTGCATTTCACAGACTCTTTCGGAACCGCACGACAATCTGGAGCGCTATGTCCTTTGCGGTGACACAGAAAGCAACTCGGCTGTTTGTACTGTGACATAGCACCAGGTTTATTTGCCTCCTTTGTATCATCTGCAATTTTACCAATGTTATTGACTCCCTGTGCTTCGAGAAAGCGGTCGGTGCACTCTGAAAGGGATGTAAGGGTTTTGCATTCCCTCTCTTTCAGGAAGATGGCCAGCTTCGGATTACAGCAACGCAAGAATTGCTCGGCTATAACATGGTCACGAAGAACCCCAAATGTTTTGGGCACATCAGCCATCTCAATCCAGTTATCAAAATAACTCGAGATGCTTGCTGCTAGTTGTTTCCCTGTTTCGCCATCTTCAGGCCTGGCTTTCCGAAATTTGTCTTTATATCCTTGTGCCGTGAATCTGAAGCGCTGAGGTAGGGCTTTTTTCACTTTATCATAGTCAAGGGCCTCGTCAGCAGTCATTCGACCAATGACAGTGAGTGCCTCACCAGTTAAGCACATGCTTACGGCTACTCCCCATTTATCTCTTCGCCATTCTTGCCCAGTAGCCACGCGTTCAAACCTCTGCAAATAGCGTGCAGGTCATCGCGTCGCTCGTCAAATAGCGGTAGTAACTTCTGCGGATTCAGGCATGACGGGTTTGCCGATGGGGCGAGTGCTGCCGCCGCAGATGGCTGACTTTGAGCACTTTGCTGAAGCTGGAGCTTAAGTTGGAGGATTTGCAGCTGCCTCTCGTCTGCTAACCGTTGCCTCTCGTCCGCTGACCGTTGTCTCTCGGCTGCTTCTTTGGCCTCTTCTCTCTCAGCTGCGCGCTCATCTCTCTGCCTAACTTGCTCTCGCTCAATCCATTCGCGAAGTTCCGCACCAGACAAGCCTAACAGAGCTGCTACAGCCGCTAACTTATCGAGATCCATGTCTCTCGTCTTGTGCTGCGTGCATACACCTGACTGGCGATTCCCGCGTTCTAGATGTTACTGGCGGGATCCTGGCAGGCTCGCCAAGTTTGTTATGGTGTAATGTGGGCCCAGGATCCGGAATAAATCAACCGGCAGTCAGGTGACTCTGTACACACAACACAGACTTTACCACAACCGATAACTCTTACAATTCACACATAACACACTATAGCGTTCCTTATTCACATGCCAAACGTCCTACGCGCCTCGGCACACGAACTGTCCTACTCGCCGTTATGACTGTTGCCGCTGCGGCGAGGTCGGTCGTCACCGGTGTTCCTTGTGCAGTCACGCTGCCTTGACCGTGGTGAGGTGGTGGTGGTGGTGATGGTGGTGCTGCAGGCCGGTAGATCACCAGGCCACTGCAGTGCAGGTTAATGGCCCGTCGCCAACATGAGCCGCGGCCACCTCGTGCCACCACTCGGTTCCCAGGACCTCAGGCCACGAACAGACTATGCTGCTGGTCCCCGTGTCAGCGCCGGCCACAGAGCGGGAAGCCAGCTCACCAGTTCCGCAAGGCTGCCGGACACCTGGTTGAGTGGCGCAGCCCGAAGCAGGAAGCCAGCTCACCAGGTCCGCAAGGCTGCCGGACGCCTGGTTAAGCGATGTCGCGACCCGAACCGCCGACCAGCAGCTGCCGTTTGAACTGTGTCACGCTCCAACTGCCCGAGCCGCACGCCCCGCTCGCACTTCCTTTTCCTCGTCTTCGCCTCCAAGGCGTACCGCAGAGCAGAACTGCCGTTCCCTCTTCGCCCCGTCACGGGCCACACAATGCACATCATCACACACTGATATGTGTTAAGCCTTAAAGAAGTTTGTTGGCATGGTGGTTTTATGTTTAAAGTTAAAAAAATATAATGATGACTTGAACGCTGTCCTCTTTACGTACGCCCGACCTGTGTAAATGCCTAAATTCACCTGATTACCCAAATTTGTAATCACGACTTCTTCGTCGAAACACATAGTGTCCTTCCACGTTTGCGAAGAAACCACAGGAATACCTTTGAAAGTAAAATTTTCGCACTGCGAATCAACAAGATAACCAACATCCATGCTAAACTGGTGTGTTCGCTTAGATGCTATACTTTGTAGCTTGCCTTAGGAATCCTTAGGTAGTTGTCCTTTATCATCAATTGATTTGTCAAGGGCATGTTTGGAGACGTCTTTCTCTCTAGCGCCATTTTGCAATGTTTCACTCATCAAAAAAGTACCACACTCTCATCTTCCCTCTGAATACTTCACATAACATCGATGTTCAAGGTATCACAGATGTCCCCATATTTTGTTTTCTTACTTTGAGTGATAGTGGTGAGGCACACCGGTGGTGACAAATAGCTACTCGTATTTACCTCGTGCTTTTACTGTGAAACTGTTTATGCAAGAGACGCGTTATGCCAACTGCATCGCGTAGGCTATATACCTAAAATAAGGTAACGTACACAAGGTCACCGATGCAGTACATTTTTCATAACTATAAAACTAAAGAGCGGTGTTATCCAAGCCACCTTATCACACTCTAGAAAATTCCGCTTATAGCACGCTGCTACTGCCAAATGCCACTAGGAAGCTTTCAGAAGATTTGTAGTGTTTCTAATATTTATGCTTTAATGGCGCGTGCGAGTAAACACCCGGTAATTGCGTCTTCGCCATAGCATGGGTAACAATTTTTACTGAAATTTTGTGAATACGTTTGTTAAAAGGATATATACAATCGCGCTAATGTGTATGCTCCCAATTAGCATTTCAAGTTACCGTGTTGTACTCTTTTTAGCCTACACCACCTTCAAGTCCCATTCCTGGTCCAAGTAGGGTAAGTGTTTCATACGCTCACCCTTGATGTTCCTCTTTATCCCACGTGTCTCGCGATTTCCGAGGGATAAAGTGAGAGCCTGGTGAACGCCGTTTTCACAATACCGCGACGACTGCAAATGCGGCGTATGCGTGAACGTAAACCGCGATGAGGCGTGATAAGTTGCTGTTGTTTTTCATTTATTCGTGAAGTCTCTCATTCGACACGCCAGCTAATCGGCAGACGACGTTGCTCATGACGCATTGCAACAATTTGTTGTAATTAAGGACATGTTTACGACTGAGGCGTAGCCAGACTTTTCCGAGGGGGGGATTCACACCAACACCACAGGGGGGCGTGAGAGCACCGGCGTCAGCTTTACTGCATGACGTGACTATCAGCGGTAGTTTGAGCAAAATGGGTACCTGTATATGAATGTCGTGAGACCTCCCCTCCTCCCCATGTATATGCTTGTGAAGAGAGTAATTATTTATGTGAAGTAACCGCACAAAATACAGTCAACTACACGTAGAGTGGCCTTCTTGAGCAACGACCTCTCGTCGCGTCAATATATGGACTAGTCTTTGAAAACACATCAATGCGCTGGCCCATTCAATTGGAGAATGCTTCATTAAACGTAATAACAAAAACTTGGAAAATGGAACGTGGCAATATCTGTTAAGGGTAGATGGCCTAGTCTGTGTCGGGGCGAAGTGCACTTCACAAGTCGAGGACGGCTGCGTTTACAACGAGGACTGAGAGGTATAGGCAGTCGTTTTTAGACAATGATATTTAGATTTCAATTTTGCTTACTTTGCGGAGCGAATAATTTCTTACTGTCGATAATTGTGACTTCATGTTTATGGGACTGATTTTTTTACAGCAAAACCTCTTCAGCACAGGTGGCGTACGGCGTCATAGTGGTCCGCCGCCGCAGGTGTTGGTAGTCAATATCGCAAAAAATAAAAAAAGCTCAGTAAATAAAGAACACCAATGACGGAATTGGTGTAACCCCAGGTCCTCTGCATGTCAGCCCAGTATTCTACCACTAAGTCACACTGGCGCTTCAGACTCATTTGAAAACTGGGTCAGGTAGGAAATATGTGAGAAAAATAATCGCGCTAATATGAGTAATAAAAAAGTTTTCGAACATCAAAGAAACAACTAGGCGTCACACAGTGCGAATAGCGTCAATTCGGGTCCAATGAACTGACCATTACAAAAGCTTGTTCTTGTTCACCTATTGATTGTGGCGCATAGCCACTTCAAGCATAATTTCTTAACTTTGTCAGCCACTGTATGAATATATCTCACAATATTCCATTCCTGTAGCGGATACAACGCTCCGAGAAATGATCAAAAACAGCATAGCGAGTGTCCACCTACTGCAAAAATATTACAATTATTCATGGCGTAGTGAGTACCCAACCAGTGTACTTGTTGTAGTTATTCGAAAGTGTTTAAAAAGCCTTTGAAAGGCCACTCTTCAAGCTTTCGAAGTGACAGTGTTGCACGTTTCACTCAGGCCTGGCGTTTTTTTTTATGCGATGCTGCACATGTCAAACAGGCTTAATTGCAGTGAAAGCATTTGGTCAACATTTTTTTTACTTCACAGTAGCAATCAAAGCACGCTTGCAATACGCAATAATTGTTTTTTTTTGTAAGTTGTGCTGCACGTTGGCCACATGATTTTGCAAGCCTTATTTTCAGGGCACACTTTCTCGCAACCTTGGTTGACATCATGTTGCATTGTGACATGGAATAGGAATGAAGTAATCCAATCGTAGAGCTTTTATTGTGCGATTTGCGAGGGCAAGGGCATCGTTGTTGATAAATGTTCACTTGGCCTCAATCAAAAATGCACCTCGGGTCACACAATGCCTACTACTAGAGAAATAACTTATTTGCTGTTTATATGCACCAGAAAACCTAAATAGGCGCAAATACGCGGAATGTTCTCGTTTTGTTTTAACTTTTGTTGATCTGCTCCCTTAATTGCTAGCGTTGTGGCAAGGTGTCTTCCGTTATTTGCAATCGTGCACGAGTCATTTTCCTTTACGTCAACGGACTAATACCTGTACAGAATATTTCACTGTGCAGCATAGATATGCCACGCACACACTGTTTTAACTACTGCGCCTAGTGATCTTTGCAGCACTTATGCCAGCGTCAACAGGAGCAGCCTCGTACCACACAAATTGTCGAGTGATCGGTTCACTAGTGATAATGGAAGGAACTCCAATCTTACTCAATGCATAGGGTACCACAATCAAATTCTCTGAACTCGTGAAATCTGTCGAGGACTGTTAGCGCATTAAGCACCACATTATTTACGTTGTACTGTTCACCACCCTTGCCTAGCTGTTGTCTGATTCGGATATTCTGATGCGAGTCTCTGAAATTTCTGTAATCAATTCTGTAATGGGATATTGCGTGGAATATAACCAACCCCGATATTTAGTCTACATAAATTACGAGAATGTGTTTGACCCAGTCGAGACATCAGCAGTAATGCAGGGACTACGGAATTAAGGCACCGAGGAACCCTAAACAAACATACCGAAATAAATGTGCACTGGAGCCACAGCCACGAAAGTTCTCCATAAAGAAAGTGACAGAATCCCAATGAAGAAGGGTGTAAGGCCGGTGTCACAGAACGAGCGCTGAACAAGGGCGCGCCGCCAAATTCTCGCGACGAACCGCCGGAGTGACGCTGCGAGGTCAACGAAAAAAAAAGAAAAGAGAAAACAAGCATCCAAGGCTCCCCGGGCGCGCGACGCTCTCTCCTCGGAAGCGTGGCTTCGCCGATGAACCTCCTCATCCCACAACGGCGGCCGAGCAAGCCCTGGAAATTTCTAGAAGGAAAGAGGTGTGTTATGCCGGGTTGAGTCATCTGTCGGGGACGGGCTTCGTACCGTCTCGCGCCTCTCCCCAGCCTTCGCTGCGTATTGCGCCGACGAAATGACGAGAACTTTCTGGAATGTCGCGCGGAAGGTATTTAACCAAGCAGCGGAGATGAGAGATCAGGAGAAGACGGAAGTTAGCGCCAGAGCGCGTAGGGATTCCGCCGTGTAGTCGGCGAAGGTTTTGTCCGTAGCGACAAAGCAGGAGAAGAAGAGGATTTCCACCTGAGGGGTGAAGGCTCGAGCTACAGGCAAGAGCGTGTGTTTACCGCTATCGAGCGAAGACGCGCGGCAACAGCTGCGTGTGTGAAGCCGACGTGTTTCCGGCGAAGAAGTTCGAAGCTTGGAGAGTTGCCATTTGAAGACGCGAGGTATCCTGGAAGAGAAACTTTGGCGAGGTTTCCTGGAAGAGAAACTTCAGGGGGCAGCGGAACGACAAAAACGCTGGACTTTGAGTGAGTGATTCTCGGAAGAGTATCATCCAGACTTTTGTTCCAAGGACTTTGGACTGAATAGGTTTTTTATCTCTTTAGTCTTTAAGTGTCTCGGTTGTTCAATGCATGTGACTGCATTGTAGTGCGTATTGTTGTCTGTGTCTGTTGTTTCGAGTGTGGCTGACTGTACTGTGTAGTACGTTGTTTGATTGGTGACATATTGTATGCGACTATTGTTGAGTGTGCATTCTTGTGTATTGTTTTCGATCTGCCATTATTGAGAATATAATTTTGTTTGTTTATCAACTCTCGGCTCTGACTTGTTCTTTGGGCCACAGCCAGCGTCCGCTGGCGCGCCAAAAAGGACCACTTCTAAATTGTTCACGCTTTCGTGGTGCGGTTCGGGGGGGCCAATACTTCGGCCCTTGGAATTAGCCCGGCGATCGCCTCCGTAATTAACGGGACCTGTGTGACAGCCGGTAGGTACGATCTCTCCATTGCTAATCACGACGTGCTTACAGGAGATTTTCAGGACCCTATACTGGGAAGAAATAGGGTTAAGAGTTATTTGAGAGTATCTTAGTAATCTGCGATTCCATGATGAGAAATTGTTGATGAGTAACTCAGAGGACGAATTACAACCGCTGATTATGAACTTGACCCAGAAAGCAGAAGAGTAGTTGTGAAAATAAAAAGCACAAAAATAAAGTAAAGGGCAACAGTCTCCGCAGAAAACTGCACTTTGCGATAGGTGGAAACACGCCGAAAGTTGTAAAGAAATTTGTTTACATGAACTGGTAGTAACCGTGGAGGCGAACTTTGAGAGTGAAGTAACTAGAAAAATAGGGATGATGTGGATCACATTCAGCAAGCATTCTTAATTCATAAATGCTAATCTGCCACTTACCCTAAAAAGGAAGGCATAACAGCTGCATATCACCAGTAGTTACCTAAAGAGCAGGCACCTGGAGGCTTACAAGAAGGGTTCAGCTTAACTCGAGGGCGACACAGCGAGTGATGAAAAGAAAATAAATAGGGGTAACTTTGAGAAACGAAAGAGAATAGAGTGGACAGGGAACAATTCGATGTTAATGATATCATAGTTGAAATATAGAAAAAAGAGGTATGGTCTGGGCGAACACCTCGTTGCAAGGATAACCACTGGTCATGAAGGTGAACTAACTGCATTCCCAGAGAAGGCAAACCCACGCAAGGGCAAGAGCAAGTTAGGCGGGCAGATGAGAATAAAAAAGTCGCAGATGTAAAGTGGCAACGCGATAAGGGGCAGAACGTGGCAGAAACTTTTGTCCTGCAATGGGCATAATCAAGCCGATGATGGGGATGAAACAACACTGGTAAAAAAATCAGTGCTCTATTCAATTTAAAATTGAAAAGTTTACAAATGGCGCCTACTCAATATAGTAAAACAGGACTAAACAACAGCATAAAACGTATGGGAGCGAAATATTGATTCGAAGTCCTCTATACAACTTGGCAGTTCAGAATGTCACAAAGCATCTAGAACAAGATGCTTGGACATTATCAAGTGTTGTATTTTGTTTGTTCACGCATTCCTCTCAGGACAAAGACGATGACGCGCAGAATTATTACGCGTCATGAAGGACTCTTATTGAGGAAGAAATAAAACATGATTGCGCTGCCAAAAAAATAAATTATCACAGTAATGCACTGGATTGTCGCAAAACGTTAGAATGGCAGCCAAAGTTTGAGGTCCTGACGTTGCCCAGCTCAAGACGAACAATCCTGGTGAAAGTGCAATTCTCATTTGGAGTTGGTGGTGCAGGATATTCACTCGAGAAGGTAGCAGTGGTGTTCGAAAGTTGGTTGATGCACTGATTTACCCTCCAGCAATTATCTTCTTCAAAGCGCCGACGTTTCGTGCTTATGAATTCAATAGTGGATCAGTTCTTACACATGAGGACGTTTAAGCTACTATAATCAATACTATTCAACACAATGCTGAACTTGTCTACCTCTGATTTCATTGTCAGACTAGTGGCAGTGGGCTAGCAGGTGTATTGTGTAGATGTCTTATGACTAAGTTTACGATCGAACTCGTGATACGAGTTCCTCTTTACCTATCATTTTTCGAGAAACTGACCAGCGAAAAAATTGCGAGGCTTCTGATTGCACATGTTCCAACTTCCTCATGCGCGTCGGGCATCATGCGACTTTCTGATGCGTCTCATACCACGCCCGTCTCGTGCCACTTAGGTAAGGCTCCAGTGTGGCCAAGCGACACCAATGCCGTTCGAGGACTTGCACTAAATACTGTGCGTGAGAAACTCGCTTCACTTCAGGGAGATTCATTTGAACCACCTGTAACTTCCCCCGTCAATATTGTCCCGAGGATGTTCACCTAGCGGCACGGCCAATCGTGTCAGACAAGCCCGTACCCACCTTCGTGCTGTCTTACGCGCAAGCATTGCTGCAAGCCCCGCAACCCATGACCAAAAGAAACTATCCATCGTCTCAAGAACAACTGCACCAGTTCCACAGAAAGCCTGGATACACCTGTACGCACGAGTTGAGGAGCACGAGATGAAATTCCGAAAATCAAGCGTGTGGCGCACATCGGCCAATATACCACTCTGCTTCGACTTTGGAGCAGTGGTTCACACGTATTGTTCCTGCTAATACTGAAAAATGGACTCCAAACGTTTCGCCAAATGCTTGTGGTCCACGCGTGGGAAAGCAGTCAAGAGAGATTCAGCAATGTCTGCCCAGGCAACACTCATCGTAACGGTTGCCTTCCTCTCAAACCGTTCCCGCCGTCTGCCCAGTCTCCTTCTTCAAAGAGGCGACAGTCTCGATTGCCCCCTCTTTAACAATTCACGGGACCTGGCAGCTGTCCTACGTTTTCGGCTTCCTTGGACAATTGGCACGTGAACTCAAGAGGGTTGGATGGAAGGATTTATATAGCTGTACCCTTTATATGGGGCGGTGGCATACACCCCCAAGCTGTAATACTTAGTGAACTGAAAACTAGATTTTTCCCTTCAAATAGTGAGGTCGAGGACTCGTACGATGCAGTGAAGGGTATAATTTCTACTTTAGCCACCAATCAGAGAACCTCCTCCTAGTTAATTCTGCCCTCTCAAAGTCTATTTTGCCCTTCCTGTCCCTAAACCCCAGTGCTTTGAAAAACTCAGCGCCATCATCCGGAACTACAGGGCGAAGCCGTTTACAGATCATTGTCAAGTGTTAGGCAGTTTCCTCTTCCTCTCAACACGCCCTGCATACTGTGTCTACCCCTTCGTATTTAGCCCGATATGTCCTGGTTCGCAATACTCCCGTCCTGCCCTCAAACAGTAGAGAACTACCCCGAGTATTATCATAGATCCTTTTCTTGGCAATTTCCTGCTTAAAAGTTCTATAGATCTATAGTGCGGACTTCTTAATCATGCCAATTCTCCACATATCGGTCTTAGCTTCCTTCAACTTCTTCTTAACCGATTATTGTTTTTGGTTCGGCCCCCTGCTGTTTTCTAAGTATTTACCAGTCAATTTTCTGGTTCGCTTCCTTCACTTTTTTCGACATTGTTCGTGTACAAATAGCTGAATACCTTCCTAGCCCAACGCTTCTCTCCCATTTCTCTCAATCGCTTCTCAAATTTTCTCTTGCTGCTAGCTTCCCTGCCTTCAAATGATGTCTATCTGTCACGGACGGCCATTTTCGACGGCCCCACGTCATGGCGATTAGCGGGCGCCGTACTTCCCCACTGACCGTGGGAACGGCGGGCGCATGAAAGGGAGCCGAGAAGTGCAGAATGGGGTGCTCTTCTTGAAACGTCGCCGTCGACGATTGATCCTTTTGTAACTGCGGCGGCGCCTGCAAGGTCGTGGAAACCCGCGATGTGCCCCAAACATGGATTAGGCTACGGGACGCACTGGCTGAGAGCCAAACAGTCTGACCGTTTCCCACGGGGAAAAGCGTGGGAAACCCTCTGGTAACCAAGCCGTATGACAACAACCGAACAGGTTGTCACTCTCGCTAGTTGTGGGCCCTTCCCCAATTAAAAAGGGGTGGGGTTAAAATATTTTTGGGGCGGAGTTTCTATCAAATAAACGCGCATGATTGGACCCATGTAGACGTCTCTTGTCTCCAAGGAAGAGAGCGAGGAGACACGAGGGGGATTTAAGCGCAGGATTTTGCCCTGCTAGGCATACTAGTCGCTGACCAACATGGTGTAGAAACAGATCAACAAGCATCTCTTCTAGAAGTTTTTAGTGTGGCTCTATATCGAGTGGCCACCTAAACTTAGCCGTTCGTCTAGTAGTGACGCGATATGAACGTCTCTAACGTAGACATCGGGACTTCGCCTAGAGGTAGCTCAATCTGCTCGAAGTCACCTGCAAGCACTAGCCTCCCGGAGCCACCAGCGTTGCAACACCGCCGACATCGCAGTCGTGCCAGAACTCTCTTCGACTTCTTGCATCCGATCGTCGGGGACGCAACGCTGCCGGTCATCACACCTATGCCTTCACCTGTTTATATCTTCGAACACTCTCCTCCGTAGTCCTATTGTTGTTAGTTTGTGTAGTTTGTAATAGTTCTCTCGCGTAAGCTGATTTATTGTTTTTATATGTTTTATTGTTGTATCAAGTGTTGATGTATTTTGTTAGTTATATTGAAGTGTCGTACTAGATCCCATGTGCTGCAGTATCACTAGAGTAATGTTTGTTTTGTTTTATCACGTCTCTGATCTCTTCACTGTCTCTGCTGGCGTATGGAATGAACCAACCTGCTGTCAATCCCGTCGCCGACTTCGCGCTGGCAACGCTAGAGTGGCAGCTTGTAACACTATCCCACATCACCTTGTACTCCCTGATTTGGTGTATTCCCGTGAGCTGCTAAGGCAAGCCTACCTGTTTTACGTTGCTAAATTTCTAATCTTGCTTGAACTTCTAATCTCATGCACAAGACCGTATTGCCGAACGTCTGACCAGCAACCACGACCCCTTTCCATATTCCTCTCACAGCATCATACCTATTGTTATTCAACAGTGCCCTGCTTTTCATCACCGCTGCATTCCTGTTACCTTTCGTCGTCACGTATATTTCGTGTTCCCTTAGGTACTCGGTCCCATTGCTTATCCATACGCCCAGATATTTTAATTTATTAGTAATCTATAGCGTAACCTCCTGTATTTTAAGCTCAATACCTTCATTAGCATTAAAAATCATGACTTCTGCTTTTTTCTTGCTGAATACGAAATATAACCCTTTTCCCCCATTACTGCAGATGTCCATCAATCTCTGCAAATCTTTTTTGTTTTCGGCCATCAGCCCTATATCATTGCATACTTCAATCCTGGTAGTTCCTGTTTTAAGAGTTTTTCTTGTTTGACGAAACAGAGGTTGAAATGCAGTCCACTTCCCTCTAATTTTGCCCCTAGTCCTAGTAGGTGCATCATGAATAACAAGAATGACAGAGGACACCTGCCTGATCGCCCGTTTTACCTCTGCGGGCTTGAATACCTGTTTTTCCAATTTATAAATGGCTTGTTAGTTTATAGATATCCTTTAAAAGATTGGTGACTCTATATTGCACACCTAGTTTGTCTTGTGCACGGGATCGAATCCCGGCTGCGAAGGCTGCATTTCCGATGGAGGCGGGAATGTTGTAGGACCGTGTGCTCAGATTTGGGTGCACGGTAAAGAACCCCAGGTGGTCGAAACTTCTGGAGCCCTCCACTGCGGTGTCTCTCATAATCGCAATATGGTGGTTTTGGGACGTTAAATTCCACATATCAATCAATTAGTCTGTGGTATTCCCCACAAGTTCTCTTTAACCACGCTATATTACGCTCCCTTGATATCCAAAATTGCTAGCCACAGGGGCCTGGGTTCCTTTTCTGCTATTCTTATGCACTGCGTCAGTGAGCACAGATTGTCGTCCACCCTCCTGTGTTTTCGAAACCCATTCTGCAGTTCCCTCAGCACCCCCATTTCTTCTATTCATTCGTGCAGTCTTTCCCTTCATAATCTGCATCGCCAAACTGTAGACAACAGATTTTACTGTTATAGGACTTAGTTGTTTGTGTCAGCTTTGTTTCCCTTTCCTTTATAGATCATGCTCATCCTGCTAAAGTTACAATTATCGGGGACTTCACCATCGATTATTCTTTTGCTCACAGCTTCTCTCAAAGCCTGCTTAGACCTCGAACATAATGTCTTTATCAGCATAATTGGAATGCCATCTGGGCCTTGTTATGCCTGCGAGTCCACAGCGATCGTTCATGCTTCTGAAAAAGGCAATCTGTGTCAAGCCCAGCACGCGAGCCCGCCTGAGGCAACCAACTCAACGGCGTCATTGCGCGGCGGTGCCTTTCTGACGCGCATGCACAGTGAGTCACCTCAGCCAGCCAGCCCGTCGAAGCAATCGGCGCCTTCCTGGCTGGCGAGTCTGACGCAATGCGTGGTGACGTCACTCATCCTTGGGTGCAGCCACGTGCAGCGCAGCGGCTCCAGATTCGATGAAAATGACGCGGCCCAGCGGCGACCCCATAGGAGGATTCTGACCTCACGACCAGTGGCGCTTCTGGTTGGACATTTGGTTACACAAAGAATGCACCCGGTGCATATAAAAAAAGCCCTGCGGTGTGTCGCGAGTAGTAGACCAATGTGTTAGAGAGGAGAGCTCGGCTCTTCGAGTCTCTAACCTGTCAGCCACAGTGCCGAATTTGTAACGCTTCTGTATATATGCTGTACATAAACCTTGTAACTCACCGTCATCTCGCCCGCTCGCCTACCAGGTCGGCGCAGAAGCAGTCGCGAGCTGAAAAACCTACGCTACCAAACGGCTGGTGACCTTCCCGGCGGAGTTCTAAGCAGTGGCGCCTTCAGGACCGTGTTGGCGTCGCCGTCTTTCGTAACAGTGGTTGGCAGCTGTGGGATTGGCCGGCGTCAGCGACATCGATGCGGTGACTGCCTGATGTTTTACCCTTAGTTCACCAGACTACTCTAGCTCAGGTTATAGTAGTTTAGAGAAGCGCTGTGTGAAGCATTGAAGTGAGCTTTGATCGTTTCAAGCAAAGTCGAAGTGCTTTGAAACCCAGAGTTAATGCGGAGGGGGTAAACACGGGAGTGTTAGAAATTGCTTGTGCGTCTTGCTAGTAGACCTATAGTGGGTACGGCAAGTAAATTCTTAACAAGGGCAAACAACAAGAGGCTAGTGTGAACGATGGAGAACCTTAAAGTGAACGAACTCATCGAAATTTGTGAGAAACTCGGCATTACTTTGTGTTGTGCGAAACGAAAGCAAGCGATCCTTGAGATCATGAAAGATGAAGGAGTGTCGGCTGAGGAAGTCGATGAGGCCTGGGTGGATATTAAAGCACCCCGCGAGGAGGCTGAAAGGCGAGACGTTCGCGAACGTGAAGAAGCTGAAAGGCGAGAACACCATGAGGAGGCCGAGAGACAGGAGCGCCTTGAGTTGAAACGATTAGAATTGGCAATCCTACAGTGTTCGCAGGCGCCTAGCGTAGCTTCTCCGACAGTTCAGGTCAGCGGTTATAGAATTCGCGACCAACTGCATCCGTTCATAGTAGGCGAGGACATGGAAAAGTATCTCGTCAAGTTTGAACACGTCTGTGAGCGAAAAGCTTTAGAGCGGTCTCTTTGGGCGCGGAACCTGTTAGCTCTTCTTCCCGGCGAAGTGTCCGACGCGATAAGTTGCTTGTTGAAGGAAGCGTTTGAGAGCTATGACGAGGTTAAGGAAGTGCTCTTAAGCGTTATAAGTTGTCACCCGAGGCTATCAGGCATTTCCGGTATGCTAAAAAGGGGAATGAGTCACACGTTGACTTCGCGTTTCATCTTAAAGCCGATTTAATTGAATGGCTCAAGGGCGAAGGTGTTTATGACGATCGCAATAAAGTGGTTGAATGCATTGCGTTGGAGCAATTGTACCGCTGCGTCGAGGAGGATGTCAAGCTTTGGCTGCAGGACAAACTTGATGAAGCACAGCTAAACAAGGCAGCAGAGTTAGCTACGGAGTATCATACTCGCCGAAAGGTGCATAGCAGGGCCGTGCGCGTTGAAAAGGATGAAAGTAAGGAGGGCTTTTCAAAGAAACCTGATCAACAAAAACCCGCTCCACACCGTTTTGTCAAGAAGGACCCGTTTCTTACGAAGGACACTGTAGGGGAAGGTCAAACGGAAGCGGAGAAATCGAGTGAGGTTCCTAAACAACGCACTGATACCACACGGGCGTTGGAATCACGGAAGCCGCTAATATGCTAAAACTGCAAAAGGAAGGGCAAATCGCGATAAACTGTGAGCAAAAGTTTGCTTTTGCAATAATCTGAAAATCGGAAAAGAACATGTGGTTCTTAGAGCGGTATCTTCAAGAAATTAGTGTGAATGGGAAAACGTGTCGAGCACTTCGAGATTAAGCGGCGACCATGGACGTTGTCCATCCTTCATTGGCGTCTTCGGATGACTTTACAGGAGAATGCGCGTGGATCAGGCAAGTCGCTGAAGGGCAGATTTCTTGCTCACCAATCGCTACGGTTGTCATTGAAGGCCCGTTCGGTAAGCTTCGCACCGAAGCGGCTGTGTCTGTTGATCTTCCCGATCGTTTTCCTTATCTTTTCTCTAACAACTCAGAGCAGCTTCTCAAAGAGCAGGGTAAGTCGTTCTTCTCCAACCTAGCGTACATGGCCCTCACGCGATCGCAAGCGCGGAAGCTTTGGCGGGAGCTTGATCTTGTTCGATGTGGTGAAACAAGTTCAAAAGCAACAGATCTGCGTGACCTTGGCGGTGAGTCGACGGAACCTCAGACACGAAATTCTTTGTGTGAGTTATTTAGCAGTCACTCGAGCGGCCCGTTGCAAAAGCGACCGGCGCGGTTTCCGTAGCAGGGGGAGACGACATGGCGCCATTGAGTCAGAGCGAAAGGGGTGCAACGCTCTCGCCTGTAGCGGAAAGCTGGAGTGAGCTGTCGAGGGTTGATCGAGAAACGCTCATTCGAGAGCAGCGTGAGAAACTCTCGATAAAAGCGCTAATGAAAAGCGTAAACTTGGGAAAAAAAGAAAAAGAATGTTTCTTTTTTTTCAGAAAGCGAGGCTCCTGTATCGGAGCTACACAAATGCGCAAGGTCGAAAGTATGAGCAGCTCTTGGTGCCACAAAAGTATCGTCACCAACTATTGGAACTGACGCATGAAAACGCATGGGCAGGGTTTCTCGGCAATAAAAAGACCAAGGCTAGAGTTTCCCCTGAATTTTATTGGCCAAAATGCTGGAAGGATATCGAAGACTTTGTACGCTCATGCTACCCTTGTCAGAGAGCGGGAAAATCCACGGACAAGTGGAAGGCACCCATGAAGCTTGTGCCAATTATCACAGAACTTTTTCGGCGCCTAGTGATTGATATCGTCAGGCCATTGCCAGAGTCAAGGCGAAATTGTCGGTACATTCTGACGGCTCTCTGTGTAGCCACAAAATTTCCGGAAGCGATACCACTTAAGGAGCTCAATTCCCCTCGTGTCGTGCATGCACTGCTATCCATATTTGCACGTGTCGGATTTTCTTCCGAAATCCAATGAGACAATGGTAGTGTCTTCACCAGCTGCCTTACCTCTACCTTTATGGATAAATGTGGAATAAAAGTAATGCACAGCTCAATACATCACCCGAAATCTAATCCGGTAGAGCGTGTGCATTCCGTTCTGAAAAGAATACTGAGAGCTCTTTTTTACGAGCATAATTGCGACTGGGAAGCGTGCATGGGAAGCTGGGAAGCGTAGATCAGCTCCTCAAGAGAGCATTGGTTTTAGCCCTGCAGAGCTTGTGTATGGCAGGAGTTTGAGAACACCATTGCGAATGCTACGCGAGTCCTGGGAGGGATTCGATGAGGACCCTAATGTAGTTACGTATGTTCTAGACCTCCTTCAGAGGCTTGGAAAAACGAAAGATCTTGTGGAAAGCCACATAACGGCTGCACAAGTGTTGTCGAAGGAGTACTACGACAAATCGGCGAAGAAGCGCACTTTGAAGTTGGTAGTCAGGTAATGCTGCTCTGGCCGTCCAAAAAGAACAACCTTTACGTTCATTGAGAAGGGCCCGCCAAAGTAATATTGAAGCTTTCTGATACCAATTATGAAGTGAAATCAGGAAGGCGGCCGAACAAAATTTACTACAGTAACTTGATGAAAACACACGTTCAACGTCAAGGAATCGTAAATCTGCTGTTGAATGCTTCAGAGGAAGAAGAAGCAGAAATTTTCAGTTCTAGTGATGTAATAGAAAGGGGATCGGAGGTAATCTTGGAGCAGTTCAACCTAGAGCCTAGGTTAAGTGAAGTCCAGAAGGAGGACCTGAGAAGGAATGTTTCTTTTTATGAGAAATCTGGACTCCCATATTGTAGTTACACAGGTGTGCAACGTCGCAAGTATGAGCAGCTGTTGGTACCGCATAGGTATCGTCGCCTAAATGTGGCTGGTTACTGAGGTGGAGGATGATGATCCAACAGCACAACTTTGACGTTTGCTACAAAAAAGGAAAGCTAAACGCTAATGCAGGCGCATTGAGCCGTGCGTTTAGTTAGTACCTGCTCCACTTTAAGGTTTTTCGCTGGCGATACGGGGCAAAATTTTGTCCTCATCACGGCCTTAGCTGAGCGCTCTCGTCCAGAATGAGCTAAAAGAGCCAACTTTATGTTCTCTTCTATTTAGTTACGTTGTTGTACTTCTAAAAATTTGAGTTCTCATTTTAAGAGTCTTGTGTCCCACATGTGCTTCTTGATGTAGAGGGAACGAAATTGCGATAGAAACGTAGCTAGGTATATGTTGTAATATACTTTGTCTGGTGTTCTGTCGGGTGACTGAGGGCACTTGCTTGTGTCGTGTGTTGTCTGTTGTCGAACCGTTCTTGACAAGTTGCAGAACCATCGAAAAGTGCTGAAACCCAAGATCATCAGAACAGATGAGCTTGTCGATGAGCTTCGCTCGTCGACAAGTTGTGGCGACAAGCCAGTGGAGCTCGAATCCGTCCTCAAGAATGACATATGTTCCCGAAACAGAGTCTGGTGCTGTATTCTCCCCATGACTCTGGAGGCGAACCTGGAGGGACCTGGCGAACGACCGCGCCTGACAACCGAGCCACATGGAAGCAGCTTGTCTTTCCGGCGCTCTGTCTGGCAGCGGGGGTGCTGTTATGCCTGCGAATCCACAGCAAACGTCCATGCGTCTGAAAAAGGCAATCTGTGTCAAGGCCAGCATGCGAGCCCACCTGACGCGAACAACTCAACGGCGTCATCACGCGGCGGTGCCGTTCTGCCGCGCACGCACAGTGAGTCACCTCAGCCAGCCAGCCCGTCGAACCAATCGGTGCCTTCCTGTCTGGCGAGTCTGACGCAATGCGTGGCGACGTCACTCGTCCTTGGGTGCAGCCACGTGCAGCGCAGCGGCTCCAGATTCGATGAGATTGATGCGGCCCAGCGGCGACCCCATTGGAGGATTCTGACCTCACGACCAGCGGCGCTTCTGATTGGACATTTGGTTACTCAAACAATCCACCCGGTGCATATAAAAAAAAGCCCTGCGGCGCGTCGCGAGCAGTAGACCAATGTGTTAGAGAGGAGAGCTCGGCTCTTCGAGTCTCTAAGCTGTCGGCCCCAGTGCCCAATTTGTAACGCCTCTGTATATATGCTGTACATAAACCTTGTAACTCACCGTCGTCTCGTCCGCTCGTCTACCAGCTCTGCGCAGAGGCAGTCGCGATCTGAGAAACCTACGCTACCAAACGGCTGGTGACCTTCCCGTCGGAGTTTGAAGCAGTGGCGCCTTCGGGACCGTGTTGGTGTCACCGTCTTTCGTAACAGCCTGTTGATGTACTACTAGGAACTCTCTTCTGAGCCCTTTCGCACTCTGGTTGTGAAAATGGAGGCATTGCGCCACCTAATTCATTCTTGTCTATTGTGGTGCATAAAGCACTTCTTCGTAAAATTTTTTGCCATCCTTGTTCTTATATACGCAATAGCTTCAATAGGGGGAAACTAATAGCAGCGACCTCACGTGGAAGTGCCACTGACCATCGCACTTCGAAACGTTCCCCACAGCGAAAATATCGCATCGATGACGATGACGATAACGACAAGAATACCCACGGTAATATCGACGACGATTGTTGTTTCAGCAACAATCAAGGCAGCAATATCCACGACGGTAACAATGACAATAACGATGATACCAACGACGACAGCGACTATTTACGCTCAAACAATTTGTTGGTCTCTTTTTCGACCATTCTCGGAGGTGTCCTTAGTTGTGTCAGAACCCTGATACTATGATGTTTCTGAGCATAGGCGTCTCATTCCGTCAATGTGCTTCCTCGCGCCCTCACATGAGAAGAGTCATTTTTCGATGCCAGTTTTTTTGAGTGCCGCAAAAACTGCCGAGTTTTAGGCGGTGGAAAAAGAACAGGAGGCGGACTGCGAAGAATGCGAAGAAAGGGCACTGTCTTTAGGCTTTTTGGCAGCATGGAGGTGGCGGTCTTTTTTGAGATGAGGAGCCGAGTTTTAAAGACGATAGTACTTCTTGGAGACTATCAACTTAACAGCTTTTGTCTGTCTGTCTGTCTGTCTGTCTGTCTGTCTGTCTGTCTGTCTGTACACTTGTCTGTTTGACTACCCTTAACGGTACCCTAAACGGCACCAAAGTGGCCGAACGATACTCCAAACAGCCGACCCCATCTGCAGCGCCCACCAATATTCCTCTCTACTCAGCGTTCGTACTTGTGTGATGGTCAATTAAAAAGCAATAATTGCACATATGTAAGGCACCTTAACAACATGTCAATATTCTGTCTATGCAGCTTGGGCTAGTTGGTATGGCATGACGATAGTTATAGCGCGAGAACAAAATGACGACACAGAGACGTGTCCTTCTTGTCTCTGTGTCGTAGTTTTGTTCTCACGCTATAACTATGGTCATTTCGAAAAGTTAATCGAGCGCGAAAACTTGACTCGATCACTCACACAGGCGCACACCCATGCATCAAACACACACATCGCTCACTTCCAACTGTCTGTCTGTCTGTATGTCTGTCTGTCTAGAAGTGGGCGCTGTGTCTGTTCGATGCATGGGTGTGTGCGTGTGTGAGTGATCGTGTCAAGTTTTCACGCTTGATTAACTTTTCGAAATGCTCTACCAACTAGCCCAACAACAAGTTCTTTTAGAAATATGGTCATGCTTTGCTCAGACCACACGGTGGTGGCACCTACCCATCGCTTTGCGTTTTACGCCTTATCACTTCCGAGACAGGCGCGCACAGCGCGCGCCCTTCGTTTTTCAAGATAACTGCCAGATAGTCCTCATATCTCACTAGTAACGTCACCTGACGTACTCGTTCGCCTCCGTTGCACGCTCAAGGTATTCTAACGCAGAGCCTCCAGAGTACCATTAATCAATTTTCTTGCGCAGAACACCAACTGAACGCTTTGTTCACTCTTTCCAGGTGCAAGACTATGGTCTTTCGACAACATTTGCTGTGTAACATGCAGACAGGTGCCACTGTTTTTTTTGTAGGGCCACCATTTTCAACAAAAAATATCTTGCAGAACATATTTACGCATCGTCAGCGACGAGGACTACAGCGAGATAACGCTGCATAGAGCGCACAGAATACGTCCACAGGACAAACCAGACTCAGTCCCACAAGAACAACTTGTCTTTGTTTATTCGGCGTCATTTCAGTGGCCTTTGCAAAGTGCTGTTTCCATAAACGTGAAAACACTAAGGAACTGTGCCACTTCTGTACGTGATAATGTGATTTGACAAACTTTACTGCTTCTTTGAAAGTGCCTTGTTGAACTAAATAACGAGTTCCATTTATATTGAGCAACCGTTTTATATTTGATGTATTCCTTTCTTTTTCTTATTTCATACTCCTACTCACCCTACTCTAGACAGTGTCTTCTTTGGTGCGCATCCGGTAGGTGTGTCATACCAACAAAAAGTATGAGATATTTAACGTAACACTAAATATTGCTCACAATATTTACGTACATAACCAGTATGCATTGAAAGTTGGGCAGATGAAACAAAAAAAAGGACATTAACTAATGTAACATGTAACTATGTAACTGTAATAATACACTTGCGAAGATCTTCAATAAAAGACCTTAGCATTTTAGCAATTCAAAAATGCCTCGCATGAAAAAGCAGTGGTCGATACGCGGCTATCATTGAACGAGCTTTATTGGAGGTTCTGTTTGTGTCTACCGTTGGGTCGTAAAGAAAGTACTGGCACAAGGTTTCAAAGTATCCTTCATCTGCAGCTTTGCTCCTAAAATACGTGCTCCACCTTTTGCGACACGGCGTAGATTAGCATTGAAGGGCAAGAAAATAAATAGAGATATTGTCACGGGGTCGTGACGTGGCCGAAGACAGGAGACTTCGTGTTGGGATTTAACTGTTTATTTGGGCGAACCTGTGCCCCGTAAACGGAAAGTACAATTACAGCAGCACTCTTGCACAGATAGCAGTCTCGGACTGATAGCGGCGAACGGAGCGTCGGCCATCGATCAACAACTGACAAGCGGCGAAGCGCGTCAGCATTTATAACTCTTGCTGTCGAATCTTCTAGCGTTATCGCTGGCGGTGGCGTAGGTTCCAGAACAATCTGTACCGTTCGCACAGTGGGCGTGATCTTATCGAAATGATCTACTACAGTCCGGAACCTTCTCGAAAACTGCAGGCGCGGTTTGCGCTGAGAATCGTGTGGTGTTTTGGGACGATAACAAAAACCTGGGAAATGCAACGTGGCATTGCCCCCCTCTGAAAAAAGGCATCGTCCCGATGCTTTAACTAAAGATGAAGGTACAACAATAATGCAAGAAAGTACACTGAATAAATTATGATACAACAATAATACAAAAAAAACACTGTTTCAGTTTGTTAACGCGCATGAAACGGCTTGAGGCGTGCGACATGGACGACTTCAGGTCGCGATCGGCGTCGTTGAGAGTTCGTGATGCCGCTGGGGCCAACCTCTTAATCAACAGGGCCGAGACGTCGAACCACCCTGTACGGTCGGAAGTACCATCGCAGAAGCTTTTCACTTAGTCCACGTCGGTGTATCGGCGTCCACACCAAAACACGTTCACCGGGCTGGTATTCCACGAAGCGTCGTCGAAGATTGTAACGGTGGCCGTCGGTCATCTGCTGATTCTTGATACAGAGACGCACAAGTTGTCGGGCTTCTTCGGCGCGTTGAAGGTACTCGCTCACATCGAGGTTTTCTTCGTCGGTGACGTTGGGTAACATGTCATCGAGCGTCGTTGCCGGGCTCATTCCTTACACCAATTTGTATGGAGATATCTGCGTCGTCTCCTGCACCACCGTGTTGTATGCGAAGGTCACATACGGAAGAATCGCTTCCCACGTCTTGTGTTCGACATCGACGTACATTGACAGCATGTCGGCGATCGTCTTGTTAAGCCGCTCGGTGAGGCCGTTGGTCTGTGGGTGGTACGCTGTCGTCCAGCGGTGGTTTGTTTGGCTGTATGCCAAGATCGCTTGAGTTAAGTCGCCAGTGAATGCCGTTCCTTTTTCGGTGATAAGGACCTCCGGGGTGCCGTGACGTAGGATGATATTTTCGACGAAGAACTTAGCTACCTCGGATGCACTGCCTTTTGGCAGGGTTTTTGTCTCGGCGTAGCGGGTGAGGTAGTCGGTAGCTACCACGATCCACTTGCTTCCGAAAGCCGACGTCGGGAACGGCCCAAGTAGGTCCATACCAATCTGCTGGAAAGGTCGGCAAGGTGGATCAATTGGCTGCAGAAGTCCCGCTGGCCTTGTCGGCGGTGTCTTGCGTCACTGACAGTACCGGCATGTCCTCACATAACGAGTGACGTCGGTGGTAAGACGTGGCCAGTAGTACCTTTCTTGTATCCTCGCGAGCCTGCGAGAAACACCAAGGCGCCCTGCCGTCCGATCGTCGTGCAGGGCCTGCAGGAGTTCTGGTCGCAAAGCTGAAGGCACCACAAGGAGGTACTTAGCTCGAAGCGGTGAAAAGTTTTTCTTTTGTAGAAGACCGTTTCGTAGAAAGAACGACGCAAGTGCACACTTAAATACCTTCGGGACTTCGGTGGCCCTGCCTTCGAGTTATTATATTAGGGCCTTAAGTTCCGGGTCGGCCCGCTGTCGTTCAGCGAAGTCGTCGGCAGTTATCGTTCCCAAGAAGTAGTTGTCATCCGGGTCGTCGGGTAGCGTTTGGTCGACAGGCGCACGAGAGAGACAGTCGGCGTCGGAGTGTTTTTTGCCGGACTTGTAAATGACAGTAATGTCATATTCTTGAAGTCTCAGGCTCCATCATGCGAGGCGACCTGAAGGGTCCTTCGAGGTAGCTAGCCAACACAAGGCGTGGTGGTCGCTCAAAACTTTGAAGGGCCTGCCGTAGAGGTAGGGGCGAAATTTTGACGTAGCCCAGATGATGGCGAGGCACTGTTTTTCTGTTGTGGAGTAATTTGCTTCTGCTTTGGATAGCGATCGGCTGGCGTAACTAATAACCCTTTCAAGTCCGTCAGCCCTCTGCACAAGAATGGCGCCAAGACCTACGGTGCTTGCGTCAGTATGTATTTCTGTCTCGGCGAATTCGTCGAAATGGGCAAGTAACGGAGGCGTCTGGGGGCGATGTTTAAGCTCCTGGAAAGCGTGTTCCTGTGGCGTTTCCCACTTGAACTCCACGTCGGCCTTGGTAAGGTTTGTGAGAGGATCGGCGATGCGGGCGAAGTTTTTCACGAACCGCCTATAATAGGCGCACAGGCCCAGAAATCGGCGCACGGCTTTCTTGTCAGTGGGCGGCGGGAAGTCGGCAATGGCGGCTGTTTTCCATGGATCGGGATGAACTCCAGACTTGCTGATAACGTGCCCAGAAACAAGAGCTCCTAATACGCAGATCTGCACTTTTCTGGCTTCAGTGTGAGTCCGGACGTCTTGATGGCTTGAAGTACAGCTTGAAGGTGCCGAAAATGCTCGTCGAAACTCGAGGAAAACACGACGATGTCGTCCAAGTACACAACGCAATTCTGCCACTTCAATCCTGCCAGTACTGTATCCATAACGCGTTGAGAAGTTGCAGGCAATGAGCAAAGGCCGAAGGGCATCACCTTAACCTCGAAGAGGCCGTCCGGTGTTACAAACGCCGTCTTCTCTCGGTCTCTTTTGTCGACTTCGATTTGCATATAGACACTCTTGAGGTCCATTGACAAAAAGTACTTGGCGTTATGGAGCCGATCAAGTGCGTCGTCTATTCGTGGGAGAGGATACACGTACTTTCTTGTGATTTTGTTCAGGCGGCGATAATCGACGCAGAAACGTAGGGTCCCATTCTTTTTCTTCACTAACACGACGGGGGATGCCCATGGACTCTTGGACCGCTGGATAATATCATCCCGCAGCAATTCATCAACTTGTCTCTTCATGGCCTCACGTTTTCGCGTCGAAACCCTGTACGGACTCTGACGGAGTGGTCTGGCATTTTCTTCAGTTATGATGCGATGTTTCTTGATTGGGGTCTGCCGAATTTTTGATGACGACAAAAAGCAATCTTTGTATTGCAGGAGCAGGGCCTTGAGCTGTTCTTGTTTATCGTTTGCGAGTCTGGGATTGACGTCGAAAGCTATGAGAGGGGCTTGGTTCCTCTGAGCAGGTTCCGCAGAATCGGCGAGGGCGAAAGCACTGGTGGCTTCGACAGTTTCTTCGATGTATGCGACCGTTGTTCCTTTGTTCACATGTTTGTACTCGTTGCTGAAATTCGTTAGCCTAACTGTTGCTTTGCCTCCTCCCAGCTCTGCTATTCCTCTTGCGACGCAAATATTTCGGGTGACCAACAGATGCTGACTGCCTTCAACGACGCCTTCCAAGTCAGGTGATTTAGGAGGGCCGACTGAAATAATGACGCTTGAGCGAGGCGGAATGGTGACTTGTTCTTCCAGCAAGCACATTCAAGGCATGGTGTCCTGACGGCGTGCGCGGCGGTAGTGCTTCTTCTGTGGATAACGTTATCGACTTTGTTTTTAGGTTGATGACAGCACCATGGAGGCATAAGAAGTCCATGCAAAGGATGACATCTCTCGAGCAACGCTGTAGGACTACGAAGTCTGTAGGATAAATACGGCTGTTAATGGTGACTCTCGCTGTGCAGAATTCTGCAGGCGTTACGAGATGACCTCCGGCTGTGCGGATTTCAGGGCCTTTCCAAGCTGTCTGAACTTCATTTAACTTCGCGGCGAACGACCCACTGGTTACAGAATAGTCGGCTTCAGTATCGACGAGAGCGGTGACACTGTGGCCGTCGATAAGAACGTCGAGGTCGCTAGTTCGCCGTCTCGCATTACAGTTAGGGCGTGGCGTCGGGTCACGGCTGCGTCGGCTTGTTCCGCTGGTTTCATGTTGCGTCGTCAGGCCACCTTCGGTAAGTGAGCTTTCGCCGTCAGCGCTTTGCCTGGTTGGCGTTGTGTTCGGAAAGCTCCGTCGCGGCGTCGTCGTCGTCGGAGGATCTTCGGTAGTTCGTCACACAGCAACCACACCTCCACCGGTTGCTGCCCTTAGTTTCCCGGATACGGGCTAGGAGACCGGCCCCGCGTTGGGCCAGAGTACTGCTGGGGGTGCGTTGACATGCGGCGGCTGGGCGACGGCGAACTAGAAGGACTTCGTGGTGTCCATTAAGTTCCTGTCAGGTAGTCGGCGATGTCACGTGGCCGTTCCCCTGGCTGCGGACGTGGTGCATCGACGGCGAAGCCACGCAGTCCCATCTGTCGGTACTTACAATGGCGGTAAGTGTGCCCGGCCTCGCCGCAGTGGTAGCACAGTGGGTGGTGGTGAGGGGTGCGCCAAACGTCGGTTTTCCTCGGCGCACTGCGCTGGCCCGCTGGCGAACGGTAGGTCGTCGGTAGAGGTGGTGGCGGCTGTGGTGTCTGGCGACGGACGTGCGATGGGGCGGCATTTTGGCGTGCGCTAGGAGGAGGGGCGTGGTGGCGTGCTGCAGCAGCATAGCTCATGACTTGCAGCGCCGGCTCTTGAGGCTGAGGAACGCCCAGCGACTGCTGGATCTCCTGACGTACGACGTCCGCGATGGATTCCACGTGAGGCTGCGCTGAAGGAAGTAATTTTCGCAGCTCCTCTTGCCCGATCGCTCGGATCGTCTCACGCAAGTCAGCGGTTCCGAGCGCTTGAATGTTGGCGTAGCTTGTAGACGAGACGCTACGGTTATATTGCTGCGTGCGCATCTCGAGCGTCTTCTATATCGTAGATGCTTCTGAAATGAATTTGGCGACCGTCTTAGGCGGGTTTCTGATCAGCCCGGCGAAGAGTTCCTGCTTTACTCCTCGCATGAGTAGACGCACCTTCTTCTCCTCGGACATGTCACAGTCAGCGTGGCGGAAGAGTTTAATCATATCTTCCGTGAATATCACCGCGTTTTCATTTGGCATCTGCATGCGGGTTTCGAGGAGAGCTGCGGCCTTCTCCTTGCGCACCACACTTGCGAAAGTGTTGAGGAACCTGGCGCGAAAGTTGTCCCACGTTGTGAGGCTTCGCCCTTGATTCTCGAACCAGTACCGAGCAGCATTTTCCAAGGCGAAGTACAGATGCCATAGCTTGTCTTCGTCTGTGCAGTCATTGAAAGCGGCGACGTGGTAGAACCTTTCGATCCAGCTTTCCACGTCTTCCAGTGGCGAATCGCGGAAAGTTGGTGGCTCTTTGGGTCACCGGAGCAGGAGTGGTGCAGGTAGAACCGGCGTTGACATGGTCGCCGTGGTCGACGTAAACGTCTTGGTTTTCCGAGCCTTGTCCAGTAAAAGCCCGTACTCCGGTGGCAGACCTTGTTGCCGGCGGCTAACTTGCGGCTCGTTGCTGGCGTCGGTGTCTTCATGGCGTGGGCTGGGTTCACGGCTTGACGGAGGCGTCCGGTACATGGAAGAAACAGCGCCTCCACCAGATGTCACGGGGTCGTGACGTGGCCGAAGACAGGAGACTTCGTGTTGGGATTTAACTGTTTCTTTGGGCGAATCTGTGCCCGGTAAACGGAAAATCCAATTACAGCGGCAGTCTTGCACAGATAGCAGTCTCGGACTGATACAAAGAGAAGTTTATTAACTTCAAACTCAAAAACTCTTGAAATCCTTTTATACATACAGTGCTCGTTTATACACCCCTCTTGTGCACTATGGGGCATACAAATTCCATTATCCATAGAGGAAACTAGCGGCACATACACAGATATCTATCTGATAGCGGCGAACGGAGCGTCGGCCTTCGATCAACAACTTACAAGCGGCGAAGCACGTCGGCATTTATACTCTTGCCGTCGAATGTTCTAGCGTTATCGCTGGCGGTGGCATAGGTTCCAGAACAATCTCTACCGTTCGCACAGTGGGCGTGATCTTATCTAAATGATCTACTACAGTGCGGAACCTTCTCGAAAACTGCAGGCGCGGTTTGCGCTGAGAATCGTGTGGTGTTTTGGGACGATAACAAAAACTTGGGAAATGGAACGTGGCAATATCGACAAAGTATTTATGTGAGGTTTAAGGTTCTAAAAGCACCATATGATTATGAGAGACGCCGTATGGCAGGTATTCAGAAGTTTCGTCCACGTAGGGTTCTATAACGTGCACCCTAATCGGAGCACATGGGCCTACAGCATTTTCGCCTACATCAAAAAGTTCGGCCGCCGGAGCCGGCATTCGATCCCACGACCAGAAAGTGAGAAATAAACAGAGAAGCAGGAGGAAAAAGTAACAGAAAGAAAGAGAAAGATAATGAAGGTTTAGAAGAAAATACCCTGGCTTCATTAGAACCAGCGGGCTCACGAAATGAAGGCAAGGTCTAAGGTTTCGTCTGTCCAGTCTTCCTAACTTAAAAAAGTGGGGCATTGCGAGAGAGTGGAGGGTGTGGAGGGGAAAAATCAAGTTTAGTAAGGGTGCAGAGGGGAAAAATAAGAGAAGTAGAGCCAGTACACAGAGAGAAAAAGAAGGAAAGGGAGGGAAGAGAGGCGATCAAATGAGTACGAAGTAACACAAAGATGGTAAACGCAGAAAGTAAAAGAAAATATCTAGAAAAGGGTTATGAGGACAGAAAACAGAGAAAAAAGGCGACAAAATACACAGACATACGCGAATACACGAACAGCAGAGATAACGTATGGAAACGTATATAACAGAACAGAAGTGGGGAAAAGAGGGGCGTGAGGGTAAAAGGCAAACTTATCCAGACCCAGCTAGGTGCCCACCACCTATGATGTGACACAGCCGCTAACTTATCTACAAATATAAAACATGCAACTAACGAAGAACCAGAAGGTTCATGTGCTAAAGCAATACACAAACGCGAATATAATGAAGAGAACTACGAACGAAACGTAAATAAGTCCATGCAGCATAAAGTTTATGAACGACAAGCAAGGACGACGCTGCCCACACTAGGATTAAGAGAGAAAATTCCCCTCGCAGGGCAACGGTGCGCTCAAAACAATGTAATGAAGATATGCATAGAAGCTTTCTATCAAAGTGTATATAAATATAAAATCTAACTTTGTACTTCCTAATGCACCTGCATATACTTTAATCACACAGTAATAAAGACAAATTTTAGGGCTCGTTTCCTTTATACGACACAGCCATATTTACGAGCAAGTAATAAAGAAGCAAAATAAAATATAGGGTTTGTTTAGATGTATAGTAACACCTTAATGAAAACCAGCAGATATTGAAGTAGGCAAAGTATAGGTATTGTTAATTGTAGTTTTTAAACTAAAGGGCAGCGCCGTTCAGGCAGCCCTCTCATTTTCTAGATGATCCCGCTTACAGCGCAGCGTCACCGCCAAATGCCACCAACTAACTTTCAGAAGAATTGTAGCACTTGTAATATTTAGGCCTGATCGGCGTGCTGTTTTCAAACATGTAGCGTGCGAGTACATGAAACCTTCCCGGATATTGAATCTTCGGCATCATATGGGTAACCATTTTTACTGAAGTTTCATAATACTTCTAATAAAATGTTATATACACAATCGCGCTAAAGTGTATGCTTTGATTTATAATTCTAAATTGTCATGTGCTTTTTTCAGCCTGGATCACCATTAGGACCCTTTCCCGGTCCAAGTAGGGTACGTGTTTTATGGGCTCACTCTTGATTTTATTTTTTATCCTGTTCGTTTCGCAATTTACCAGAGATTAGGTGAGAGCCTGGTGAACACCATTTTATATTGCCACACTCACCAGAAAGTTGAAGTGGGCGTGACGCTTGGCCGCGATGAGGTGCGATAGGTTGCTGTTGATTTTCAGTTCTTCGTGGGTACTCGCTTTCCACACGTCCTCTTTCGAACACGCGACGTTGCTTATGACGCATTGAATGTAATCGCCTGACTTAACATTCACCTGCAATGAGGGACAAGTTTTCATTCTTATAGCTCATTCTTGCGCTATGTATTTTTTATCTTAGAAGCCTCCTTTGAATCCGAGGTGCGAGAATGAGTGTGGCAAGTAATTTCCTTAAATATTTACTAAGCACTAATTGACCATAAAAGAGTATCCCACAATTATTACATGGTATATATTTAAAACCACACAAACAAAAACAGAGCAGATACCGTGCTATATCCAACATAGGATTTAAAACGTGTGATAACTGTGCCTACTGATCATAGGAAACAGGACTAAACGAAGCCAAAGAAGATATAGTAGCAAAATATTTATTCGAAGCCCCGTAAAGGCTGGTGCACACCGGCAACTAGCAGCGGTGGCACGACCATTTGCGACTGCATGGTCGCAAAACAGTCGCGAACGGTCGCAAACAGTCGCAAAGCGACCGCATTAGCTAGTCGCTTCCTGACCAATTTTTCAGTCGCGCGACTGCAGTCGCAAAGCTGGTGGAACCAATCAGCGATGCTAAATTTTTGTTTTTTTGTTTTTTTATTGCGCTTGCTTTTTGCTGCCAGATACAAACGAGTGCGTTCCTCTGGGTCTGTGGCACCATGGCCATCATGCAGTAGTTAATTGGCTTGGAAATGGCTATTCGCAGCAGCTCGAGCAAAGTGTCGAATTTGCGTGGCGGCATTCGCAAGAAGATAGACACCGTTAAAATAAAGAGAAAATGAATTGTGTACTATCTCTACCCCGTATTCAGAAACGCTTTTGTGTTGAATAAGACTTGTCACCGCCTTCAATGCAACGCGTTTGCAATGCGTTTGTGCTTCATGCCTTGGCAACGATTGGAAAATATTGATCAACACCACGTTCGAAACGCGTTTGTGCTGTATTGTAGGCCGTGGCAAGTCAAGATAAGTTCCACAGAGTTTCTGAATACGTACGCCTCTTGGAAATACTCCTCGTCGTCTCAGCGCAGCTCGCGAGGTAGGTGGTTTTCATGGCCGGCTAACTCCCGCGATGGAAGGGACGGTCACGCCCACAACCGGCTTTTTTTTATATGGAGGCATGTGTGCTGCCAGCACTGACACCATGGCACAGCGCACCAGCACCATGACAATCTTTTGTTCTTCGCTTCGATCGAACCCCCGTATTCACAAACGCTCCTCGACTCGACTTTAACCCTTCACTTTACAAAGGTGAGCACTGCGCCGCTGCTCGGCTGAAAATAACGCTGCGCTGCTCGAAAATCGCACCATATTATCGCTGATATGCAGTGACTTGCTATGCTTAGAGAGGGCACTTCCATCGGCTTTCTCAAGTGAAGGTGAAGCGTTGAGTGAAGGAACGTTCTAGAATACGGGGGGAACTCCTTGACGCTCTTGAGAACGCTGTGCGATAACGGTCGAAAACAATAAATGCGGCACGCTCGGTTTGCTCCACTCACTTAGCCGGCGGCGATCACCTGATCGGCGCTGGTCTCCAGAGTTCTCGCTGATAACGAGATCCGGACGTGACTGTCCGCTTTTGCGATCTCCGGTCGCTCGCGTGCAGCCTCTGCCGATCTGAACATCAGTCGCTTTTTGGTCGCCAGTCGCGAATAGTCGCGCCACCACTGCTAGTCGCCGGTGTGCCACAGCCTTAACCCTCATTAGCTCCGAATATTGCAGCGCATGAAGAACAACAGACTTCAATCCTACAAACAAGTGATGTATTTTGTTTGTTCACGCATTCCTCGCATGAAAAAGAAGATACTGCCCCAAAATGCCTGCTGCCTGTTGTCACTGACAAGTTATAAGAGACAGTTGAAAAGACTGTATCTTTCAGGAGGCGTCACACAGAAAACTAACAGTATTCGTGCTCAGAGTCAATAGCAAGCGAGATGTCGTTGTGCGAATTGCGAACGACTCTCCCGCACAATGCTGTTCTGTTCAACTGCAGACAGTTGCCAATCTTCCCGCGATAAAAGAAACAAAAAAAAATGATGCGTTTTTTTTGCAAGAACCAAGTGTTTTCGGCTTCACTGAACATAAAAATCTTTGAAATATTTACATTTATGTCAATTTTCTTGCAGATAGGCTAGACGACCTTCAATTTTTCACCTGTGCATTTTCATTAATGTTCGACGTCATACTGCTTAGTGAAACGTGGTGCAAAGATAAAGACGAAGCCCCCTTTCACTTCTCATCAGTATATTTGTTTAAACTGCACAATGCGTTGGGGGGGGGGGGGCATTATCAAGTTACTTTTGTATGAAGGCACACAATGTGGTATGCTTCCTGCATTTTGTGTGGTGCGTGATGATTTCGAAGTGCGCACAGTTCGATTCGGTAAACATCGTTTTGCTGTGTTTTATAGGCCACCAGGCAGAAACCTTGATGGCTTCTTTTGTTTCAGTGAGGTGGTTTTGCGTTTTTCGTTGGACAGTGCGTATTTTTTTGGTGTCGGGAGGGGACTTTACCATTGATATGGTCTGCAGCTCTACACCAAAACAAACTATGAATGCAATTAGTTCATCAACCGGCTTTAAAATGCTATTAGTTCACGGACCAGGATTACAGAAAATAGTTGAACAAATGCCAACAATAATAACAAGTTTGTAGGAGTTTTCTCTGAGGATATCAGTGATAATCTTGCTACCATTTTTATTATTAAAATAGCATCTTACGAGAACGTAAGAAGCAGACGGTACGAAGCAGACGGTAATCTAGCCTAAAAGCTTTTTGAAGCGAATCGCTTGGTAGGAGCCTTACTGAGTTCCTTTTGATGAAAAACGTAGAGCAGGCCTACAATAAATTCTTAGACAAAATCTTAGCTACTTTTAAACGTTACTTCCCCGAAAAACAAGTTATCTTGAACAAGAGAAACCGTAAGCCGTGGATCAACAAGCACTTGCTCAACAAAATAAACATAAAACTAAATTTTATCACAAGTTATGGTAAAGAGAAAATAAGAAATTGAAAAGAATTTGAGGTATATAGAAGTCGAATAAAAAAAATAAGCTCGCGCAGATCACACTACTTACATACCGAAATAAAAACCAGCACAGATAAAACTCGCGCTTTATGGACGAAGCGGAACTTACTTTTGAACCGTGGTAGAACATAGGCAATTGTTGGTAATCTGAATATAAACGGGCCCGACCTATCAGGACTAGACGTTGCAGATATATTCAATGACCACTTAGTCAAAACACACATCATGAAATGTCTAGTGATTTTATTGAATTTCTACCTGATCTGAATCCAGCCTCTATATTTTTTGAGCCCGTGAGAGATGAAGATGTTTATTTAGTTTTTTTTTGCAACTTAGAAACACTTCAACTTGTGATATTGATGGTGTGCAAACTAGACGCACCACATGTGCGCTGGTATTCTTGTCCCTTATACACTCACATATTGAATATCTGTTTTTCAAGTGCAATGTTGTCTAAAATGATGTAGACAGGGAAAGTCAGTTTTTTTGTTTATAAAAGGTGACAAAAGTGAACTTAATAACTACAGACCTACGTTTATTTATCCGGTATTTCTAAAAATGGCTGTCAAAACTTATGCATTGTCAACTGTACAAATTTTCAGCAAATACAACGTTACAACGTGATTTCTTCAACTCAGTTTGTTTGAGGAAATATCGATCTGCAGAAATGGTATTATTCAAACGAAATCAAATCATAATATATTCATTTAAAACCTCATGCTGTTCTCGAAATGTTTGTTGATTTCAGTAAGACATTTGACAACATTCCCCATTTCACGTTGTTTGCGAAGTCACAATACCATGGAGTTCCTGGTCATGCACTTGATCTAGTAATAAGTTACCTTAAATATCACACAGGTGCTTGTATTTGAAAGAAAGGTCTAAGAGCTGAAGACAAGTACTCAGGGCGTACATCTGGGAAGTATGCTTGGACCAGTATTTTGTATAGTCTACATAAATAATTTATTTCATGTTTATCCAGATGTAAATAGCGTTCTATATGCCGATTATGTCATCAGTGTGTTTCAGCTGAGGATATTATGGCGCTTGAGCATAAAATGAACCAGTTTCTTATGGAAGTAAAACTCTGGTCGCTCCATAATTATTTACATAAACACTAGTAAAACGAAAGTGCTACTATTCGGACCTAAAATAAGCCTGTTAATAAAAACATGGAGCTTAGGTAGGTCGACACGCGTACTGAGCTAGCAAACCATATCAAAATTCTTCGATTAAATTTTCCAGCAATACGCTTTAGAACAAGCACACTGAAAGTGTGATGGGTCTGTTATCTCGCGCAGTGGGTATGGCGCACAGTGGCAAATATGTTCTACCATACAAGGTAAAACTCTTACTTTATAAGTCACTTTTACAATCGCATCTTCTCTATGGCTTATGGTATGGAGGACTACAACTAACACGAATTTGAAATACTATACCCGATGCAAAAGAAGTATATTAGAATAATTTTTAATTGTCGTTTAATGCTTACCCAAGAGAATTGTTCAACAGGCTGGAATATTACCCTCCGTCGCCTCTACGAACTTAAGATAGCAATGGCAATCAGGCGCGTATTGAAAGAAAGTAAACATTTTTTGTATGACTTCTGAAAGCTTCAGCCAAACACTATTGTTTGATACACGAAATAAATAAACATAGAACACAAAATCTTTGAAAACAAACTACTTTAGCAGTTATTCTACATAGTTCATACATTACCTAATTATTTTGTGAAACCTGGCATAGCTTTCTTAATAGTACACAGACCCCAAATCTTGATATATTCATGTTTAGTTTTTATTACTGGTTTGCAGTTGGTATACTGTTAATAGTGTTACTACTCTTTTTTTCTAATTCGGATTTTCTTCTTGAGTTCACATAGGTGACTGTCCTTGCTGTCGTGCTAAAAGACGGATGTGAGCCTTTGGCAAGCTGTATTTTTTGGAGAGCAGCTTTTACTTGCAGCTGTGCTTCTTCAAACTATTGATGAGAAATAAATAATAATATTGTTACGGTTGAATTAAAGGATAGGTGGATTTATTTACAGGGTGAGGATAAAGTTCGGCAGTCGCGGTAAAGATGGAGTCCTCAGGCCGCACCAGACAACGTCATCTTTCTCTTCTACCACTCCAGCACATACTACAGCCCGGCTCATACCGTAGCAATCCCCCGTTCACAGACGAAGCCCGCTGGGCAAGTAAGTTTACGTCACTGAAGGGATGAACTTTCTTGAGGTGAGCCACGTGCACCAACTGCGTTCGATTTGACCGACGAGAAGGTGTCGTCAAGCGTGCCACAACGTACGTCAAGTCAGTCAAGCGATCTACAATGACTTAGGGGCCTGTGTACTGCGGTAAAAACTTCTGACATAAACCAGGTTTTCGTTGGGGGTTTCACAACCACACGAATTCACCTTTGCGGAATGAAACGGCATCCTGGCGTTGATCGTATCGTTGCTTGGAGTGATCTTGTGATGTCAGTGTTCACAGGCGAGCAATTTGGCGGGCTTCTTCAGCCCGGCACAATGTTTCGGCCACGGACTCATCGGTATGGAGCTTAATTGGGAGGATTGTATCAAGGGAGCTGCGTGGTGATCGAGCGTAGAGCAGGTGGAAGGGCGTGAAGACCGTGGTCTCGTGCTTCGCTGTATTGTATGCATAAGTAATAAATGGTAAGATCTCATCCCAGTTTTTGTGATTGGACGCGACGTACATTGCGAGCATGTTAGTAAGAGTTCGATTGGTACGTTCTACAAGACCATTCGTCTGGGGATGTTATGGTGTCGAATGTCTGAACTGTGAAGTGCAGAGGCGAAGTAAATCTTCCACAGCATCCGCGATGAATTGGCAACCACGGTGACTAATGATTACTTGAGGGGGACCGTGGTGAAGAACAACGGAGCGTAACAAAAAGGCAGCTACACCATCAGCTGTAGAAGATGGTATCGCAGCGGTCTCGGCGTATCTGGTAAGGTGGTCGACGCACACTATTATCCAGCAGTTGTTCGAAGATCGCGGAAACGGGCCCAATAGGTCAATGCCCACTAGCTCAAAAGGCGTAGTAGGCGGTTATACGGGATGAAGAAGGCCGTGCGGTGCACTGGTAGGTCGTTTGTAGCGTTGGCAATTCTCGCAGCTCGAGACGTGTTGTTTTGTAAAATCTCGCATTCTGGGCCAGTAAAATGCTGCTGCACTCGATGCAGGGTGCGAATGAACCCATGGTGTGCTGACGTTGGATCATCATGCATAGTATGGAGAACGTCGCATCGAAGACTTTAAGGTACAACCAGTAAATAACGTGCGCCGGTTGCTGAGTAATTCGTTTTGCACAACAGTCCATCACGAATGCGAAAGCGACCACTGCCTTTGAGATTCCGAGCGTCAACAAACAATGGGTCTAAAGATAAATGATTAAATTGTTCTCGTTTGAAGATATTGGCGTCAGGAAACGTGTGAGAGACCGCAGCAAAACAGATGTCAAGGGTATCTGCACTGTCCTCCGTCGTAATCATAGGTAGGCGAGAAAGGCAATCAGCGTCCGAATGATGTCGTCCACTTCTGTACGAAATGCTGAAGTCAAATTCTTCAAGGCGTAAAGCCCATCGAGCAAGGCGCCCAGAAGGGTCTCGGAGGGTAACAAGCCAACATAAAGAATGATGGTCTGTCACAATCGTGAATGGACGACCGTAGAGGTAACATCGAAACTTCTGAATGGCAAATACAGCCGCTAAACGTTCTTGCTCTGCCACTATATAATTCATTTAAGCCTTGCTTAGAGATCGACTTGTATAAGCAACAACATGCTTTGCAATACCATGGCGCTGAACAAGCACACCTCCGATGCCAATTCCACTTGCGTCAGTGTGCACTTCTGTATACGCAGAAGGATCGAAATGACGAAGAATAGGCTCAGATGTTAGTAGAAATTTCAGTTCAGAAAAGGTGGCATCACAATCAGGTGTCCATTCTAATGGGCTATCTTTTCGCAACAAGCTCGTCAGTGGGTGTACTACGTCCGCGAATCGGGGCACAAAGCGGTGAAAGTAGGAACATATGCCCAAGAAGCTGCAAAGTTCCTTCAGTGTCTGGGGTGGTTTGAATGTGCCGACTGCTTCGATTTTGCGGGGATCCGGCCTGACGCCATCTTTGTCAATTAGGTGACCGAGGACTAAAGCTTTTCGTTCACCAAACCGGCACTTCTTAGAGTTGAAAATCAAGCCAGCCTTTTTGACACAGTCTAAAACAAGGCTTAAACGGACGTTGTGCTCTTCGAAGGTACGCCCAAAAATGACGACGTCATCCAGGTAGCATAAGCACACCTCCCACTTAAGACCACGAAGAACAGAGTCCATAAACCTTTCAAAAGTGGCGGGGGTGTGGCAAAGACCAAACGGCACCACATTGAATTGGTACAGTCCATCAGGCGTCACGAATGTGGTCTTCTCCTTGTCTGAAGGGTGCATAGGTATCTGCCAATATCCTGAATGTAGGTCTATTGAAGAAAAGTACGAAGCCGAGTGTAAGCAGTCAATAACATCGTCAGTCCTAGGCAGCGGATATACATCACGGTGTTGAGTTTTCTGTAATCAACGCAGAATCGCCAGGCACCATCTTTCTTCTTAACCAAGATGACCGGTGCTGCCCACGGGCTACACGACTCTTCAATAACACCGTTCTTCAGCATTTCCTGAACCTGGTCGGCAATAACTTTCCGTTCTTATGACGACACTCGGTAAGGCTTTTGTCGGATCAGATGGACAGTGCTGGTGTCAATACTATGGTGAGTGCGAGAACATGGTAAAGGTAGTGGCCTCTCCTCTTCGATAAAGTCAAACACAGCAGCATGTCGCCTCAACAGATGGCATAATGTTTGCTGCTCGTGTGACCGCAAAGTGGCGCTAATCATGCCTTGGATCTGCGACTCGTAAGAGCAACTGCGCTTGCCAGAGACTGTACCTTTCTCGCTTTCATCGTTGATAACGACCGCTACAGAACCTTCAGTGGAATCATCAAAGATGCCAAGCTTCATTCCTCGAGGGAGCACAACGGCCATTGGCGAACAGTTCAGTGCCCACAGAAAAGTTGCTCCTTCATGAACAGATACCAAACTACGAGGGACGAGTATGTCTTTCTTAGCACATTGAACGATGGCAGGTTCAACGATGGCGTCAAAAGATGTGGCAGATTCTGGGGTGAACACGGCAACTGACCTCATGGACCATGGCGGCACTGTCAGCTCATCGGAAACAATCAGAGCATCTTTCGCGGCCTCCGGCGCCTCATCGACGAGGGCAGGAACAATGTCACCACTGATGGAAAGTTCACCGCTTTTACAGTCGACGAAAGCACCACATCTTTGGAGAAAGTCAAGACCAAGAATCACATCGAGGGTACAATGTTGCAGCACAAGAAACTCTGTTGGGAACTCCGACAGGATGAAGTACTTCCCCACCAACACCATGAAACCTTGTTGATTCGCCCCAAGTAAACATAACTTTACGGCCAATGCGACTATTGAAAGAAAGACTCATAACTGATATCGTAGCACCAGTGTCCACCAAAGCACTTGTACAAAAGCCGTCTATTTCCACACGTATCTTGTTCTTGGACATTATAACTGGCGGAGGCATCTGAGGCAAATCCTGTTGTGCGACCTCACCTCCATCGGTCGGGCTGGCTAGTTTCCCGGCGGCGGCGGTGATGCAGGCGTCATCCCGGCGAAGGGGAACGATGCAGTCGGCCAGATGGAGGCGTCAAACTACGGTAAGAAGCGGGAGAACTGCCACGGTGATTTCCCCGCCGTGAGGTATTCCTGAAAAAGGCGAGCCAATGACCGTTGTTGTGACCAGTTCCCGCTGGCGGAAACTCTGATGGGGAAAGTTATCGGGATGTTGGCTCTCTCTGTCGACGACAGAACCGAGCTATGTGCCCGGCGATACCGCAACGGTAGCACACAGGGGCTCGGCGGTATGCATTGCACTCCTGGAAGGCATTGCGCTGACCTGGTGGTGGTACGGATGCATCTTCGTTCGGGTCGTAATAGGTGTTGGCTGGCTGACGGGGGTAACTGAAGCGGTCGTCGTACCTCGGCAGCGGGTAGTTATTGCGCTGTGACTTCGGTGGTGAGTGTGGCCTGTAGTTGCAGTCATCGTTGCCTGCTGCGGCAATTGATACGAAAGGGCGAGAGGGAGGCGGTGCGGGTGTACGCTCGTACGGCGTCGGGCGAGCGTGTCGCGTGAGCTCTTCTCGAACGATCTGGCATATTGTCGACGCGAGATCAAGCGGCGTGTATTTGTCAACACTTGCCACGGTGGTTACATTCGGTAGGCGACCGAACTTGGGGGTGATACGTCACATCTTCAGGGTCTCGAATGTGCGACAGTGGCTTATGACGTCGGTCACCGTAGCAAGGCTGTCTTTGCTGATGAGAAACTGATACATGTCCTCGGCAATGCCCTTCAACAGGTGTCCAACTTTGTTTTCCTCTGACATAGAAGGGTTGACAATCTTGCAGAGCTTCAAGATTGCCTCGACATAGGTCGTGCACGTCTCTCCTGGGATCTGAGCTCTTTGCAGTAACGTTTGTTCCGCTTTCTCTTAGCTATGGAGTCTCCGCAGCACGGTCTTATTTCAGAAACGAAGCGATCCCATGACGTGAGGGCATCTTCGTGGTTCTCGTACCGCACGAGTGCTGTGTCCGTTAAGAAAAATACTACATTGGTCAGCTGGGTCGCCGCATCCCACTGGTAGTATTTGCTCACCCATTTGTAGTGTGTGAGCCAGGCATCCACGTCTTTGCCAGATTCACCACCGAATGTGCGAGGCACTATCAGATCCTGACGCAACCAGGGACCAGCCGCACGCGAACCTGGTACTAGCGGTGCTGCTGGGACTGGTAGAAGGTCTGCAGCTGCGGTGATCTGGTTTCCTTCATCGCCGTGAGACATCTCAGCTGCCAGTGGTAACGGGGGCAGTCCAGCAAGGCGGCGGCTTCGTCGTAGATCAGGTGCTTGAAGCGTCGTGTTACTTGGTTGATTACCCCGCGTCTCCACCCCAAAACTGGTACGGTTGAATTAAAGGATAGGTGGATTTATTTACAGGGTGAGGATGAAGTTCGGCAGTCGCGGTAAAGATGGAGTCCTCAGGCCGCACCAGACAATGTCGTCTTCCTCGTCTACCTCTCCACACATACTACAGCCCGGCTCCTACCGTAGCAATATTATCAATATTATATTATTGTTGTTACTATTAATAAATAGCACTCGTAAGCTGAAAAACTCTCGACAACTTAAAATTGATGCTTATTGAAGAAAAAGTGGAACAAAATTACGCTGCCAAAATGAAAATATTGTGATAATAATAAACTGGAATGTTGCAAAACGTAAGGTTATCAGCCAGCTCTTTAAGATCTGGGATGCTCGCAGCTCCTGGCGAACAATCCTGGTGATGGTAGAATTCGCGCTTGGACTTCGTGGCACACGTTCGTCGCACGAAGAGGTCGCAGCGTTGGTCCGAATTGGCTGCCGCACTCATTTATCTTCGTGTTTTGTCTTGCTCAAACCGCCGTTCTTTTTTTTCAATATACTGCAGCCGCGCAGGGCTATCATAGTGGGCAAATACATACATAGAAGAGCATAACAAGTGAGCTCTACATCAATCGTTAGTAATATACAATAAAATTCATCCAGTGATAAAGATCGAACAAAAAAACTTTATTTAAACGCCACCGTACGATGAACGATAGTAGACATGTTTAACTCATGGTAATTTCCGGTGGCCGCTGGTCTAGCGTGTGCTATATATTTGCTGAGAACAGTTTCATTCTAATGTGGTCAATAACGGTTCAGTTCTTGCGCATTGTGATGTTGAAGTCATCTTCAGCTATACTACTCAACACATTGCTGACTTTGTCTGCCACCGACATGTCTTTGTCGGTCTTATGGCAGAGGATTAGCACATCTTGCATGTAGGTGACGTGACTCATTTTAGGATTGGACTCAGGACACGAGTTCCTCTCTGGCTACCATTTCATGAGCAACTGACCAACCGAACAAGTCACGAAGCTTCGGCCTGCACATTTTTCAACTGCCTCATGCATGACGGGCATCGCGTGACCTCCTGATTCGTCTCATACCATGCGCGTGCCGTACCATTAAGGTACGGTTTCAGTGTGACCACGCGACTCTGATGTCCTTCGAGAATTTGCATAAAATTTCGTGCTTGAGAAACTCGCTCGACTTCAGAGAGCTCGATTTGAGCCACACGGAACTTCCACCACCGATATTGTCCACGAAGATGTTCGCCAGACGACACGTGTCAGAAAAGCCCGTACCTACCTTCGTGCTGACTTGCGCGCAAGCATTACTGCAAGCCCCGCAACCCATCACCCAAAGTTATTATCCACCATCTCAAGAACTGCTGCGCGAGTTCCGCAGACTGCCTGGATACACGAGTTCACTAGCACCCGACGAAATTCGAAAAGTCAAGCATGTGGCGCACGTCTGCCAATCTACCACTCTGCTTCAACCTCGCAGCAGCGGTTCAGTTGTGTCGTTTCTGCTACTACCAAAAAATGGGGCTCCAAAAGTTGGACCCCAATGCTTGTCGTCCACGCGAGGAAGAGCAGCCGAGAGAGATTCAGCAATGTCTGCCCAGGCAACGCTCGTTGTAATACGACCAGCTCGTCCCCCTCGAACCATTTCTGCCGACTGTCCAGTCTCCTTCTTCTCAATGGTGACAGTCTCGATTGCCCCATCCTTGACAATTCATGTGACCTAGCCGCTGCTCTACGTTTTCGGCTTCCATGGCAATCAGCACGTGAGCTCAAGAGGAGCAAACTAATAGGAGCGATCACGTGCGGTAGTGTCACTGACCACCGGACTTCGAAACATGCTCCACAGTGACTATCCGACAGTGACGAAGATGACAATAACGACAAGAATAACCGCGGTAATATTGACGATGGTGGTGTCAACAACAATCACAGCGGTGATATTCATGATGATAACAATAAAAATAATGATAATACCAACAGCGACAGCAACTATTTACGTTCAAACAACTTGTGGCTTTCTTGTTAGATCATTCTTGGAAGTTTCCTTAGTTGCGTCAAGCCTTGCTACTACGATGTTGCAAGCATAAGTGTCTCATGCCACCAATGATGCTGCCTCGCGCCCTTTTGTGAGAGTAGCTATTCTCGGATGCCAGCGTTTTCAGTGCTGCAAAAACTGCCGGGTTCGAGACGGTGCATCGAGATTACAGGAGACGGACTGCAAAGTTTGCAAAGTCAGTGCACCGTCTTCAGGCTTGTTGGCTGCACGAAGGTGGGGGCCGCTGCTGAGATGAAGAGCCGACTTTTTGTAAGGCCACCAACTTCAGCAAAAAACATGTTAGTGGAAGAATTTATTTCTGAATGGTCAGTGAGGATTACACCAAGATGCCACTGCATAAAGCACACATAATGCGCCGCAAGGCAAAACCAGACTCAGCCCCACAAAAAAAATTGTGTTTGTTCATACGGCGCCATTTCAGCGACTTTAGTGGAGTGCTATTTCCATACACGTGAAAATACTAATGAAATGTGCCGTTTGCCTACGTGATATTGCGATTTTCAAGAATTTTACGGATTTGTTCAAAGTGTCTTGTTGAACTAAATTTCGAATTCTGTTTATATTGAGCAGCCGGTTTTTCATAATTTAATGCATTCTTTTTTTTCTTTTTCAGACTCCTAGTCCCCCTACTCTGGATACTGTCATATTTGGTGTGCATCCGGTAGGTGTGTCATGCCAAAAAAAAGTATCAGATATTGAACGCAACACTAAATATTTACGTATATAACTAGTATGCATTGAAAGCTGGGCAGATGAAACCAGAAAAAAGGACATGTATATTAGCTGCACATGATATACTTTTATGAGGTAATTATGTACGCATGTCATGACAACACAGCGGGAAAATGGGGACTTAAAATGACATAATCTCCTCTCGAAGAAGATCTTCGTTCATAGACCTGTGCAATTTTGCATTTCCAAAATGCCACGCAAGGAACAGCAGTGGTCAATACGCGGCCATGATTGAACGAGATTTATTAAAGGTGCTGTTTGTGTCGACCGTTGCGTCATAAAGGAAGGACTGCCACATCGTTTCATACTCTCCTTCATCTTTAGCTTTGCTCCTAAACTACGTGCTTCCCTTTTTCCGACACGGCGTAGATTAGCATTGATGGGCGAGAGAATGAATAGAGATATCGACAAAGTAAGTATGTGGGGCCTAACATCCCCAAAAAATCAAATGATTATGAGAGACACTGTTGTGCAGGGCTTCGAAAATTTCGTCCTCCTGGGATCCTTTAACGTGCACCCTAGTCTGACCTCATGGGCCTACAGTATTTTCGCCTGCATTGAAAATTCAGCCGCCGCACCCGGCATTTGATTCTGTAACCTGAAAGTGAGAAATAAACAGAGAAGCAGGGGGAAGAAGTAACAGAAAAAAAGAGAAGGAGAAAAAGTGTTTAGGGGAAAACATCATCGCTTTATTGGAGCGAGCGTACTCACGATCCGAAGGTGATCGCTAAGATCTCGTGAGCCCAGACTTCCTAGAATTAAAAAGTGGGGCTTTGTGTACATCGCTTTATTGGAGCGAGCGTACTCACGATCCGAAGGTGATCGCTAAGATCTCGTGAGCCCAGACTTCCTAGAATTAAAAAGTGGGGCTTTGTGTACTTTAGAATGAAGTGGTGAGAAAGGTTAGTGAGGGTGCAGAGGGGAAAGATAAGAAAAGAAAGAGAAGGAAGGAAAGAGAAGGAAGAGAGGCAAGCGATTGAGAACGAAGACACAGGAAGAAAGAAAACGCAGAAAAGAAATGAAAACATCTAGAAAAAGAAAGTGTATGAGGACAGAAAACAGAAAAAGAAATAGAAAAAATACACAGAAGTATGCGAATACACGAGCAACACAGATCACGTATGGAAACTCAGATAACAAAATAGCAACAAGTGTGAAAAACAGAGGCGTGAGGTTAAAAGGCTAACTTACCCAGACCCAGCTAGGTGCCCACCACCTATTATGTGACACAGCCGCTAACTTATCTACGAATACAATGCATGCAACTAATGAAGCACGAAAAGATTCATGTGCTAAAGTAATGAACAAACGCAAATATAATGAAGAGAACTACAAACGAAGCGTATATAAGTCCAAGCAGCGCAAATTTTATGAACGACAAGGAAGGATGACGCTGCCTATACTATAGCTTAGGAGAGAAAATTCACCTCGCAGTGCAATGGTGAGGTCAAAACATTATAATGAAGAAGTGTCGTGCTGTTGACATTCAAATATAAAAGTGCCCTTTGTATTTCCTAATGCCGCTCCATATTTTTAATTACACAATAATGAGAAAAATTTTAGGGCTCGTTTCCTTTATATGACGCTGTCTTAATTGCATGCAAGAAATAAAGAAGCGAAATAAGATAAAACCTTAACGAAAACCAGCAGATAGTGAAGTAGGCAGTGTGCAGGTATTGCTAATTGTAGTTTTTAAACTAAAGGGCAGCGCCGTTCTGGCAGCCATATCGCAGTCTAGATAATTCCACTTACAGCGCAGCGTTACAGCCAAATGCCACCAACTAACTTTCTGAGAAATTGTAGTGCTTGTATTATTTAGGCCTGAACGGCGTAGTGTTCTCAAACATACAGCGTGCGAGTACATGCAACCTGCACGGAAATTGCGTCTCCGGCATGATATTGGTAACACTTTTTTACTGAAACTTTGTAATACTTCTAATAAAAGGGTATATACAATGGCGCTAACGTGTATGCTCTGATTTGAAATGTTAAATTGTCATTCCCTACTTTTTTCAGCCTGCACAACCATTAGGACCCTTTCCTGGTCCAAGTAGGGTACGTGTTTCATGCGCTCACTCTTTAAGTTCCTTTTTATCCCGTACGTTCCGCAATTTTTCATGAATGAAGCGAGAGCCAGGAGAACACCGTTCTTATAGTGTCGCAATCACATGAAATATGAAGTGGGCGTGAAACATGGCCGCAATGAGCCGCGATAAGTTGCTGCTAATATTCAGTTATTCGTTGGTACTCACTTTTCACACGCCCGCTTACGGGCATGCGACGTTGCTTATGGCGCATTGAATGTAATCGCCTGACTAAACATATGCCCGAATTAAGGGACAAGTTTACATTCTTGTAGTCCATTCTTGCGCCATGTATTTTTTATGAAAGCCTCCTTTGAGCCAGAGGTCCAAGAATGAGCGTGGCAAGTCATTTGCTTAAATTTTTACTAAGCACTCACTGACAATTAACAAGCGTCTCACAATGATTACATGGTATATATTCGACACCACACAAACCACAACGGTGCAAAGACAGAGCTCTATACAATATACGATTTCATTGATTGATATGTAGGGTTTAAGGTCTGAAAACCACCATATGATATGAGAGGTGCCATAGTTGAGGGTTCCGGAAATTTCGACCACCTTGGTTTCTTCAACGTGCACCGGATGGATGGATGAATATGGCTGCACCCTTTAGAACGGGCGGTGGCTAGCGCCACCAAGCCGTAATACTTAATGAACCAAAAACTAGATTTTTTTTCTTTAAAAAGTGAGTTTGAGGATTCGTATTTCGCAGTGAAGGGTTTCCTTTTCACTCGTGCCTTGACTTTAGCCACTAATCAGATAACCTCCTTCAAGTTAAGTCTACCCGCTTAAAGTCTATTTTTCCCTCCCGTTCCCTAAACCCCAGTTCTTTGAAAAACTCTGCGCCATCATCCTGAACTATAGGATGAAGCCCTTTACAGAACATTATCAAGTGTTCGGCAGTTTCTTCTTCCTCTCCACACACACTGCATACTGTGTCTATCCCTTCGTACTTGGCCAGATATGTCTTGGTTCTCAGTACTCCCGTCCTGGCCTCAAACAGTAAAGAACTACCCCGAGTATTGTCACAGATCCTTTCCTTGGCAATTTCCTGCCTAAAAGTTCGATAGATCTCTAGTGCGGACTTCCTAATCATGCCCATTCTCAACATGTCAGTCTCCGTTTCCTTCACTTTCTTCTTAACCGATAGTTCTTTTTTTCGTTTGGCCACCTGCTGTTTTCTAAGTATTTACCAGTCAATTTTCTGGTTCGCTTCCTCCATTTTGTATCGACATTCTTGTATAAGTAGCAGAAAACCTTCCTAGCCCAACGCTCCTCCCCCATTTCTCTCAACCGCTTTGTTGATTATTTTTCACGTTCTTGGCTGGGACAAGGAAACGAGAAAGAAGAAGAGCACGAGCGAGGGACGCGGGGACGCTCAAGTGACAGCAGAGCGCTTCCGAACGCAGTTAAATAAACAAGTTTTTTGCCTTATACCTTAAAGACGGAGTTGAGTCTGATCGCAGGGTCTGGAACGCCATCGTCTACACATTGGTGCCGAAGAACCGGGATTTAAAACCAGGACCCTACGGACGTCTACCAACCAGTCAACTGCAGCGGCATGGAGCGACTGAAGTCGAAGCGGACGGCGCGGCGAGCACAGAACACGAGGATTATAAACAAGGCAAGTGAGCTCCTCGCTAACGACTCTGCCTCCTATGACCAGCTCAACTCCATATATGAGAGGCTGAAGGCTAATAACGAAGCCCTTAAAAACCTTAACAACGAGATTGAGCCGCATATACCTGACGAGGAGTTCGAGGTCGAGTATAACGCTGTCTTACAATACGAGGACGTTGCCACGTGCATTCTCGCTGAGATTCTCAGCAAGAAAGATCGCATGCTAAGGACATCGACTGGAACTCAAGAAACAGTTGCCCAGACAGTCCTAGCCCCATCAGACGGAACTGGAGTTAAATTGCCTAAACTGACAATAGCACCTTTTTTCGGAGAACTATGCAAGTGGACCGAATTTCGGGAACAATTTTACCAAATTGTTCATAGTAACAATCGCATCACTGCCACAGAGAAGTTTCATTACCTGCGACTGTATCTTAAAGGAGACGCTACATCAGTAATTGCGGGCCTTCCGACGACAGAAAGTTGCTATAACGCCATCAAAATGCTACAGAAGCGATTTGGGGACAAGACGCGCCTGGAGCAAGAATATTTTGCCAAGCTACGGATGTTAAGCCCTGTCCGTTCATCGACTGACACCAAAGTGCTACGCAGCTTGTACGGCCAAGTTCTCGTGAATATCCGAGGCTTAGAGACTTTGGTGTGCACAAGTCGTCATTTTCGTCAATGCTCTGCGACATCCTACTGCGTGCTCTTCCACGGGATATAGTCGTGCAGTATCATCGATCATGTGCCGTCCAGTTGGCATATGACTCGAGAGCTGAAGCTACACCCGTGGGACTGGACCATGTGCTCCACTTCCTGTGTATCGAGCTGGAAAGCCTGGAGAAGAGTGATTTTAAAGATGCGAAAGGACGAGAACATGGAACACTCCCCGTGGCCAGTCAGTCGACGTACTGTAGGCGTGGGAAACCGACGTCATCTGTGCTTCACGGCAACTCGGTACGAGAAAAAAAGGACAACTGCGTATTCTGCTCGTCCAGCCATCACGGATCGGAAGCCTGCACAGCTGACTTGTCACTGACACAAAAGAAGGAACTGCTTTCCAACGACAAAAGGTGTTTCCGCTGCACCACCAAAGGCCATCGGGCACAGGACTGCAAAAAAAGGATTTCCTGCTCCAGATGCCAAGCTCGACACGCTACAAGCATGTGCGATCCCGATTGGTGTTCGCGAAAGTCAGACTATACTAACAAGATCTACGAAAAAACTACGACAGTCTGTGCATCACTTGGAAGAAGACCCGTCAAGGAAGACTCGACCACTTCCATTTTTCTTCAGACTTTCAGAGCATGGGCCATGAATGATGACACCTGCCGCTACATACGAGGTGTTTTCGATGGTGGCAGTAAGAGGACTTTCGTAACTGAAGATCTGTCCAAGCACCTCAAGCTGAAAAGCGTGGGAGCAACTAAAATAGCCTTCAATACTTTCGCAAATACATAGGACCAAGAAGCTAAGAGGCGTCGCATAGTAGAACTACGACTGCGAAGCCAGTTTTCCGACGCGGAAATAGTCTTAACTGCAATAGAGATCCCAAACATCTGCCAAGACATCGCAGAGACTGCAATGGACGTAGCCTTCGTTGCGTCTTTCAAGAAGCTGGAAAACGATGTTGCCGATGAGCTCCAACATCCATCTATCATAACTAAGAGTGGCATCAGCGTACTTATCTGGTCCGATCAGATGTGGAAAGTGTTGACCGGCGAAGTTTCACGGTGCGAAGGCAACGAATCATTGATCGCACTGAACTCCAAGCTTGGATGGACCTTCCAGGGAAGCACATCGCACTTGGTGTCCCACCCAACTACTTCACAAATGATGGTGTGCGTGCTAAAAGCCCAAGCTACCGATTCCGACGAGATATTGCGCTCCTTTTGGGAACTTGAAAACATAAGAATTACGGACGCGATAAACAAGCCACCTGAAATGAGCGACACCATGAGGCATTTTGAGCAAACGATCAGCTTTAAAAACGGAAGATACGAGGTGACCCTCCCTTGGAAGGATAATTTCGAGCTTGCAAGCAACAGGCAAGTAGCCGTTACTCGACTGGACAAGCTTGTCAACCGTCTCAACTCCAGAAAAGGACTGCTCGAAACGTATGACCGTACCATAAGGGAGTACTTGAGGGCAGGACACGCCGAAGTAGTCAGTGACGTACCTGCAGAGGTGACGAAATAATATTACATGCCGCACAAGGAAGTCATGCGTGAACAAGCACTGACGACGAAAATGAGAGTGGTGTTTGACGCTTCGTCACATGCCAAAGGATGCAAGTCCCTTAATGACTGCCTTCAAAAGGGTGACAACTTATACCAAGACCTCGTGCAAATTCTGCTACGCTTCAGAACGCACCCGGTGGCAGTTATCGCGGACATAGAAAAGGCATTCCTTCAAATTGCGATTCAGGAAGACGACAGAGACGCTTTCCGCTTTCTCTGGTTTGCAGAAGGAGATTTATCCAAGGGCAAACTGCAAGAGTGGAGGATGACACGAGTGCCTTTTGGAGCTACATGTAGCCATTTTTGCTCACAGCTACTATTCTCTACCACGTGAAAAGAGCACCGGCTGTCATGGCACAAACAGCGCAAACTCTTGCCGAGTCATTTTACGTGGAGGCCTTAGTCACTGGTGCCGACACAGAAGAGGAAGCCGCTAAACTATGCCGAGAAGCGCGCACAATAATGAAATCAGCCGGCATGACATTGCGAAAATGGACAACGAATTCAGCAAATTTGATGCGCATGCTTGAGAATCAAGTGGAATCTACTAGTGTTGAGATGGTCGTTCTTCACGAAACGTCGGTCAAGGTCCTGGGTTTGCTTTGGAATCCTGCAAAGGATGAATTCAACTTTTCGGTTGAAAATCTACTCTGGTTTTTGACAGCACAGACGGGTACAAAACGGTTTGTCTTGCAGTCAGCATCAAGAATATTTGACCCGTTGGGATTTGTAGGACCATATACTATTGCCATACGAATATTGTTTGAGAGACTGTGGATACGAGGAATTGGCTGGGATGAAGTCCTACCCAATTACCTGTAAAAAGAATGGAATGATTGGGTCATCCAGCTGCCGCAACTGCAAGACGTCGTCGTTCCTCGCTATCTGGGCGGCGGAGCAAGGAAGACCAATGTGCTTCAAGTACATGTTTTCTGCGATGCCAGTCCAGCGGCATGCGGAACAGCGATATACGTCCTATCAAGTCCTGAGGAGCCGATACTGTTGATTGCGAAGTCCCGTGTAGCACCCATTAAGGAGACAACGCTGCCGCGATTGGAGCTGCCGGCTGCCTTAATCGGCTCAAGAATGTTGGCATACGTGAAAAGGGCTTTGAGGAATGTTCAAGTTGACTACACGATGTGGACAGATTCCGCCATTGTGTTGTCATGGATAGCCCCGCCGCGGTGGTCTAGTGGCTAAGGTACTCGGCTGCTGACCCGCAGGTCGCGGGTTCGATTCCCGGCTGCGGCGGCTACATTTCCGATGGAGGCGGAATTGTTGTAGGCCCATGTACTCAGATTTGGGTGCACGTTAAAGAACCCCAGGTGGTCAAAATTTCCGGAGCCCTCCACTACGGCGTCTCTCATAATCAAATGGTGGTTTTGGGACGTTAAACCCCACAAATCAATCAATCATGTTGTCATAGATAAAAGGTGACGTCAGAAAGTGGAAACAGTTCATAGCCAACAGAGTCAATGAAATTAGGTGCACTACAGATCCATCAAAGTGGAGATACTGTCCTGGAACAGACAACCCGACGGACCTACTCACACGTGGCGCGACGCTTGAAAGACTGCTGTGCAGCTCAAAATGGTGGCACGGTCCCGAGTGGCTAACTAAACCGATGTCTGAATGGCCCCTACAGTTCTGTGAACTAGACATAGCGGAAGCCACCCAAGGTAAAGTTAAAACAGTCCACGTCGCACTAATGACACGCTTCTCAGTTCCGATAATTGATATTCAACGGTACAGCAGGCTTCAACAGCTACTCAGAGTCACTGCGTGGATTTTCAGATTTACTGACCGATGCAGAAAAAGAAGTAATCACACAGGACATCTCGTGGCAACAGAAATCCTGAACGCTGAACAGTATTGGATAAGATGTACACAAGAGCAAGGCTTTCTTGAAGAACTCACCACTTTGACCAACGGCCAACCAGTCGAGTCTACATCTCGAATCGCTGAACTACGCCCTTACATAGACAAAGACGGAATTCTTCGGGTTGGAGGCCGTTTATCCCTCATGCATTCCACACAAGATGTCAAGCACCCAATCAAAATGCCGTCAAGCCACCACTTTTCGACACTTTTTTAGACAGAGCCCATCTTCAAGTCTTACGTGGAGGAGTTAGAGATACATTTACACAGCTTCGGGAACGCTACTGTATTTGTCGAGCTCGCTCTTTGGTAAAAAGAGTGCTGCATAGCTGCAATATATGCAAGCGTTTCAGTGCAGGCCCAGGAACTGCTGAGACTGCTCCGTTAACAATTCATCGAGTGACACCAACGAACCCGTTCGAAGTTGTAGGAGTCGACTTCACGGGCCCTCTGTATGCACGCACGGAGAAAGGGGACACGAAGTGCTACGTTGCACTTTTTACGTGCGCCGTATCTAGAGCCGTGCATCTCGAGCTTGTCTCGGAAATGACATCCGAGGCTTTCCTGCTGTGCCTACGACGATTTGCAGCTCGGAGAGGATTACCTAGGGTGATCTATTCTGACAACGCACGAAGCTTTCACAAGACATCGGCAGACATAAAGCGGCTAAACCGAATGTTCTCTGAAGAGGACGTCGCTGGTCACCTCAGCACCAACGGCATTTCGTGGAAGTTTATAGCACCAAATGCTCCTTGGTGGGGTGGATGGTGGGAGCGCCTTGTACTATCAGTGAAGCTTCTGCTGCGAAAAATTATCGGCAAAGCTCGTCTGAATTACGAAGAACTATCGACAGTGCTGGCGTAGGTCGAAGCAGTCGTAAACTCTAGGCCTCTGACTTTCACCGAGACAGATGCAGGAGAACCTTGCACTTTGACGCCAGCCGAACTTCTCCTTGGACGAAGATTGACTTCCATACCGTATGTGACCGCTGACGAAGTCAACAGTGATTCCAAACGATCAGACGCCATACGCAGACACAACTACAGGAAGCTGCTGGTTGAAAGTTTTTGGAAGCGTTGGCAAAAAGAATACCTGTTGCGATTACGATCTGCACACTTTGCCGACACGAAATCAAATACAGCATTAAAGCAAGGGGACATCGTTCTCGTGCATGCGTACAACACTCCACGCCAGCTATGGAAGCTTGCAAGGGTCACGGAAGTGTACCGCAGTGCAGACGGTCTCATTCGTTCTTGCAAGATCAAGTTGCAAGGCGGTCACCTTGCGATCAGGCCGATACATAGACTGTACCCACTTGAACTATGTGTTTGACTTTGCGCGGCCAGGAATGTTGATTATTTTTCACGTTAAGGGCTGGGACAAGGAAACGAGAAAGAAGAAGAGTGCGAGCGAGGGACGCGGGGACGCTCAAGTGACAGCAGGGCGCTTCCGAACGCAGTTAAATAAACAAGTTTTTTGCCTTATACCTTAAAGACGGAGTTGAGTCTAATCGCAGTTTCTGGAACGCCATCGTCTACACAGCCTCTCAAATTTTATCTTCCTGCTAGCTTTCCTGCCCTAAAATGATGTCCATCCTATATCACCTTGTACTCCCTGATTTGGTGTATTCTCGTGAGCTCCTAGCCTACCTATTCCACGTTGCTTAATTTCTAATCTTGCTTGAACTTCTGATCTCATGCACAAGACCGCATTGCCGAACGTCAGCCCAGGAACCATGACACCTTTCCAGATTCCTCTCACAACATCATACCTATTGTAATTCCACAGTGCCCTATTTTTTAACACTGCTGCATTCCTGTTACCTTTAGTCGTCACGTATATTTCGTGTTCCCTCAGGTACTCGGTCCCATTGCTTATCCATACGCCCAGATATTTGTATTTATCTGCTATCTCTAGCGTGACCTCCTGTATTCTGAGCTCACTACCTTCGTTGTCATTAAAAATCGTGACTGCTGAATTTTCCTTACTGAATCTAAAATCTAACCCATCTCCCCCATTACCGCAGAAAGCCATCAATCTCTGCAAATCTTTCTTGTTGTTGGCCATTAGCACTATATCATCTGTGTACATTAATGCTGGTAGTGCCTGATCAATGAGTTTTCTTGTTTGACTAAAGAGAGGTTGAAGCCCAGTCCACTTCCTTCTAGTGTGGCCTCTAATCCTCGTAGGTACATCATGAATAATACAGGTGACAGGCGACACCCGTGCCTAAGCCCCCCTTTTACCTCTGCAGGCTTGGATACGTGTTTTCCCACTTTATAACTACCTTGTTACCTTTATAGATATCGTTTAAAAGATTAGTGACTACATGTTCCATGCCTAGTGTGTCCAGTATTTCTCAGAATTCCTCTTGAACCACGCTATCGTACGTTCTCTTGATATCCAAAAATGCTAGCCACAGGGGCCTGTGTTCCTTTTCTGCTATTTCGATGCACTCCGTCAGTGAGAAGAGATTGTCTTCTAACCTCCTGCGTTTCCGAAACCCATTCTGCAGTTCCCCCAGCACCCCCTCATCATCTATCTATGTCTGCAGTCTTTCCTTTATAATCTGCATCGCCAGCCTGTAGACCACTGATGTCACTGTTAAAAGACAGTAGTTGTTTATGTCAGCTTTGTCCTCCTTTCCTTTATAGATCATGCTTATCCTGCTAAGTTTCCATCCATCGGGAACTTCACCATCGATAACTATTTTGGTCACTGCCTCTCTAAAAGCCTGCTTAGACTTCGGACCTAATGTATTTATCAGCATAATTGGAATGCCATCTGGGCCTGTTGATGTACTACTAAGAACCCTTTTCTCAGCCCTTTCCCACTCTCGTTGTGAAAATGGAGCCATTGCGCCACTTGATTCATCCTTGTCTATTGTGTTGCATGAAGTACTTCTTTGCTGAAATTTTTCTGTAACACTTGTTCTTATATATTCATTAGCTTCGTCCCCTTCTAACCTAGCACCTTGGGCTGTAGTTATAAAACTCTGCTCTAGGCTCGTCTCATTTCTTAGGGAGTTTAGATGGTTCCAATATTTCGCAGCCGCCTTTCTATGTTTTTTATGTACTTCTGCCAGCCACTGAGCTCCCTTTCTTGTAATCTTTTCATTGATCAGAAGGAATGCATCCCTTCTACAGCTTATAAAGGTTTCCCATTTTCTTTCAACATCATCTGTCGGTTCACCCCGCTGCTTAGCATGTCTGTGTTCCCTATAGGCTTCCTGACGTTTTGCTATGGCTCTCTTAACTTCCTCATCCCGCCAACTTTTGGGTTTGTGTCTTCTTTTCCGGGGTGACTTGTCACGCGTCTTAGGAAGCTCTAGCTCAAAGAGTCTAATTAGATTCGTGTATGTCCACACTGTTTTATTATCCACCGTGATTACTTTCTCAATTTGTTTAGTGGGTATTTCAATTTGCCTTTCTGGACAAAAATGTTTATGTAGTTGCTCATCTTGTCTCCTTCCCACTTTCTGTGCTCTTCCAAAACTTAGCTTGATACGTTTGTGATCACTACCCAGACTTCTGGAGCCACCTTTATCTATGTGCATTCCCCTGAACTTATCATACATCCTAAGTAACATCAGTGCATAATCTATTGTCGACTGCAGCCTTCCTACCTCTCATGTTATTTGCCCTTCACACTTCTCGGTACTGTTGCAAATGATCAAATCAAGCTTTTCACACATATCTATGATGATTTTGCCTGTCGGGTAGATAGACCCATCTATATATTTCATGTGCGCATTCATGTCTCCTAGTATAATTATCTCGCACTCTCTTCCTAACTCCTGAATGTCCTTTGAGATACACTCTACCATTGCCTGGTTTTTCTCTCTGGCCTTTACTCCCGTCCACAAGTACACGAAACCAAGGAGTGTCATTTGACCTGCCACTTTCCCTTTTAGCCATAAATGTTCCGTGCACTCCTGCTTGACCCTTTGCCAGTTTGTACTTTTATGAATGAATGCCCCAACACCACCCCCCTTTCTGCTGCATTCTGTTCTATTAAAATATTCCTACGCGTAGTCCGCATTGTTCGGACGTTGTTCCATGTCCCTGAGATGTGTTTCTACAAAACCGTATACCATCGGCCTCTCTTCCCTTAGCTGTTCTTCTATCTTTTCTCACTTCAGCCTGTTTCTACTACCCTGCATGTTAATATACCCTATGTCTGAATTGGCTCGGCACTCGTGGCTACGTCTATTTATGCACCTGACTCTACCTATCTTAGATATTGGTGCCACTTTGGAATCATATCTGTCCATACCACCTGTCGAAGCGTCTCCCTGGTTGTTTTCCTCGTTAATAGCTATCCTGCATCCCGAAGGGCCCGCTTGCCTCCCAAAAAAGCTACTGCGCGTCCTGCAAGTCGCCAACCCACCTCAAGACATAGCCGCCCATCGAAGTGAATTCTGTCTCGTTGAAAACTACCCCACCTATGCACCTCTCTGTTTATTTCCACCATCTCAAAGCCTTTCTCTCGACTCATCCGCCATATCTCTTGGTTTGCGTTGACAACCGCTCTTTGCAGGTTGCTATCACGCACCGGTACCTCCGGTATCGTGCATATCACTACCTGTACCTTAGGAGAAGTGGCGCGCATGTCATCGACGCCTTTCGCCAGTGTGGTTGCTAGTCCTGCTGTATCGTCATTTAAAACATCGTTTAAACCGCCTGAAATGATCATGAGGTTTCGTCTATCAGCTGTAGTTTTGAGTTTTGCGCTCGCTTGCCTCATGACTGCTTCAAGCTTGCGTCCTGGGAACGCCCCTAATGCAACCCTCTTGTCACCTCTTACCCTCTCTTTGATGGCTTCTGTGCATTGATTTAAATTCGAGTCCCCGGCGATTATCACATGTTGTGACTTTTCAGCTGGAGCGTCCTGCACCTGGGGGCTACTTGCACCTCTGACGCCGACGGCTTTGTCCCCTCCCAGCCCCACCACTACCTCGCTGAAGCTGGGCCTTGCGACAATTGAACCGGCTGAACCCGTTTTTTCTAAACTTGCTTGCTCTTCCTTCTCCACCGCTCTGGTTGCCGGTTCCCTACTGTTCTCTCCGTAGGCCGCTTCTTTGTTCAGCTTCACTAGTGCTTCCTCGGCGGACTTCAGTCTTTCTCCCATTGAGCTCGTTTTTTCTTGCTCTGTCACCAACGCAGTCTCGAGCTCGGCGATTTTCATCAGCAGTCCACTCTGGGCAACCATCATCTTCTTCATTTTTTCCTCGACCTCACATGCCTACACTTCGCGTCGGCCTCTTGTTCATTCGCTTCTACGCTTGGGTCCACTTTCAAACCCACTCCCCATCCTGAACACTTTACAGTCTTTTTAACCATGTCTTTCTGACACCAATTGTTCCTATACTAAATAATTACTAAACTCGAGCCCTGCACTACAAAAAAAAAAGTCTAAGCTCTACTACAGAAATTCGCATCTTCAATGTACGCGCACCTTCCCAACGGGGTGGCAAAAGAAAAAAAACAACAACAAAGAATTCAAACACACACACCCGCCCTAACTAATAAATACCTGGTGACTGGCCCCCGAAAAAGCCGTACCTTAAAATGGGTGCTATGAAGATTTCAACCGCTGCCTTATAATTATAAACACAAGCTCAAAACATGCAAAAACACTTATCTGCACAGTCGATCCGGAGCACTCAAAAAACACGTCCATCCACCGTGACAGCCCGAACCGAACGTCCACACAGCGGAAATGCAGCTGCCGCACCGAATCTGAGCACACGCGCCTACAACATTTCTGCCTCCAGCGGAAATGCAGCCGCCGCAGCCGGGATTCGATCCCGTGAACTGCAGGTCAGCAGCCGAGTACCTTAGCCACTAGACCACCGTGGCGGCGCCATATACGATGTTATACTTGTAATAAATACGCCTACTGAATATCGTAAAACGGGAATAACGAAGCCAAAGACTTTTTAGCAGCAAAATATTGATTTGAAGCCCCGTAACACTCATTGAATCAAAATAATGCAGCGCATGAAGAACAACAGACTTAGATCCTACAAACAAGTGGTGTATTTTGTTTGTGCACGCATTCCTCGCATGAAAAAGAAGATACTGCCCCGAAATGCTTGCTGCCTGTTGTCACTGACCAGTTACAAGAGACAGTTGCTTAATGTCGCGAAAGAATTAGCAAAAGACTGTATCTTTCAGGACGCGTCGCACAGAAGCCTAACAGTATTCGTGCTCAGAGTAAATAGCGAGCGAGCCGTCTTTGTGCGAAATGCGAATGACTTTCCCGCATAATGCTGTTCTGTTTAACTGCAGACAGTTAATTGATTTGTGGGGTTTAACGTCCCATAACCACGCTATGATTATGAGAGACGCCGTAGTGGAGGGCTCCGGAAATTTCGATTACCTTTGGTTCTTTAACGTGCACCCAAACGGAGCACACGGGCCTACGACATTTCCGCCTCCATCGGAAATGCAGCCGCCACAGTCGGGATTTGAACCCGCGACCTGCGGGTCAGCAGCCGAGTACCTTAGCCACTAGACCACTGCGGCGGGGCTAACTGCAGACAGTTGTGAATGTTCCCGCGATACAAGAAACAAAAAAAAGATAAATTTCTTTTGCAAGAACTAAGTGTTATTGGCTCCACTGGACATAAAAATATTTAAAATATTTGCGTTTATACGTTCGTTCTCTTGAAAATAAGCTAGACGACCTTCAATTTTTCACCCATGCATTTTCTTCGATGTTTGACGTCATACTGCTTACTGAAACGTGGTGCAAAGATAAAGATGTGGCCCTCCCTTTCACCTCTTATCAGTATATTTGTTTAAACCACGCATTGCGTCGGGGGGGGGGGGGGGCAGTATTAGGTTACTGCTGTAGGAAAGCACGCAATGTGAATTGCTTCCTGAATTTTGTGTGGTGCGTGATGATTTCGAAGTGCGTACAGTTCGATTCGGTAAACATCATTTTTCTGTGTTTTATAGACCACCAGGCAAAAACCTTGATGTCTTCTTTTGTTTTTATGAGGTGGTTTTGCATTTTTCATTGGACAATGCATATTTTTTGGTATCGGGAGGAAACTTCTACATTGATATGGTCTGCAGCTTTATAGCACAACCATCTATGAATGCATTTATTGCATCGAACGGCTTTAAAAATGCTCTTAGTTCGCAGACCGGAATTGCAGAAAATAGTTGAACAAATGCAAACGATAATAACAACTTTGTAGGAGTTTTCTGTGTGGATATCAGTGATCCTCTTGCTATCATGTTCTTTATTAAAATAGCATCTTAGGAGAACGTAAGAAGCAGCTGGTAACCGTTAGAGATATCTATGAATTCAGCCTAAAAGCCTTTTGAACCGAATCGCTTGGTAGGAGCCTTACTGAGATCCTTTTGATGCAAAACGTAGAGCAAGCCTACGCTATATCCTTAGACAAAATCTTAGCTACTTATAAACGTCTCTTCCCCGAAAAACAAAATCGCTTGAACAAGAGAACCCGTAAGCTTTGAATGAACAAGGACTTGCTCAAAAAAATTGAACTTAAAAATAAACTTCATCACAAGTTTTGGTAAAGAGAAAATCAGAAATTTAAAAGAATTTGAGGTATATAGAAGTCGAATAAATGAGAAAATTAGCTCGCGCAGATCACACTACTTGCATACCGAAATTAAAACCAGCACAGATAAAACTCGCGCTTTATGGACGAAGCGGAACTTTATTTTGAACCGTGGTAGAACACGGACAATTGTGGGTAATCTGAGTATAAAAGGGTGCGACTGAATTTTTACCTTACCTGAATTTATCCTCTATAATGTTTGAGCTGGTAGGGGATGAAGATGTTAATTCAGTTTTTTTGCAATCTAGAATCACTTCAACTCGGGATGTTGATGTACGCAAATTGGACCCCCCAAATATGCACTAGATATTCTTGTCCCTCATATCACTCACCTATTGTATTTCTGTATTTGAAGTGCAATGTTTCCTGAAAGAATGTAGACAGCAAAAGTCAATGTTTTGTTTGAAGAAAGGTGAAAAAAATGATGTTCAAAACAACATACCCATACCTGTTAGACGGTGTTTTCGAAAAGGTTGGCAAAGCTTATGGTTTGTCAACTGTACAAATTTGTAAAAAAATACAACGTGAGTTTTTCAAATCAGCTTGGCTTCAGGAAGCATCGGTGTGCGGAAATGGCATTATTAGAATAAATCGAGTTCATAATCTCTAAATTTAAATACACAACATGCCGTTCTCGGTTTGTTTGTTGATTTCAGTAAGCAATTGATAACATTCAGCGTTTCACATTGTTTGCAACGTCACAATGCTATGGAATTTCTGGTGATGCAGTGGACGTGGTGAAAAGTTACCTTAAATATAGCACACGTGGTTGAAATTGATAGAAAGTTCTCAGCGATGAATAATAATAGTTCCGGCGTATCTTTGGGAAGCATGCTTGAACCCCTTCTTTTTATAGCCTACATAAATGATTTAATTTGTATTTATCCAGATGCTAAAATGGCTTTTATATCGATGATGTCAGCAGTATGTTTCAACGGAAGATAGTATAGCGCTTGAGCAAAACATAAACTAGTATCTCACGAAACAAAAACTCTGGTCACGCCATGATTATTTGAAAACAATAGTAAAACGAAGGCGGTACTATTCGGACCTTAAAATAAGCCTGTTAATAAACACCTGCAGCATAAGTATGGTGATACTCGAATTAAGCTAGTAAACCGTATCAAAATTCTTGGAAATAATATTTCCAGCAACATGCTTTGGAACCAATACATTGACACCGTGATGGGTCAGTTATCTCGTGCAGTAGGTATGGTGTTCAGTGGCAAAACTGTTCTACCATACAAGGTAAAACTCTTAATTTATAAATCTCTTTTCTATTCACATCTTTCCTATGGCTTATGGGTGACTACAACTAACAAATACGTAGCGATGTTGGGTAGTGGTGGGAACTTGGGTAGCGGTGTGATCTTGGGTAGCGGTGACTTGGGTAGCTGTGTTGTACGCGTAGGTCACAAACGGAAGAGCCAGGTTTCAGTTCGTTTGGTTAGATGCCACATGCCTGGCGAGCATATCATCCAAGGTCCGATTAAACCACTCAATCAGGCCATTCGTCTGAGAGTGGTAAGCAGAACTCATTGGGTGCATCCGGTGTACAATACGGCACTGGCGGATAAGTGCTTGAATTACATCGGATAGCAATACACGGTCCCGGTCACTGAGGAGCTCGCGAGGAGGGCCATGACGTGACACTAAACGATGGAGAATGGAAGCTGCGATGTACTGAGTGGTCGCCGTAGGATGAGCAGTGGTATCGGCGTACCAAGAAGGGGGATCTACAGCAACGATACCCTACCGGTTACTTGCTGTGGTCAATGGCAGTGGTCCATGAAGGTCAATTCTGCCATGATCGAATTGGCAGTCGGGGCACGCAAGCAGCTGTAGTGGAGCTGCTCCTGGATTCGGTGGCTGTTTCCGTCGCTGACACTCGCGGCATCCGTGAATAAACTGTCGAACAAAAGTAAATATCCCTCGCCAGTAGTACCGCGCCTTAAACGTTCGCAGGTCTTAAAGACGCCGGCGTGAGTGCATTGCGGGCCGAAGTGAAATGATGCACATATTGTAAACCGCAGCTTTCGGGGAATAGCGAGCAGCCACTTCCTACCCATCTGGTGCTAATTGCGCCGGTACAAGATGCGACCTCGAATGGTGAAGTGCGAAGCCTGGCGTCACATTGCTCGAGTGTTTGAAAGTGTCGGTACTTCAGATAAAAGGTCCAGAAGCGAAGTTATACATGGTTCATCGCGCTGTGCAGAGCACATTATATCGATGTCAAGAGCTGATAGCGCGTGCTCGATAGAGGATATAGAGACAGCCTCAGTGGACAGTGTTGATCGCGAGAGCGCATTACCATCGGCATGTTGGCGGCCGGAACGGTACACGGCGCAGTTTTCATACTCTTGAAGTCGCAGAACCCAACGAGCAAGGCGACCTGCTGGATCCTTCAGTGACGACAACCAACATAAGGCACGAATGTCTGTAACTACAGCAAACGTGCGGCCATATAAGTATGGGTAAAACTAGACAAGCGCCTAAAGTTTGGCTAAGCACTCTTTTTCGGTAACACAGTAGTCTACCTAAGCCTTGTAGAGTGTTCTGCTGGCGTAGGTGGGGACATACTAAATGCATTCATGCTTTCGCTGAGCGAAAAATGCACCGAGACCGACGCCATTGCTGTCTGTATGGATTTCAGTAGCAGTCGTGAGAACATAGTGGCGCAATATAGGCGGTGATTTCAAGAAACGGTGAAGAGTGGGAAATGCGTGATCACACTCGGAAGACCATGACCACACGTCGTTGGCTCTGCTTAAAAGTTTGGACAAAGGGGCAATTATGGAGACAAAGTTATGCACAAACTCAAGAAAGTAAGGCATAATCCTACACAACAGCGTAACGGTTTTTACAGTCGTCGGTTTGGGAAATTCAGCGACAGCGTGTAGTTTAGCGGGGTCGTAAAGAACGCGATCTCTTGATTCGACGTGACCAGGAGTAGTGAGCCTCCGATCAGCGAAATGTCATTTTTTGAGTTTTAGTTGAAGCTGCGCATTCTTCAGACACGTGAGGACATATTTCAAGCTTACAAGAAGTGTTGCAAAATTGAGTGCAAAGATGACGATGTCGTCGAGGTAGCAGAGGCATATGTTCCATTTCAAACCCCGCAGAACCAAGTACATCATGTTCTCGAATGTGGCCGGCACGTTGCAGAGGCTTAAGCGGATGACATTAAACTCATTTAGCCCGTCCGGTGTCACGAAGGCTGTTTTTGGACGATCGGCATTTGCTAAGGGCACCTGCCGAATACACCGAACGCAAGTCTAACGACGAAAGGAAAAAAAAAACTCGGCACCTTGTAAGCAATCAAGGGCATCATCACTCCTGGGCAAAGGGTATACGTCTTTGCGAGTGATCTTAATTAGGCGCCTCTAATCCACGCAGAAGCGAATTGAACCATCCTTGTTCTTAACAAGAACGACAGGTGATGCCCATGGACTTTGGGAAGGTTAGATAACGTGGCGCTTGAGGATATCGTCCACCTGTTCGGAGATAACCTGATGTTCCACGGCGGAAACATGGTATGGTCACCCTCGTACTGGTGCGTTGGAATCTGTGCCGATCCAGTGAAAGAAATAGGAGTTCAGCCAAGCGTAGGTTGGGCAACGTCAAAAAATTCACGGAACTGGTCGTGCAGCTAGAGAAGCTCCAAGCGTTTAGACGAAGATAGTACGACGGCAATCGATGAATTGAAAAGCTCGGAAGGTGGTACACTTGAAGGGTTGAAGGCATTGATGGCATCGCAGTCACCGGAACAATATGGTGCCATAGTAAAAATTTGTTCTTTATCAAGGCAGGCACGTGTCCAAGAAATTCACCTTGAAACGGTTTGACGGTATACGGAAGGAGATTGATGAGGCAGAGAACACTGTTTTCTTCAGAAATGGAGACGGTTGAATACGGCAGAAGAGGTGATCTTCGACTAAGGAAAAGGCTTGATGGCTCAAAGAATGCAGCTTTGTCCCTAATGCCGTCACAGAACACGGGGAGCGACATAGCTGGTCTCGGAGGAATTTCAGTGCATTTTTTGGCGATGAGTTTGTGTACGGCGGGCTAAATGCGGTCGGTCGGTTGGCCGTAAAACAGGAGGAGTTCAAGTTCGGATCTTGCACAATCAATAGCGGTGTAGTTACGCGTTAAGAAATAGCATCCAAGTATGATGTCGTGTGAGCATGACGAACGGACAATAAACTCAATAGTGTAACGGTCCTTCGCGATGATCAGTCGGACAGTAGAGGCGGCGACAATCTGAAAAGGCTCCCCATTCGCTGTTTGCAAGGACATCATATCAAGAGGCGTAGTCACTTTTCGGAGCTTACGGCAAAGTTTAGTGTCTATCACGCAAACGACAGCACCAGTATCAACTATAGCATATGCACGAGTACCTTCCACAAAAACTTCGACAATATTGGACGGCAATGTCCTAGGACTTGAGCGTTTCAGCAGCGCAGTTCTTGCCTCCTGAACTGCGGCGATTAGTTTCCCTCGTTTTCAGGAGCTGGCCGACGACTCTTGGGTGACAAGAAGCAACGATGGGGAGAAGGTGAGTGACCAGACGCAGTACGCGAATATTCCCGTGAAGACGAGCCTAACTGGGGATCCCAATTTTCCAGACGACATGGAGGAAGGTCCAGGAAGCAGTTCTGTGTCCGCGCGTCTGTGTATCCCGGCCCACGACGGCGGTAGTATCAGGCTATGTGGCCCGTACCGCCGCACGCAAAACAGATGAGCCGGTTATCGCGCGTTCTCAAAATATTGGCGACGAGGGGAGCAGCCCATGCGGCGGACGGGTGAGTCGGGGCTGAGGTATGCGGCAGTCCCTGGAACGGTGGGGGCTGGTGTAGCTGCTGCCGCTTTAGTGCCTCAGCGTAAGTGAGACGCGCGGTGACGGGGGGCTGCCGCAAACGCACTGGCATAGCCTCAGAAATCTGCTCCTGGTTCACATATCACAGCATGGGAGCCAATGGTGGTGGGTGTCGCAGTGGCTGTTGCTGCGAGAGCTCCTGGCGTTGAGCAAAAAGCCGTAGAGAAAGCTGACAAGCCACTTTCTTTCACACGAAGTCTTTCGTTTGTGCAAGAAGGTTTGTCTGATCAGTCATGACGTCCAGTGCGGTCACTGGTTAGATTGTCTGGAATGAGCGCCACGTTTGAGCTTGTTGCCTCTGCAATTCTTCATAGCCCCGACACCAAGTCCCCACTACCGCCACAGTGCTAGGAGACTTCGCGAGAAGCATCTGGAAAACGTCATTGTCGACGTCCTTCATAATGTGCTGTATCTTTGCACTCTCGCTCATGGAAGCATCGACGCGACGGCAGAGATCGATTGAAATTTCTATATATGAGGTGAACGTTTCACCTGGCTCCTGTGCCCTTGTGCGCAGACGATGTTCGGCAAGTAGCTTCCGTAAGGCAGGGGTACCAAAAACGGCGCCTATTGCCTTTTTGACGGCGAAACAGTTCGCGAACTAGGTTTTGTGGTTCATATACCACAGCTTGGCCACGTTGGTGAGATAAAAGTTGACAGTACTGAACTTAGTATCATCATCCCACTCGTTGGGTTCACTGACTTTTTCGTATGACGACAGTAAATCCTCGACATCCTGGTCTTCTGTGCCCGCAAAGATCGGCGTGTCTCGCTGGAGAACCGGACCAGGGAAAGTAGCGCCCGCGAGAGGTACTGCATGTTGGGCAGCGTCAACCTGCCTAGTCAACAGCAGGGTGCGGGTTCGGAGTTCCAGGTCGTGGACGATGTGTTTACCCAGCACGATCCATCAAATGTAGAGGTTAATTGAGCAAACCTAATGGGTAGGCGGAAGATTCGAGATAGCCACAGGACGAGGAAGATGGTGGGGCTTGAGTGCCGATCACATGGTGCCTTTCTCTGCGATGATGCTCCCTGGTGATGTCGTCATTCCTTCAAAATATAATATTATAATTATTAATAATATTGTTAATAATAAATAGCAATCCTATGGTGAAAACCATTCGACAGCTTAAGAAAGACGCCTATGAAGGACAAAGTTAAACAAGATGACGCTGCCAAACAATAAATAATGCGATAATATTAAAATGCATGGTTGCAAATCGTAAGGTTAGCAGCCAGCTCTTTAAGATCTGATATGCTCGCAGGTTTCGGCGAACAATTCTTTTGATGGTTCAATTTGCATGTAGACTTGGTGGCGCACGACCGTCGCACAAAGAGGTCGCAGTGGTGGTCAGAATTGGCTGACGCACCGATTTATCCTCCTGTTTTGTCTTGCTCAAACCGCCGTTATTTCATGCTGATGTGGTCAATAATGCTTCAGTTTTTACACACAATATGATGTTGAAGCCATCGTCAGTTATACTATTGAACACATTGCTGACATTGTCTGCCACTGGAATGTCTTTGTCTCACATGTGGCAGAGGATTAGCACATCTTGCATGTAGGTGACATAAGGCTCATTTTAGGATTGAATTCAGGACACGAGTTCCTCCTTGGTACCATCTTGAGAGCAACTGACCGACTGAACAAATCACGAAGCATCTGTTTGCACATTTTTAAACTTCCTCAAGCGTGTCGGGGATCATGTGACTTCCTCATGCGTCATATCACGCGCATGCCGTACCACTAAGGTACCGCTTCAGTGTGACCACGCGATACTGATGCCCTTCAAGAATTTGCACGAAAGGTCATGCGTAAGAAACTCGCTCGACTTTACGGAGCACAATTTTAGCCACACGGAACTTCCACTACCGATATTGTCCACGAAGATGTTCGCCAGACGTCACGTGTCAGAAAAGCGCTTACCCGCCTTCGTGCTGACTTACGCGCAAGCATTGCTGTAAGCCCCGCAACACATTACCAAAACTTACTATCCACCTTCACAAGAGCCACTGCGCCAGTTCCATAGACCGCCTGGATACAGCTGTGCGCACGAATTCGCGAGCACTCGATGAATTTTGGAAAGTCAAGCGTGTGGCGCACGTATGCCAAGCTACCGCTCTGCTTCAACCTTGCAGCAGTGGTTCACTTGTATCGTCCTGCGATTACCGGAAAATGTGGCTCCAAAAGTACAGCGCAACGCTTGTCGTCCACGCGAGAGAAGGCAGCCGAGAGAGATTCAGCAATGCCTCCCCAGGCAGCACGTTTTCGGCTTCCGTGAGCAATCGGCACGGGAGCCCAAGAGGGGGAAGCTAATACCAGCGAACTCGTACGGTAGTGCCACTGACCATCGTTCTTCGAAACATCCTCCATAGCGACAATCTCACATCCACGACGATGACGATACCGACAAGAACAACCGCGGCAATATTGACGATGATGGTGGTAGCAACAGCAATCTTGACGGCGATGTATACGACGATAACAATGACAATTAGGATGATACCAACTACGACAGTGATTCTTTATCCTCAAAAAACTCGTCGTTCTCTTTTTCGACTATTCTCCGATGTGTCCTTAGTTGAGTAGGTTCCATGGTACTAATGTTTGCGAGCACCAGTGGTGGTTCCTCGCGCTCTCATAACAGAAGAGCCTTTCTTCGACGGCAATTTTTTTAGTGTCCCAAAAAGTGCCGGGCTTCAGACTATAGAAAATTATTGCAGGGCGTCTTGACTGCCAGAAGGTGGTAGCGGCTGCTAAGATTCGAGTTTCTGTAAGAGCGGCAACTTCAACGAAGTTGATGTTACGGTGAAAACTTATTTAGGATTCGTCAGTGCGGATCAGAGGGAGATAACACTGCAAAGAGCCCACTGAATACGTCAACTGGGCAAAGCAGACTCAGTTCCACAAGAATAACTTGTTTTTGTTAAATCCGCGCCATTTCAGCGCGGCTCTTGCCGACTGGTATTTACATACACGTGTGAATATGATGACCTGTGGGAGTTGCATAAGTAATATTGCCATTTGCACAAATTCTACGGCTTTGTTGAAAGTGTCTCGTTTACTCTGTTTACCGTGAGCACTCGTTTGTTAATTTGATGCGTTCCTTGTCTTTTTTTTTTAGCTTTCTAGTCCCCCTAGGCTGGACAGTGTCATTCTCGGTGGACATCCGGTAGGTGAATTATACTAACAAGAATTTTGATATCTTTGATGTAAACTATAAATATACGTAAATAACGTGTGTGCATCGAAGGTTGGGCAGACGACACAAGAAAAAAGGACATTTATATTACCTGCGCGTGGTATAATTTCTTGAAATAACTATATGCGCATGCTATGATCCTACAGGGTGAAGACGGGACTTCAATGACACAACCTTCACTCAAAGAAGATCTTTGATCAAAAACCTCAACGATTTTGCATTCCCAAAACTCCACGCGAGAAAAAGCAGAGGTCGATGCCCGGCAATGATTGCACGAGCTTTATTAGAAGAGGCGTTTATGTCGACCGTTGGGTCATAAAGAAAGTACTGGCGCAAGCTTTCATAGTTTCCTTCATCTGTAGCTTTGCTCCTAAAGTACGTGCGCCACTTTTTTCGACATGGCGAGAGAAAGAACCGAGATATCGACCATGTATGTATGTGGGGCTCAACGTCCCAAAAGCACCATATTCTTTTGAAAGAGGCCGTATGGGAGGGCTTAGAAAATTTTGTTCAACTGGGGCTCTTTAACGCGCACCCAAACGTGAGCCAAGGAGCCTACAGCATTTTTGCTGCATCGCAAATGCTGCCGCCGCAGCCAGGATTGATCTCATGATATGAGAGCAAAAATAAACAGAGATTCAGAGGGAGAAAGTAACAGAAAAAAAAGAAATAACAAGAGAGAAAGAAAAAAAATTTTTAGGGGAAAACATTCTGTCTTCCAGGCTTCCTAGCGTCGAAAAGCGTGGCCTTGTGTAGTTTAGAAAGAAGGGGCTGGAAAAGGTTAGTAGCATCGAAAAGCGTGGCTTTGGGTGGTTTAGAATGAAGGAGATGGGAAAGATTAGTGAAGGTGCAGAGGGGAAAACTAAAAAAAAAAGAGCCAGTACACAGAGGGAGAAAAAAATAAATGAAAGCAAAGGAGGAAGGAAAAGTAGGAAGAAGAGGCGAGCGAATGGTTACGAAGGAACTGCGAGAAGACAAATGCAGAAAGGAAAACAAAACATCTAAAAAACATCTAGAAAAAGAAAGGGTATCAGGACAGAAAACAGAGAAACACAGAGGCAAAATGCACAGAGATACGCAAAAGCAGGAACAACGCAGATAACGTATAGGAACGTATATAACAGAATACCAACAAGTGTGAAAAAGAGAGGCTTGAGGGTAAAAAGCTAAGTTAGCGAAAACCAGCTAGGTGCCCACCATGCACCTGTGCTGTGACACAGCCGCTAACTTATCTAGGAATACAAAGCATGCAACTAACGAAGCACCAGAAGATTAGTGGGCTAAAGCGATTCACAAACACAAATATAAGGAATAAAATAAAGAACGAGGCTAAATAAATCGATGCAGCGCAAATTTCATAAATGACAAGCAAGGACAACGCGGCTGACATTATAGGCTCATGATATAAATTCACCCCGCAGTACAACGATATGGTCTAAAGCATATTATGAAGATATGCCTTGAAGTTTTTATCAAATGATTGAGCCGTTGACATTCAAATTTAAAAGGCGCCCTCGGTATTTCCTAATGCTGCTTCGTATATGTTAATTACAAATTAACAAGTAAAAATTGCAGGGCTTGTTTCTTGTATGATTCAACCTTCATGACATCTGAGAAATAAAGAAGCCAAATAAAATATGGGGCTTGTTGGCTTGTCTGGTAAAAACCTAATAAAAACCAGCAGATAATGAAGTAGGAAATGTATAGAAAATGTTAATTGTAGTTTTTAAAGTATGTTTTTGGAATTTCAATATAAGTGTGGTAGTAAAGTGAGCGGAAGAACAACTTTTGCCGGCTAGGACTAAACTTGCTACTTTTCAATTACGCGGCCGATGCTCTACAAAGTGAGCTATGGAGGCGGCCATTCCCCGTTGTATAGAAATTCGTTTAGAATTCCCATCCTGACCACGGCAGTCTTGATACATTTAGGTGGTAATCGAGAGTTGAGTAGCTGTCCGCTTCACAAATGATTACGTAATTCTCACAGTTGTATAAGTGCTCGGCAGTTGCTGTCGTGGTGCTGACTAACACTCCAAGGTTTACAAGTACATAAATACCTGAGAACGTAGAGAAGGGACTGAGCGGCAGCGTAGCTGAATTGTTAGAGCATCAGATGCAGCAAGAGGGTCTTTTTGTCGATGGTACTTTTGAGGTCATACAAGAGATCTAGTACAATATGTTCAAAGGATCGACATTTCTTCTTTGGTTGCATATGCTGCTGGTTTTCTTAAACGTTTCCTCCCGCAAAGAAATGAGCTCTCGAACTTTCCTTTGTCGATCACTCATAAACAGTGTTTCAATTGGACAGAATCGATGACTTTGGGTAGGACGGGACCGTATACTGGGCGACGGCCTTGTCAGTAAAGAATCACGTGTTACGTGACGTAAGCTCGCAAAAGAAAGTGTTGCACACTCTCTGGCGTCGCCATCAGTGGCCCTGACTAGAACTACAAGGTTTGCATGCATATAAAACACTACAAGGTTTGCATGCATATAAAACCACACATGACATGGACGAAGGTACGGTTGGCACCATAGCTCAACCGGTACATGATTGATTGATTTGTGGGGTTTAACGTCTCAAAACCATCATATGCTTATGAGAGACGCCGTAGTAGAGGGCTCGGGAAATTTCGACCACCTGGGGTTCTTTAACGTGCACCGAAATCTGAGCACACGGGCCTACGACATTTCCGCCTCCATAGGAAATGCAGCCGCCGCAGCCGGGATTTGAACCCGCGACCTGCGGGTCAGCAGCCGAGTACCTTAGCCACTATACCACCGCGGCGGGGCAGCTCAACCGGTACAGCATCGGGTGTATAATGTGAAGGCTGAAGGTTCGCTTCCTGCCAGGGGTATGTTCTTTTTTGTCGGCTTTACAATATTCACATCAATTTTAGTTGCTACAAGACAGCTACATCGCTAGTATTACCATTCCTTCAACTCTTCTTGGCTTCGCTATGTGTTGAGTTTGATTGAGGTTGGGTCATACTTGGAAACTGTGCCTTTGATATGCAAAATATTGTGACTCACACAAAATATACAGATTTGTTTCTATTTGTCTGGTTTACTCCAACACCAAGTTCGGATTATTTGCATGCGTTTATCCGTTTTCCTGTGCATTCTTCATCCAGATTCCCGGTCCTCTTACTCTGGGCAGCGTCACCTTAGGCAAACATCCGGTATTTTATCCTAATATAAAATAGGTGATCGTTGATGAAAAATGAAACTTTTGCGTATCTACCTAGTATGCATCAAAAGTTGGGGACATGACACAAGAAAACAAAACACCACATTACATGCGCATCTTCTATTTTATTCAAGTAATTACGTGCAGGACGTGGTCACACTTGAAGAAGACGGTGTCATAAAAAATGCCAGACATGCGGGTTATGCACAGCACAGCCAAGCTAAAGCTGGAAGAGCGGCTTTTCAGAGCCTTTTCAAAACACTCATTGTGTAACTACAGCAAGCACACTTGCTCGATACCCACTAGGGCATTATAATAAACTTTTATGTAGTGGGCTGGCATTGGCTACGCTATTTTTTTTATTCTTCTTAGAAGCGTGGTGTCTGTTGAACACTTGCAAAAAATTTCGTGCCAATTGTTTATGCAGTGGCTGACGTCGATCAGAAATTACGGCTGAAGTGGGTATACGCCACAGTTATCAGGGGAACAAGGACGAGCGTTTGTAACGGGTTGGGGCATTGAACGGTTCCTCGTTACACTAATTGCCTTGTGCGACGACTGGTTCTTCTTTCGCTGCTTTGAAACGCTTTATAAGTCGTAATAACGCGATTGATTTCCCGACATCAACCCGCGTAAGGGAAGTTTGCAACGAGTCACAAGCACCAGCGTAGCTCAGTGGTAGAATACTGGGCTGGCACCTAGCAGACCCGAGTTTCGAGCCCGACTGGATCTGTCGCACTAGGTTTTTTTTTCTAATGTCGCGCGATATGGTTACGGCCATCGGCGGCGGTGGAGGCGGACAACTGCGCGTTGCCCGAGTTGTGATCTCATAAAAGTTTCGCTGTAAAATGACACAGTGAACATATTAGCAAACGTTCGTTCAGTAACCTTCACAGCTTCTATTGCCCAAAATGCGTTACAAGAAAGAGCGGAGGCGTATACTCGGCTCTCAATTCGCGAGCTTTAATAGATGAGCTGCTTAGGCCGAACTTTGGCTGAAAAATCATAAAAATGAACATTATAGAACGAATCCAATAGAAATGAACAATCATAGAACGAATAAACAACCATAGAAAAAGTGAGAAAAAAAGAAAGAAACAGTATAGTTATGATGAAGAAACAGAGAAACTTTTGTTAAAGTACTCTGTCGATATTAGAAGCAGCGTAACTAGGCATGCTAACATAAAACAGAGAAGCCTTGTGTTATACAGAATGAAAGTGTTTCTAAAGGATAGCGAAGGTGTCAAGGAGGAAAAAAATCACAGCATATCCCCGGAGTGAATGATCATTGGTGGGGCGAAGCGTTCGTCAGTCCGTCCATGCTTTCGGCCGCCCATTAGTTTTTGCTTCCATCCGTCCTTGCGTCTATCCATGCGTCCTTCCATACGTCCGTCCGTGCGTCCGTTCATCCGTGTGACCATTGATGCAGCCGTCCGTCCATGCGTCCCTCCATCCGTCCGTCTGTGCGTCTGTTCGTGCAGCATCCTTCTGCCTGTCTGTCCATCCATCCGTCCGTGCATTTATCAGTCCGTCCGTCTTTTTGTATGTCCATTAGTTCATCCGTCTATCTAGTGAACACTCCTAGTAGAGCCATCTCACACCTTTTCATCACGTATTCCTCGTATACAAGTGCTGCCATTCGGCGGACGTTCTAAGAACCGCTCTTTCGGGTATGTGCAACCGGTGGCCAAATACACCATCAAAGAATGGGCAGACCCACACCCTATGAAGCTTTGCCCCTGAAAGCAGAACAAAGAGATGGTGGGAGAAAATATATAAGGAAGCGTAGAAAAATAAAAGGCCAGATATTGGGTATGCAAAAGAGTAAGAAAGCGAAAAAGACAGGGAGCAATATTAACAAAAAAATGGTATAAAGAAAGAATCAAAGAGACAAATAAAACGCCATGCCAGTGAACAACGTACAGCAAAGTTGTAGCGATTTCTGGAAGAGTGGTCCTTCTACAGCTTGATTTAGTTCGAGTAACTCATACTAGCGGACTTGCAGGTACCAACTGCGCAATAATTCATCATACTTTTAGTGTTGTAGGTACGCATTTACTATGCCTTTCTTCGTCATTCTTCGGAGAGGCGTGGTACCTGCTATGCACTTGCAAAGAATTTTGAGCAATATTTTTATGGTGAGGCTGTTTTTATGGTAGGCTTTTGTAATAAGTTGGTGCGTCTCATGGCGCACTCGTTAGACCCTTCGCAATGTGTGACGCCTGGTTGTTCTTTTGTTGTTCTAGTACGTTTTATTACTCGTATTAACGTGACTCCTCTTCCGACATGAAGCCTGCAAGGTCACTTTCCAACGGAGTGGCAAGCACCGGCCTGCCCCTGTCTTCTTGCGTCCGCTGTTGCAAAGACTACGTTTTTTTTTACAGTTGGATAAAAATAAAACCGCAGGATATTCACGGAGTTAGTATAGATGAATGGGCGAAGTTCCGGAGGTAAATTGAGTAACCGGCAATTTCATTCAAAGCCATTCCAGCGTTTTGAGGAGCCTGTGCCTGTGTACATTTGTGGCCGATAGCATGAGGAACACGAGCGGTTCGCCCAGCTCGTGAATCATGGCAGAGATTTTCTTGCGGCGTTCTTGCCACTATTGCACCGTGTTAGCTACGCACCGCATGAAGTCCAGGTCTCGGTTGAGTGCTTCGTGCATGAACTCACGCCCGCTGCACTTCAGTTGCTCCCACTCGAACGAGCTAATGGTAGATAGATGGATGCGTGCTTGAGCCTCTTTTTTATAACGGGGCTGTGACATGTGTGCCACAAGGCTAGCAAGAAAAAAAAATGAAAAGAAATATGTCTTTTTATGTTGGCCTAGTGCCTTATCTACTTGAAGAAATTGATCGTACTCTAACAGAAAAAAATTAAATTTTGTGTTTCATCTCTCTGCATCTTCAAGGAGACAGACCTAATTTTTTCACAATTTCTGTCCTTTATCTCTACTTCTATGCCACCAATACTCTAACCGCCTCTCACTTGAACCTATCGTGGAGGTCATCTACTTCACATATTAGTCCCTGAAACTCAAAATCTTATGTAAGATTTACCCACACGTATACCTGGGTGGACACATGGAGGTTATTAAGAACTTCTGGAGTGGCGGTCCCGCATTTCCGCCTATGTGTCAAAGTGAAGCCGTGGCGTTGCTCAGAGCGAATGAAGGTGGTCACTGCCTTGTAGTGCCGTAATGCTTTGGAGACTTAGGGCTGTGCGTTTCTGTATCGCTACGAAAGCACTAGCTTATTACTTTTAGGAGGCGAGAGAACGTGGGAGCGACTTTAATGCACATCTGCTTTAACCTTTTTATCGCTTGGTGTTTTGACGCGTTAAAAAAAGAAACGCCAGGCCTGCGCAGAACACGCTGTACAGGCACAGTGAAAGCAAGAAGAGGGGCCTTCCAGAGCCTTTTCTAAACCCTCATTGGGATGCTACAAGCACATTGCTGGGTACCCACAGAGCCATAATTATTCATATATTTTGTGTAGTAGGCCAGCACTCGTTTGTTTGTTTGTTTTTTGGAATCATGACTCATACCCACTCAGAGAGATTGGCCAAGCAAGCGTAATGCACTTTTTCTGTGAGCATTACAACCATTTCTAAGAATGAATTTCTATTGTAATATAACTAATGTAAAGAAAACCACACAAAAGGAGAGGAAAAGAAGGAAATGGAAAGGTCAATTTTAGAGATGTTGGAATATCAGTTGTTGAGATGGCCACACAGCTGCATTTACTTTACCTAACCATTCATAGTGAACACTTTTTCTTGATACAAATAATAAAGATTTGATTAAGGATCACAATAGTACACGTTTGGATGCGTCAATAAAATCGCAAATGACATTAAAAGCATCCCTATAACAATATCCCAAAACTGAGGCGCCAAAATTCGGTACAGTTTCCGCCAACAATGTACCGCCTATTCTCATAAAGGGAATAACTATAAGCATTTTTCTAAGTATATTGTGTCGGTTAGAAGACGAAAAATATTGTTCAATTCATTCTATTTCTCCGCACAATGCACAGAGGGGTGATATCACGTGAGCAGCTCCGTGTAGATATAAATATAAAGGGGTGACACGGCATCAAAGTCTAGTAAGCAAAACTTCAAGCTCTCTGGACTGACTTCACTAAGGTCGCAACGGAAACTTGAGGTGGTGATATTCTGTCCTTGTAGTTATTGTTTCTATCATATTAGTACAGATTGCTGAATTTCTATATCTTATTGCGGTAATATATTTAGCTTAGGCAGTACAAAAATATTGGGCCATCAAGCGTGGCTCACTCTAAGAAATCGGCCAGTTCATTTAACCTTATTTCGCAATTTCCTGGAACCCACAGAATCTTCAGGTGTCTCAACTGCCGTGGTACATATGTTTGGAATATCCTTAGATTTCGAGAGTTCTGAGATGCTATCAGAGCTGCATGAATTGAAAGAGAACCAGTCATTAAGACTGCGCTGTTTTGATTTCAAGGAAGGTTTTGAAGTGCTAAAATAACAGCCACTAGCTCACCTTCAAAAACTGGAGTAAAATCAGGCAGTCGCACTGAGAAGGACCAGTCAATGTAATCTTAGGCGATGCCTACACCTGCCTTTCGATTATTCACTGAAGCATCTGCGGCTATTATATTATTTGTTTCTGCATGCTCCAGGTAAGCTATTTCAGAGAATGGAACTTGAATGGAAATTTCAGAGAATAGAACTTGGATTCTTGGGGGAAAACATTATCATATTCAGTCGTACCGTTACAATTCAAGTCATTTGACACAATTACGTTTCTACTGTTCACATATACACTTTGTAGTTTCTTTTGTAATGTCAAGAGGTTTATTAGTCGTTAAAGGCAGCGGCGAGACAGCGTGAAGAAGGTGAAGTTACTCACCACCACTCTGAGGCTGCCGAGACAGAGTGCGTTGCCTTTTCAACTCGTCGTAGCTCTGACACAAGCTGACGACTTCGCAAACTGTGCTCGAATCTGACAAGGTCAAACACATCCGGAAGGGCATCGACGATGGCGCATATCAAATGCTCTTGGCTAGGAATCCGAGCACAGTTTCCGAAGTTGTCAGCTTGCGTCAGAGCTACGACGAGTTGAAAAAGCAACGCACACTGACTCGGCAGCCTCAGCGTGGTGGTAAGTCAGTGTCCAGTTTTGACACCATGCCTGACAATTCATTGTTGATTCAGCAAGTCCGAGCCTTCGGCCGTAAGGAATTCGCCCGCCAACTTTCCCTAGTGCCCTTTACTCACGAAACAATCACCCGTCAACCTACGCCACACCTCCACCAAACGTGAAGAGGTTTATTAGTCGTTAACGGCAGTGGCGAGACAGCGTAAAGAACCGTCCAGAGATCGGCACAGCAACAAACCGAAGCATCAGCCGAGAGAGCCGGGCGTTGGCGATGCTGCTCGCTGCAGGCACATCTTCTTCTCCACGGTAAAAAAAACATTATCTAGGGTATGTGAAACAATGGCCATAGAGCAAAAAAAAAGGCGTCTGGATCTGGGATAAAACCAGATTGAGATCTTGCCAGCAAGCTGTAAAATTTCAAAAAATGCTTGTACAGCCAAAATGCGAAATCTACAAAGTAGTGTAGGAAGGCGCGCTTTCTGATACATTATGTTGATGTCCATAAACCTGGGGAGTCCCAGACACATTCGCAGTGCTTCTCGCTCCAAAACAACAAGAGGTTTTGTTTTATAAGCAGGGCCACCCGAGAATAGTATGCATATGAATTGCAAGGTTGGGCGCATGTAAATCTTGTGCAACATTATCAAAATGTGCCTCCGTAACCCACATTTATGGCAACACAGTTTGTGCAGTAAGCTTGAGACCCGTTGTGCTTTGGCAGCTATATACTCTGTATGTGGACTTCAATTAGGCTTCTTTTTAAATTGATTCCTAATTATCGTATAGAGTCTACTCTCTGATTGGGTTTAGGTTTATGTAGTATTGAAATTGAGTCTGCAAGAGGAAACACCAATAGTGCCCTTTTCCTGACATTTACCTACAATTCAACCAAGTTTCTATCATATTATTGTATTCATAAATTTAAGTTATAGTGAGTAAATGTCAGAGTGAGCAGCGATGAATGCGATGTCATCAGCATAAAAGTAAAGTAACTTACTGTTTTGTTGGAATCATGATCATTAACGCATTGAATAATACTGAAGATAAGACGGCTCCTTGGGGACCTCCACGTGTTTGTTTGATTTTAGATGAGGAACATCCATCTTTGACGCAGTAACATTGTCTTGATTTTAACATTTTTGTCATCTGCTCAATAAATGATTGTGGTAAATTTAATCTCCCTATCGTATTTACCAAAATGAAGTGCTCCCAAGTATCAAGAGCTTCAGCTATGCCAAGTGTTACTTACACAGTGTATTGTCTTCTTTTTCGAGCTAACTGGATTCGGCTGTATAAATCACCATGTGCACACTAAATAGAGCAATCACACCGAGAACAAATTTTTTTTCAGTTTTAATACTAGGTTGCCTTCCGTCCAGATACTTACCCTGCCATGTAGGATCATCTCTAGTAGTTTGATCATGTTAGATGTTAGAAATATGGGTCTGACATTATCTGCTTTAAATCATACTCCTGGCTTTTTTAGTACAGGAATCACCTTCGCTATTTTAGGATACTTCGGTACCAATGAGATATCAAAGGAGTTGTTTATAGCATCAGTGACATCACTGGGCGATACATTGAACAGAATTTCATTCATGGGATCTGTAATTCCACCTTAGTCAGCATCCGCAGAAGGTAAATGTCTAATCACGTTGAATACTTCAGTTTGTGTCACTTCGTCAAAGTCAGTAGTTGTCATTGACTAGTGTCTGTTTGGCAAGACTTAAGTAAATATGCTTTCTCGACCTTTACCGATTCTCTCTAGAGATGTGGTCCTTTCTTGCGACGACAGATTATCATAGCTGCATTTACTGGTGGGGGAAAGATTTTGCGAGCTCCCATATCCCGGAACAGTGCATTCATATGTTTGGGCGTCTACACGTATTCATAACGCCTTCTGCCAATTCTATTTCCGATGGAGGCGGAAATGTTGTAGGCCCGTGTACTCAGATTCGGGTGCACATTAAAGAACCCCAGCTGGTCAAAATTTCCGGAGCCCTTCACTACGGCGTCTCTCATAATTATATGGTGGTTTTGGGACGTTAAACCCCACAAATCAATCAATCAATCAATCATTCTGCCAATTCTTGTTGAGCTTGAGCTACCGTTTGCTGGAAGCCCACTGCAATAAATTTGTAACATGTCAAATTTTGGGGGGACTGATTATGTAAGAGCTGCTTCCCATTTGCCTGACGTCGTTGGTGCTTTCTTGTACATTCATCATTTCACCAACGGCTGCATGCCCCCTTTGTGGATGCACAGTAATTTCTCCTCTTTTGTAGGCTCTTTTTATGACTGAAATTATCTTCATTGCTTTTGTGTCGTCGCTCTCTTCCGACTGAAAAGCCAACGTTGATTTCAGGTACTTGCTAAATTTAGTATATTTACAAATACTCATACATTATAACATGGTGGAATTGTCGGACAAAAAATATCAAAACTTATCGGCAAGTCGTGAACGTTGGTGCCACAGTCAAGCGCTTTTCAATAAGTAGTAATACCTGAACTGACGAAACCTAAATGTATGACTGACCAAGAGCGATTACGAATAAATGTGTGGGCTCTAACATTCAGGCAGATCCGGTCATTATCTATTGCACACTCCCCCAAGCATTTTGCACGCAGACTAGTTCTGAAACACCAACTCAAGTAATGGGAATTAAAGTCTCCCACAAAAACTTTGTCCTTGCACTAAGCAAGTCTTCGTCGTTCTTTGGGGAAGAGCGGTATCCGCTACACATTTGTTGGAAATTTGACCAATTTTTTGTGCAGTGGCTGACGACAATGAAAAAATATGAGTGAAGTGGGTATGCGCCCCAGGTAACAGGGATCAAGAACGAGTTTTCTAATGGGTTGGAGCATTGGACGACCCACTCGTTACGCAATTCGCATTGTGTGACGCCTGACTGCTCCTTCGATGTTAGTAAACGCTTTATTACTCATAATAACGCGATTACTTTCACCACATCAAGCCTGCCTATGGCCAGCTTAAAAATGAGTTCCAAGCACTGGCGTGGCTCTGTTGTTGGATACTGAGCTGGCACGTGCGCGACGGACCCAGGTTCGAATCGTATTGTGTCAATATAGTTTTTTTATTTACTGATTTTATTGCCTTAGTGTGGTTCATTAGTAGAGTACTAGGCAGCCACGCACAGCATACCCTGGTGTCATTGGTGTTTTTTTCATCAAGTTTTTTTTTATTTAATACTGTTTACGGGTGGCGGCGCTCAACTACGGCGCTGCGCGGGACCCGTATTGCGATCTCATAACAGCTGTCGCTGCAAAAAAAAAAAGGTACTCAATGATATCAACTCACAATATATGTTTACACAACTGCCCCACAGCTGAAGTAACCAGTCAGGAGATGCAGTGAAAATAGAAGTTTCACTAGCACACAATCATAAGCCCTTGGCGACTAACAGCGCAGCGGGTGTGCAAACTCTTTTGTTGAGGGGGGGGGGGGGACTATTCGCCTTTTCACGTACTCGTTTGAGAAGCCCCTAGATATCGACCGAAAACTATGCTTGTAAAACTTCCAATCCTTCATCTCACAACATGTTCTGCTTCATTATCTGGTCAATCAAAATACGGCAGGCCCGAAGCATTTTAAAACGCCCCATCAGTTCTGATACGATGTCGTACCCTTCTTTCAAGGCGATAGCGTTAGAGAGCTCGTGTCGCAGAAATTCCGCCGTCAGCGTCGGCACTATTGGTTGTGAGAAAAAAATCGTCCGTGAGCAAAAAATCCAGAAAGAAGCGAATAAAATGAAGAATAAAACTTTCGATCGGATCAAACCCGGGCCTTTCAGGTAGCAGGCAGATATTTTATTACAAAGCCACGACATTACTTACATGGGCTTCGGGCCAAAACACTACATAAGTGCCATGTAGTGTAAGGAGTCTTAACAAATTTCGTTCGACAGGCGTCAATACAAAAACGTGCCCATTTGACGATTTGTAGGTGCATTTGGGAGGTCATCAACTTACGTCAAAAGACACCGGGATAGTGCCCCCATCGCCGCTAGAAACGCACGAGAACTTTCAAACAGCTGTAAAATGGACAACTATGTCCATCTAGCAGAAAATATGCCATTCCTTTGCAGTGGGCGCTCATCGAGCAAACAACAAATCCTAGAATATGTGGTGCCATCTGTGATGCATTGTGAGTCTTCTTATGGCCTGTGAAATGGCGAGCGCGCGGCGTGTATCTTGAAGGCCAGGTATCCTTTGCTTCAGACAAAAAACCTGTATGCACTATTCCCGCGCGCGCACGTGTGTGTGTGTGTGTCTGTGTGCGTGTGTGTAGGTGGGTGGGTGGTTTTTTTAATTTTTTTTCTGGTAATTGTTCCTCGTTTGCGAATGATTCGGTCTTCTCTTTTTTCTTTTTTTTTTGCCTGACAACTGGTTTGGGGGTGAAGTTTGGGGGGTGACGGGATTTTGACAGCTCCATCCATGAGAGGTGCTTTAAGCGAGAGTGTTTATGTCCCTGACCTGTCAAAGAAGCTCATTTCTTTTTTCTCCGACATAAAGAGAGCTATATCGCAGCATCAACCATTTCGGCATTGGAAGTGTAGTGCTCATGCATATATAGGAAAATCAGAATTCCGAAAATTCAGAGCCGGTGTTATATTAACTATCTTTCGAAAAACGAAGATCTCCCTTGTATAGGGCACTCCAATGTACTGGTACTGGTAAGTGTGCGTGGAAACTATGCAAACACGGTAATTATGTTACAAGCCCATCGTCTCGTTATTTACCCTGTCTAATCGAAGGAGCCTGCTTCAACATGTGTACTGAACGTAAGTCGTCATTCTTTCTTGGCGCTTAACCTTCTCGCCTGAAAGCACACTCTCATGTGCCACGCAATATGACGTCTTTGCAATCTTGAAACGTACGAAAATCATTCAAAGTGTCTCTGTGAACCCGGATGCAAAAACGCTGGGCGTGCGCGGAAAACGCAGCACACGCAGCACAGTCACAGCGAAAGCGAGAGGAGCGGCCTTTAAGAGCCGTTTCTAAAAACTCATCGGGTAACTACTGCAAGCATACTTCCTTGATACCTACTGGGTAATTAATAATAAACTTATTTGGGTCGTAGGCAGACGTTCACTATGCTACTTTTCGTCATTTTTCTGAGAAGCGTGGTCCCCGCTAAACACTTGCAACAAAGTTTGTGCCAATTGTTCATGCAGTGACTGACGACGATGAGGAACTATGACTGAATCGGCTTTGCGCCACAGGTTATTGGGGAACAAGAACAAGCTTTTTTGATGGGTAGGAGCATCGGACGGCGCACTCGTTACGTTATTCGCATTTTACGACATTTGGTTGTTCTTTCGTTGTTTTACAACGCTTTATGAGTCATAGTAACGCGATTACTTTCCCAGCATCAAGCCTGCCTAAAGCAAGTTTCACAAGCCACAAACACTGGTGTAGCTCATTGGTGGAATACTGGCTGGCACCCAGCGGACCCAGGTTCAAGCCCAACTGCGTCATTGGTGCTTGGTCAAACCTGCCTAAGACAAGTTAGACAACAACTTACAAGCACCGACGCAACTCAGTGGTCGAATACTGGGCCGGCAGCCAGCTGACCGGGATTAAGACCCCACTGTGTCATTGGTGCTAGGTTTTTTTTTTTCTAATTTCGCCCGATGTGGTTACGGACACCAACGGCGGTCGCGGAAAACTGCGTGCGCCCCGAGTTGTGATCTCATAACAGCTTTCACTATACAACTAAATCTATGTACTTACGAAAGTAGTTGTCACGAAAACATGTGATGAAAAGCGAGCAAGCGAAGGATGCCTACTTACACATCAAAAGTTGTGCACGGTTTCCCCTTTATAATTTTTGCGCAGCCAAGTGCTACCTGTATAGATTGATTGCACACGTGCGTTGGTGTCTCGGCAACCAGTTATGTTTATTATTAGCGGCATGCTTATATACAGCCGTGGCAAGTACAATGTTGCCCGCTTCCTTTGATACATATGTGACATGCTTTTTTTACAAACAGAAGCATTGTTATTTACAGAAAACAAAACATAAGCTTTACAGGTTAATTTGTTCGTCTATGTTGTTCATCGTAGTTCAAACGGCAAGTCTGTCGTCTCTCCCTTGTTGACCTGCGTACCATGGGGCTTGAATTGGCGCAGTTAGCCTGCTCATCCGGAGACTGGGGCTGTGCCGAATGAGTTGCTGGAGTCATTTCCTCCCTTCTGCACGAGAAGCCGTAGTGTTCAAAGGGTGGACCCCCACTAGTATTACATCGTTCCGCTCACACGCGCACAGATGTCTCGCTGTTTTCTCCCGGCACGAGCAGAGGTGTTTCGCTGCTTCCCGATGGCGCCTTTGACAAGGTGGCACTGCTCTCAGTTGAGCACTCAGTTGTCGCACTGCTTTCACATGAAAAACGCACCAGGGATGTCTTCTGCTCTTTGAAGGGGTCAGCTGTTCGCCTGAGGTCTCGGTGGTTTCTTCCCAGCGGCCTTCCCTCTTCTGTGTGAACCAAGTACGAACGTGGACACACTATCTTGAGCACCTTCGCTTTCAAGTGCCAATTGTATGGTTCATAATTCCGACACTGTGTCCTTGATGAAGTAGCGGTAGCCGCGCGTCTTTTTGCATGTTTTGTCTATGTTTCACAGGCTGCGACTATGTAGAATGTTGAAACTCGAGGACTTGTGTACGAGGGTTTTGGTGCATCAAAAGCTCTGCTGGTGACCTGCCGTCTTAGAGTGGTGATATTCTGTAATTTAATTGCCCCAGCCAAATTCGCTGGCTGCACCCGCTTTTTTCAACAGCCCTTTGATGATCTGGACTCCTTTCTCTGCGGGGCCATATGATCTAGAAAAATAGGGGCTGGAAATAACATGTTCAGTCAAATATCTCCGAAAAATCTCTGAACTTCTTCGCAGTGAATTGCGGCCTTCCGTCCATGCAGAGCTGTTTGGGTATGCCGTATGGAGCAAAGGTACACGACAAATTTTTAATTACTGTTCTCGCATTAGTTTTTTGGAGCTCCTCAAAGTCTGGTAAATTTTAGCAGCAGCCTTACACATCGATGCAATGTCTTCCGGCATATCCAAACAAGTCTGCTGCCACTCGGTCTTATAGATGATCAGGCGTATCCCGCAAAAACAATGGTTCCTCGGCTTGTCTGTCCGCATGCAACTGACAGTAAGACCACCGCTCTATCATATCAGGTATGTCATCGTTTATTCTAGGCCAGTACATGAGCTGCCGTGCTCAGGATTTGCACTTGGCAATGCCTAGGTTAGTTACCATGGTGGAGGTGCTCTAACATATGTTTGCGCTTTGAAGTGGGAATCACAACTTTTGTTATCTTAAGCAGTACAGCCCTGACAACTGCTAGCTCATTTGCGCACCTTTTGAGTTCACCTTCGATGGGCTGCGAAGCTTCCGGCCTTTTTGTAAAAATCTGCAGCTCAGGGTCTGTTTTGATAACCTCAGCTAGTTTTGCCAATGTTTTGTGGCTACTCGGTCAGAGAAGATGTTTACAGCATGAATTTCAACGTCCACAGAAAAATCACCCTGCAATTTTTGTTCCTCAATGCGCGAAATCATGTCTACTGTTATCAGCTTCTTCCCAGGAACGTGCCGCAACTGATAGTCATACTCTAACATGTGCAGGAAAAGTCTTTGTAGTCTTGGCGGTATATCACCGAGCCCTTTTTTAGAAATAACTGCAAAAGGCTGGTATCAGTTTATATGGCTATCTGCCTGCCCAGGAAAAATTCGCTGAACTTTTTACACCCCAAAACAATGCTCAGGGCCTCCTTCTCTATCTGCGTTATCTACGCTCCTTGTCTGCTAACATTTTGCAAGCATAGCCAATCAGATGGCAATCTTCCCCGTGTTTTTGAAACAATGCAGCTCCTACAGCGAAAGCCGATGCGTCAGCAGATAGCTTTGTTGGCAGTGAAGCATCGTAAATTGCAAGAACAGGGGCTTTTGTAAGCATGTCGCGAACGTTTATTTATCTGTCATGCTCGTCTGTCTATTCAAACATGACATCTCACAGCAAAGAACGCAGCTGCCCCGCCGCGGTGGTCTAGTGGCTAAGGTACTCGGCTGCTGACCCGCATGGCGCCGGTTCGAATCCCGGCTGCAGCGGCTGCATTTCCGATGGAGGCGGAAATGTTGTAGGCCCGTGTGCTCAGATTTGGGTGCACGTTAAAGAACCCCAGGTGGTCGAAATTTCCGGAGCCCTCCACTACGGCGTCTCTCATAATCATGAAGTGGTTTTGGGACGTTAAACCCCACATATACATCAATCAATCAAAGAACGCAGCGCTTTGATGCAACTGGCGAAGTTCAGCAGTTACTTAGAAAAGTTGTTCACAGCGCTTAAAAATCTTTGCAGATCTTTTTTAGTTGACGGCGTCGGGCACGCCACGATGCATTTCACTAGAATGCCGTTTGTTTCAGAGCTGATTTTATCACCCATGAAGTATTTTGGTGGCGTCGCTATCGTGCACTTATCCCAGTTAAAAGATAAGCCTGCGGCTCGTGCAGTGTTTGAAGTGCTATTCAGCCTCTCGGTATGCCCTTCTGGCATGGCTCACCAAATTATAATGTCATCCACGTACACTCGCACGCCACACTCTAAAAAAATATCGAGTAAAAAGGGCGTCTTTTGGTCCCACAACAATTATCGTCATCAGGCTTGCGTGCGCTTCCTTTCTTGAAAACTCGGCGCTGGCCGCCTTCCTATCGAGAATTCAATGTAATCCTGATAATGGGCATGTCGATCGTGACAGGAATGTACCGGGCGTGGGGCGATAGCGCAAGGATGGATCGCAATATAGCTGACGATTATTGTTGTGGGACAGAAAGACACCCTTTGTACTCGCTCTTTTTTTAGAGTGCAGGCAGACTGTCAAATATTTCTGTCATCATCCTCTGAAAAACTTCTGGTGCCAAAACTCTTTCGAATTACAGCCATACAAAGCGGTAACGCCCAAAGGGGCTACTGAGCGTGCGAATTCGAGAAGTTTCCTCATCAAGCTGGATTCCATGAAATCCGCTCTTTGCATCCAATTTGCTGAAATATTTCGCACCTACAAGCTCGCTCTCAGTCTCTTTTTTTCGTGGCTAATGAATGTGCTCCCTCTTTGTCGCCCGATTCAATAAGGGGGGCCTATGCAAATACGCAATTTTCCATTTTTTTACGAAAAACTACCAAAGGGCTCCCCCAGACGGATGATTCTCTAGCTTTCATGACGATACCAGTGGCTTCCGGACGGTCAACATCTTCCTTGAGTTGGAGCCGTAGTAAGAGAGGAACCCTCCTCGCAGGCTCTGCCACTGCCAGGGCGTCATCCTTCAAGATTTCTCTGTAGCAGGTCGCGGGATCAAATCCCGGCTGCGGCGGCAGCATTTCCGATCGAGGCGGGAATGTTGTAGGCCCGTGTGCTTAGATTTGGTGCACGTTAAAGAACCCCAGGTGGTCGAAATTCCCGGAGCCCTTCGCTATGGCGTCTCTCATGATCATATGGTGATTTTAGGACGTTAAATTCCACATATCAATCAATCAATCAAGGTCACTCTGTATTCCCGGTGCAGCTTGCCGATACTCATGAACAATTTTTTTGACTCGGTTTGTATGCAGTTAGACAGGTTGCTCTCACTTTTGACGTAGTCAACATTCACCAAACTGAACTGCTCACTGGCTTCAAGCCCTAGTATAGCCTGCCCTATACCCTAGTATTTCGCTTCCGTCATATCTGGGCGGAATGGCTTTTGTTGGTAACGGAGGCTGTCTAGAATGCAATGTGTCAAATATACCTCCGTGGTACAACGCGATCAAAGCACAGGTTTGCCTTGAGCCAGCGAAAACAGCGCGTTCTCAAAGCTGAGCTGCAAGATTGACTTGTTCGTCCTTGAGGGAAGCCAGAGGCTCACTACCTGGTGTCCACTAAGTCATCCCCTCATCGTTTTCATTCACATGTAGACACGAGTCATTTGCCTCCCTCTCAAAAACCATCGACCCGATGCGAAGACAATAATGCAGTTTTTTTAGAAGGAAAGTCTCACGCAGTCACTCGGTGACGTAAGGCTTCATGCGCTGAACGTGGACGAGTTCAGAATGGTGCTGGCGACGCTTCATACTACACGAACTGTCGGGAACGACTGCGTAAGTGACATCACTCAGCGGTCGCAGCACGCGGTATGGCCCCAAGTATGTTCTTAAGAGCATTTCGGAAAGTCCTCTTTTTCATACAGGTGTTCGAGCCCATACTTTGTCGCCAGTTTGATAGACGACTGTTCTGCGGTGAGCATCGTAGCGGCTCGCATCGCACTCTTGCTGCTGGCGGATCCGTAAACGTGCAAGTTGCCTAGCTTCTTTCACGCGTTCCATAAACGTGTCAGCGTCCGGGTCGACGTCGTCACATTTGTGTGGTAACATCAAATCTAACATGGTTCATACTTCTCGCCCATGAACGAGGCTGAACGGGCTGATGCAGGTTGCGTTTTGCTTGGCCGTGTTGTACGCAAACGTTATGTATGGCAAAATTTCATCCCAAGTTTTGTGTTCAACGTCTAGTACATCGAAATCATATCTTCAATGGTTTTGTTTAGACGCTCTATCAGCCCGTTCGTCTGTAGGTGGTAGGCGGTGGTCTTACGATGCGTTGTTCCACTCATCATCAGGACTGATCCAAAAGAGCTGCCATAAATGCGGTTTCTCTGTCTGTGATCACGACGGTTAGTGCACCGTGCCTCAGTACAATATTATGGATGAAAAATCTCACCACCTCCGCTGCTGTACCTCTATAGATAGCTTTTGTCTTGACATACCGGGTCAGATAATCTGTCGTGACAATAACTCAGCGGTTCTTTGCAGTAGAAGTAGGTAGTGAGCCCAAAATGTCCATGCCAATCTGGTAGAATGGAGCTGTTGGGACCTGCACGGGTTTCAGGAGGCCAGCTGGGTTATTCGGTGGTGACTTGCGTCGCTGGCAGTCTAGACAGGTACGAACATGGTGCTTCACGCCTGCGGTTAGTCTGGGCCAGTAATACTTTTGCTGTACTCTGGCCAACGTTCTCGTGTAACCCAAATGGCCAGAGGCCACGTCGTTGTAGCATGCTTTGAGTACTTCGATGCAAACAGCTGCGGGGATGACGAGCAGATGGGTGGATCCCGTCGACGAAAAGTTTCTTTTGTAGGATACTCCGACCCGAAAACAAAACGATGACAACATTCTTGCGAAAACTCTTGCCGCCTTCTCAGATCAGCCATTCAAGTAGTTAATTAGGCCAAGCAATTCAACGTCGTCATGTCGTTACTGCGCAATGGCGGTCGTGTCAAGCACACCAACAAATGCTGTTTCCTCCTCCTCGGGTATTGTTGCCGACTCAATGGGTGAACGGGACGGACAGTCAGCGTCCATGTGTCGCTCGCCTAATATATGTACAACTACCATCTCGAACTCTTGCAGCCTGAGACTCCAATGTGCTTATCGCCCGGTAGAGTCTTTAAGAATTGTTAAGCAGTGAGTGGTGGTCGCTAATTACTTTGAAGGGGTGGCCACATAAATACGGGCGAAATTTTGTAACCGCCCATACCACGGCGAGACATTCCTTCTCAGTCGTGGAGTAATTAGCCTCAGCGCGTGTTAGCGTTCTTCTCGCCTAGTCGACTACCCTTTGTGTGCCCTCTTGCTCCTGGACAAGCACAGCTCCCAGAAATACATCGCTAGCATCAGTGTGAAGCATCTAGTGGCTCCATTGTGAAAGTGGCCAAAAACTGGTGGTGTTTTTAGTCACTGGCGAAGATCGTTAAAAACAGCTTCCTCTTCGTTCTTCCACTGAAAGGTGATGTCTACTTTCATGAGGCGAGTGAACGGTGATGCAATGCGTGCATCGTCCAAGATAAATCATCGATAATATGCACAGAGGCAGAGACAAGATCTGACAGCCTTTTTATTGGTTGGCACAAGGAACAGTGCAATGGCTGCGATTTTTTCAGCATAGGGACGACCACCTGCATCACTGATGATCAGACCAAAAAATTGCAGCTCTTCGTAGCAAAAGTGGCACTTCTCAGGCTTCAACGTCAAGCCCTCAGGCCGTATGGCTCGTAAGACTACTTCAAGCCTTTGAAGGTACTAGTCAAACGTTGCGGAGAAAACTATGACATTGTTCAGATGTACTAAGCAGGTTTTTCACTTAAACCCGGAAAGCACGGTATCCATGAGTCTTTGAAAGGTAGCAGGCGCTGAACACAGACCGAATGGCAAGACCTGAAATTCATATAACCCATCTAGTGTCACAAAAACAGTCTTCTCGCGGTCTTTCGAGTCCACCTCGAATCACCAAAAACAACTGCGCAAGTCCATTGAAGAGAAGTTTCGAGCATGTCGAAGTCTGTCGAGAGAGTCGTGTATACGAGGTAGTGGATATACGTCTTTCTTGGTCACCTGATTTAGCTTCCCGTAATCCACGCAGAAGCGCATGCTTCCGCCTTTTTTCTTAACGAGGACCACAGGCGACGCCTAGGGGCTCTCTGAAGGCTGAATGACGTCATCTTCATTCTGTTTACCTGCTTTTGTATCGCTTTGCGTTATTTTGGAGCCACGCGATAAGGGTTCTGGTGAATAGGTCTCACCGTTTCTTCGATAATTATCCGATAATTATCCGATAATTATCCGACTGCAGTTAGAGGCGCGCGGCCAACTCTTTACGCTGTCGAAAAGCAATCTTGGTATTCGGCAAAGTGTTGCCAAGGTCCATAACAGGCACTGAACCAAGTTTTAGTGCCTCGTCGACTATAGCCAAGCAGCCTTCGGCATGTATGAAACCGTCGAACTAAGCGACAGCCACACCTTTTGGAAGGTGCCGGTGCTCAGCTCTAAAATTGATCAGTAGTAAGTGTGTGCGTCCAGCAGACATCTGACAATACTTCGCGCGACAGAAGTACCGTAGGTGAAAAGACGCGAGCTTATTTGGTCTGCAACTTCTTCGGCGTCAAAATGGACAATGGCGGCTACAGAAACAAGCGTGCATGACCTAGGAGAGAGGACCATGTCATCATCAGTAAGACGCAGTTGGTTTGCTCGCGCCTCTTGAAATTCAGGTAAGCCCGTTTTGTTGCAGAAAGTAATCAAGCTCTTTGAGATGTCGATAACGGCATTATATTCTCTTAAAAAAATCGTGCGAAGGATTACATCTCTGCAGCATGCAGCGATAACGACGAACGACGCAGTGAAAGGAGAGCTTCTGATGTCAATTTTTGCTTTACATCTTAGAGAGGACATCAATCACTGGACCCCTGCCGTTCTTATATGAGGGCCTGTCCACGGCGTCTTTACTTTTTTAAACTATCAGCGAGGCCCTGACTGATAATAGAGAAGTCGGCATCGGTCTCGACTAAGACCGTCACTTTCTGGCCGTTAAGAAGAATACTTAGGTCGGAAGCCACAATTTCATCGCTTTCATGGCTTATCGACTGTACGACGTCATGCAGTGGGGGCGTTTTTGTCATATTCATTGCCTGCAACTTTGCCCTCGGAGGACACCACCCTCAGTTTCCCGGGCACGGGCTAGGTGACCTTCTTGTATTAAGATCCTCATAGGTTCGGCGGTGCGACAAAGGCGAACGCGTGGGCGACGGAGAGCGGGATCGACGTCCCAGACCAGGCGTGTTAGTAGGCATTACCTTCTCTACAGTGATACGGCCGCCCTCAAAGTAAGAACGGGCTCCGTAAAAAGAGGTGTCTTCACGGCGTGGAATATATATTTCGTTGGCACGGCGGTCGTCAAACCAAGGTTAAATAGGACGGAATGAATCGCCTCTATGTCAGCAATGACGGGCAATTTGGCCTGCACCTCCTCTGTGAAAGCAAAGTGGACGCCTGTCGACTGTGCGCCATGCGTCTGTGCTTCGGGTCGGTGGACGTCTGAGCAGCTCTTCTGGCGTCGATGCCCATGGCGTAGCTGTGGATGGCTGGTAGTATGGCTGTGGCATGGGTGGTTGCTGTAGTGTATGCTCTTGCGGCGGTGACAAAAGGGCCATTGGTGCCTGGTGGCACGGCGTCGGCATAGCGGGTGGTATACGTCGGAGAGTGGCAAGCAGCTCATGGGACAGTGCTCAGCATGAGGACCAGCCGTAGACAACGCTTGGTGGATTTCGTCGCGCACGACTTCAACGAACGACGCAGTGGGCGTTTCAGCAACCAGAGTCTTCAACTTCTGCAGTTCTTTGTGAACCATCCCTCTGATAAAGTCTCGCAAGGAGCTCTGATTCTTAGACAGCATGGCGATTAGTATTCATTAGGACATTGCTAGACATGCGGTCATATTGCCTTTAGCGTTGATGAAGGGCCCGCTTGAAAGCCGTAGCCTCTCTAATGAAGTCAACCACGGTATTTGGAGGGTTGCGCAGTAGCCCGGCGAAAAGCTGCTCCTTGACACCACGCAAGAGGTAACTCAACTTTCTATCTTCCATCATGTGCGGGTTAGCTCGACGGAAGAGCCGAGTCTTGTCTCCCGCAAACATTGCAACAGTTTCGTTAGGTTTTTGAACCCGTAGCTCCAATAACTTCTGTGCACGGTCCCGTCGATCGACATTAGTGAAGGTATCGATGAACTGCTGTCGAAAATCGGGCCAAGTTGATAGTTTGGCTTCTCTTTTTTCATACCAAGTACGAGCACCATCGTCGAAGTAGAAATAGGCGCGAGAAAGCTTTTCTTGTTCCGGCCACTGGTTTATCTTGGAAGCATGCTTGTAGTGGTCAAGCCAGTCGTCAATGTCTGCATAGGCGTCACCACTAAAGCGATCAGGAACGAGTGGTTGAAAGATGGTCACCTGAGATGGGTGCGTCAGAAAGCTGCCTTGGGGCACCTGTTGGGGGCTTGCGTTAGCCATTGGTCGAGGTGAGCGGTGAGCCTGGGAGGTTTCAGCGAGAGAAGGAGCTCTAGGGCAAGGCCTTGCAACCGTCGACTGAAACGATGCACAGGAGTTGAAACAGGTGACAATGCGTTCGGACTTGAATGGCTCCCAGCAGGAGTGTGGAGCATCAGGCAGGTTGGCGATCTAGCACCTGCATTAGTGTTGCATTACAACGCAAGCAAAACACAGGTACGCCTTGAGACAGCAAAAACAGCATGTTCTGATGCTGATGACCTCAGATAGATGGCGCCAACCCACAGAGATGGATGGGTCTAGAACCGGGCGGTAGGATACCTAAATGAAACTAAACCTAGATAAAGATTGATTGATATGTGGGGTTTAACGTCCCAAAACCACTATATGATTATGAGAGACGCCGTAGTGGAGGGCTCCGGAAATTTCGACCACCTGGTGTTCTTTAACGTGCACCCAAATCTGAGCACACGGGCCTACAACATTTCCGCCTCCATCGGAAATGCAGCCGCCGCAGCCGGGATTTGAACCCGCGACCTGCGGGTCAGCAGCCGAGTACCTTAGCCACTAGACCACCGCGGCGGGGCTAAACCTAGATAAAGCCAATATGAAAAATTTGTTTAGAGATAATACTACCAATAAACCAAAATGTTTGCTGAGCAAGCGGACAAACCATCTCTTGTTTTGACAGACATCGCTACGAATTATAAACTAAAGATCTGAAAAGGTTAGGGCTCACTACCTCGGTAATCTTTTAGTTTCGATGACGTAATCAAACACAGTGGAGCATACATCCCTGTAGCAGTAACCAAATCAAGTGCCGCCAAGTGATAAAAGTACTTGTAGATTTACTTGTATTCCTAGATTTTGTAATGGGGCTACTAAAAATCTTTTGCTCTGATAAGAGTTACGACGACAGTATAAAAAGAAATGTTCAATTGTTTTAACTTCATTGCAAAAAATTCAGAGCGGTGACGCCTTGAGTCAAGCTTTCTTAAGGTAATTCTTTAGTTGTGGAGCTGTACAGCGCAATCTGGTATAAGTGACCTCTGACTGGCGAGATACACGCCACTGTTTATTCTAGCAGTACCTTTATTGCTCAACATCTTCAAATTTATCCAAATTACCTATTCTCCATTGCAGGCAAGCATTTCGGAACTTTAGCGCTGTCACGTAAGCCGTATCTGGCAAAACTGGGATGGTGAGCCCACTCAAGGATACTGCTGCTAAAGAGTCCACCATTTCGTTCAAATATAATCTGCGGTGGCCTGGTACTCATAGCAAATGCAGTTTTTTTACGTTTCTTTCGGTGCTAAATGCCGAAACGCATTCATCGGCTCTGCATTTGCTGCCGCAGAAAGTGCATTACATAACGATAAGAATCTTTATTAAATTCTCAACAGCTGAGCCGCAAGCTTGACTTCTTCGTTCTCGAATAAAGACAGAGGCCCACTACCTGTTGTCCACTAAATCTCCCCCCCCCCCCCATCATCGTTTTTGTCAATATGTAGACACGGGTCAATACAAAGGGGAATTAAGTTGGCTTGAGCAACCATGTTAACTTTCAGCTTTACATCATGGCCAACTATGCGAGGGGCAACCAGCCAATCCCGCTTTGAACTTGTCTTTTTGCTGCTTCCAGCTGTGAAAATTTTGAGCACGTCGAAATCGCTATCGCTGCCCCGCTTTTCATCAATTCGCTGGTCCACGTTATCTACTTTTGGTGGTTTCGTTCTGCAGCACACTATAGAGAAACGTACTTTCATAGAGAGCGTACTCTCCCGTAGCGCTCTGCGGCCCAGCTTCTGCGCTGCTTTCAGCGCCATGAGTAGCTGGTCAGACCCGGTAATGTCTTTTGAATAAATAAAATAACAAAAGTTTTCTTTCTGATGCTCGGATTCCTGATACCCTACTGCTCCAAAAACAAGTGTCTTTACCACTAAGTTACAAACCCATGCGTGCACGGAAACAATACATCTACAGCACATCTAAACCATATGAATTTGTACCCTTTGCGCAAAATAAACGCAAAAACAACACTTTCTAGTCAAACTTTACTGAATTTTGTGGTAAAGCGTTAGACGTCCTCTGTGGGAAACGTTGTAAAGCGAATGTGAGAGTTGCAAAAATTAATAAAGTTTTTTCTTTGAAAATTTTTGATGCAAAATTTATGTTTTCATTAACCTCCTGAGGCAGGTATTATATGCCATTACAGAAGAGTGGAAGCGAGCATGGGCACACCACGTAGCGAGTAATCAGAGCCTATCTTGCTGGGCCGCGCAGAAGCTCGAGTGGCCACTCTTTATATAGTATGTTTCTCTGTGAGCACACAACAAAGTGGTTTGGTTTGTTGCATTTCACGCAGATTTTACACAAAGCAGCACATTGCCTAGCCTTGCGCAGTCTGTCACAAAAGACGCATTTGCTTTTCTTTTGATGCCTGTGCTAGGATTTTCGCTTGTGTTTTATGGCGGCAACACTTCTTTTCTTCTCCCATTTTCTGCTGCGTGCAAGAGCAACTTCTGCTTTTGATTCCTCTATGGCCATCTCAGGGGCCATGTTTTTCTTGGCTAACAGCTTTTCCCGCATACACTTGCTTGTAGTACCAAAAACTGTCTAGTCACGTAGCATGAACGCGCTCAGTACGCCGAAATTACAGCTCGTAACTTTCAAGTGCAAGTCTCTGTAGAATTACTCAACTGGCTCGCCATCCGCTTGCACTCAGCTGCGGAACACGTACCTCTCATATGTCTCGTTGGTTTGTGGCATACAGTAGGCTTCGAAGGCTTCCACTAGCTTGTCGTAGTTGACTTTGTCTTTTTAACTGACGCTCAAGGTGTTGAACGCATCGATGGCCTCTTGTCCGGCAAGATGAAGGAAGACAGCCGTTTTCTGTGCCTTGGTGCATGGTTTCTGTTGCTCGGTGGTGGAAAAATAGAGCTGTATACGCTGCTTCAACTTCAACCAGTTGTCAGGAACGTTCTCACCAAGCCGCAGTGGTTCCGGGGACGGAAGCTCAGCCATTGCTTTCGAAAAGGGCGTCGACACGGCCGGCCCAATTCTGACACAATGTATCAGGTTTATTGCACACATGTGTCAGCGTCTCGGCAACCAGTGACGCTGATTGTTAGCGGCATGCTTTTAGACAGTCGCGGCATGCACAATGTTACCCGCTTGCTTTGATACATATGTTACACTACCCAATAGCCCAACAGCTTCGTCTCGAAAAGTGATCACAGACGTGTTCAGAACCATCTTGTTTAATTAACCACACGCGACATTACTAGCACGAAAACAACGCGAAAGCCACGTACGCTACAATGCGCCCATCCGCTTTCGGCCCTGAGCATTATGGCGGCGCATCACCTTCAGCCACAGAGCCTCTCTGCCTTTCCATAAGGTTTATATAACCTCCTTAGGTGGATATCACTTCATTCAATCAGAAAACGTTCCACCGTATCCTTAACTCCCCCAAAGCACGCACACTGAGAACGAGTGCCGCTGCGCCATCTAGTGAGCATTCTGAGTACTGGCGGAACTCGCACCCGCTGCTCTCTAGGTGCGTCTGCCTGAATGAGTTGGTGATAGGAGGAAGTGCCGCAGCGCCGTGTAGTGAATACATCAAGTACTAGAGTTGGCTACGACGAACAAATGTGTAAAAGCCCACCCCTTTATAAGATTATTCTCTAAAAAGGTTCATAGAACTTTATGCGGCACTGTGCAGCCTATCTGACTGTACACAGCGCTACAGCCTAAAAGAGAGAGCTGGGCACTCTCTCTGGGAGAGTAGTTTGTTGCCCCAGATTGCATTTTCTTTTCCAGAGTAAATCACTTCTTTTTGAAGCAGAGTATGGTGATTATCCAAAAAGTGTCAAAGTACTACACCTCAACAAAGTGACACAATGCTGCCTGAACAGAGCAGCGTGGCCCCAGCGAAGGAAATAGTAGTTGTACACATCACAGAAAAACAACCCAGGCGAAAATTGGGCTTTCCCATTGTTTTTGCCCGACTTGCTCGTGTGCACACCATAAGGACGGCTAAAAAATGTCGCCGCGTTGCCGCAAAGGTGAAGCAATGAACACTCTACCAGCAAATTGGAAGGTCATGTGCACAATAGCAAGCAGATTGAAACGTTCCCAGCGTTTCTCACATACAAATGACACACAAAACGTACTAGCAGGTACAGATGAACGCGAATAAGCGTCTGAGTTGTTACTTCGCTGTGTCTGAAAAGCACGTCCTTTTCGCAAACGGAGGCTGTGCAACAAATGCAGTGACCTTTGTGCGCCCAGTAACTACAACAGAATCGTTCCAGTGAAAGGCCAAGGCTAGCCAAGACGAACGATTCTCCCCACTGCAAGATGAAGGCGTGTGATCGAGCATACAAACCCTCATTCTCTACGCTACGAGCGCGTACACACCCTCATTTATTCGCTACGAGCGCGTGGCGGCTCACGTGAGCCGCCACGCATTCACTGCGCTATCTTACTGACAATCCTGAAAACACGATAGTTCTCTGCCGTCTTCCAATACTCCCGTCAGCAGCGGTAAGTGGTAGATATGAATAGCTTGCCGTTTCAATGATGAAAGAGGTATCTCTAGGTGGCTAAGTGCTTAACGCCTCGCAATCGTGACACGGAGATCCCACGTTCAATACCACATTCCAGAGTCTTCTTTTTTTCTGAGATATCTTTCTTTCTTACATTTTCATATATACAGGTGCGTATACGGTGCATACGTACACGGTGCATGACATTGACGCTGGAGGTGATATCGAGACGAGAGTGTCGATATAATTGATATCGCAATAATACAAACACAAGAAGAAAGCTGTGCAAATGAAGACGACCGAGTGAGACTCTAACCTCCGACCTATACATGCACAAGAAGGTGGGAACCCAACCCGCTATTACTGCGCCACATTGGAGACCTGTACATCATGGTTAATTTCTTCATGTCATAAGTAATGTTTGTGATTTGTCTGGAATTTCTTGTTAAGAAGCACAAATTATAGGGTGTCCACACTTGTTAGAAAAAAAACGGGCCCTTGTTCAAGTGTTTAGCGTGCTGATTTTGTGCTTTGTGAGATTGGAACAGTACATTGAGATGCTTTACAGTAGAATAAAAGGGTAGCGCAACCGACGATGTGAACGACACTAGCGCTCACTTATTAAATTCTGTTTAATCAATTCTGTTTGCGAAACATCGCGCTTCTAACGTATGCACTGAGGAATTCAGTTTGTTGTCAAAGATTTGGCCATTTTGCCACGTTTCTTTCGTCAAGTTTTGTTATCACCCCACACCACTGCATTCAGCGCAAACCACACCCACGCTATTTCAAAAGTTTCAAGGCTTTAGGCTGGCCTCGCCGTGGTGGTCTAGTGGCTAAGGTACTCGGCTGCTGACCCACAGGTCGCGGGATTGAATTCCAGCTCAGGCGGCTGCATTTCCGATGGAGGCGGAAATGCTGTAGGCCCGTGTGTTCTGATTTGGGTTCACATTGAAGAACCCCTGGTGGTTGAAATTTCTGGAGCCCTCTACTAAGGTGTCTCTCATAATCCTATGGTGGTTTTGGAACGTTAGGCCCCATATATCTTTCTTCGAGGCTTTGATAGATCGTTTTGTTAAGATTACGTCCACTTTGGTAACGTCGCAAATTATTTTGGAAGCTACGTTGCCGCCAGCGATGATGCTAGGATATTCGAAGGCAAGGGTATAAATGCCGACACGCTTCGCTGCTTGTCAGTTGAACGACGGCCGGTGCTCCGCTCACCGCTATCAATGCCAGCGTCTTGCTGCTGTCTAATTATTCTTTCACTTCGCCACAAGTTCGGGTGAAATTAACAGTTTATTATTCCGCCTGCAACTCCTCCCTTCTTCCCCGTCGCTACCCTGGGACAATGTTGTCAGTCATGCTTGTTTACGTTTCACGACTAAAGCCAAAATAATTCGCAGTATTCGTACCGTATCTTAAGCTTACGGGAGCATTCTCGGTGCACAAAGTTCCTATTGAAAACCATCAATATCATATAAAGAAAACGCAACATCATTAATAATATATTGTCGATAGTGACCGATTGGATCAGGTCATATTTTAATGAGGTCATATTTTAATGAAAAACGACGTTGTGACAATCGTGTGGTTTTAGAGGTGGTAGTGCGTGATGAGGGATGAGTTTGGCGCAAGGTTTAGCTTAAGCCAGGTGGGTCTCTGTGTAGACCCCATTCGGAGCGAAATTGCGAGTGTCGAAGATTACGGCATTCACAATTCTCTGCTACAATGTAAGTACGCAATTCAAAACTGTATCAAAAACGCTAGAATGCATAGACAGTGACCTATTGTTTTCTTCATACATTGCCCCGCCGCGGTGGTCTAGTGGATAAGGTACTCGGCTGCTGACCCGCAGGTCGCGGGTTCGATTCCCGGCTGCGGCGGCTGCATTTCCGATGGAGGCGGAAATGTTGTAGGCCCGTGTGCTCAGATTTGGGTGCACGTTAAAGAACCCCAGGTGGTCAAAATTTCCGGAGCCCTCCACTACGGCGTCTCTCATAATCATATGGTGGTTTTGGGACGTTAAACCCCACAAATCAATCAATCAATTCTTCATACATTCCTTATTCTTGCCGGGGGTTACTTCGTACATCTTGTTCCGGATGTGTAACATTAGAATTAAAGACTGCAATTGCATTTTAATGCTTAAGGTTCTTTAAGGTTTAATGCTTAACCATGTTCTTTGTCTTTCAAGGCTATGCACTCCAACAAGATTTTACTGAAAGTAGATAGATTTCGTTCAAGCTTAAAGTTGTATTTGAAACATAGGATGCCGAAGTGAAACATTGTTTGATTGATTGGTATGTAGGGTTTATGACTCAAAACCACCATATGGTTATGAGAGACGCAACATTGTTTACGATAATATAAATTTGAATGCGGGTATCTTGAGCCCATTAGCGCAATCACTCTTTAGAAACTACACTCGCTTTTTCTGAAATATAAAGCATACAACCCAATTTGCTGATTCTGCTAATAAATAGTTCTGACTAGAAAGTTACTAACAAGATAACTTATATCTCAGAGCCTTACTCGAGTGCATTTTTCTATTGATATAAGTCATTAAACTTTACCATTCCACGCGCACCACGTCGGCGAAACTTCGCTAAGCTTCACATGCAAAAAACGCATCGATTGTACTTTGAAAGGGTTTGCGTGAATGCTAAAAAGCGCAAGAAGCATCAGGAGTGCATAGCTTTCCTCTCATCAGTGACCACATTTCGGCGCACATCTAGTACTACAGTGCCCCTTTGTGAGGTAAGGTACGGGTACATTGTGTTGGTTGCTTCAGAGATTGGAACCCCTCTTTTCTCAGGATGACTAATATTTCTTCTATCATATCAGGTCACCAGGTTCCAATAGGTACCAGTGTGAATATACTGGAACTCATTATTGTTATACTTCTCACCCCTAACCCTAAATATGCTCACTGAAGAGAAGCGAGGGGCGAAGACGATATTATTCTAAGCTCCCTGCTAGCGGAAATCAGTAGGGGAAAAGAAACACTACTGCTGAATGCTCTACTGCTTTTAGATGTGCGTCATCTCTCTCTGTCGCCCTCATCTCCTAAGCACTTGCCTTTCTCTCCTCTAGGCATCTTTCTCAGTGACGTTTACTCCACCATAGCACCTGTGCGTCACCTCCCTCCTCTCCTACGTCCTCACCTCTCTTGCCTCGCCGTTCCGACACAGGCAGCGTTTGCTAGCGAGTTTCTTGATTGAAAAAAGTGCCCGTTCGTGCTGAGCAGCCCTTCACTGGCCACCCCGTATATATAAACACTAGATTTCACCTGCAAGGTGGTGCCGGTGGGACTTTTCTCTCGTGCGTTGCTGAACGATAAAAATTCTCAGCGTATGCGTTAAACTAAAAGCGGACTGCAGGTCTCTGTCTCCAAAAGAATTATTCTGTCTCTCATTGCCTATTAGTAGCGATTGACATGTTTCGGTAGGAAACACTTGTTTATCACTGTGTACTTCGCCGCTCCACAGGTTCATCTTCTGGGCAACGCCACATTGAGCGCCTGCGTCAACGCCACCACTGGTGTAGGCGTTAGAGCCCACTGCTTCGCATCTACACCTGGTTGCCATTAGCAAAAGATGGTGTAGTTTGTAATAGAGGACAACGTGTTTTTTTGCCAACGACTAAACAATATTGTAGCGGACGATTGACGCAGCGTGGCAACAGCAAGGGAACCAATGAGAATAAAGAAGACGTTAGCACGAGCTGCTCAAAAAACGTGCAGTGCTTAGACTAGGACTCGAGCCTTCATTAGGAGACATTTTCTGGTGACAATATATCCCGTTCATCACCCCTTCAAAACTTTCGACTGCAAATGCATGGTCACAGCAGCTGCGCGAAAAACGTAGCGTCACCAGGACCAGCGTCACACGAATCATTATGCCAACTGACAAGCTTCAGGCCATGGCTACAGATGCCACTTGAGTTCATTCCCATGCTACATACCCGACTCAGAAGAACGTTGAGCTCGCCTACCTCCTCAGGTAAATTTTCGTCGCCACGCACGGTGACGCTTACGAAAAAGAGCTCGAGCTTAGGGAAGAATACAACCGGAAGATGTCCTATGCCAAGTCTGGAGCGCGCTTCTTCCTTTGCGATCACGTCAACACCACGATGGTAACGAGGACGAGGAGAGAGCTATGTCCCATGAAGAGCAACTGTCAGTCTTGATATACTCTTGAAAGGGCTGCATCTCACCGCTTTGCGGTAATAGGACAGGCGGCATAAAATTCGCATCTACCTGCAGCGGGCGTACTTGCTTAGGTCACGAAGGTAAGCTAACATTGGCTATACCCACGCTTCGCAGTGCGTACTTTAGCCAAATCTGGCCAAAATTTATTATTTACGTTTGAGCCACAGCTGGGTCACTGGACCTTTATACCACCCAGGGAGAGGCAGCACACATTTTTTACATGCACTCTGCGAAGACGGCAACGCCAGAAGAGCCTGCCGAAATGATATTCACAGACAACTTTGCCTGTTTCTTCGGCCATAATGTCATACAATGTACTGACGTGAGATAACTAAAGGCCTCTTACACTTGCATGTACTTGGTCGGATCGTGAAGACAACTGACCTTTCTTGGCTTAGTTGCGCATTACATACTCAAGTGGGGAATGTCAAGACCAAAATTTGTACAAAAAGCGCGGGTGTGATAGGCTTCGGAGGTGCACTCTTAGATCTCCATTACAATATTTTCACATTCTACCGTAACATAAACCTGTAAATAACGGCCCACATTAACGTCAGGCTAGATCTCCTCACGGCAAAACGACTGTATTATCTTTGTCATGAGCTTGTCTTCGTCCCCTTTTTGATAGCAGCACATGCTAGCCTGCCAGCATCAATAGAAACAACACCAGAAAAACTTATATCAGTGGCATCACCCTTCTTCCCAAATAACATCGTCCCAACGCCACAACAATATAACGCGATTAAACTAAATAAACATACATATAAAGTAACCAGTACGGAAGGGGGTGTTAACAATCCCGACATGTCCATACAAGCGAGTTCGATGAACAGTCAGCGTTGGTGAAACAATTTCACCATTGAAACACGGAAGACGTCTGCCTGTTGTGAACGACGGCATGGACGAGCCGTGTTTTTGAGAGGAACTTCGTAGGTCACTTCGCTAAGACGAAAAAGAAGCCTATAGGACCATAATAGCGGTTCACTAACTTTTCCGACTGGCGCCGTTGTTCAATGGGAGTAATCAACCATGCTCGTACTCCGCGTTGGTAAGAAACTGCGATGACGAGCATTGTACCACTGTGAATCGATGCGTTGTTGCTTATTGATTCTCTCGATTGCAAGCTAGCGAGATGCGTCCGGGAGTGTAATAAATTTGTCTTCACACTAATGTGGTGCCTGTCTGGTAGCAGCATGCGATCCAGACGTGTAGTGACCTCCATGCCATGAAGCAACCGGATAGGTGAAAAACCTGTTATTTCAAAAATGGTGTTATCAGCGAAGGCGATGTAGGGGAGGATGTCATTGTAGTGCCACCATCACCATCATCATTTCTCAATCACCGCGCCGCGCATCTCGCGCAGCTGATGCTATTTCGAGCTGCGCGAGGATTAGAACAAGCTAGCGCAGTTGGCGTATCGGACGTAAAAAGCCACGCCGCTCTGCTTCAGGCGTGGAATAAAGTGGCGAGAGAACGACACGACCACGTTGGCCGCCGTCCCATCTTCCTCTCCCGCTACATTGGTGACCCGGAGAACACGCCCTTCGCCGAGCGGCCCGCGGCCATGTTCCCGCAACTCTGCCCGCCAGTGCCGCCGTTCCAATCGACCTACCCCAAGGTATGGTTCATGCAGCTCGATGCCGTTCGTGCGCTGAATGGCGTCACGGACCAGCCGCTGATGCACGCCATTCTTCATGACGCCCTTCCGGTAGAGTTGCGTCATAACTCTGCCACTTCAACCTCCAGCCAGCCGTCTTACGATGACCTCTGCTCTGCGGTGCTTGCCAGCTATGGCCTCACCTACCACCCGCTGCCGTTTACCCGCGACTTTCATGTTTTCCCTGCGTCGCAGCGTGCTGGACCTTCCGGCCCGAAGCTCTCATCTGACCGCAACCTAACTTCCCCGACAACGTCTCCCTCCACCTTGGGTCCGGCCACTAGCGCAGTGAGTCTCGCACCCGGTCACAGATCCGACGAGGTTCTTGAAGTCGTTCCTGCTGCCGACAACCTGTCCACCACGAAGTGCGTTTTTTCGAAGTCCTCGGCCGATGGTCCTTCTGGCATGCTTGCTACCTCCATGTTTTCCACGAAAGCGACGGCACGCGACACCCTGGCCCCACCAGACTCCATGACGACCACCTTGCCGCCCGCATCGGAGTCTGGCACAGGTGACCTTTCGCCCGTTATTGACTTCCCGACCTCGAAGCTTTCGCCTTCAACAACGTCCGATAAATGAGACTTAACCTCTCGTCTGGCCACTAGCGACGCTTGTCCTGCGCCCGACTGCCCATCCGCCAAGGTTCCCGACATTTGGGCTGAATGCGACCAGTCAGCCACGAGGTTTGTGTTTTCATCGTCCTCGGCCAACGACGCTGCAGGCATGCTTACCACCGGCTCGTCTCGGCCGACCTCCATGGCTCACAACACGGCTGACACGTCAGGTTCTACGACGGCAACTTCAACGAACGCCCTGGTGGCTACCACGACGATGGGCATTGTCACGCCCGCTATTCACCTCCCGGTTCGGAAGCTTCACCCTCCCCGATGTCCGAAGGCGACTGTCGACCAGCCTCAATGTTCTGCACGTCCTGCCAGCAACGACCACCATCCTCCTCGCAGTTTCCCGCAGCTGAAGTTAAAGCCACCAGCCATCAACCACGGCCAAGTTTCCAAGACGCTGCGACTATGACTGACGCGCTTGAGGACGACGTGCCCGGTCCGCTTCAGACAGGGCTCACCAGGCATGCAACGCCTGCGGTAGAGCAATATAAGGGGTGTTGGCTGGAAGCAGCCATCAATTATGCAGGCCTGCACGCCAACCCTCGTGCGCGGACTACCGGAGGTCATTACACGAGCACAGGTGTCCCGTCCAATACTCCGGGCGAGCCCACGCTGACTGGGTTCCACCACCACCATTCCCCGGAGCCTTTGCCTCCGGACGGCAACAACCAGACGTGTGTCCACAAGGCCAGCTCGTGTGTCACAACCGCGACGACGCTCATACCTCATACGTGTCTACCACCCATTACCCTACGTCGGCGACGACAACGTGCTGGGCGTCACACATTGCGGCAAGTTTTGAGCCGCCCTGCTACGCAGCCACGAGTTGCTGTCACAGCCCTGAAGACGGCGCAAGCGCCTACTCGGCCTATCCGACGCAAGGTCCCACCACTAGTCGTGTACCCGACTACCCACCGTACACTTAGCGGCATTGTTAGGACACGTTCCTGCGGGCGTCGGCACGTCTATCTATACCGGCACGTCAGACGCCGCTCGACTTTGAGGTCTGTGTTGCGTCTACCCCAACGTCAAAACCCGCACTGCCGACCCTCTGCCGACGTTAGCAGCATGACCTCGCGACACACGGTCCACTCTCGGCTGTCCGACCAGGTCATCGTGAGACCCGCCTGTCGGCAACCACAGCGACCCGGCACTTCCTTCTTCATCCCTTGCGCTTCTCCCAGAGTCGCCCACCGGAGACACACTGCTTACCGATGGCCTATAAACGTTGACAACCTGGACTTGCCAAATGAACACTTTATGGATTGTCGTTCATGTATATAGCATTTGTCGCTCTCTTCCTTTTTTCATATGCCTTCAAATCGCGCAAAGCGCTAGGGGGGGGGGAGCCCTGTAGTGCCACCATCACCATCATCATTTCTCAATCACCGCGCCGCGCCTCTCGCACAGCTGATGCTAGCTCGAGCTGCGCGAGGATTAGAAAAAGCTAGCGCAGTTGGCGTATCGGACGTGGAAAGCCACGCCGCTCTGCTTCAGGCGTGGAATAAAGTGGCGAGAGAACGACACGACCACGTTGGCCGCCGTCCCGTCTTCCTCTCCCGCTACATCATCGTAGTGTTTATTGTCTTTTTCAATGCACATGGATAGCATACCGGCTATCGTCTCGTTTAGCCTCTTTGTGTGAACGTTGGTTTTTGTGTAGTATACAGTGGTTTTTTGATGAGCTGCTAAACTAAACAGGCCCCGTCGCGGTGGTCTAGTGGCTAAGGTACTTGGCTGCTGACCCGCAGGTCGCGGGTTCGATTCCCGGCTGCGGCGGCTGCATTTCCAATGGAGGCGGAAATGTTGTAGGCCCGTGTACTCAGATTTGGATGCACGTTAAAGAACCCCAGGTGGTCAAAATTTCCGGAGCCCTCCACTACGGCGTCTCTTATAATCAAATGGTGGTTTTGGGACGTTAAACCCCACAAATCAATCAATCATAAACTAAACAGCATGACGTCTTATACCATCCAGGCGACAAAAGCTGTTTCACAATCACCTGTGATACTGATGGTGCTTCTTGACGAACCTTGATGTTCTTCATAAAAAAGTGGGCAATTTCAATGGCAGTGCACGTTGTAATGCTCTCATTTCCCATTAACATATCATGTAACCAGTACCGACTAGAGTTCAGTGGTTGCAGTTGTCTTTGTACTTTGGAAAGGTCCGAGAAGGTGCATGCGAAATTGTTGGAACGGTTGTGCTGGCGGGGCAACGTGCTTCAAAAAGCCCGCTGGGTGCTGAAGCGATGCTTTGCAGTGCTGGCATGCATGACGGGTTTTTACGCAATGCTTCACGTCCCGATTGAGCTTAGGCCAGTAGTATTGTTCGCGAATCCGGGCCACGGTACGCGTGAATTTCAAGTGGCCGGACGAAGGCTCATCGTGACAATATGAACAATTTTCTTCGGTGGATTCGAAGTCACCCTTTTCAAAAATATTTTTTATATATTTACCGAACAGATTAAGATCAAATTTGGAAGGAACCTATGAGTTACAATACAGGCTTAGCAACTAAAATATCGTATATATTCACCGATGAGAATAGGTTCAGGCTGCATATACAAAAAAACGACTCTCTTTAATTACGAGAAATTGAGAAACAATTCAAGTGCACTGTGCTTTAAACAAGGCGTCAACTTCATGCCAACCAGCACAAACGTTTGCGTGCAGTCAGGGTAGCGCTTATTATAGTCCCTTATATTCATTTCGACTCCAGCGACCATTGTACTAGACATAATAAAAAAGGTGATGCAGAAACGCAAGCAGAGTCTCAATCGATGCCGATACCAAGCAGGCACTTTAAAAGGCGAGCAATATAACTTTTAAAGCTTTTCCTCTTTGTGCCGCTCTTTCTTATGTGGGGGCCTTAAAGTATAGGCAGCGTCCACGAGAAAAAACCTGCGCATGGTGTGGTAAAGTATACAAAATTATTTTCGGAGCTATCTTCGTGGAATTCAAATAACTTAATTGTGCAATCAGTATAATGCCTTGTAGAAACAATGATCCAAGAAGGTAGTTTTTTAATCGGTATTTTGCTTACAATGCGAGAATAACTATGTTCAGTGCACTGGACACCAGGATGCAATTGGATCGCGTCGTGCGAAACATGCAGGAAATAAGAAAACTGTGAGTAAGCGTCAGGCCACAAACTTGAAGCCCAGTCATCGAAAATGAAATGGGAGCATGCTAGGATCTCTACTAAAAGCATGGAGCACGAGAATAAAGCGGTATAAGAGGAAGCTGGCTTGTGGAATCTAAGCGCTCTCCGTCCTAGGTTTTTACCATAATGACGCTATTGTTGACGTTAGGTATGATGATTTTTTCTTTTTCTCAGACAAAAACAAACCATTTTTTTTGTTTTTCAAGACAATTAACCTTCTGACAGGGCCGCAAACAACACTCTTTCAAAGAAAGTGGCAAAACGTGCATACCCATGGTGCAAAAAATAATCCTATTCTCTAGTACACTGGACATGGTTCGACTGTGAACATCATCGTACTTAGGTTCTTAACAATTTTTGCACGCTTTTCAAAAGCCTCTCAGCTATATATATATTAAATATTTTCGCCCCACCCTACCAAATTCCTGATTAAAATATATGTACGCACTTTTCTTCGCTCCATCTCCTGCATGTCTTTCCAAGATAGTTGTCTTCAGGGGAATATTGATAATTAGTCAGGATTCACTCTAACTTTATAAACAACGCTGCGGAAGAATGCATATAGTTGTGTTGATGCGTTCGCAGATTGTTTTGCCTCTGCGGCGATCAAGTCCCATTCCCGGTCCAAGTCGGGTAAGTGCTTTATTCTTAGAGAAAGTATGTTATGAAAACACTGCTGGATGGGCAGGAGTGATGCTAAAAATTCTTTGTTTATGGATACCTATGCCATGGATACCGATGCGTTATTCATTCGGTCAGCCATACTCATAATTATCATCTATTTCATTTTTACACGTGATTCGAGGCTTAGTGGAGCAAGATATGGAAGTAACTGTATACGTGCTTCAAAGCGGCTTCAAAAATTCACGGTAACCGCAGGAAACGTGGAGATTAGCCATAAAATGTCGTTATTTTCACCTCGTGCGGTTGAAACTGCGTTTGATAAAAACTAATTAGTGACAAGTCAGTGATCTGCCTTTTTCAGGAATCTGCAAATAAAGCTTACCTTGTTCTGATGTGAAGGCGAAGAGGAAACTACAACAACTGTAGCAAACAATTACTGTTTTGCTGGAAAAGAGCTTGCCTTATGCATTAAAAGCGTTTCCTTTATACGGGCCATGCTCGTTAAGCCGTTGGTCGTGCGTCCGTGAGGTATGTAGTAGTAGTAGTAGCAATACTAGTCGTAGTAGTAGTGATAGTGCGTCGTAACAGTACTTAGCAACGTACACTGCCAGGCTATAAGGAGCCGCACGCTGCGCTCATTTGAATTGAGGAGGAAACCCGCGCATGGTAATCATAAATAAAGAGATGGTTGTTTCCGATGAAGTAACTTACGAGAATAGTATCGGTGACCCAACTTCCAATAAGATTTTCCTTGAGTTTGATGCTTACATAAAAAAGCTAATAACAGAAGGAGGCGCATTGAACACACTATCACACCAGAAAAGGTTGCATCGTTAAACTCGATGGGCGTAACCTCATTTTTTTAGCGAGGTTACATTTATACTCAGCATCTGGGCTGTATAAGTAGTCTGTAGTTCAAACGTGACGGGATGGCGTTATGCTCTCCTATAGTAGAGTACCGAGTACTCTAAATCGTTAACCACTTTCTCTAAGCACGCAGATTTAGCGAAGATTGGGCCACAGCACCATGAACTAGACACGAAGCGTAGGCAGTAAGAAAGTGCACGTGCGCCGCTTCTCTAGTCGGGCCCTGCCCCCTCTTGTTTCAGTCATAGAAATGTCCGCTCGATGGCGGTACTTCTGCATGATGAAAAGAAGTGAGATGGTGGTACTTGGAGTGTTCACTAGATGGACGGAGGATCTACAGACGCGCGGACGAACGCACGGACAGACGTACGAACGGACGCATGGAAGGACGGACGGACGCATGGAGGGACGCACAGACGGACACACAGAAGAACAGAACCAAGAACGAACGGACAGACGGATGCTTCGCCCAACTAATTATCATGCCTTCCATAAATGTGCTGTGATTTTTTTCTGCCATAAAGGAAATGTTAGGTTATCCTTTAGTTTTTCACAGGAAAATACAATAGGACTGTCAATAGGTTATAAATCCTTCGCTATAAAAATGAAAACGACATGAACTGTCAATCAAGAAATATTAATTTCTTGAGTAAGTTGATGATTAATATCAGACCACTACGTATGTCAAATAATGTTTCAAATAACTTTTGTGACGCAATCATGTGAACTGAATTCAGCACACTTGATCACGCTCTGGAAAAAAAAGCACGCGCAGAATGCATAGATTTTTTATACAGAGATACACGTGCATTGCCTAACAAAAACTGGGTAAGAGTCGAATATAGGATGTAAAGTTATATCTACCTCAATATCTAGCAATTCCATGTATAATTTTGCAGCATGCCCTCATTTGATAAGTGCCTCCTAGTTCGCTAAAAGATGGGCCTCACTGAAGGGTAAATAGTACATTTTAAAACTCGTGTGCAATCGCTCACGCAGTACAGTGTTTCCTTGTGCATCCCAGTATTTTTTATTAGTCTTGGACACTCTGTACACCTCTTCCCTGCTGTTCACTGAGCGGGAAGGCACTGAGAAACGGTGGTAGCGTTTTTTTTTTGTGTGTGTGATAGGAAAGTGAGAGGAGGACAGCCAAGCCACCAGCTCAAATTTCCCCACAGTCTTTGCTTCACGTGCGCGTTTCTAGCCTAAGAACTTTCTTGTTCTCCGAAAAAATGTGTTTTCGAGCTTCACGCTGTAACTAGCGTCTTTTGAGGAAGGAAAGCAATTTTTTTTTGAAGTTACACTGCCTCCCGCTAAAGGCAACATCATGCGATGCGAAGCAGTGCGGGGGTGGCGCACTACATTTGCATCGGTTTGAATAGGTGTTTACGTTGATGTTTTCAGCCTAGTCAAACTGAAGTTAGGGTGGTGTGCGCCCCACGTGCTGTTTCTCATTGCCTCATGGTCCCCTTTTGCGGGAGATGGTGCAACTCTATTGAAGTTTGCACCGTCAAAGCTCGGGCGTTCAAGTTGTTTAGCAAGGCGTTCCAGCACAGGCGTTAGGCTCCTTTCGTCTGTCTGCAGCCGACGCATTGTCTCGATGCTCACACTTGGCTTTGAAATGGGTGTGTCGTACGGTGGGGTTTGGTTGCTCACCTCGGCCTCTGTGTGTGACCGCGTCGAGCCCTCGTTTCGTCTGTGGCAGCTTCTCACCGACGCTGCCATGTGGTGCGTGGAGTGGAGGCAGTGTTCACGCCATCCCTTCCACCCTACCTTGTCGCACCACTTACTTAAGAGGGGGGAACGTTAGTTAGCGCATCCTAGTAAAAGTGGTCACGCAGAAAGCACATCGCAGTGAACTTCGCTATAAGCTGCTTGCCAACAAAAAACGCAAAAAAAGAAGAAACTCACGTGCCCGCGTATAGTGAATTGAACACATCACCGCTATCAATAAACCAACATATTATGGCAGTCGAGAAATCTATAGCGCAGGCGGCAAATCACTGCAACAAACTGAACTGTGCGTATGAATTGAGAGAGCACGAGTGCTCTACATCAGAGGACAGAGCAGATAGCCACTTCAGCCAGGCTGGTGTGCTAAAACTACGGTTCGACGTTTAAAGGTGCCAAACGAAAGAGATGCAAACCCGAGGATTCTTAAGTAAAAGCGTCTTCAGGTTTCTGACGTTCTCTTCCTCTTGGTCGTTCTCAGTCCTTGAATGTGCGCGAAGTTCAAACGATTTACAACATCCTCCGCGGGAAGTTCAAACGCGGGAAGTTCAAACGATTTACAACATCCTCCGCGCCCGACAATACCAACGGGCCCAGTATTTAGGAGTACCTTAGGAAGTTGAGCTCGAAGAACCGCACCGACGAGTTGCAGGGGTGGTGAAGTCAGGTCCTTGATTGGAGCAAACCAAGACTTTGCGAGCAGCTACTGGAGTCAAACCGTTCTAGTACTGTCTTCGCCTCGTACGTATGCCACCACTCCTTAGGCACTTGGGCTAGCATTTGTCGAAATATGCAGCTGGTATACACTGTTTAGAGAGCTGATGCTGTCTGGTTCATACCTCTTGGTTCTCAAGTCTTCAAGGTCTTGAAGTTCGACAGTGCACTTGTCCCACTCGATCATAAATGTCTCCGGAAGAACGCTTTCCCAGTCGAGTCCTTGCATTCATAACTTCTGAAAGAGTACCTTAATTCGAATTGTACGTGGTGCTAGAAGTCCGAAGGGGTCAAAAATTTGTGATAAATCCTGGAGCACACTTCGCTTCGTACTAAGTCTCACTTTTATGACATCTGTCAGTAAGTCAAATTTCGCCGAAATGGTGTTGTCAGTGTAATAACAGGATAGTCCAAAAGCCTTAGACTGGGAAACCTCCTCAGCTGACCTTTATCTTGCGTACTTCAGCTTCTTTCTTGATTGGTCGCAGTGTGTCGACCACTTCTGCTTTTTATTTCGGCCAGCCTCATTATGGCCTTCCTCCATTCGGAGGGTTGTAGTGCTTTTTTTGTAGTTGAAGCTCCGAAATCTAGGTGATCGGCAGACAAACTTGCTTTTCGTTTTGCAGCTGCTACTTCGTAAATTTGTCCAACGTTATTTAAATGGTATTCAATCATTGCAGATAACAGGAACGGATTTGCGGAAGTGGCGAATGGAACTTCAGTCATTCGCATTTGTTGTATTTTTTGCAGTGGCCTGTCAGCCATTGATAGCCCTTCAAACCACAAGAAACGAAGAGCATCTCCATCTTCTTCAACGCACATGGATAGCATACGGGCTATCGTCTCGTTTAGCCTGTTTGTGTGAACGTTGTTCTTTGTGTAGTATACAGTTGTTTTTCGATGAGGTGCTAAACTAAGCAGCATGACGTCTTATACCATCCAGGCTACAAAAGCTGTTTGTCGAAAAGAGACGTGCAGAAGGCGACAAACGCCTTCTGCACGTCTGCTGTAATTCCGGTAGCGAAAAGGCGAAACCTGACCATAACTTCAAAAAGGTAGGCATTGAGATTAGGACCTTTTTCGAGCTGTTCATTATTAGAGCAAGCTCCTGATGCATGTGATGATGCGTCAAAGACCACGTAAAGTCTCGTTGTCATCGATATTTCACGGATTACCTCACCATGCACCATGTAATACACGGGATCTTACAATAAGGGGCATCTTCAACTTTTGCAGCATGACCGTTCATCTCGTATTGCCTGATAGCTTTTTCGTAGGCTTTTATGGATTCGTTGTTTGATGACAGCCGCCTGACGGGTCCAAGAAGCTTCGAAAGGGCTACTTTCTGATTGTTGACCATGTCGACAAGAGGTGATTTCAAGGGCAATGCAACTTCATAACATATTTCTGGAAGAGCAGCAGTGATGCTAAATTTGTCTGTAACATCTGCAGAGCGCTGGTGCGTTGGCGTGTCAGACATTCAGATGTCTTCGAGGTGCCGCAATCATTGTAATTGGAAAGGGACGTCGAAATTTTTGTGGCAATCTGTTCTAAGAACACATACTTGGGTGCTTGATTTCCTAGTTGCGCTTCCAACGCCATATTTGCGCCCTGGAGAGTTCAGCCCATATATGAGTTGTTTGCGAGTAAGCCAGGCCCCACCGCAGTGGTGTAGTTGCTAAGGTACTCGGCTGCTGACCCGCAGGTCGCGTGATCAAATCCCGGCTGAGGCGGCTGCATTTCTGATGAAGGCAGAAACGTTGCACGCCCGTGTGCTCAGATTTGGGTGCACGTTTAAGAACCACAGGCGGTCAAAATTTCTTGAACCCTCCACTACGACTTCTCTCATAATCATGTGGTAGTTTCGGGACATGAAACCCCACAAATCAATGAATAAAATCTATCAAGTGAGTAAGGCAGCGTTTTCTTCATCCCATTTCACTTCGCTCGTGCTGGGCATCACTTCCAAAGCTGGTTCAATCCAATGAGGACACTCACACCTGGCTCACAATATACGCTTGGGTATACGACTGCGTCGGCCAGATGTTTGCCCTGTGCTGCGATGGCTTGAAGAAGGCGACTCTGACTTGGTGCTTCAATCATCTCCCCACAAATAAAGGGCGCCACTACGGCTTCGACGTCCATATTGAGACTGTCAAGCTGACTGCGTAGCCTGTACTTGACTATTCTGAAGCACCGTGTCGGACTACTGGCTCTACCAAACGCACTGTTGACGAGTTTGGTTTCGGTAATATTTAGTAGGTTAACATGAAAGGTACACTCAGTACAGAATGTGTGCTGGCTTCAAATATTCAGAACTCCTCGAGTATAACGACAATGTGACGAAGTCGTTATCCAAGCTGGAAATGTCTGGAGTAGAACTTCTTTGATATGTCGGAGAGCTGAAGCTTTCTGAGCAGAAACATGCACCATTGCAGTTAGTTTATTCTGAGAATTAGTCGATAGTATTTCTAAACTACGAGCAATGCTCATCGAGGAGGCGTGTCTGTGCTTGCATGCCTGGCAGTGTACTCTCCGTCGGCAATCACGGACATGATTACCTTTTGGCGTGCACCGGAAGCATCGACCATCTTTCACAAGTTTTTTGCGCTTCTCGACAAGTACGATGTCACTTGTGCAGTTCTTTGTCTTGTCATCAGCAGCGCAGCAGAAAACACAGGACGAGAGCGTAAATAGTGTCTTGTAGAGAAAAAACGACGCTGTAGAAGTCTGAATGCAGGAACAGCGCAACCTAGAAGTAGTTACTTCGGAACTATGGAAGCTAAAACACAAGGACAGGAAAGAGCGCTGACTTTCAACAAAGATTTAATACCGGAGTGGTGTACATATATAGGGGAAAATGAGAAAAATGGGCATGCGTAAAGGCGTGCAGGAACAACTACTGCGATACAATGTCAGCAAAACTCTTGTCTCTTGTTGAATGGGCTGAAAAAACAAATACATATGTAACTCAAAAAAGATCGAGATACGCAATCTCCTTTTGCAACAACGCAACCGATAGGCTACTTACACATTTACCGTCAAACTTGTTTATTTGATAAGCTTCAATTATCTCACGCTTGCCTGCGAGTATTGCTTGCTTAATACCTCGCAACGCTAAAAAACTGGCACGCAGCCGCAGTCTCGGCAATGGATTCCGAGGTGTCCTTGAACTACGTTGTGTACATTGTTATTGTACCTTGTGTTATTGGTGTCGTATATCTCACTCCGCTTTCGTGCGGAACGGTATACATAGAGCAAACCGGAAGGTGCCTTAATGACCGCTTAAGAGAGCACAATAACATTGTACACAACGTAGTTCAAGGACACCTCGGAATCCATTGCCGAGACTGCGGCTGCGTGCCAGTTTTTTAGCGTTTTGAGGTATTAAGCAAGCACAACTCGCAGGCAAGCGTGAGATAATTGAAGCTTATCAAATAAACAAGTTTGACGGTAAACGTGTAAGTAGCCTATCGGTTGCGTTGTTGCAAAAGGAGATTGCGTATCTCGATTTTTTCAACAAGAGACAAGAGTTTTGCTGACATTGTATCGCAGTAGTTGTTCCTGCACCCTTCTACGCATGCCCATTTTTCTCATTTTTCGCCTATATATGTACACCACTACGGTATTAAATCTTTGTTGAAAGTCAGTGCTCTTTTCTGTCCTTGTTTTTTCGCTTCCGTAGTTACGACGTAACTACTTCTCGGTTGCACTTTTCTGCATTCAGTTATGTCCTACCTACTTGCCCAAGCTTCCACGCTTCACATCCGTAGAAGTCACAGACAGCTTATTGAATGATCTGTTTATTACTGTTACGCTGCAGTCTGATGTCTTTGGCAAATCGTTCACTAAAGAACTCTTATCTCGACATTCAACTTCGAAGCGTAGAAACTTCGTCATTTGCTCAGGTTCCTAACATAAGAAAGCCTGGCTTGTTTCCGTCGCGTTCCCTATACTTTTTTTTCTTTTTTTGTATTCTACGATGTCATCTGGTGTGATCCCGAGCAGCACTTCATTCAGCGTAGCCTCGTATGAAGAGTTCGTGATTCTGAGACTATGCTGTCATCTCCTAAACAGTCACACCGTGTCGAAGAAATTCCGCAGAACGGTGACATTGTTTGCTGATTTCACTCTTTCGAGCGTGCGTAATTTTTGGGTATCTTTGCTCAATATTTTTCTGGTTTTTGAACCAATTTTTCAAAACTTCAAGCGCATCATCATAACAAGAATCTGTCACCTGAATAGCTACGACGATTTGAGCTGCAGGTTCATCTAGTAGTGAGACCAAACAGTCAAATCGGTCTGCGTTGGAAAGCCTCGGGTTCTCATGCACGGAGTGCAAGCGCTTATCCCAAAAGGGTCGCCACTTAGCCACGGTCCCGTCGTAACGAATAAGCTCAAATTTGCGAAGTCGTCCACTTAACCCGCGTTGTGGATGTCATTCATGTCGACTCAGCGCACCCTCATAGGATCTTGCTACCATAGCTTAAGTTGTAGGCGACACCGATGTAGCAGAAATCTACGAGCCTAAGTGACTGGCCATATCATGAAAATTATGACACGTATGTCATGACGGTCAAGATTCACAATTCGTGCTTTTGCTGCTCTTGCGGTAGTTTAGTTCATATGACATGTTGCAAAACTGGTATGATATGGCCTGACTGCATTGCAACCACAAGTGACAGACCCTTACGCGGAAATTATGGCATGCATGCCATGTAACAACACGATTGCACGCCTCGCTCATGATTCGCTCGTGGCCATTTTGGTAGCTTCAAATATACAAGATTTTGTATTACGGGACGTGAATAGACGACGAAGGTGTGTGACTCGTGCAAGCATGGTATTTATGAGATGTGTGTCATGTAACAACACGACTACATGGCACGCGCATGATTCGCTCGAGGTCGTGTCGCCAACTTCCCATATATCAATTTTGGTACATATTACGCTAACTGACGACGAAGGTAAATAACATGTCCAAACATGGTAATCATGACATGCGCGTCATGTAACACCATGACTACATGCTACGCTCATAGTGCACTCGTGGTCGTTCCGCTAGCTTCATATACATCAAATTCAGTGTTACGTGACGTCAATGAATGGTGATTGATTGATTGATTGATTTGTGGGGTTTAACGTCCCAAAACCACCATTTGATTATGAGAGACTCCGTAGTGGAGAGCTCCAGAAATTTTGACCACCCGGGGTTCTTTAACGTGCACCCAAATCTGAGTACACGGGCCTACAACATTTCCGCCTCCATCGGAAATGCAGCCGCCGCAGCCGGGAATCGAATCCGCGAGCTGCGGGTCAGCAGCCGAGTACCTTAGCCACTAGACCACCGCGGCGGGGCATCAATGAATGGTGATGGTATATGATTGGTGCAAATATGATAATCAGTATATTGGTCTCAAGTCAGAACATGACATCGTACCATGCTAATTATGCACTCGCGGCTGTTTTGCTAGCTGGATATATACGCAATTCGGTATTACGTGACGTTAATGGCTGACGAAGGTAAATAAGACATCCAAACGTGATGATCGCAACGTGCGTGTCATGTAAAAACATTACTACGTGACAAACTCTTGATGCGCTCACGGTCATTTCGCTAGCTTCACCTATAACGAATTTTGTGTTACTGGATGTGAATGAATGACCGAGGCATGTTTTATGTGCAAACATCAAAATAATGGGAAGCGTGTCATGTAACAACGTGACTACACGCCGCGCTCTTGATGCGCTCGTAGTCGTTGCACAAGCTTCACATATACCAAATTCAGTATTACGTGACGCGAATGAACGACAAAGGTAAATGACACGTCCAAACACAATAATCGTAATATGTGTTTCGTGTGAAACATGACGACATGCTATGCTGATAGTATGTAAGCGGTTGTTTCGCTAACTTCACATATGGGAAAATTGGGTATAACATGACGTTAATATACAACGAAAGTAAATGACGTGTTCAAACAAAATAATGATGGCATGTGCGTCATGTAACACTAGACTACGGGCAACGCTCATCGTCTGGTCACGGCCCTTTCGGTAGCACCACATATGCCAAATTTGATATTACGTAACTTGGTAACTTGTATGGGCGACGAAGGTAAATAACTCGTCCAAACATGACAATAATATATTATCCATGTTGTGTAAAACATGATCATATGCTACGCTCATAGCGGGTTTGCAACCATTTCGCTAGGTTCATATATACTAAATGTAGTATCACGTGACGTGAGTGGGCGAAGAAGGAAAATTGCACGTTCAAACATGACAGTCCTGACATGCGGGTCACCTACAAATTACATGTTACGCTCATAGCACGCTCGTGGCCGTTTCGCTAGCTTCACATATACCAAATTTGGGATTACGTGACCGGAAAGGACTGCGAAGATAATGACAGGTCGAAACATATTAATCCCTGCATAAGCAGATATTAAATGTAACATACTTACCTTCCTCATTCGTGCTTCTTTTATCATCGATTCCCAATGCACGTGGAATTTGCCAATTTGTTCATAACTATATTCTTTGAGTATTCTGTATGAAGGGGGTCAACTTGGTGGAGCACCCTGATTTTTCTTCAGCATGCCTTCTCATCCCTCAGGCGAAGAATTTCACGAGGGTGAAATTGTGAGAGCGCCCTTTTTGGTATATTGCATTGAGGTGCGTTCATGTACTTCCGCCCGCGAAGTGTATGGAATTCGGGAAGGCCATTAGCAGTTCACTGTGGGACAAGATGTAGTGTTAACGGTACTTCTGTTCTCCGTTCGGACATCCCTGGAAGAGGCTTTACGTGATCTTCTTCAGAGCATCAAAAAAGTGCTGCAAATGTGCGCTTTCGGGACCCCCCTTTCGGTTTTTGCGCACTTTTTTTTGAGGAACTCCTACAAGGTAGGGTTCAGCCTTGTTATCCACGGTGTGTTCGTCTCTGACATCAGTGTGAACGCCCTTTTTCTCTGCCTTCCCAACACATCTGAAAAGTTACTGCTTCGAAAAATCTGGTTCTGTTTTCTTCTAGTTCTTGCTTGTGCTTCCGTCTTTTTTGTAGACAGATTGTCTGACAGAGCACTGGAAAACCTGCTGAATTAACTGATGTGTTTAGCATTTATTTTTATTTTCGAAGCCCAATACATTGTCCCATTTACTCGATTCTTCAAAGCTTGGAATAGTGCTTGCGTGACTTTACTTAGAAGCGTGGTGGTTTTTGCTACTTGGTATGACATGACTATTGTTATAGCGCGAGATCAGAACAACGACAAAGGGACAAGAAAAAGACGAGCGCTATCTTTTTCTTGCGCTTGTCTTCTAGCGCTCGTCTTCTTCCTGCTCTTTGTCATCGTTTGAATATCATGCTATAGCAATTGTTTCACTATTACGCTGTAACTAATTTTGCGGGGTTGTTTAAGGAGGTGGGGCACTTAATGCGGTTGTTCAACTGCACGATTTTCTTATCGAAGCACTGTATTTCAAGGCGTTCGAACGCAACCGAAACCACAAAACAATGTCTGGTAGTCTTGAACTGCGCCAGTACTTCTTTGCAGAGAAGTTGGTTCAAACTTGAAAAATCGTCTTCAACTTGCGCAGCAAGTCAAGTTTTTAAATTTGGAGTACACGTTCCCGACGTGTTGCCTGTCTTGGTCCAGCTTGAGACAGCACTGCCGGCATATGTGTGGTGTGACGCGCGATGCAAAATTTTTCACACGCAGAGTTCAAATATGGCAAAGCTTTTAATACTAGGAATAATTTCAGACTCACAGTCTTGCCTTGGGAAGTATCTGGCAATACTACTGCTCCAAGAACCTTCATGGCTTGACCACTACGTAGCATGGCCTTGCCCTCCTGACGCTCGTATTTGTGGCCTCCTGGCAGGGAGCCTACTCAAAGGAATCAAATTCACTTCAGACCCTCTGTTTACTTAGAGCTTGGGCTTGCCCTTTTTGTGGTTGCATTTATCATTCATATCGAAGTGTTGCTGAAGAATACTTGCAACACTTCATGCGGCGTATTCGGTGAGTTGCTGCGAGCCTCGTCAACATGGTCGACAGGACCCCTTTTTTTGCAGGCCACTGCAAAACTATTTTTCCAGTCGCACTTTCGGCATTGTTGACCAACGCTGGCTCTTTTTTCTTCATGCATTTTTAAAGTTTTGCAGGTTGTTTAACTCTGCGTATTTTCGTTGCTTGACAATTTATTTCTATGCTGGTGGCTTCAACAGCCTTCCCTTCCGCCCCGCCGTGGTGAACTAGTGGCTAAAGCACTCGGCTACTGACCCGCAGGTTGTGGGGTCGAATTCCGTCTGCGGCAGCTGCGTTTTCAATGGAGGCGAAAATACTGTACGCCCATGTGCTGAGATTTGTGTGCACGTCAAAGAACCTCAGGTGTTATAAATTTCTGGATCTCTTCACTACGGAGTCTCTCATAATCGTATGGTGCTTTTGCGACGTTAAACCTCACATATCAATCAATGAAACGTCTGTTTGCGGGCTTGCTCCACTCTTTTTTAGTTTGCTCTTTTTTCTGTGAATCGCACTGATTTAAAGACACAATATATCAAAAGTGAATCTTCTCTGAAAAGACGTTCTCTAAGTCTGTCATCAGCCGTTCTGAACACCCCTTCATGCCTTTTGATGGGTCCACGCATCGTTCCGAACTGCCAATTCTGAGCGTTCAACTACAGGTGGCTTAATGAGCTTTCAAAAAACTCGCCATCCGGCTATACGCCCTTCCGAAACAGGTACCGTTCTCATAATTCATTTGTGTGGTGCTGGTAACAGCTTTGATACTTTTGAAGAAGCGTGTTATAGCTATCCTTCTCTGTTGCCATTCAACCGAAATTGTCGAAAACTGACAATTTCTGGTGCTGTGGCTTGGAGTAGCAATGCTGCTTTCTGCATCTGACTGCGTTGCTTTTCGCTTTTCGTTGGTCCGAGGTAAAAAACAAAACAAAATGGCGGCAAAACACACGGCAGTTTTCAGCGATGTTCTCAGAATTGCTGCGTGCGTGAGGGTGATGTTGGCTAAAAGCGACAAATCACCTTGTCCATGAGCAAAAAATCTGTAAATAGGCAATTAAAATACATAATGAATTATTCCAGGTCCGAGTAAGAATCTCACCCAGGCTGTTCGAGCGGCAAGCAGGTGCTCTACCACACGTTCACACTTCTGTATGAAAAGATATTGAAAATAACTTCTCCTGATCGGAAATGCAGTGATGGCAACGTTGATGCTTCACAAACACACGCGTGCAATATACAGGCTGTGCAATACAGTATTTAGTATTGCAGCAATCTTGCGCAGTACAAGAACACACTGCATCGGACGTCAGCACGTGTGATTATAATAAAGGATACATGATTTAGCTGGCCACTAAATATAATATTTTCTTAAAGGGGCCCTGAAACACTTTTTGAGCAAGGTCAGAAAAGGCTGCCGATAGGTGGCAGAGGCTGCCGACAACACGTGAGTCAATTATTATAGTGCAGCACGCACCCAAGAATTTCAATAAAGTATCAAAACAAGCTAAAATTACGTTCTGTTTTCTCGACATATGACAGAAGACGCTCAAAAATCACTCATAGAAAGTTCATCTATTAGCCATTGGCTGATTCGAATATGGCGCGCTCGGTCGTTACAAATATCGCCGCAGGAGGCTGTGACTTGTTCATGCGTGCGTTCACTTCTGGCTGGCATGGTGAATGGATGTGTTTTACGAGGGCACGATCCGCTGCGCAGATAAATGTTTTTGCATGTTTTGAGCTTGGTTTTATAAATAATAAGGCAGCAGTGTAAACATCTCGGGCACTTATTACACGAACGGCCTTGTGGGGGGAGGGGTCAATCACCTGGCATTTACTTGTATGTGTATGTGTGCTTTTTTCGCCTTCATCCCACGATTGGTGTGCACGTACACGGAACATGCAAAATTTAGTACTAGAGCTTGAAGCTTTGTACGCCGCGTTTAGTAATTATCGAAAGAAACAACGCAGCAGGACAATCTGTGTCAAAAAGGCAGTATGAAAAATTGTAAAATGTTCAGGATGGGGGTGGGTTATGAAATGGCAGCTAGTGCAGACGCGAATGCACAGACTGCTGACGTCAAGTGTAGGCAATGTAAGGTCGAAACAAATAGGCAAATGATGGTTGCCTAGAATGCACTGCTGATGATAATCTCCGAGCTAGAGACTGCATTGGCAGCTGAGCAAGAAAAAACGAGGGCTATGGAAAAAAGGCTTAGGGCAGCCGAGAAGGCACAAGCTAAGGTGAACAAAGAAGTGACCTACCTGGAGAACGGTAGCGCACCTGCACCCAGAACGCCGTATAAGAGAGGTAAAACAGGGCCAAAAAAAAAAACAGGTTCCACCAGTTCGATGCCGTGGTTCAGCGAACTAGTGGTGGAGGTGGGAGGTAAGAAAGCTACCGGCGGTACAAGAGTAGGTAACCTCCAAGTGCGAGAAATTTTAGCAGAACCGTCGGAGCACCTATAATTGCCGGGGACTTGAATTTCAATTGATGCGCAGATGGAATCAAAGAGAGAGTTAGCGGCGACAATAGGGTGTCAGTAGGGACGCTCCGACGAATCAAGCTGAAAGCAGTCATGAGGCAAGCGAGTGCAAAACTCACAATCAGGGCTAAATAATGAAACCTCGTAATGGTTGGGGATAGTCTAAACGATGTCTCAAATGAAGAATCGGCGGGACTAGTGAACAAAATGGCGGTAAGAGTCGATGATATGCGTGCCTTTTCACCTCAGGTACAGGTGAAATATGCACGATACCTGAGGTAACCAGCGTGACGAAAACCTCCAAAGCAGCGGTTGTCAACAAAAACAAGCAGATATGGCAGATGAGTCAAGAGAAAGACTTTGAGGTGGTGGAGTTAACAGAGAGGTGCATAGAAAGGGTGCTTTTAAACGAGATAGAATTCACTTCGAGAGATGGCTAGGTAGTGAGGCGGGGTGGTGACTTGAAGGCCGTGCAATAGCTTTCTTCAGGGCACTCAGGCTCTTCGGGTTCCAGGATAGCTAGTAACGGAGAAAACATGTAGGAGTACTTTTTGACAGGTGGTATAGAAAGATACAATTCCAAAGTGGCATCAATATTTGAGACACGTAGAGTCCGGGGGAGAAATTGACGTAGGCGCGAGGACCGAGAAAATTTGACGTAAGTATTTTACCATGCAAGGTGGCAGGAATAGGTTGAAGTGGGCAGAGTTAATGAACAGCAAAGGTGGAGAAGCTGGTGGTATATGAGCTTGCATAAACACATTTCAGGGACATGTAAGGACCACCTAGCAGTCCGGCCTAGGCATGAGAATATTGTAAGAGAATAGAAGGCAGCAGAAACGGGGTGTGGTATTAGGCCATTAATGCATAAAAGTGCACACCGACAAAGGGTCAAGCAGGAGTGCTGGGAACATTTATGGCGAAAAGGGAATGTGGCAGGGCAGATGAGGCTCCTGGGTTTTGTATACTTAGGGATAGCGGCAAAAGCAGGAGAGGAAAACCGAGAAATACTGCAGTGCATAGAAAGTGACAAGAAATTATTATTAAAATAGTGTTTGGTAATTATATTTGGAGATAAAAATGCACCTATAGAAAATATGGATGAATATACTGACCGAACTGGTAGAATGCTAATGAATATGTGTGAAATGCAAGATTTGATCATATAAAACAGTATCGAGAAGTAAGAAGGGCAGATTACATAGAAAGTCGAAGGGCTGCACTGAACGATAAATTACACAATGATGTCACATAAGATGTATGACCGGCTAAGGATAATGAACATAGGTGAATATGGTTCAAGAAGCTTAGGTAGTGATTTGAAACGCATCAAGCTGAGATGTGGAGATAAATGGAATTGGAAAGGATGCGTTTGGAGCAACAACATGGTAGCATTCTTTCAGAAAGGCAAATGCGAATAGCAACCAAAACTATTGAGGAAATATTCAACTAGAACACTAAAACAGAGTGAAAATACACAAAAATTAACTTGATTGCAATAGTTAGATATTGCTTAGCTACGAGTCAAATCAACTGGAAAAGACGGCACGAACCCAAAAGCTGGTGGGATGAGCAAGTTAAAAGAGTCCTTGTAAGACGTCAGGAAGTCTCCAGGGAAAACAGGTATGCTAAAAAAGGAGTGAACCAGAAGATGATGTCAAAATTCATTGGGATAACTTTTTGAGTCGCGGAAAAAAAGGACCCGATCTGATCAGTGAAGAGATTAGAAGAAAGGGGGGCTTAAACGGGAAAATATAGTTGAAGAAATGATAGGAAGGCAGCTGCAATGTTTCGGAACAATCTCTACTCTCTGAGTATTAGGACAAGCGTGGAACAGAGGTTGAAAACTAGAGTTCAATTAGTAAGGCTAAATGAGCATGAGGGAAAGGATTGTATAAAAACAATGATAAAAAATTTTAGCACGAGGAAAGTGCTGCATGCGCCATACGAGATTAGGGTGCACTAATTAAGCACAGTGGCTTCACTGAGCCAACAAGAGTGGAAAAGGGCAGAGAACAGGGCTCCTAATAGCACTTCAACAGGCGCTGACGGCATCCCAGTTCTGCTAATAAAGAAACTAGCACCAAACTATAATCAAACATTAAGAAAAGCAGCAAGCAGAACAACAAATAATGGTGAAGCCTCCATTAGGTAAAAACTAAGCAGAATGAGCATGATCTATAAATAAAAGGGGAACAAAGCTGAAATAAACAACAACCGTTCTATAACAGTGACATCAGTAGTTTACAGGATGGCGAGCAGATAGTCAAGGAAAGGGTACAGACATGGGTGGAAACTCAAGGGGTGCTGGGAGAGCAACAAAGTGGGTTCCGTAAACAAAGGAGGTTAGAGGATAAGTTTTTTTCATTGATGCAGCGTAGTCAAATGGCTAAAAAAGAACAGAACCCTCTATGGCTGGCATCGCTACAAAAAAAAACTAATCTTCTAAATGATATCTATATAAGTAAGAGGGCACTTATAAAATGAGAAGAACAGGTATCCGAACCTATAGAAATACAACGCTGGCTTTCACAGGGGTCTCCCTTGTCACCTTTGTTATTTGTGCTGTATCTACAGGAACTAGGAGCCACATTAAAGGGGAGTCGACTCGGCTTCAACCCCGCTTTTGCCAAGCAACGAAAACGCGTTGAACAGTTATTTCCACCATTAATGTATGCAGATAATATAGTATATTAGCCGACAACGAAGAATTCGTGCAGAGATTGATAGACATCTGTGGCAATGAGGCAGATGATTTTGAATGGTAACGAAGAGAGTGAGCATAAGATACAAGAAATCACTCTAGAAGTAGTGGATAGTTACAAATATTTGGGCGTATGGATGAATAACAGGGCCGAATACCTAAGGGACCACGAAAGATCCGCAATTAATAAGGGTAGCAGGAATGCAGCTGCAAAGAAAAATGGAGCACTGTGGAACTACGATGGGTATGACGTTGTGACAGGTATTTGGAAAGGTGTGATGGTCCCGGGTTTGACGTTCGATAATTTGGTCTTGTGCATAAGATTGGTGGTTCAATCAAGATTGGAAATGGAACAACGTGGCATAGGTAGCCGTGCTTTGGAACCACACAGAAACACCACAAATCAGAGGGTACAGGGTGACATGCCATGGACTTCGTTCGAGTGCAGGAAAGCTAGCAGCAAGATTGAAATTGAGGAGCAACTGAGAAGAGCGTTGGGCTAGGAAAGATTTCTACTACTCGTACAGGCTGTTTCACACGCAGGAGAAATGTTGAAGAGTGTGGCATTGTCATGCGGCCAGCAATTCAACAACGCACCCTGAGCTGATCGCTTGCGCGCATATTATTCTGGAGTGGAGTTTTCAAACACGCCTCCTGCTACAGTGGCTCTTGCTTGCCGCATTGCTGGCCAGCGTGCAGATATCATTGGTAGTGCAGGAACTGGACCGATGATTTGCACTAAACGTTGTGTGACGTCCACCTATGAGCCTTTATTCGAAATAACATGGCGCCACAAGCAGAATTCGACAGCTTACTTGTTTGCTCTCTCGAAACGCCGTGGCGCTGTGTGCATTCATGAATATTCTTTCACTGTGTGGACCCCGCACTAAGATAGGGCGAGGAATCATCACACGACAATCAGCACGCAATGTAAGCTGTCTTGATTTGACATAGATTGAAAAACACTAACTCGTAAGAGCTGTAGTACTGCACCAGCTTGACACAATAAAACATATGGGAATGAATTCAGGAATGTCTAGAGGAGGACAGAGCCTGAACGTGTCTCAGAGAGACAACATTTGATTGCCAAAAGACTCGCTAACTGGCTACAAAATGCAGCGTAGTTTTTACAACGAAGTTTAATAATGTTAAGTCGCTATTTTTCTGGCATATGAAACATGTTAAACTAGGCAAATAACACAGTGTGTGCTCTTCAGACCATAAAAAATACAAAAAAACGTGCGACGTATAAGCTTCTGTTTTATTGACCTCAATCTGGATCTTGTGATGCGCACGCTCCCATTGTTGATTGATTGATTGATATGGGAGGTTTAACGTTCCAAAACCACCGTATGATTACGAGGGACGCCGTAGTGAAGGGCTCCCGAAATTTCGACAACCTGGGGTTTTTTAGAGTGCACCCAAATCTGAGCACACGTGCCTACATCATTTCCGCCTCCGCTGCCATTGTTAACGAACAGGACATGCTGTAGTGGAACACATAATTGACACTATGATTTCACTGCCATCTAGAATGAGCACCATCATCGCCACTTTGAAGACATGAACTTGGAAGCGTCACGAGTGTGTTTTCATGCCGGGATTCAGTCCTTTCTGTTGTGATCAAATATTGTCAAGAATAAGCTCGTTTATGTGGTTGTTCTATTCTAAATCATTTTTGAATTCATTGCTGTAGAGACCACGCGTGGTGCGTGCTCATTATCGTGGTTTTCTAATCCAAGCTTACTGCAACACGCACAAAATTAAGAACATTCGTGAACGCACACAGTGTCATGACGTATCGACACTTGAAACAAGGTATACTATCATATACTGTTTCTAGGGCCCCATTAATATTAATAAAGGCTGATAGGTTGGCGTTGCACAACGCTTAGCGCAGAGATGCGTTGAAGTTTCGGCAAGTCCACACAGAAACATCTGAAAAAACTGCGCGGCTAGACGGGACAAAAAAAGAAAGAATGAGCAAGTTCGTTGTTCTTTGTTTTTTCGTATCACATCTTGCACGCCGTTTTTCTTTTGGAAATGACTAGTGTAGGGTATCAGCCTAGTTCCAGCATTACCAATGATATTGGTGCGCTCGCCGATAATGCGGCACGTGTCCGGCCATAGCGGACGACGCGGATCAACTCCACACCCAAGCGTATGCGCACACGTGAGCTGCTGTTGGAAGACGATTGCAGCACTAGTCACATCCGACATTTCCGACGAGTATGAAACAGCTTGTACATGAAGAACGTTAATACTAAATGGAGGAAGCGAACTCGAAAATCATCAAGCAAGTCTTTAGACAACATCAGAATGCCAAGCCTGAAGGAAACATCGGTTAAGAAGAAGGGGAAGAAAATGGAGAGGGGCGTGTGGAAGATTGCAATACTTACAAAATCATCCCTGTAGACCTACCGAACTTTCAGGCAGGACATTGCAAAAGAAAAGATCGACAATAATTCTCACGCTAGTTCACTGCAGTTCGAGACGAGAACGGAAGTATTGCGGACCAAGGCTATCTAGCCAAATACGAAGGCAAAGAATCGGTATGTAGTGCGAGCGGAAAGGAGGAGGAAACGGCTGAATATTTGATAATGTTCTGTAAAAAACTCTATCCCATAGTCCAAGATAATGACACAAAATTTTTCAAAGCAATGGGGTTTAGGAACAGCGAAGGCAAAATAGATTTTAATTGTGTAGAAGCAACCAGGAGGAGACAAACTGATTAGTGGCCACAATCAAGGTGCGGGTGAAATTCAATCCTTCAAAACATAGTGATAGCACTCAACTTTATGGCCAGGTGGCGTGAGCCATCACCCTATTTACAGGACACAGCCAGATACACCAATTCCTCCATCCATGCGTGCACGATCACACTAAAATCTGTGCATTCGAAGAAAAAATTAAAAAAAGTGCTCAAGGTCACAAGGTGCGCGTAGCGTATCCTCTTGGCCTTGCTCCCTGATTGCTCCCTGTTTAGCTTTCAGCACTTTCTTCGAGGTGAGAGAACGGAGAATGCCATTGTAGCAAGCGAAAAATTTTCGTAAGTCCCCTCGTACTGGGCACATTCTTAAAATTTGGTGGCATTGAATCCATGAAGCAATAAGCTCTTCCAGTGAAATAATTTCATGGTTACTTGAAAAAGTTCATCAGGGCTTCTTTATTACCACATAGAGGGTGCGTATCAAGTTGGGAAACATTTCATGTGGATAATTTTCTCGTGGTTCACAGCATGCTGCGCATTACGCAGAATGAAGCCATCTACAAAAGCTTAACGGACACAAGCCACTATGAAGTTTATTTGTTTCATTGGGCAATTCATACTTGAATCTTCTCCAGTAACACCCTACTATAAAATTATGCACCGAGTGGTTGAAGTATGCACTAAGGATAGAATATTGCTAATGTGTCCACCTCTTATGAGCGAAGCTCAAAAGTTTCCCGCTATTTCCAACGCCAAGTCACATTAAAAGACTCTGCTAAACTAATTGTAGACTGGTACATGTGTTCTATTTGTATGTTTCAAACTTTACAGTTATTTAAACTTAACAAATAAAACTTGCAGTCACCAAAATATGTTACACAATACGCGTACTACAAAGCTTGCATGAGAAAAATCACAGATTTGCCGTAAAGACGAAGCAATGAACTTGATAGCAATAAATTGGAAGTTCACGCGCAGAATTGCGAGCAGATAGAAAAGTTTCCCGCGTTTCTCACGCACAAAGGACGCACAAAACGTACTGACATGTACAGATTAATGCGAATAAAGGTCTCAGCTGTTACTTCGCGGTGTCTTGAAAGCGCACCCTTTTTCCAAACGGAGGCTGTTCAAAGATTGCAGTGACCTTTTGTGCGCCCGGTAACTGCAACGAAATAGTTCCGACAAAACTCAAAGACTACCCAAGACCTACGATTCTCCGCACTGCAAGATAAGCGCGCGCGACCTTGCGTACACCCCTTATTCTCTACGCGGGCCAAAGTACGCGTGAGAGATGACAGCCGCACGCTCACTGCGCCATCTTGCTGATAATGCTGAAAACATGATAGTTCCTCCTCCCCCCTCACAATATACCGCCGAGATGCCCGTCAACAGCGGTAAGTGGTATATGTGAATAGCTTGCCGTTTGATCGATGAAGGAGGTATCTGTCGGTGGCTCAGTGGTTAACGGCTCGCATTCACGACGCGGAGGTCCCACGTTCGGTTCTGCGCGCCAGAGTTTTTTCTGAATTTTTTTTCTTTCTTGTGTTTTATTGTATACAGATACGTATACATATGCGGTGCATGACATTGATGCTGATGGCCATGTCGACGCCGGCAGGGAAATCCAGCTGAGAGTGTCTATATAATTGCGATCGCAATTATAAACAGAGAAAAGTAAACTCTGCAAAACAATTCAGCCAGTGCTCCCGTAACATCATGGAGAAACTTAATAGCATTGCCTTTTGCAGCGCAAGACTGCTAACGAAGGGTATCTAACTAAGCGTTCAGTGGCAAACGAAGACTTGGTACTCTTAATAAAAGGGCGGTGTCCCGTTATGGCACAACCAACGTGCATTTAGATACTGTCGTTCACTAAAAGTGTTATTGCTCTAACAATGCTAATCAAACAACGTACAGCAACTATGCAAGTGCTGCAGATAAACAATATATACAGAAGTGCACTTGCGCACTTAGGCATCTCCAATTACAAATTTTTATGATATAATCTTTCCAGTCTCCGCCACGATCAGGCCCCATTCCTCATCACCCAAGTGGGGTAAGTGTTTCATCCTAAGTTGAAATATGAGTGATGAAAGAACGGTGGTCTTGCATGCTTCTGGTGTAGACTTTTTTTTGTATTTCGTGCGACCCTACAGAACTAATAAAAATCTATATGTAGTAGAATGAAAGCTAGACACTTCTAAATCTTGTAGTTTTCAAGCCGATCAGCTTTTGAGAAGAAGCCAAGTGGTGTGCGCTTTAAGCAATGCTTCCAACTTTGGGTGAACAGCGCGAAGGTTTGCGCAGTCATAGCAGCGCTTAATACGTCCCCTATAATTTTTTTTGGATTCGTAATCTGCTGCTGCCTCAAGAAATATGTATTCTTGTGAAAATTGACAATATGCCATTTTTCACTGCAACTCCATAAACACTGGTTTATAACTATGTATACAGTAGAGTATTTGCGTCTACGTGTATAATGTTTCCAATCGTCATGCTATACCTTTCAGCCACCGCTGCGATCAAGCTCTTTCCTGGCCCAAGTTGGGTTAGTGCTTCCTCCAACACCGGTAAATTGCGAGTTCTATGGATAAAGGTCCTTTGCTTCAATTTTCCTTTTTCCGGCCATGGAAAACTATGCCGGATATCATTTGGCTAGCGGAACACAGAATTGGCATACAATTATTTACACACGATTAGAGGCTTAGTGCTAAGAGACAGATATATAAGCAACCAATACAGGCGCATCAGAACAGATCTGAAAGTTTATGTGAAGCACAGGAAAGGTAGAGCTCAATTATAATTTTTTTAATATTTGCTGCGGAAACCACTTTAGATAAAAAGAAATTGATGACAAGCCAGTGGTCAACGTCTTTGAAGTTTCTAAAACTACAGCAGACTTAATCCTGCGGCGAAGGCCAGAAGGAAGCCACGATAACTGTAGCGAGCAGTCATCATGATGTAGAAAAAGACCTGCCTTGCGAGACAAAATGGTTACTTTTGCTTCAAGTGTTTCGCGGGAAAACACCAGAGGGCTGTTGTTGGGTTCTAAATTCTCACAATCAAAGTGAAGACGGTATGCACTACAATTCTGGAGGGAGTGACCACGAGAGCAAGTATATGCTCATTGTCTGGCTAACACGTCTATTTTATTGCCGTTGAAAAGACTTTTTTTGCGATGCACACGTGTGTACTAATTTCACGACACTTGATCACACACTTGAAAGAAAGCATGCGCACATTATACATGTCTTGTTTTACGAAGAAAATACACATCTGTGGACTAACTAAAGCTGGATAATCGATGATGACAGATTAGAATGATATTTCAAGCACCACATGCCGCAATCCAATGTATTATTTACCAGCATACGCTGTTTTTCTCAAGGGCCACCAGTGCCTCTTAGTTCACTGAAAAATGGGCCACAGCGGATAGTATTTTTTTGTACCTTTTAACGACTTGGGCTGATCTGGTCACGCTTTACAGTGGGTCCTTGTGCATCCCAGTCCTCTCTGAAAGTCTGGGCCTTTTTAGTTTTCTTCGGTGAGATTGAAGGGAAAGGAAAGAATTTGAAGCACTTTTTTTTGTCCCACAGGAGTGTTAATGAAGGACAGCAAAGCCCTAATCTCCACTGTTCCTGTAGTATTAGCACTACTTGTGCGTACTCACCCAATATCTATTTTTTTTCTTTTGCAATCAGTTCTCTTCTCGACCGTGACGCTGTAGCCGGCGTCTTTTGAGGCAGTGGAGGTAATTTCTTGTTTAAACAACCACCACTACCAATGGTGATTACGTGCGCGTGCTCTGTGATTAGAACATGACAACGTTTTAAATAAACCAGCATGTTATGGCAGTCAAATAACGCATAGCACAGGTGGTATACCACCGCAACAAGTGAACTCTGCCCAAAACCTGAGCAAGCATGAGCGTCATATACAACAAAACAAGTAGTGTGAATTCCTTTCAGCAATTAAGAGCAGTCATTAGAGCAGGCAAAATTTGCTTTTGGAGCAGCAACCTCTCTGTTTAGAGCGTGCATGGGCTTCTCATGATACACGCAGAGAAACGAAGTTTAGCTTTAATTTATTTTATTTTTCCGTAAGTCTTTATACTCACTCATACAGAAGCATCGATCCCACAAAATTAGCGCTGAAATAAACAAAAGCAGGATTGTATACAGAAGCGTTCATGAAAAACAGTGAATGGTATTGCACCAACAATTAAGCTACCTTCACTATAAAGTTCTCGCTGCGAGTGCGCACGCAAATTCCTCTCACATGCGTGAGTGAATTTGAGAGGGGTCAAAGCCAGATCAATACATTGTCTTGATAGGAAAGGGGGCACTGCGACTAATGTCCCCCCCCCCTCTTTTCCTAAAGGGGAACCCTGAGCACGTCTATGCATCCCTTCTCAAGCATTCAAAGCTGTTATAGCAGTAAACCCCCATTCTTACATACATGCGTGCCGAGAACGCGGTTAACTTCACACTAAACCTAGTATATGTTAACCACCATGTAGCAATTTGCATCTCTTTACCTGTGTCATCGCCGCTAAAGGAGGAATAAAAACATGTCCACAAGAAATATTGCTCAGCGTGCCCTCCCTAAAGCCATTTTTTTCTGTTCGTAAAACTTCGGAAATGATTGGCACTGTCTGATGGCCGACTGATGGCACGTAGTGGCGCCATGAAGGAGCGTTTTGAAAGTACTTCGGCGACCTGGATACGCAGCGACTGGTACAGTGACAAAGCGGAAATAAGCAGCTGTGCTCAATAAAAGTGCACCGCGATGTGCTACTTAGCGAAAAAAAGACACAACTTTTTTTTAGGTGCGGTACTGTCACACGAAGACGATTGTCTACTGGCTAGTTGCATGCAACGCTTTGCTTACTAGGCCCACACCGTGCCAAAGCAATTGCATTCACTTCGCTTCAGATCGCGTACACATGCGGCAAAAAAAGCTATTTCACTGGCGCAACGATGCGACCTCTCCACCAGTGATGCTTTAGCGGTCCTGATGGCAGACTGAGGTGAACTTGGGTTGTAGGACTATAGAAGAGTGCAGTATGGTTACAATAGCACTACGCTTGCTGTCTCGGTGCCCACAATCCACAATGCTGAAATCTGCAATAACGACCTTCGTTCACTTCTAAAACGTGGTGCTCGCTGAACACGGTCCAGTACAACAGTCGAGGCGGCAGCGATCAGCACCCTGTGCTCTCACAGAGTCGCCAGCCGTTGAAATCGTGTATAAGGCCTAAAGTGGCGCTACGCCAAAAACGTAGGCTTTTTGTCGGTGATGTCATACAGGTGCACTTTTCAGAGGTCGGTACATCGCCATCATTCTTTGCCAGTGGTTACCAGAACAGTATCTGTCGAAATCGCGCGGAAGCGTGAATAATTTTTCGGCTGATTCCGTGTTCTTGCAGTTGCCTAACTGTACGCGAATGCGGAGGTGCAAGTGTACAAGATGGTGACCATCACGTAATATCCGCTTATATGCGGATATTACGTGATTCCTGTTTACAGTATTTTCATTCCAAAATCAACTCTTGGCGTTGCAATGGCGCAAATCAAACAGGAAACACCCCTTCAGTGTAGTATGGCACAGTGATTTCCAGTTGACCCAGGTTGGCGTATTTGGCACAGGTTTGCCACCACCACCACACACATCGTCACTTCAGTCAGGCTGGCTCCTCAGTGTTTCAGAAGTTTAAAGTTACAATACAACAGTTGAAATCTAAGAACAATATGAAATCCTGCTAAGAAAACGTTTTGCTCAGCTACCAAAGCATGTTCAGAAAGCGTCCCAAGAATATTGTAAGTGCATTCATGTTCTAGAAGTGCAGCAGTCACACCTTTATTATGTGTAGCAGGGTTCTTTGGTCTCTAAGGAATATATTGGTGATAATAAACTAATAGGTTCACACACCTGATGCAAAAGGTGGTTTAAAAATTATATTTACATGACACCAAATATCTGGTCCAAATGCTGTATCGAACACTAGGCCTGATCCATGCTGTAGGAAGAAAGGCACCCAGAAACGCGAGATCACACGACGCTGCGGCACTTTTAGTGTGTCACAATGAAGGACAATATTAAAGTTAGAGTATTTGGGAGAGGACGCAACCCAAGGTTGCCGGGCCACTATGTAACGTCCACTGCACCTGCAATTTTTAACGAAGATGCATAGATGAACATTACATCTCTTTTTAAACTGCTTGTGCTAGGACACAAAGTTCGTTGAACGAAGTGTTCTGAGACATCTCCGAAGAGGCTATGTGCCACAAGAAATTTCCGCTAGAGTTGATGATTTCTACTTGACCAGTCACATGAGCAGTTCATTAGGTGTAATAAAAATAGTAAGGACTAAGTTTCTCACGCTTGTTTGAGCGTGCCATCTAAGCAGAATTAGACTCAGTGATGACGTAGTAAAAGACACACGATGTTTATTACAATTCCCAAGGAACTATTACAGTAAACACTTCGGTACAAATTGTACAATGCAAAAAGAGAGAAAGACTAAGCCTGATTAAGAAAATGGTTGACGAGAGTTCAAGGAAGAATTTTCAAAAACCTGACGGCAAGACTGGCGGTTTGATGGACAAAAAGGGTCTGGGCCGTAGGCGGTACAAAGGTACTATGGGCATGCTGACGTCTTAAAGTGCGACGCTTTGGCAACTATGATGTCTGATGTTTTAGGGACGAGGCTCGTTAAGCCGCATGTTTTTTTCTTACCGGTTCGTAACCACCTAGTTGTGTCACTCGCTCATCAGGTGGCGGCAGTGTGTGTGATAGACAGTTGGGCGGACTACGGAGCAGTCAAGCCGCATTGGAGACGCGATGCTCCATGCAATGATTGGCGAGCCCGTCCAGTGCACAGCTTGCGTCGAGACGCGATGCTAGGTGGTACCATGACCATTAGCCGGGCCATGTCAGTCTCTGTGCTGAACAGCTGGCCGCGGAGACGCCTTGCCGAGAAGCAGTAGAACTGGCGGCATTGCCGTACCAGCTGATGGTGTGACGGCAGCACCGTAGACAGGCACGTTTCCAGGTCAAAAGCTTGATCGCTGGCGTCCAATGCTTCGGCCCACTGTCTTCCGTCTGCCGCTGCTTTGGCTCAGCCCCAGCCACAAAATTTCTCGTCCTGTAATCATCACACATGGCCGAATTGTGGCGCACCACCTCTATGGGCATCCCGCCTCGGTGGTTTAGCGGCTGAGGTACTCGGCAGCTAACCCGCAGGTCGCGGGATGGAATCCTAGCTGCGGCGGCTGCATTTTCGATGGAGGCGAAAATGCTGTAGGGCCGTGTGCTCTGATTTGGGTGCACGGTAAAGAACCCCAGGTGGTCGAAATTTCTGAAGTCCTCCACAACGGCATTTCTCATATTGTTGTGATGATTTGGGGACGTTAAACCCCACATATCGATCAGCATATCAACCTCTATGGGCCACCAAATGTCGTCAGCTGATTGGCTGAGTTTAAGAGCATAGCTGGTTTACAAACTCACGTGCTAGCCGCCGCATCATTGTCATCGTTTTTAGGGACGAGGCTCGTTAGGCCATGGATGTGTTTATGCATGTTTTTTGTTACTGGTTCGTAACCACCTAGTTGTATCACTCGCTCAATCAGGTGGCGGTACTGTGTGTGACAGACAGATGGACGGACTGACCAACCGACAGACAGACAGAAATACGGACATACGGACGGACGAACAAACACAGAGATGGACGTTCGTACGGACCGGTAGACAGATGGATGATTGAGAGACGCGCTGATGGAAACGCAGGGATGAACGCACGTGCAGATGAAGCGAAGAACGGACGCATGAACAGACGCAAGGACGAATGGACCACATTGCCTATGACTGCATCGTGCATCAATTGCTTTCCAAATAAGCACACAGATGTATCCATATGCAACCTGTTGTGCTACGAGGGACGTGCATAAACTTTGTGTTTTCCAGCTTCCTACTGCAGCGAATAATTGATTTCTGCGGCTTAACGTCACAACAACTACTGCAGTGAATACAAGAACCTCTCTCACTTCATTTCATGGACCATATAGCCGTAATTATGAAGAGACTTTGCAATCTATCAGCCATGACATTGAAGAAGTGAGAACAAAAACGAACGAAAAACGTAACAACAAACGAATAAGAATGAAATAAACGTTGATTTATATAAAGTGCGGACAGTCTTACATCTATATGATGTTGTAATGGGTTGACTTTTTATGGGAGAGATACGGTTTACCGAAGATAGCCCTGTCTCAAGCTTCGCCCACTTATCAGTTCATTGCGTGAATAGGGCGTGTTTTTTCAGGCGAGCAACTTTGTCAGGCTGTGGGTGGTTCGTTTGTCTGTAGTAGTAGTAGCAATAATAGTCATAGTAAAATGCAGTCACCTCTAGTGTATGAATGGGTCAATGAATGGCGTAATACGTCCTTGGAAATAATTTCACTAGATGGCGTTGGTTTTTTGCATAGTTGTAAACAATACGGTGTCGTATAGTTGACGGACGGATAAGCAGACAGATGAACGCTCGGACAGACAGACAGACACACAGACAGACAGACAGACAGAGAGACAGACAGACAGACACACAGACAGACAGACAGACAGACACACAGACAGACAGACAGACAGACAGACAGACAGACAGACAGACAGACAGACAGACAGACAGACAGACGGAAGCATGGATGGACAGACGGGCGAAAGTACGGACAGAAGAAAGGACGGGCGCGTGGACAGACAGATAACAGAATGATGCACGAACTGATGGAAACACAGATGAATGGACGAAGAGACTGAAGGAAGCAGAAATGAATGAACTGATCGACAGAAGCACGGACGTGCAAATGAATATATGGACGCACCCAAGCAAGAACGGACAGGTGGACGGATGCATAGACGAGCCGACGGAAGTCCGGGTGGACAAATGGACGCAAGCACAAACGGACGGAAGCACAGAAGGACGAACGGATGCTTCGGCCCACTCATCATGATTCACTCTGTGGATATGCTGCAATATTTTTTTCACTCATCACAAAACAGCACTATCGTTGTAGCCCTGATAAGGTGCTTTAGGCACATTCTCTTTTAGCTGACCGATGCTGTGGTCGGTTCCATGTGCCCCTAAACGAGCAACGTTACTGGAGCGCGACGGGCGTTTAAGGGGCGAAGCTCCTTATAGCGGCACCCGTTCGTCCCTCGTAGTCATAGTCGCAGTCGTGGTGTGTAACCAGTCTTACGCTTTGACCTCCAAGGTGGTGCCGGTGCGAGATTTCTCCTGTGCGTTGTTGAACAATAAAAAAATTTGCAGCGTGCTCGTTAACTAAAAGTCAAATTTTTCTGTCTCTCATTCCCCATTAGCAGCCATTGGCATGTTCCAGTAGAAGACGTTAGTAGAAGTAGAAGTGTTAAAATTCCCAGTAGCAGCCATTGCTTACCTCCAAGGTAAACAATGGCTGCTACTGAGAATTTTGGAGAAATTCATCTATGTTCTGCATGCTGTGAGTGCGCAAATATTTGTGTTTTTTTTTCAGGACAAGTTTTGTAGGCTCAACACAAAGTAAAACTAGTTTTTGCGCACATCTACATATCTAAGCGAACTTAGGGTTCACAGAATTATTACGATGTACTATAAAAAATATGTTTCCCCTGATAGAGTCATTTTGTGAAATGAGTGCAGTCGCTCTGGCTTGCTCTTGTTTGTCATGAGCAAAAAAAAAAACAAATTGAGCTGGGGTCCAGTAGAACAAAGCCCTACATGAAATAAAAGAACTCAGTATGCAGCAAACACAGGCACAAAAAGCACATGACATGTTCATTGAGCTAACTGTGGCACTGAAATTGCGAGCACGGGGCAGGCAGAACATACACAAATCGGTCCTGTATTCGTCATGCGAAGTGCTGCGCTGAACTTTATGAACTTGTTACACCAACATTTATTTATTTATTTATTTATTTAAACATACTGACAATCCCTTGTCGGGATTTTCGCAGAAAGGACATCGGGAAAACACACAATAAAAGCACACAATAAAAACATCCGTAAGTTATACATTGTTTAGGATACGCGTTACATTGATGCTACCAAGTTCTCACAATTTCTAACAATCAAATTCAAACAAATTCTAACCAAATTCTAACAACAAAGTTCTAACAGTAATTGTACTATATCCAAATGATTACAGTGTGAAAGAGTCAAAATAACACAGTCTAAAACAATGTATTTTGCAAAGATGACCACAATAGCGCAATATTAGGGTTCCAAACGCAAATGTTCTTCAACAAGACGTGAAAAAATATTTAAAGAATTGCTGCTAGTAATCATAGCTGCTAAGCTGTTCCATTCCCTTATTGATGCTGGGAAGAATGAGTGTTTGAAACATTCCGTACGTAATGCGTATTCTTGTAGCATTTCGGGGTGCTTCTTACGGGTGGGTCGTGATTGTTGAAGTGTACCTGGAGGCATCGATGTTGGTTTGCTTATGGCGTAGCTGGTACATGAATCGTAGGCGTGCTAGTCTTGTTAGTTTTTGCAGCGTTAGCATGCCCGCTTCTTCGAGCATTTCAGTTGGTGAGTCTGTTTGCCTAAACTTGTTAAAAATAAATCGAACAGCTTTTCTTTGCACGCCTTCTAGCTTCGCAATATGTTTTTTTTGTGTACGGGAACCAAACAATGTTCGCATAATCAAGAACAGATCTCACGTACGTGTTGTAGGCTAACAGTTTAATTTCAGAAGGTGCTAGTCGAAGGCATCGTCTCAGAAAAAAAAGTCGTTTCAGTGCGGTAGCTGTAACGTTAGAAACGTGGGCATCCCATCTCAGATCGCTAGTAAAGGTGAGGCCAAGGTACTTATGATGACTTGTTCTAGGAAGTGGGATACTATTGATGGTATATGAGAACTCTGACCATTCCCTTTTTCTTGTTACTGTCATTATAGCTGATTTTTTAACATTAAGTATCATTTGCCAATCTGAACACCAGTTTGATACTATTTCGAGGGCTTTGTTTAAGGCAAGATGATCTTCTGCAGAGTTTATTTCATGATAAATTATACAATCATCCGCGAAAAGTCTGACGTGGACGGGAATTTGACAGGGTAGGTCATCTAACATGGGCAACACTTTACTCTTACTAAGTTTTTATCACATCCTTGATTTTGCAATTTTTCAAATAGATTTATTTTTGCTGAACCACGCATTACATGCGGTACAGAGGAGTACATGCATTCAATATCACTTTATATCCAAATCCATAGCAAATGAGCAGTTCTTTTTTGGCCAGGTTTAATAATACAATTTTAGTTTTAAGGAAGCAAATAACTCTTGAAGTTAACATTGATGGCTGCCTTACAATTTGGTTATAAGGCAGCTTCCGCCTTATTCACCATGGCACCAGGATTCTTCAAGATGGGCAGGACGTTTTCTTAATTCTTAATTTTCACTCGTTGTACTATACTTTTTTGCAGCTTTGGCCGCAGGTTGTCACTTCCGGCGCAAGTCCGGTCAGTGTTTTCTACTAATGCGAAAGAAAGCATTTATGATGGATAAAAAAACTATTACAAGACTTTGGCTTTGTATACAGTACGAAGAGGATGCAAAACACATGATGGAACAAAAGAATTCTCATAGAACTGTACAGCTTGAAAAAGGTGCTGAATTAGCTTTAGACCCACCGTGGCGGTCTAGTGGCTAAAGTACTCGGCTTCTGACCCGCAGGTCGCCCGATGGAATACGGGCTGCAGCGGCTGCATTTCCGATGAAGGCGCAAACGTTGTAGGCCCGTGTGCTTAGATTTGGGGGCACGTTAAAGAACCCCAGGTGTCGAAATTTCTGGAGCCTTCCACTACGGCGTCTCTCATATACATATGGTGGTTTTGGGACGCTAAACCCCCCACATCAATCATCAATAAATTAGCCTGAAGGAAGAAGAAATGAACACTAGAAGAGAGGTAATAATGTACAAATATGATAGCCTAAAATTTTTTTATTAAATGTAGTTAGTGGTAGCTTTTGCTGTAGCTGTGTTTTTTTACCTTAGCCTTAGTGATATCGACGACCAACTAATCAGCGTACACCCAAGATAAATATTATTGCATATAAGGGTGTTCGATAACTAAACCGCATGCAGTGTTCAGCTGGATTAGACACCGTTCTTGTTGATCGTTTTGACACATTTCAAAATCCGCATTTGTAGAATTATGTTCATTTTTTTCCTTTGTTGACAAGCTCTGTAAGCAATTTTTTATTCGATTTCAGTATAGTCGTCATAAAAAATAGAGATTGGAAATTTAACAAAACGATTTCTGATAGTGCGCTTCTTATCAATTTATTATCTGTGGTAAATCTGTAAGCAAGAAAACTTGGCGTAATTTTATCGCAAACCAACTGCGTAGAATCTTTTTCTGATATCAGTAATATCAATTTGTTGTTAAAATAACTTACCTTACAATTCACGAAGGGTAGAACCAGTACTTTTCTCACTGTATATGTTTCTTGAAGAGCGTACTTGGCAGAGTGAATTGTTACGCGTATCATTTAGAGGTGCCCTCGGTTTCCATTCCGCTGAGACAAGTAATGTGCGTTTATTGTTTTCTAAACACTGCTTGTTTCTTGTATGAAGGGCGTGCGAAAAAAGGTTCAGCATGCAGACAAATTTTAACCTACTGAACAGTTCATTTGAATGTGCATCGGCCATTTAGATGTATGCACGTGATCCAAAATCATGGCCTAGACGAGGACGCAGTAGTGAATGTTGGACATAAATGAAGAACTATAAGTAGTATTTTCTACAAGTGACGGCCGAAGTGCACGTAGTTTTGTCTTTATGGCAGTGGTTTTCGAAATCTGCTCGGGTACAAGGCTGACAGGTGTGTACCAGAGCACATCCTTATGAAAATATACACTCATGTATTATGCACTGTATAACTCCCTAAATGACTGGCTAAAAGTGATTTCATGCGCGATTTCACGTTGAGAGTTTTCTGGTGAGAAAAACACAGCTTTCGATTCAGTGACGAATATATGCTAAAACTTCAGATCACTCCATGCTCCTAAATTTTTTAGGCAGTCGTTAACATCTCACAGGAGAGTTCCGAGGTCTGTGGTGGTAGACGAAAGAGCTACGTCAATTGCCTATATAACGTAATTTGGTGGGGTAAAAACTTTAACAATATTGTGTACGTATAGATTGATTAAGACTGGCCTTAAATTAGCGTCAAGAGGTACTGCTGTGCGTGCTGTTTTTAAAAATGATATTCGATGACCTATTCGCACACACTGTCTGCGCGGCTCCAGGTAGGAAGTCAATAGTGAGAGTGGTATACCTCTTATTCCTTCAGGTCTAGTATTTCCAGTACAGTGTCATCTTTTAGCAAATTGAACGCTTCCAAAAAATTAAGTGTACAGCAACGACCAACTGCTTTTTATCCAACACATGTAAATTTTTTCTTTCTTGATTAAAATAGGCAGTTGGTGGATCTTCGTTTGTGGAAACCGTGCTGACATTTATTCATCAAATCAAACTCCTTTACGAACCTTGAAATGGTAGCGTGCGAAAACTTTTCAAGTCGTTTAGATAACAAAGGGAGTATTTATATGGGACGATAACTGATGAGGTTGTTCTTATCCTTTCCTTCGAAAATAAGGTTGGCTTTTAAAATGATATTTTTTTGTGAAAATGTGGCCGTAAAAAAGCTATGTTAGTAATATGGGCTAGAGCTTATGCGGTTAAGCCTACCCTGTATATTATAGATAACGAAATGTGCGTCTATATAGTCTGTATAGAAATATATTCTATATTCATATAGTCTATATGAAATATAGTCTATATTTAAAAAAATTTAGCTGGAAACTGAAGGTATATATTTGTGAGGGTGCTGCCAGCATGCGAGTTTATATCGTAAATTTCAGGCATTCTCTGCGTCATGAAATGCAAGCCATTAAAAACGACAGCGTAAGGCCCAGCACAGTCACAGCGAAAGCTGAAAGTGCGGCCTGTCAGAACTTTTGCTGAGCACTCATTGGGTAAAACTGCAAACACACTCGCTCGATACCCACGATGGCATTAATAATTATTTTTTTGGTAGTAGGCCGGCATTCGCTATGCTCTTTTTTGTCAATATTTTGAGAATTGTGGTATCCATTAAACACTAACTTGCATTTATTTTATGCCAATCGCTCATGCAGTGGCTGACGACGATGAGGAATTATGCCTAAAGTGGGTATGCGCCACAGTTATTACACATTCAGCCATGTTCGACATAGCTTCTCGTTGTATATTTTGCCTTGCCGGTCACTTCACCCACTAGACGTTTAGTCTCACTGGACATTCAGTCTCTTAGTCCAAGTGAGCTGCCGCGACATGTCCAAAACTGTTTAGGGTGGTTTCAAGCAAGACATACACCCTTTTGACGAATCAGAATCAGCAAAAGTAGGGGTGTAAAGGTGGTCCTTTCCTAATTAGGTCAACTAGAATAAGCTTTTTTAATGGGTTGGAGCAATGGACGTCCCACTCGTTACGCGACTCGCATTGTGCGACCACTGGTTGTTCTTTCGCTGTTCTAAAACGCTCTATAAGTTGTATTAACGCGAATGCTTTCCCGACATCAAGCCTGCCAAATGCAAGTTTGCTAACAAGTCCATAGCACTAACAAAGACGCTGTTCGGAATGGTTGCGTTTTTGATGTCCTCCACCACAAAGGATCAATCGGCATCAAGCCGAAGTGTTGCGCTGGTTTCTATCAGCAGTAATGAATACCGCATCGTCCTGCCTCGTCTTTCCATTGGTAAGCTCGTCTCCGACTCCGTTTTTCTGCATGTAGACCTTGCTGGTCGTCCATACAGAGTGCAGGACTTTCGAGATGCCCCCAGGAATATCACAGACCTTACAGACGTAACCTCGAATGGACAGTTTCAAATTTCTCATGTTCGGATGGTGACTTGCAGGAAAGCACTAGCGGAAACAAAGATTGTAACCTGCGGTGAATTTTTCGTTCAAGGCCGAATGTGTGTTGCAATAGACCTTGAGTGCACGGCTGTTAAAACGCAGGTAATATGGCTCCTTGAACCTTTAGAAGATATCTATGTGCATGAAACCCTGCAGTCGTTCGGAAAGATCAAGTCAATAACAGCGAAGCCGAGGAGAGTGTAAGAGATGGAACAGATGCGTGCCCTTAATAGAAAAATCGTGTTGACACTTGTGGTTGGAGTGTATGTGTGCGACATCCCACATATACTCTCGGTTTTCGATCTACCAGCCTCGTGCTCATTCCCGGCAGACCACCACTATCTCTGCACTGCAACAGAGTAGGACACATCCGTCGTCATTGCCGGACACCGTGCTGCGAAGACTGTTGACGGTGTGAACATACGGCTGAAGAATGTGTGGTGAAATATGCCAACAAACTGCACCATCGCATAAGAAGACTTGCTGAGACTTAGCAAGAAAACACATGGATGTTACTGAAGTTCTTGAAGCAACTGGCGATCTTCCACGTACCGCAGTCATTGAACCCTGTGCTGCCGTCCAAGACGAGGCTAACGACTGTGCTGTAGCAGTGACATCCGAACAAGCATGGAAAGAAGATGGCGCAAAAGACAGCGAAAAGGCAGGCGGTCCCCACATCTGGTAAAGAAAGCCTTGAAAGCAGTGTTGGTAATGAAGCACTATATACGGAGATAACTGCAACCGACGTGTGAGGATGCACCATCGCCTTCATAAGTAAACGCCGAGCATCACCAAACTCCGCGACAAGCGAGAAAAGCGACTCGACTACCTGTCTTCGTCAGAGACGTCATCACAAGTCATCACAGTCTGCAGGAAAGTGCAGACGCTCAAGATCAAGGAGTCCAGGTACTCATTACGGGGTGCATTGAAGCACCCCTTCTGTACCGCCGATTGTTAGCGGCATGCTTTTATGCAGTCGTCGCATGCACAATGTTACCCGCTTGCTTTGATACATATGTTACACTACACAAGAGCCCAGCAGCTTAGTTTCAAAAAGTGATCACAGACGTGTTCAGAAATATATTGTTTAATTAACCACTTGCGACATTACTAGCACAAAAGCAGCGCAAAATCCGCGTACGCTACAATGTGCCCATCCGCTTTCGGCTCTAAACATTATGGCGGCACGTCGCCTTCCGCCACAGAGCCTCTCTGCCACTCCAGAAGGTTTACATAACCTCCTTAGGTGGATATCGTCGTATTAAATCAGAACACGTTCCACCGTATCCTTAACTCCCCCAAAGCATGCACACAGGGAGCGAGTGCCGCAGCGCCATCTAGTGAGCATTCAGAGTACTAGCGGAACTCGCACCCGCCGCTTTCTAGTTGCGTTTCCCTGAATGAGTTGGTGATAGCAGGAAGCACCGCAGCGCCGTGTATTGAACACATCGAGTCCTACAGGTGGCTACGACGAACCAAAGTGGACAAGCCCACACCTTAACAAGATTCTTCTCTAAGAAAGCTTCATAGAACTTCATGTGGCACTGTGTACCCCATCTCGCTGTATGCAGCGCAACACTCTAAAAACAAAGAGCTGGGCTCTCTCTTCGGAGAGAATTTCGTTGCCCCAGTTTGCACTCTATTTTCCAAAGTAAATCACCTCTTTTTGAAGCAGAGCATAGTGATTCTTCAAAAAGAGTTGAAGTACTACGCCTCAACAAAGTGACACAATGCTACCTGAACAGAGCAGTGTGGCCCCAGCGAAGGGAGTAGTAGTAGTACACATCACAAAAAAAACCCACAACCCAGGCCAAAATTAGGCTCTTCTATTGTTTTTGTCAGATTTGCTTGTGTGCACACCATAAGGACGGCTTAAAAAACGTCGCAGCGTTTCGGCACAGGTGAAGCAATGAACGCTATAACAGCAAATTGGAAGGTCACGTGCACAATAGCATGCGGATCCAAACGTGCCCCGTGTTTCTCACACACAAATGACACAAGAAACTTATTAACAGGTACAGATGAACACGAATAAGCGTCTGACTTGTTACTTCGCTATGTCTGAAAAGCACGCGCTTTTCGCAAACGAAGGCTGTGCAACAATTGCAGTGACCTTTGTACGCCCAGTAACTACAACAGAATTGTTCCAGAGAAAGGCTAAGGCTAGACAAGATGTACGATTCTCCCCAGTGCAAGATAAGGGAGCGCGATTGAGCGTACACACCCTCATTCTCTACGCGGGCCAAAGTACGCGCGAGAGTTGAGAGCCGCCACGCGCTCACTGCGCCATCTTACTGATAATGCTGCAAACAACATAGTCCCCCCCCCCCCGCAAATATTCCCGGAAGCACTGGTAAGTGGTAGATGTCAATAGCTTGCCGTTTCAACAGTGAAAAGGGTATCTCTAGGTGGCTCAGTGATTAACGCCTCGCATTCGCGACACGGAGATCCCACGTTCAATTTCACGCACCAGAGTCTTTTTTTTTTCTGGGATATTTTTTTTCTTGCATCTTTATATATATAGGTAGGTATACGGTGCATACGTATACGGTGCGTGACATCGACGCCGGACGTGAAATCGAGGCGAGAGTGTTGATATAATTGATATCGCAATAATAGAAACACAAGAAGAAAGCTGTGAAAATGAAGAGGACCGAGTAAGACTCGAACCTCCGACCTACACATGCACGAGAAGTTGGGAGCCCAACACGCTATTACTTCGCTACATTAGAGACCTGTTCATCTGTGTTTATTTCTTGATGTCGTAAGTAATGTTTGTGATTTGTCTGCGATTTCTTGTTCAGAGGCACAACTTTTAGTGTATCCACACTTGTTAGAACCAAACGGGCCGTTGTTCAAGCGTTTAACGTGCTGCTTTTGTGCTTTCCGAGATCAGAACAGTCAATTCAAGTTGCTTTACTGTAGAAAAAAGGATAGCGCAACCGACGATGTCAATGCACTAGCGCTCATTCATTCAATTTTGTTTAGTCAACTCCGTTTGCGATACATCGCGCTTCTGACGTATGCACTGAAAAATTCAGTTTTTTGTCACTGATTTGGCCATATTGCCACGTTCCTTTCGTCAAGTTTTGTTATCACCCCGCACCACTGCGTTCAGCACAAACCACACCCACGATGTTCAAGAACATTCTAGACTTTAGGCCGGCCTCGCCATGGTGGTCTAGTGCTGAGGTACTTGACTGCTGACCCGTAGGTCGCGGGATTGAATTGCAGCTGCGGCGGCTGCATTTTAGATGGAGGCGTAAATGCTGTAGGCCCGTGTGTTCAGATTTGGTTTCGCATTGAAGAACCCCTGGTGGTTGAAATTTCCGGGGCCCTCCACTAAGGTGTCTCTCATAATCCTATGGTGGTTTTGGAACGTTAGGCCCCATATATCTTTCTTCGAGGCTTTGATAGATAGTTTTGTTAAGATTACGTCCACTTTGGTAACGTCGCACATTATTTTGGAAGCTACGTTGCCGCCAGCGATGATGCTAGAATATTCGAAGGCAAGGGTGTAAATGCCGACACGCTTCGCTGCTTGTCAGTTGAACGACGGCCGGTGCTCCGCTCACCGCTATCAATGCCAGCGTCTTGCTGTTGTCTAATTATTCTTTTACTTGGCCACAAGTTCGGCTGAAATTAACAGTTTATTATTCCACCTGCAACTCCTCCCTTCTTCCCCGTCGCTACCCTGTGACAATGTTGTCAGTCATGCTTGTTTACGTTTCACGACTAAAGCCAAAATAATTCGCAGTATTCGTACCGTATCTTAAGCTTACGGGAGCATTCTCGGTGCACAAAGTTCCTATTGAAAACCATCAATATCATATAAAGAAAACGCAACATATTTTATAATATATTGTCGATAGTGACCGATTGAATCAGGTCATATTTGAATGAGGTTATACGCACTGTTTAGTAACCCGCCATGATTGTGCTTTCGAAGCAGCGTTTTTTTCAGCAACAGAAGTAGTAATCAGAGTTTTCGTTTTCACGCTTGTCGGATGTCACGTGTACTGACTTGAAAAGTGCCTTAACATTGATTGTGTCATTAGTGATCCCGGTAGTATCGACAGCGGATGCCTCACTTATTAGCTTCCTCTTCACTTCGGGATATGCACGTGCAAAGTCAGAAGGCACGACTTGGGGGAACTGTTGAGGATGAAAAGATTTCAGCCATGGAACGTAGGCTGGCAAAATCTCTCTCGATATATTTTGATAGGTTATCGAAAAGTAGAAGGCCATTTTCTAATGAAAAACGACATTGTGACAATCGTGTGGTTTTAGAGGTGGTAGTGCGTGATGAGGGATGAGTTTGGCGCAAGGTTTAGCTTAAGCCTGGTGGGTCTCTGTGTAGACCCCATTCGGAGCGAAATTGCGAGTGTCGAAGATTACGGCATTCAAAATTCTCTGATGCAATGTAAGTACGCAATTCACTACTGTATCAAAAACGCTAGAATTCATAGAGTGACCTATTGTTTTCATCATACATCCCTTATTCTGGCCGGGGGTGACTTCGTACATCTTGTTCCCGATGTGTAAAATTGGAATTAAAGATTGCAATTGCATTTTAATGCTTAAGGTGAGGAGCAACCATGTTCTTTGTCTTTCAAGATTATGCACTCCAACAAAAGTTTACTGAAAGTAGATAGATTTTGTTCAAGCCTAAAGTTGTATTTGAAACATAGGTAGCCGGAGTGAAACATTGCTGGATTGATTGGTATGTAGGGTTTATGACTCAAAACCACCCTATGGTTATGAGAGACGCAACATTGTTTACGATATTATAAATTTGAATGCGGGTTTCTTGAGCCCATTAGCGCAATCACTCTTTAGAAACTACACTCGCTTTCTCTGAGATATAAAGCATACAATCCAATTTGCTGATTCCGCTAATAAATAGTTCTGACTGGAAATTTACTAGCAAGATAACTTTTATCTCAGAGCCTTACTCGGTGCACTTTTCTATTGTTATAAGTCATTAAACTTTACCATGTCACGCGCACCACGTTGGCGAAACTTCGCAAAGCTTCACATGCATAAAAAGCATCGATTGTACTTTGAAAGGGTTTGCGTGAACGCTAAAAAGCGCGAGAAGCAACAAGAGTGCATAGCTTTCCTCTCAGCAGTGACCAAATTTCGGCGTACATCTAGTACTACACTGCCTCTTTGTGAGGTAAGGTACGGGTACATTGTGTTGGTTGCCTCAGAGGTTGGAACCCCTCTTTTCTCAGGATGACTATTATTTTGTCTTTCATATCAGGTCACCAGGTTCCGATAGGTACCAGTGTGAATATACTGGAACTCATTATTGTTATACTTCTCACCCCTGACCCTAAATATGCTCACTTAAGAGAAGCGGGGGGCAAAGACGATAATAGTCTAAGCTCCCTGCCAGCGGTATTCAGATGGGGCAAAAGAAACACTACTGCTGAATGCACTACTGCTTTTAGATGTGCGTCATCTCTCTCTCTCTCTCGCTCTCATCTCCTACGCACTTGGTTTTCTCTCCTCTAGGCATCTTTCTTAGTGACGTTTACTCCACCATAGCATCTGTGCGTCACCTCCTTCCTCTTCTACGTCCTCACCTCTCTTGCCTCGCCGTGCCGACACAGGCAGCGTTTGCTAGCGAGTTTCCTGATTGAAAAAAAGCGCCCGCTCGCGCTGAGCAGCCCTTCATGGACCACCCCGTATATATAGACACTAGATTTTCACCTTCAAGATGGTACCGGTGGGACTTTTCTCCTGTGCGTTGTTGAACGATAAAAATTCTCAGCGTATGCGTTAAAACTAAAAGCGGACTGCAGGTCTCTGTCTCCAAAAGAATTATTCTGTCTCTCTCTCATTGCCTATTAGTAGCGATTGACATGTTTCGGTAGGAAACACCTGTTCATCACTGCGTACTTCGCCGCTCCGCAGGTTTATCTCCTGGGCAACGCCACAATGAGCGCCAGTGTCAACGCCACCACTAGTATAGGCGTCAGAGCCCACTGCTTCGCATCTACACCTGGTTCCCTTTAGCAAAAGATGGTGTAGTTTGTAATAGAGGACAACGTGTTTTTTTTTTGCCAACTACCAAACAATATTGTAGCGGACGATTGACACAGCGTGGCAACAGGCAGGGGAACCAATGAGAATGAAGAAGACGTCAGCACGAGCTGCTCAAACAACATGCAGTGCTTAGACTAGGACTCGAGCCTTTATTAGGAGACATTTTCTGGTGTCAATATCTCCCGTCCATCGCCCCTTCAAAACTTTCGACTGCAATGGCATGGTCACAGGAGCTGCGCGAAAAACGTAGTGTCACCAGGACCAGCGTCACACGAACAATTATGCTGACTGACAAGCTTCATGCCATAGCTACAGATGCCGCCTAAGTTCATTTACATGTACATACCCGACTCAGGAGAACGCTGAGCTCGCCTACCTGCACAGGTAAATTTTCGTCGCCACGCACGGTGACTCTTACGAAAAAGAGCTCGAGCTTAGGGAAGATTACCACCGGAAGATGTCCTACGCCACATCTGGAGCGCGCTTCTTCCTTTGCGATCACGTCAACACTAGGATGAAAACGAGGACGAGGAGGGAGCTATGTCCCATGAGCAGCAACTGTGAGCCTTGATATACTCTTCTAAGGGCGGCATCTCACCGCTTCGCGGTAATAGGACAGGCGGCATAAAATTCGCATTTACCTGCAGCGGGCGTACTTGCTTAGGTCATGAAGATAAGCTAACATTGGCCATACCCACGCTTCGGATGCGTACTTTAGCCCAATCTGGCCAAAATTTGATATTTGCGTTTCAGCCACAGCTGGGTCACGGGACCTTTCTACCACCCAGGGGGAGGCAGCACACATTTTTGGCTTTCACTCTGCGAAGACTGCAACGCTAGAAGAACCTGCCCAAATGATATTCGCAAACAACTTTGCCTGTCTCTTCCGCCATAATGTCATGCTATATGCTGACATGAGATAAATAAAGGCCTCTTACACTTGCATGTACTTGGTCGGATCGTGAAGACAACCGACATTTATTGGCTAAATTGCGCAAAACGTACCCGAGTGGGGAATGTCAAGACCAAAAATTGTACAAAAAGCATGGGTGTGATACGCTTGGCAGGTGCACTCTAGATCACCATTACAAATATTTTCACATTCTACCGTAACATAAACCTGTGAACAACGGCCCACAATAATGTCAGGCTAGACCTACCCCAGGCAATACGTCTTTATTGATAATGATGATGATCCTTGTTACTCTGGCACACACTCACAAAGGGGGATCGGCCAAGAACCGGGCGGCAAGATCTTAAGTAAAAGGCTTTTCGAACACAAAGTAATTTTGGACTGAAAAAAATCATATAGACAGAAAAGCCAAAAATCGAAAAAGGAGTATATCTCTGCAGGGATCGATGCAGGCTATCAGATGCGATGTGAGACAGAGATAATAGTGGTTCTAAAACGAATGATATATATATATATATATATATAATAATATATATATATAGATAAATAGATAGATAGATAGGCAGTTAACATGGCAATCGCTTTGTTTCAATTATGCAGTCAAATACCGCAGAGCAAACGTCCCTGTGGCTATAAACAAATTTATTGCTGCTGAACGATAAAATTAGTGCCACCTTTAATTCAAATCCTAATTTTTTAAGTGGAGCTACCAGATATCTTTTCCGATGATAAGAATATCGGCGACAGAACAAAAAACAACGATCTATCGTTTCCATTTCTACGCAAATCTGGCATAAAGTTGACGCCTTTTGAGCAACTTTATGCAAATAATAATTTAGCTGCGGAATTCTGCAATGCAGTCTCGTATAAGTAACTTCCGATTGCCGTGTTCTGCACCACTGTCTATTCCAGCAGCATCTTAGATGTGCGGAATCTCGAAAATAATCAAATGAGTAGCAGTTGAATTCATGCAAACAGAGGTTTGTAAACCTATTGCTGTCGCGTAAGCCGTATCAGGCAAAATCGGGATAAGGACACCGCTAAGAAATACCGTGGTTAGTCCATTCACCATCTCATTGAGATATTTGGCACGATTGCCTATTACCCATAGGAGCTGTTGTTTTTGCAAGTTTTTCGGTATGAGTTGTATAAACATGTCCATAAGTGTTAAGTTGGCTCCTGAAGACAGAGCAGCACATACTGAAATAGAATCTGTAATTACGATTGCTGCCGATTCGCCCAAAGGAAGTTTCCGTAGTGCCAGTACAATAGCAAATTATTCTGCTATGAATATTGTTTTTCTCGTAAGCTTGTCTTCGTCCTCTTTTTGGCAGTAGCACATGCACGCCTGCCAGCATCAATAGAAACAACTCCAGAAAAACTTATATTAGTGGCATCACCCTTACTCCTAAATAACATTGTCCCAACGCCACAACCTAATTACGCGATGAAACTATTAAACACACATATAAAGTAACCAGTACGGAAGGGGGTGCTAACAATTCCGGCATGTCTATACAAGTGAGTTCGACGAATAGTCAGCGCTGGTGAAACGTTTTCATCATTGAAACATGAACGACATCTGCCTGTTGTGAACGACGGCATTGACGAGCCCTGTTCTTATCAGGAACATCGTAGGTCACTTCACTAAGACGACAGAGAAGGGGCCAGACTAGCGGTTCAACAACTTTTGCGAATGACGCCGTTGTTCAATGGGAGTAAACAACCATGCTCGTACTCCGCGTTGGTAAGCAACTTTGCGATGACGAGCATTGTGCCACTGTAAATCGATGCGTTGTTGCTTATTGATTCGCTCGACTGCAAGCTAGCGAGATGCGTCCGGGAGTGTAATAAATTTCTTTCTCTTCACACTAACGTGGTGCCTGTCTGGAAGCAGCATGCGATCCAGCCATGTAGTGACCTCCATGCCATGAAGCAACCGGATAGGTGAAAAGCCTGTTTTTTCAAAAGTGGTGCTATCAGCTAAGGCGATGTAAGGGAGGATGTCACCACAGTTTTTGTTGTCTTTTTCAACGCACATGGATAGCATACCGGCTATTGTATCGTTTAGCCTCTTTGTATGAATCTTGGTTTGTGTGTAGTATACAGTTGTTTTTCGATGAGCTGCTAAACTAAGCAGCACGACGTCTTATACCATCCAGGCGACAAAAGCTATTTCACAATAACTTGTGATACTGATGGTGCTTCTTGACGAACGACGATGTTCTTCATAAAAAAAAGTGGGCAATCTCAATGGCGGTGCACGTTGTAATGCTCTCATTTCCCTTTAACATATCATGTAACCACTAGCGACTAAAATTTAGTGGTTGCCGTTGTCTATGTACTTTGGAAAGGTCCGGGAAGGTTCATGCGAAATTGTTCGAAAGGTTGTGTTGGCGGGGCAACGTGTTTCAAAAAGCCCGCTGGGTGCTGAAGGGGTGCTTTGTAGCGCAGGCATGTATGACGTGTTTTTACGCAATGCTTCACGTGCAGATCGAGCTTAGGCCAGTAGTAGTGTTCGCGAATCCAGGCCAGGGTACGCGTGAATTTCAAGTGGCCGGACGAAGGCTCATCGTGACAATATGAACAATTTTCTTCGGTGGATTCCACGTCACCCTTCTCAAAAAATATTCTTTATATATATACTGAACAGATTTAGATAAATTTGGAAGGAACTTATGAGCTGCAATACAGGCTTGGCAACTAAAATATCGTATATATTCGCCGATGAGAATAGGTTCAGGCTGCATATACAAAAAACGGCTCATCCTAATTACGATAAAGTGAGAAACAATTCAAGTGCACAGCAAGCGCAATACTGCGCTTGAAACAAGGCGTCCAACTTCATGCCAATTAGCACAAACGTTTGCGGGAAGTCAGGGTAGCGCCTGTTAATGTCCCTTATATCCGTTTCCAGCCCAGCAACCAGTGTACTAGACATACTAAAAAAGGTGATGCAGAAACGCAAGCAGAGTCTCAATCGAAGCGCCGATACCATTTAGCAGATAATTTAAAAGGCGAGCAATATAATTTTGAAAGCTTTTCCTCTTTGTGCTGCTCTTTCTTATGTGAGGGTCCTAAAATATAGGCGGCGTCCACGAGAAAAAACCTGCGCACGGTGTGGTAAAGTATACAAAATTATTTTTGGAGCTGTCTTCGCGCAATTCAAATAACTTAATTGTGCAAGCCCCATTTGATGCCTTGTAGAAACAATGATGAAAAAGGTAGTTTTCTAATTGGTATTTTGCTTACAATGCGAAAATAACTTTATGTTCAGTGCACTGGACACCAGGATGCAATGGGATCGCGTCGTGCAAAACATGCAAGAAAAAAAGAAAACTGTGAGTAAGCGTCAGGCCACAAACTTGAAGCTCAGCCATCGAAAATGAAATGGGAGCATGCTATAATCTCTACTAAAAGCATGAAGCACGAGAAGAAAGCGGTATAAGAGGAAGCTGCTTGGGGAATCTAAGCATGCTCCGTCCTAGGTTTTTACCATATTGACGCTATGTGTGACGTTAGGTATGATGATTCTCTTCTTTTTCTCAGACAAAAACAAACCGTTTTTTTTTTGTTTTTCAAGACAGTTAATCTTCTGGCAGGGCCGCAAACAACACTCTTTCAAAGAAGGTAGCAAAAGGTGCATAGCCATGGTGCAACAAAATAATCCTAGTGTCTAGTACACTGGACATGGTTCGACTGTGAACATCATTGTACTTAGGTTCTCCACAATTTTTGCATGCTTTTGAAAAGCCTCTCAGCTATAAATAAATAAAGATTTTCGCCCCACTCCACAAAATAGGGGATTAAAATATATGTACACACTTTTCTTCGCCTTATCTCCCGCTGTTCTTCCCAAGATATTTGTCTTCAGGGGAATATTGATAATTAGTTAGGATTCGCTCTAACTTAATAAACAACGCTGTGTAAGAATGCATATAATAGTGTTCATGCGCCTGCAGGTGGTTTCGCCTCCGCGGCGATCAAGTCCCATTCCTGGTCCAAGTCGGGTAAGTGTTTTATCCTAAGAGAAAGTCTGTTATGAAAACACCGCTGGATGGGCAAGAGTGAGGGTAAAAATTCTTTTTATGGATGCCTTTGCCATGGGTACCTACGCGTTAATTCATTCGTCAGCCAGACTCATGATTGTCATCTATAACATTTTTAGACATGATTCGAGGCTTAGTAGAGCAAGATATGGAAGTAACTGTATACGTGCTGCAAAGCAGCTTTGAAAATTCATGTTAACCGCAGAAAACGTGGAGTTTAGCCATATTAGTCGTTATGTTCACCTCGTGCGGTGGAAACTAAGCTTGATAAAAACTAATTAGTGACAATTCAGTGATCAGCCTTTTTCAGGAATCTGCAAATAAACCTTACCTTGTTCTGATGTGAAGGCGAAGAGGAAACTACAACAACTGTAGCAAACAATTACTGTTATGCAGGGAAAGAGCTGGCCTTATGCATTAAAAGTGTTTCCCTTATAGGGGCGACGCTCGTTAAGCTTTGGGTCATGCGTCCGTGAGGTATGTAGTCATAGTAGTAGCAATACTAGTCGTAGTAGTAGTGATAGTGCGTCGTAGTAGTACTTAGCAGCGTACACTGCCAGACTATAGAGGAGCCGCACGCTGCGCTCATATAAATTGAGGAGAAAAGCCGCGCACGGTTGTCATAAATAAAGAGATAGTTGTTTCTGATGAAGTACCTAACGAAAATAGTATCGGTGACCTAATTATCAATAAGATTTGCCTTAAATTTGATGCTTAAAAAAACTAACAGCAGAAGGAGGCGCATTGAATACAATATCAGACCAGAAAAGGTTACCTCGTCAAACTCGATGGGCGTAACCTCATTTCTTTTAGCATGGTTATACTTACACTCAGCATCTGGGCTGTATAAGTAGTTTGTTGTTCATACGTGGCGGCATGGCATTATGCTCTCATATAGTAGAGTACTGGTGTACCAAGTACTCTAAATTGTTAACCACTTTTTCTAAGCACGCAGATTTAGCGAAGATTGGGCCACAGCACCATGAACTAGACACGAAGCGCAGGCAGTAAGAAAGTGCACGCGCGCCGCTTCTCTAGTCGGGCCCTGCCACCTCTTGTTTCAGTCCTAGAAATGTCCGCTCGATGGCTGCACTTCTGTATGATGAAAAGAAGTGAGATGGTGGTACTTGGAGTGTTCACTAGATGGACGGAGGATCTACAGACGCGTGGACGAACGCAGGGACAGACGTATGAACGGACGCATGGAAGGACGGACGGACGCATGGAGGGATGCACAGACGGACACACAGATGAACAGAAGCAAGAACGAACGGACCGACGGATGCCTCGCCCAGCTAATTATCATGCCTTCCATAAATATGCTGATTTTTTTTTCTGCCATAAATTAAATGTTAGGTTATCCTTTAGTTTTTCACAGGAAAATACAATAGGGCTGTCAATAGGTTATAAATCCTTCGCTATAAAAATGAAAACGACATGAACTGTCAATCACGAAATATCAATTCCTTGAGTAAGTCGATGATTATTATCAGACCACTACGTATGTCATATAATGTTTCAACTCACTTTTTTGACGCAATCATGTGAACTGAATTCAGCACACTTGATCACGCTCTGGAAAAAAAGCACGCGCAGAATGCATAGATTTTTTATACAGAGATACACGTGCATTGCCTAACAAAAACTGGGTAAGAGTCCAATATAGGATGTAAAGTTATATCTACCTCAACATCTAGCAATGCCGTGTAAAATTTTGCGGCATGCCCTCATTTGATAAGTGCCTCCTAGGTCGCTAAAAGATGGGCCTCACTGAAGGGTAATTAGTACATTTTAACACTCGTGTGCAATCGCTCACGCAGTACAGTGTTTCCTTGTGCATTCGCTCACGCATTACAGTGTTTCCTTGTGCATTCCAGTATTTTTAATAGTCTTGGACACTCTGTGAACCATTTCTCTGCTGTTCACTGAGCGGGAAGCCACTGAGAGACGGTGGTAGCGTTTTTTTTTTGCGTGTGATAGGAAAAGGAGAGGACGACAGCCAAGCCACCAGCTCAAATTTCCCCGCAGTTTTTGCATCACGTGCGCGTTTCTAGCCTAAGATATTTCTCGATTTCCAATAAAATGTATTTTCGAGCTTAACGCTGTAACTAGCGTCTTTTGAGGCAGGGAAGCCATTTTTTGAAGTTACACTGCCTCCCGCTAAAGGCAACATCATGCGATGCGAAGCAGCGCGGGGGTGGCGCACTACGTTTGCATCGGTTTGACTAGGTGTTTACGTTATTGTTTTCAGCCTAGTCAAACTGAAGTTTGGGTTGTGTGCACCCCACGTGCTGTTTCTCATTGCCCCATGGTCCCCTTTTGCGGGAGATGGTGCAACTCTATTGAAGTTTGCACCGTCAAAGCTCGGGCGTTCAAGTTGTTTAGCGAGGCGTTCCAGCACAGGCGTTAGCCTCCTTTCGTCTGTCTGCAGCCGGCTCGTTGTCTAGATGCTGACACTTGGCTTCGACGTGGGTGTGTCGTATGGTGGGGCTTGGTTGCCCACCTCTGCCGGTGTGTTTGACCATGTCGAGCCCTCGTTTCATCTGTGGCAGCTTCTCACCGACGCTGCCATGTGGTGCGTGGAGTGGAGTGTTCACGCCATCCCCTCCACCCTATCTTCCCGCGCCGCTTACTTGAGAGGGGGGAAGGTTAGCGCATGTTAGTAAATGTGGTCACGCAGTACGCACATCGGATTGAACTTTGCTATAAGCTGCTTGCCAACAAAAAAACACAAAAAAGGAAGGAACTCACGTGCCCGCGTATAGTGAATTGGACACATCACCGCTATCAATAAACCAACATATTATGGCAGTCGAGAAATTGATAGCGCAGACGGCAAATCACTGCAACAAAATGAACGGTGCGTAGGAATTGAGAGAGCACGAGTGCCGTACATCAGAGGACAGGACAGATAGCCACTTCAGTCAGGCTGGTGTGGTAAAACTACGGTTCGGTGTTTAAAAGTGCCAAAAGAAAGAGATGGAAACGCGAGGATCCATGAGTAAGAGCGTCTTCAGGTTTCTGACATTCTCTTCCTCTTGGTCGTTCTCAGTCCTTAAATGTGCGCGCTATTTCGAGCGGGAAGATCAAACGACTTACAACATTCTCCGCGCCCGACAATACCAACGGGCCCAGTATTTAGGAGTACCTTAGGAAGTTAAGCTCGAACAACCGCACCGACGAGTTGCAGGGGTGGTGAAGTGGGGCTCTCGATTGGAGCAAACCAAGACTAAGCGAGCAGCTACTGGAGTCGAAACGTTCTAGTACTGTCTTTGCCTCGTACGTATGCCACCACTCCGTAGGCACCCGAGCTAGCATTCGTCGAAATATACAGCTGGTATACACTGTTAAGAGAGCTGATGCTGTCTGGTTCATACCTCTTCGTTCTTAAGTCTTCGAGGTCTTGAAAATCGACAGTGCACTTGTCCCACTCGATCATAAATGTCTACAGAAGAACGCTTTCCCATTCGAGTCGTTGCATTCATAACTTCTGAAAGAGTACCTTAACTCGAATTGTACGTGGTGCAAGAAATCCGAAGGGGTCAAAAATTTGTGATAAAGCCTGGAGCACAGTTCGCTCCGTACTAAATCCCGCTTTTACGACATCTGTCAGAAAGTCGAATTTCGTCGAAATGCTGTTGTCAGGACAGTCCAAGAGCCTTACACTGGGAAACCTCCTCAGCTGACCTTTCTCCTGCCAACTTCAGCTTCTCTCTTGATAAATCGCAGTGTGTCGACCACATCTGCTTTTTATTTTGGCCAGCCTCATTATGGCCTTCCTCCATTCGAAGAGTTGTAGCGCATCTTTTGTCGTTGAAGCTCCGAAAACTAGGTCATCGGCGGAGAAGCTTGCTTTCCGTTTTGCAGCTGTTACTTCGTAAATTTGTCCGACGTCATCCAAATGGTATTCAAACGTTGCAGATAACAGGAACGGGCTTGCGGAAGTGCCGAATGGAACTCTAGTCAATCGCATTTGTTGTATTTTTTGCAGTGGCCTGTCAGCCATTGATAGCCCTTCAAACCACAAAAAACTAAGAGCATCTCCATCTTCTTCTCGAATGCTGGTTTGTAAAAACGCCTTCTGCACGTCTGCTGTAACTCCGGTGGAGAAAAGGCGAAACCTGTCGATAACTTCAACGAGGTAGGCATTGAGATTAAGACCTTTTTTGAGCTGTTCGTTAATAGAGCAAGCTCCTGATGCATGCTATGATGCGTCAAAGACCACGTAAAGTCTCGTTGTCATAGATATTTCGCGGATTACCTCTCGATGCACCATGTAATACATGTGATCTCACAATAAGGGGCATCTTCAACTTTTTCAGCATGACCGTCTATCTTGTATTGCCTGATTGCTTTATGGTGGGCTTTTATGGATTCGTTGTTTGATGAAAGCCGCCTGACGGGTCCAAGGAGCTTCGAAAGGGCTACTTTCTGATTGTTGACCATGTCGACAAGAGTTGATTTCAAGGGCAATGCAACTTGATGACATCGTTTTGGAAGAGCAGCAGTGATGCTGAACTCGTCTGTAACATCTGCAGAGCGCTGGTGCGTTGGCGTGTCAGACATTCAGATGTCTTCGAGGTGCCACAATCATTGTTATTGGTAAGGGACATCAACATTTTTGTGGAAATCTGTTCTAAGAGCACATACTTGGGTGCTTGATTTCCTACTCGCGCTTCCAACGCCATATTTGCGCCCTAGACAGTTCAGCCCATATTTAAGTTGACGGCGAGTAAGCCAGGCCCCAACAGGGTGGTTTAGTTGCTAAGGTACTCGGCTACTGACCCGCAGGTCGCGGGATGAAATCCCGGCTGTGGTGGCTGCATTTCCAAAAAAGGCAGGAGTGTTTTAAGCCCATGTGCTCAGATTTGGGTGCACGTTTAGGAACCCCAGGTGGTCGAAATTTCTGGAGCCCTCCATTATGGCATCTCTCATAATCATATGGTGGTTTTGGGACGTTAAATCCTACAAATCAATCAATCAAATCAATCAAGCGAATAAGGCAGGGTTTTCTTCATACCATTTCACTTCGCTCGTGCTGGGAATCAACTTCCAAAGCTGGTTCGATCCAATGAGGACACTCACACCTGGCTTACAATATACGCTATACGCTCGGGTAAATGACTGCGTCGGCCAGATATTTGCCCTTCGCTGCGGTGGCTTGAAGAAGGCGACTCGTACTTGGTGCTTCAGTCTTAAAAAAAATTAAAGGGCACCACTACGGCTTCAACGTCAATGTTGAGGCTATCAAGCTGACTGCGTAGCCTGATCTTGACTATTCTGAAGCACCGTGTCGGACCACTGGCTCTACCAAACACACTGTTGGCGAGTTTGGTTTCGGCGATATTTAGTAGGTTTAGCATGAAAGGTACACTCAGTAAAGAATGTGCGCTGGCCTCAAATATTCAGAACTCCTCGTACATAACGACATTGTGACGAAGTTGTTATCCAAGCTGGAAATGTCTGGAGTAGAACGTCATTGATATGTCAGAGAGCTGAAGCTTTCTGAGCAGAAACATACACCATAGCAGTTAACCTATTCTGAGAATTAGACGATAGTATTAAGAAGCTAGGAGCGTTGCCCGTCGAGGAGGCCTGTCTGCGCTTGCATGCCTGGCAGTGTACACTGCATCGGCAATCACGGACAAGATTATCTTTTGGCGTGCACCGGAAGCATCGACCGTCTTTCACAAGTTTGTTGCGTTTCTCGGCAAGTAGGATGTCACTTGTGCAGCTTTTTGTCTTGTAATCGGCAGCGCAGCAGAAAACATAGGGCGAGAGCGTAGATAGTGCCTTGTTGAGAAAAACCGACGCTGTAGAAGTCACAGACAGTTACTTGAATGATCTATTTATTACTGTTACCCTGCTTTCTGATGTCTTTGGCAAATCGTTCACTAAAGACCTCTTATCTCGACATTCAAGTTCGATGCGTAGAAACCTCGTCATTTGCTCAGGTTCCTTACTTAAGAAAGTCTGGCTTGTTTCCGTCGCGTTCCCTATACTTTTTTTTCCTTTCAGTATTCTACGATGTCAGCTGGTGTGATCCCGAGCAGCACTTCATTCAGCGTAGCCACGTATGAAGAGTTCGTGATTCTGAGACTATGCTGTCATCTCCTAAACAGTCACACCATGTCGAAGAGATTCCGCAGAACGGTAACATCGCTCGCTGATTTCACTCTTTTGAGCGTGCGCAATTTCGGGGTATCTCTGCTGAATAATTTTCCGTTTTTTGAACTAATGTTTCAAAATCAAGCGCATCATCATAACAAGAATCTGTCACCTGAATAGCTGCGACGATTTGAGCTGCAGGTTCATCTAGTATTGAGACCAAAAAGTCAAATCGGTCTGCGTTGGAAAGCCTCGGGATCTCATGCACGGAGTGCAAGAGCTTATCCCAAAAGGGTTGCCACTTAGTCACGGTCCCGTCGTAACGAAGAAGCTCCAATTTGCGAAGTCGTCCGCTGAACCCACGTTGTGGATGTCATTCATGTCCACTCAGCGCACCCTCATAGGATCTTTCACCCAAGGCTTAAGTTGTAGACGACACCGGCATAGCAGAAATCTACGAGCCTAAATGACTTTCCTTAACATAAATATTATGACAAGTATGTCATGACTGTAAAGATTAACATTTCGTACTTTTGCTGCTTTTGCGGTGGTTTCGTTGCTATGACATGTTGCAAAACTGGCATGGTATGGCCTGACTGCATGGCGAACACAAGTGACAGACCCTTACGCTGAAATCATGGCATGCATGTCATGTAACAACACGATTGCACGCCTCGCTCATGATTCGCTCGGGGCATTTTGGTAGCTTCGAATATACAAGATTTTGTATTACGGGAGGTGAATCGACAAGAAAGGTGTGTGACTCGTGCAAGCATGGTATTTATGAGAGGTGTGTCATGTAACAACACGACTACATGGCACGCTCATGATGCGCTTGAGGCCGTGTCGATAACTTCTATATATCAATTTTGGTACACATGACGCTAACGAACGACGAAGGCACATAAAATGTCCAAACATGACAATCATGAAATGTGTGTTATGTAACAACATGACTACATGCTACGCTCATAGTGAACTCATGGCAGTTCCGCTAGCTTCATATACATCAAATTCAGTGTTTCGTGACGTTAATGAATGGTGATGGTATATGATTGGTGCAAATATAATAATCAGTATATTCGTGTCAAGTAAGAACATGACAACGTACCATGCTCATTTTGCACTCACAGCTGTTTTGCTGGCTGCATATATACGCGATTCGGTATTACGTGACGTTATTGGGCGACGAAGGTAAATAAGACGTCCAAACATGATGTTCGCAACGTACGTGTCATGTACAAACATTACTATGGGACACACTCATGATGCGCTCATGGCGGTTTAGCTAGCTTTACATATACCGATTTTTGTGTTACTGGATGTGAATGGATGACTAAGGCATGTTTTATGTGCAAACATCACAATAATGGGAAGCGTATCATGTAACAACGTTACTACACGCCGCGCTCTTGATGTGCTCGTAGTCGTTTCACTAGCTTCACATATACCAAATTCTGTATTGCGTGACGCGAATGAAAGACGAAGGTAAATGACACGTCCAAACACAACAATCGTAATACGTGTTTCGTGTAAAACATGACGACATGCTAAATTCACAGCATGCTTGCGGTTGTTTCGCTAACTTCACATTTGCGAAAATTCGGTATTACATGACGTGAATATACAATGAAGGTAAATGACTGGTTCAAACACGATAATCATGGCATGTGCGTCATGTAACACAAGACTACGGGCAACGCTCATTGTCTGCTCACGGCCTTTTCGGTAGCTCCACATATATGATATTTGATATCACGTAATTTGGTAAATTGTATGAGCGACGAAGGTAAATAACTCGTCCAAATATGACAATATTATGATATGCGTGTTGTGTAAAACATGATCATATTCTACGCTCATAGTGGGCTCGAAATCATTTCGCTAGGTCCATATATACTAAATGTAGTATCACGTGACGTGAATAGGCGAAGAAGGTAAATTGCACGTTCAAACATAACAGTCCTGACATGCGGGTCACCTACAGATTACATGTTACGCTCATAGCACGCTCGCGGCCGTTTCGCTAGCTTCACATATAACAAATTTGGGATTACGTGACGGAAAAGGACTGCGAAGATACTGACAGGTCGAAACATAATAATCCCGTCATAAGCATGTATTAAAAGTAACATATTTACCTTCCTCATTCGTGCTTCTTTTATCATCGATTCCCAATGCATGTGGGATTTGCCAATTTGTTCATAACCATATTCTTTGAGTACTCTGTATGGAGGGGGTCAACTTGGTGGAGCACCCTGATTTTTCTTCAGCATGTCTTCTCATCCCTCAGGCGAAGAATTTCACGAGGCTGAAATTATGAGAGCGCACTTTTTGGTATATTGCATTGAGGTGCGTTCATGTGCTTGCGTCTGCGAAGTGAATGGAATTCGGGAAGGCCATTAGCAGTTCAATGTGGGACAAGATGTAGTGTTAACGGTACTTATGTTCCCCGTTCGGACATTCCTGGAAGCAGCGTTACGTGATCTTCTCCAGAGCATCGAAAAAGTGGTGCAAATGTGCGCTTTTCGGCACCCCCATTTCGGTTTTTCCGCACTTCTTTTCAGGAACTCCTACAAGGTAGGGTTCAGCCTTGTTATCTACGGTGTGTTCGTCTTTGACATCAGTGTGAACGCCCTTTTTCTCTGCCTTCCCAACATGTCTAAAGGTTACTGCTTCAAAAAATCTGGTTCTGTTTTCTTCTAGTTCTTGCTTGTGCTTCCGTCTTTTTTGTAGACAGATTGTCTGACAGAGCACTGGAAAACCTGCTGAATCAACTGATGTGTTTAGGATTTATTTTTATTTTTGAAGCCCAATACATTCTCCCATTTAGTCGATTCGTCAAAGCTTGGAATAGTGCTTGCGTGACTTTACTTAGAAGCGTGGTGGTTTTTGCTAATTGGTATAACATGACCATTGTTATAGCGCGAGATATGAACAACGACAAAGGGACAAGAAAAAGACGAGCGCTATCTTTTTCTTGCGCTTGTCTTCTAGCGCTCGGCTTCTTCCTGCTCTTTGTCATCATTTGAATATCACGCTATAGCAATTGTTTCACTATTACGCTGTAACTAATTTTGCGGGATTGTTTGAGGAGGTGGGGCACTTAATGCGGTTGTTCAACTGCACGGTTTTCTTATCGAAGCACTGTGTGTCACGGCGTTCGAACGCAACCGAAACCGCAAAACAATGTCTGGTAGTCTTGAACTGCGCCAGTACTTCTTTGCAGAGGAGTTGGTTCATACTTGAAAAATCATCTTCAACTTGCGCAGCAAGTCAAGTTTTCAAGTTTGGAGTACACATTCCCGAAGTGTTGCCTGTCTTGGTCCAGCTTGAGACAGTACTGCCGGCATATCTTTATTTATGTATTCATACTGCAGACTACAAAACGTGGTCCAAGCAGGACGGGCAACAGGAATCACAAAAACAGAGGACTAAGATTGATCACGAACGTAATAAATAACAAAGTGAGTAAGATGAGGATATATATACTGTGCTACATCAACAAATATACACTATGAGACAAACATACATACTATGCAGGGCGGTCACACTCAGACAAGGTGTTCCACTCAGACACTGTTCGCGGAAAAAAGGAAAATTTATATGTATATGTTCTAGCAAAATATGGTGTAAAAGAGTTTGGTTGGTGATGTCGTGTATATCTGGTTGGCAAAGGGGTTAAATACAATGAAGGGTCAATCGCAACTCTATGGTTAAGCAAGGAACTCAGGAAGTCTAAGCGCAGTTGCCTTCTTCTAGTCCGAAGTAGTGGAATGTTGTTAGCTGACATTAGTTCAGATGGAGAATCCGTGTGACGAAATTTAGAATATATAAAGCGAACTGCTTTTCTCTGGATTCTTTCCAATTTGTCTATGTTACATTTCGTGTAGGAATCCCACACTACGCATGCGTACTCCAATTTTGGTCGAATGTAGGATTGATAACACAGAAGTTTTACACTTGGTGGTGAATTGCGGAGCTTGTGTCTCATGATGCATAATTTTCTGAAAGCAGATGCACAAATGTTTTCAATGTGTGAATTCCAAGACAGGTTAGTAGTGAACGTAACACCCAGATATTTGTAGTTATTAACCTGTTTAAGTGTAGATGAACCAAGGGAGTAAGCATAGTGAAGGGGATATTTTTTTCGAGTTATACACATGGAAACTGTTTTTTCTGTATTTACAATCATACCCCTTTTGTTGCACCATTTGTATATGTAGTCTAGATTTTTGTGTAGCTCTATTTGATCATGTTTGTTATGAGTTTCACGAAATAAAACGCAGTCGTCTGCGAACAAACGAATCTGGACGGTTGGCTCAATTACATCTGCAATATCATTTATATAACACAAGAATAGCAAGGGCCCCAATACACTGCCTTGGGGCACACCCGACGTGACTGGCAAAAGACTCGAATTTCGACCCTCGATGGCGACGTACTGCACCCGATTATTCAGGTATTCAGCTACCCATGCGACCAATACCTTCGGAAGACCTATTTTATTTAATTTGTAGAATAATTTCTCACGAGGAACTTTATCGAAGGCCTTACAAAAGTCTAGAAAAATGGTGTCTATCTGAATGTTGTCATCGAGGGCGCTGGCAAATGTATGCGTAACGGTAACAAGCTGCGTCACGGTCGAATACTTTTTTCTAAACCCGTGCTGGAAATGTGTTAGTATAGAGTGTGTTTCAAGAAATTCTGTAATCTGGTTCGCTATAATGTGTTCTATTAGTTTACAGCATGAGGAAGTTAGCGATATTGGCCTGTAATTAGGTACTGATAATCTGTCACCTTTTTTAAAGATAGGCGCCACTCGGGCCATTTTCCAGTCACGCGACAAAGTTGCTGTTGACAGGGAACCATGGAAGATTATAAAGAGGAATTTGCCAACGCATTCGGCATAACGTCGGAGAAAGGCATTGGGCAGTTCGTCAGGACCGCAACTCTTTTTCGTATTTAGGTTTACAAGCACGGAAACCAAACCAGCATATGAAATAAAATTGACCTCGAATGGTTGAGATGACACTACAGAAAACGTAGATGCTCCGGAAACATTAAACACGCTATGAAAGTATGTGTTGAAATGATTTGAAATGTCGCCAGGATTTGTAACTATGCGGCTGTGAAGTACAATCTTTGAAATGGGTTTCTTCCTATCTTTAAGGGAATTCCAGAACTTGGAAGGATCGTTCTTTATAAAGTCGGGCATTAAGGTTTTAAAGTAGTATTCTTTTGAGCGATGCATTTTTTCAGCAAGGATTCTTTGGTGCGCCTTGATAACTGCGCGCTGCGCATGCTGCTTCCTTAGCCGTTGAACTTTTCTTTTTAGTTTAACAATTTCATGCGTCATCCATTGCGTACGTTTATGCGTTCGTTTGGGTTTGCTAGGGATAAAGTTATTATTACAGTATTGGCACGTATCAACAAATTTTTCCCAAAGAGCGAACGTGCCTAAAGCGTCATCGTTAAATTCTGCAAGTACAGCTTCCACGTATTCTATTACACGGTCATCATCAGCTCTCGAATAATCCTTAAAATACTGCATGGGTGATATTTGGTGGCTACTGCATTGAAACAGAGGAATTGTCACGCTTACAAGTTCATGATCTGAAAGCCCCTGTTCCACGACTACAGTATATCCTGAAAAAGCACGTGTTACGAATACCAAATCTAGGATAGAGCTTGCATGTCCTTGCACGCGTGTTGGTTGCCTGACTATTTGAGTTAGATCATGAGCGAGCATAATATCAAATAAAGTGTTAGCATTTTTACTGAACTGGGAACAGGTCAGCCCCTCCCAGTCTACACTTGGCAAATTTAGGTCTCCTACCAAAAAGATCAGCTTATTAAAAAACCTTGACATATGTTCTTTCAGAAAAATTAGGTACTCCGGGATCGCATCTGGAGGCCTGTAACATGCGTACAAGATAAAGCTATGTCCCCAGCAGGACAATTGTACGCACAAGCATTCAAGAATGCCAACATCAGCAGCAATCGTTGCTTCGATATCTGGTTTGACAAGGATGGCTACTCCCCCTCCTCTGGCAGATCGGTCTTTTCGATACACGTTGTAACAGGGGGGAAATACCTCGTCATCACTAATCTCCTCTCGCAACCACGTCTCCGTTATCACCGCAATATGGGGATCATACTGCATAAGCATGCTTTCCAAGGAATCTATTTTATTAGTGACACTGCGCAAGTTTATGTTAACTAGTCTAAGTTCTTTTCGTTTGTTTGTGTTCCCGCTATTTTTACACAACCTAGCTTTGTTTTTATAGGGAGGGGTGACAGAAGGCATTTGGTCTGTATTACATTCCTCAGTTATGATTGTCGCGGCTTGTGGCTTCGCGTATTTGGCCGACGGAGTTCGGTTTCTACGGTATTTCTGGCATCGTTTTTTGGAACGGGCACTATATCATTTTTGTCTTCGTCCCAGACGTATTCCTTCTTGTTGATATATAGCTTGTTGTACACTAGCGAGGCTTTATCGCCATTATCTTGATTCGTTTTACAGCTCCACCATAGTTTTCTTCTGATTTCCCGTACTCTTACAGAGAAATCCTCCCCAATAGAAAAATCTGTGTCTTTTAGTTTGAAACACTGTTTCCAAATTTTTGTCTTGTCTCTTGAATCTAGTAGTTTGAGTATCACGGGCCTGACCTTGCCGGGTGATGGCCGCCCCAGTCTATGGATACGCTCAATAGTCACCGGATCTAGCTCAAGAATGCCCTTTATTATATCATTGTTCACAGTGGACTCTAGCGACTTGTTTTTCTCTTCTTCCGATTCAGGTAGTCTGTAAACAATGATATTGGATCTTCTGCTTTGGTTTTCAAGATCATCAATCCTTGCTTCAAGATTCGCAATCTGTTGCTGACATGACGTGACCTTTATTTCTAGGCTGGCTAATGAATCTAATTTTTTGTCTATATCGGTCAAGCGTTTTCCCTTAATTTCCTTGATGTCAGTTGCAATTTCACTAAGTTGCTTTGCTATTTGTTCTAGAGTAGGGCCGGGGTTAGTCTCAATATCGCCACTTAGCAGAAGGATCCTCCTAACAGATGACGCCACATCAAACAATATGCAACATATTCCGCAACCGAACAACCGTGGGCACGGCAACATCACCAAGAATGGATCGCCAGAACGAAAGCACTTTCCGTATCGTTTGCTTACCTGTACAAAATACAGGAAGGGATTAGATGCGACCCACATGGTGGTGATGCCGCCGTACCCAGTGCCAGCCCAGTCCTCGGGAGTGCCTTTTAAAGCCGAACCAGCAGATGACGTCCCCCAGCTACTGGTACCGTGGTGATGTGGTGGTATCTTGCTTTGGAAAACTGATGGGCTTGTCCACGATAAAGCCGGGAGATTGTCAGTCGGTTTGTGGCAGTCGGAGGCGTTCCACCCATGCGACGGTGCCACTTTAGTCGCACCAGCGCACGTTGCGTTGATGATGTGCACCAGGCCAAATATCTGTACAAAATACAGGAAGGGATTAGATGCGACCCACATGGTGGTGATGCCGCCGTACCCAGTCTGTGGTGTGACGCACGATGCAAAATTTCTCACACGCAGAGTTCAAATATGGCACAGCTTTTAATACCAGGAATAATTTCAGACTCACAGTCTTGCCTTGGGAAGTATCTGGCAACACTACTGCTCCAAGAACCTTCATGGCTTGACCACGACGTAGCATGGCCTTGCCCTCCTGACGCTCGTATTTGTGGCCTCCTGGCAGGGAGCCTACACAAAGGAATCAAATTCCCTCCAGACCCTCTGTTTACTTAGAGCTTGGGTTTGCACTTTTTGTGGTTGCGTTTATCATTCATTCCGAAGTGTTGCTGGAGAATACTTGCAACACTTCATGCGGCGTGTTCGGTGTGTTGCTGCGAGCCTCGTCAACATGGTCGACAGGACCCCTTTTTGTGCAGACCACTGCGGAACTATTTTCCCAGTCGCACTTATGCATTGTTGACCAACGCTGGCTCTTTTTTCTTCATGCATTTCTTCAAGTTTTTGCAGGTTGTTTAACTCTGCGTATTTTCGTTGCTTGAGACGACTGAAAATAGCGCTAAGAAACGGGGACACAAGAAGAAGACACACGGCACAGGCGCTAGCGCCTGTGCCGTGTGTCCCTGTGTTGTGTACCGTGTTTACCCAGGGTACCGTGTACCCTGGGTAAACCCCGTGGTACCCGGGGTACCCTGGGTACCCCGTGTACCCTGGGTACCGGACAGGGTACCGTGTACCCTGTCCCTGTACTGTGTTTAGCGCCTGTGCCGTGTGTCCTCTTCTTGTGTCCCCGTTTCTTAGCGCTATTTTCAGTCGTCACAATGCACCAACAAGCCCAAATTTCGACAGTGTTGAACTTCGTTGCTTGACAATTTATTTCTATGCTGGTGGCTTCAACAGCCTTCCCTTCCGCCCCACCGTAGTGAACTAGTGGCTGAAGTACTCGGCTACTGACCCGCAGGTTTTGGGGTCGAATCCCGTCTGCGGCAGCCGCGTTTTCAATGGAGGCGAAAATACTGTACGCCCATGTGCTGAGATTTGTGTGCACGTCAAAGAACCTCAGGTGGTATAAATTTCTGGATCTCTTCACTACGGAGTCTCTCATATTCGTATGGTGCTTTTGCGACGTTAAACCTCACATGTCAATCAATGAAACTTCTGTTTGCGGGGCTTGCTCCACTCTTCCTTAATTTGCTCTTTTTTCTGGGAATCGCACTGATTTAAAGACACATTATATCGAAAGTGAATCTTCTCTGAAAAGACGTTCTCCAAGTCGGTCATCAGCTGTTCTGAACACCACTTCATGCCTTTTGATGGGTCCACGCATCGTTCCGAACTGCCAATTCTGAGCGTTCAACTACAGGTGGCATAATAATCTTTCAAAATCTCGCATCCGCCTATACGCCCTTCCGAAACAGGTACCGTTCTCATAATTCATTTCTGTGATGCTGGTAATAGCTTTGATACTTTTGAAGAAGCGTGTTATAGCTATCCTTCTCTGTTGCCATTCAACCGAAATTGTCGAAAACTGATGATTTCTGGTGCTGTGGCATGGAGTAGCAATGCTGCTTTCTGTATCTGACTGCGTTCCTTTTCGCTTTTCGTTGGTCCGAGGTAAAAAACAAAACAAAACGGCGGCAAAACACACAGCAGTTTTCAGCAATGTTCTCAGAATTGCTGCGTCCGTGAGGGTGATGTGGGCTAAAAGCGACAAATCACCTTGTCCATGAGCAAAAAATCTCTAAATAAGCAAGTAAAATACATAATGAATTATTCCAGGTCCGAGTAAGGATCTCACCCAGGCTGTTCGAGTGGCAAGCAGGTGTTCTACCACACATTCACACTTCTGTATGAAAAGATATTGAAAATAACTTCTCCTGATCGGAAATGCAGTGATGGCAACGTTGATGCTTCACAAACACACGCGTGCAATATACAGGCTCTGCAATACAGTATGTAGTATTGCAGCAATCTTGCGCAGTACAAGAACACACTGCATCGGACGTCAGCACGTGTGATTATCATAAAGAATACGTGATTTAGCTGGCAACTCAATATAATATTTTCTTAAAGGGTTCCTACAACACTTTTTGAGCAAGGTCAGAAAAGGCTGCTGACAGGTGGTATAGGCTGCCGACAACACGCGAGTCAATTATTATAGTGCAGCACGCACCCAAGAGTTTCAAAAAAGTATCAAAACTAGCTAATATTACGTTCTGTTTTCTTGACAAATGACAGAAGACGCTCAAAAATCACTCATAGAAAGTTCATCTATCAGCCATTGACTGATTCGAATATGGCGCACTCGGTCGTTACAAATATCGCCACGGGAGGCCGTGACTTGTTCATGCGTGCGTTCACTTCTGGCTGGCATGGTGGATGGATGTGTTTTACGAGGGCACGATCCACTGCGCAGATGAACGTTTTTGCATGTTTTGAGCTTGGTTTTATAAATAATAAGGCAGCAGTGTAAACATCACGGGCACTTATTACATGAACGGCTATGTGGGGGGAGGGGTCAGTCCCCTGGCATTTACTTGTATATGTGTGTGTGCTTTTTTCGCCTTCCAACCCACGATTGGTGTGCACGTACACGGAACATGCAAAATTTAAAATAGAGCTTGAAGGTTTGTACGCCGTGTTTAGTAATTATCGAAAGAAACAACGCAGCAGGACAATCGGTGTCAAAAAGACAGTAAAAAATTGTAAAATGTCCAGGATGCGGGTGGGTTATAAAATGGCAGCTAGTGCAGACGCGAATGCACAGACTGCTGACGTCAAGTCTAGGCAATGTAAGGTCGAGAAAAAATAGGAAAATGATAGTTGCCCATAGTGCACTGCTGATGATAATCGCCAAGCTAGAGACTGCGTTGGCAGCTGAGAAAGAAAAAACGAGGGCTATGGAAAAAAAGGCTTAGGGCAGCCGAGGAGGCACAAGCTAAGGTGAACAAAGAAGTGACCTATCTGGAGAACGATAGCGCACCTGCACCCAGAACGCCGGATAAGAGAGGAAAAACAGGTCCGAAAAAAAAAACAGATTCCACCGGTTCGATGCCGTGGTTCAGCGAACTAGTGGCGGGCGTGGGAGGTAAGAAAGCTACAAGCGGTACAAGCGTAGGTAACCTCCAAGTGGGAGAAACTCTAGCAGAACCATCGGAGCACCTATAATTGCCGGGGACTCGAATTTCAATTGATGCGCAGATGGAATCAAAAAGAGAGTTAGCGGCGACAATAGGGTGTCAGTAGGGACGCTCCGACGAATCAAGCTGAAAGCATTCATGAGGCAAGCGAGTGCAAAACTCACAATGAAGGCTAAACAATGAAACCTCGTAATAATTGCGGATGGTCTAAACGATGTCTCAAATGAAGAATTGGCGGGACTAGTGAACAAAATGGCGGTAGGAGTCGATGATATGCGTGCTTTTTCACCTCAGGTACTGGTGAAATATGCACGATACCTGAGGTAACGGAGCGTGACGAAAACCTCCAAAGCAGCGGTTGTCAACAAAAACAAGCAGATATGGTAGATGAGTGGATGGAAAGACTTTGAGGTGGTGGAGTTACCAGAGAGGTGCATAGAAAGGGTGGTTTTCAACGTGATAGAATTCACTTCGGGAGATGGCTAGGTAGTGAGGTGGGGTGGCGACTTGCAGGCCGTGCAATAGCTTTTTTTGGGGCACTCAGGTCCTTCGGGTTCCAGGATAGCTAGTAACGGAGAAAACTTGTAGGGGTACTTTTTGACAGGCGGTATAGAAAGATACAATTCCAAATTGGCACCAATATTTGAGACACGTAGAGTCCGGGGGAAAAATTGACGTAGGTGCGAGGACCGAGCAAATTTGACGAAAGTATTTTACCATGCAAGGTGGCAGGAATAGGTTGAAGTGGGCAGAGATAAAAGAACAGCAAAGGTGGAGAAGCTGATGGTATAAGAGCTTGCATAAACACATCCCAGGGGCATGTAAGGACCACCTAGCAATTCGGCCTAGGCATGAGAATATTGTAAGAGAATAGAAGGCAGCAGAAGCAGGCCATTAATGCATAAAAGTGCACACCGACAAAGGGTCAAGCAGGAGTACTGGGAACATTTATGGCGAAAAGGGAATGTGGCAGGGCAGATGAGGCTCCTGGGTTTTGTATACTTAGGGATAGGGGCAAAAGCAGGAGAGGAAAACCGAGAAATACTGCAGTGCATAGAAATTGACAAGAAATAATTATTAAAGGAGTGTTGCGTAGTTATATTAGGGGATAAGAATGCACCTATGAAAAATATGAATGGATATACTCACCGAACTGGCAGAATGCTAATGAATATGTGTGAAATGCATCAATTGATCATTTAAAACAGTATTGAGAAGTAAGAACGGCAGATTACATAGAAAGTGGAAGGGCTACACTGAACGATAGATTACACAATGATGTCACATAAGATGTATGACCGGCTAAGGATGATGAACATAGGTGAATATGGTTCAAGAAGCTTAGGTAGTGATTTGAAACGCATCAAGCTGAGCTTTAGGAGATAAATGGAATTGGGAAGGATGCATTTGGAGCAACTACATGGTAGCATTCATTCAGAAAGGAAATTGCGAATAACAACCAAAACTATGAAGGAAATATTCAACTAGAACACTAAAACATAGTGGAAATACACAAAAATTACCTTAATTGCAATAGTTAGATATTGCTTAGCTACGAATCAAATCAACTGGAAAAGAAGGCACGAACCCAAGAGCTGGTGGGATGAACAAGTTAAAAGAGTCCTTGTAAGACGTCAGGAAGTCTCCAGGGAAAACAGGTATGCTAAAAAAGCAGTGAACCAGAAGATGATGTCAAAATTTATTGGGATAACTTTTTGAGTCGCAGAAGAGAAGGACCCGATCTGATCAGTGATAATATTAGAAGAAAGGGGGGCCCAAATGGATAACTAAAGTTGAAGAAATGATAGAAAGGCAGCTGCAAAGTTTTCGAACTATCTCTACTCTCTGAGTATTAGGACAAGCGTGGAACAGAGGTTGAAAACTAGAGTTCAATTAGTAAGGCTAAATGAGCATGAGGCAAAGGATTATATAAAAACAATGATAAAAGATTTTAACACCAGGAAAGTGCTGCATGCGCCATACGAGATGAGGGTGCACTAATTAAGCACAGTGGCTTCACTGAGCCAACAAGAGTGGGAAAGGGCAGAGAACAGGGCTCCTACTAGCACTTCAACAGGCGCTGACGGCATCACAGTTCTGCTACTAAGAAACTAGCGCCAAACTAAAATCAAACATTAAGAAAGGCAGCAAGCAGAACAATAAATAGTGGGGAAGCCCCCAATGGGTAAAAATTAAGCAGAATGAGCATGATCTATAAATTAAAGGGGAACAAAGCTGATATAAACAACAACCGTTCTATAACAGTGACATCAGTAGTTTACAGGCTGGTGAGCAGATAGTCAAGGAAAGGGTACAGACATGGGTGGAAAGTGAAGGGGTGCTGGGAGAGCAACAAAGTGGGTTCCGTAAACAAAAGAGGTTAGAGGATAATATTTTTTCATTGATGCAGCGTAGTAAAATAGCTAAAAAAGAACAGAAGCCTCTACGGCTGGCATTGCTACAAAAAAAAACTAATCTTCTAAATGATATCTTTATAAGTAAGAGGGCACTTATAAAATGGGAAGAACAGGTATCCGAACCTATAGAAATACAACGATGGCTTTCACGGGGGTCTCCCTTGTCACCTTTGTTATTTGTGCTGTATCTACAGGAACTAGGAGCCAAATTGAAGAGGAGTCGACTCGGCTTCAGCCCCGCTTTTGCGAAGCAACGAAAATGCGTTGAACAGTTATTTCCACCATTAATGTATGCAGATAATATAGTTTTATTAGCCGACAACAAAGAATTCGTGCAGAGATTGATAGACATCTGTGGCAATGAGGGAGATGATTTTGAATGGTAACGAAGACAGTGAGCGTAAGATACAAGAAATCACTCTAGAAGTAGTGGATAGTTACAAATATTCGGGGGTATGGATGAAGAACAGGGCCGAATACCTAAAAAACCACGAAAGATCCGCAATTAGTAAGGGTAGCAGGAATGCAGCTGCGAAGAAAAATGGAGCACTGTGTAACTACGATGGGTATGACGTTGTGACAGGTATTTGGAAAGGTGTCATGGTCCCACGTTTGACGTTCGATAATTTGGTCTTGTGCATAAGATTGGTGGTTCAATCAAGACTGGAAATGGAACAACGTGGCATAGGTAGACTTGCTTTGGAACCACACAGAAACACCACAAATCAGAGGGTACAGGGTGACATGCGATGGACTTCGTTCGAGTGCAGGAAGCTAGCAGCAAGATTGAATTTGAGGAGCAACTGAGGAAAATGGGAGAAGAGAGTTGGGCTAAGAAAGATTTCAGCTACTCGTACGGGCTGTTTCACACGCAGGAGAAATGTCGAAGAGTGTGGCATTGTCATGCGGCCAGCAATGCAACAACGCACCCTGAGCCGCTCGCTTGCGCGCATATTATTCTGAAGTGGAGTTTTCAACCAAGTCCGCTGCTACAGCGGCTCTTGCTTGCCGCATTGCTGGCCAGTGCGCAGATATTATTGGTAGTGCAGGAACTGGGCCGATGATTTGCACTAAACGTTGTGTGGCGTCCACCTATGAGCCTTTATTTGAAATAACATGGCGCCACAAGCAGAATTCGACAGCATACTTCTTTGCTCTCTCGAAACGCCGTGGCGCTGTGTGCATTCATGAATATTCTTTCACTGTGTGGACCCCGCACTAAGATAGGGCGAGGAATCATCACACGACAATCAGCACGCAATGTAAGCTGTCTTGATTTGACATAGATTGAAAAACACTAACTCGTAAGAGCTGAAGTACTGCACCAGCTTGACACAATAAAACATATGGGATTGAATTCAGGAATGTCTAGAGGAGAACAGAGCCTGAACGTGTCTCAGCACGACAACATTTTATTGCCAAAAGACTCGCTGACTGGCTACGAAATGCAGCGTTGTTTTTACAACAGAGTTTAATAATGTTAAGTCGCTATTCTTCTGGCATATGAAACATGTTAAACCAGGCAAATAACACAGTGTGTGCTCTTCAGACCATAAAAAATACAAAAAAACGTGCGACGTATAAGCTTCTCTTTTATTGACCTCAATCTGGATCTTGTGATGCGCACGCTCCCATTGTTGATTGATTGATTGATTGATTGATATGGGTGGTTTAACGTTCCAAAACCACCATATGATTACGAGGGACGCCGTAGTGAAGGGCTCCCGAAATTTCGACCACCTGGGGTTTTTTATAGTGCACCAAAATCTGAGCACATGGACCTACGACATTTCCGCCTCCTCTGCCATTGTTAACGAACAGGACATGCTGTAATAGAACACATAATTGACACCATGAGTTCACGGCCATCTAGAATGAGCGCCTTCATTGCCACCTCAGAAGACATGAACTTGGAAGCGTCACGAGTGCGTTTTCATGCCGGGATTCAGTCCTTTCTGTTATGATCAAATATTGTCGAGAATAAGCTCGTTCATGTGGTTGTTCTATTCTAAATCATTTTTGAATTCATTGCTAGAGAGACCACGCGTGGTGCGTGCTCATTATCGTGGCTTCGTCATCCAAGCTTACTGCGACACGCACACAATTACGAACATTCGGAACGCACACAGTGTCACGATGTAACGACACATGAATTGATTGATTTGTGGGGTTTAACGTCCCAAAACCACCATTTGATTATGAGAGACGCCGTAGTGGAGGTCTCCGGAAATTTCGACCACCTGGGGTTCTTTAACGTGCACCCAAATGTGAGTACACGGGCCTACTACATTTCCGCCTTCATCGGAAATGCAGCCGCCGCAGCCGGGACGACACATGAAACAAGGTATACTATCATATACTGTTTCTAGGGCTCCTATAATAAGAATAAAGGCTGATAGGTTGGCGTTGGACAACGCTTAGTGCAGACATGCGTTGATGTTTCAGCAGGTCCACACGGAAACATTTGAAAAAACTGCGCGGCTATTCGGGACAAAAAAAGAAAGCATGAGCGAGTTCGTTGTTCTTTGTTTTTTTGTATCACATCTTGCACGCCGGTTGTTTTTGGAAATGACTAGTGCAGGGTATCGGCCCAGTTTCAGCATTACCAATGATATTGGTGCGCTGGCCGATAATGCGGCACGTGTCCGGCCATAGCAGACGACGCGGCTGAACTCTACACCCAAGCGTATGCGCACACGTGAGCTGCTGTTGGAAGACGATTGCAGCACTAGTCACATCCCACATTTCCGACGAGTATGAAACAGCTTGTACATGAAGAACGGTAATACTAAATGGAGGAAGCGAACTCGAAAATCATCAAGCAAGTCAGAATGCCAATATCAGAATGCCAAGCCTGAAGGAAACATCGGTTAAGAAGAAGGGGAAGAAAATGGAGAGGGGCGTGTGGAAGATTGGAATACTTACAAAATCATCCCTGTAGACCTACCGAACTTTCAAGCAGGACATTGCAAAAGAAAAGATCGACAATAATTCTCGGGCTAGTTCACTGCAGTTCGAGACGAGAACGGAAGTACTGCGGACCAAGGCTATCTAGCCAAATACGAAGGCAAAGACCCGGTATGTAGTGCGAGTGGAGAGGAGGAGCAAGCGGCTGAAGATTTGATAATGTTCTGTAAAAAGCTCTATCCCATCGTACAAGATAATGGCCCAGAATTTTTCAAAGCATTGGGGTTTAGGAACAGTGAAGGCAAAATAGACTTTAATTGTGTAGAAGCAACCAGGAGGAGACAAACTGATTAGTGGCCACAATTAAGGTGCGGGTGAAATTCAATCTTTCAACACATAGTGATAGCACTCAACTTTACGGCCAGGTGGTCTGAGCCATCACCCTATTTACAGGGCACAGCCAGTTACACCAAATCCTCCGTCCATGCGCGCTCGATCACACTAAAAATTCCGTGCATTCGAAGAAAAAAATTGAAAAAGTGCTCAAGATCACCAGGTGCGCGTGGCGTATCCTCTTGGCCTTGCTCCCTGATTGCTCCCTGTTTAGCTTCCAGCACTTTCTTAGAGGTGAGAGAAGAGAGAATGCCATTGCAGCATCCGAAAAAGTTTCGTAAGTCCCCTGGTACTGGACAGATTCTTAAAATTTAGTGGCATTGAATCCATGAAGCAATAAGCTCTTCCAGTGAAATGATTTCATGGTTACTTGAAAAAGTTCATCAGGGCCCCTTTATTACCACATAGAGGGTGCGTATCAGGTTCGGAAACATTTCACGTGGATGATTTTCTCGTGGTTCACAGTATGCTACGCATTACGCAGAATGAAGCCATTTACAAAAGCTTAACGGACACAAGCCACTATAAAGTTTATTTGTTTCATTGTGGCAATTCATACTTGAATCTTCTCCACTAACACCCTACTATAAATTTATGCACCAAGTGGTTGAAGTATGCACTAAGGATAGAATATTGCTAATGTGTCCACCTCTTATGAGGGAAGCCTAAAAGTTTCCCGCTATTTCCAACGCCAAGTCACATTGAAAGACTCTGCTAAATTAATTGTACACTGGTACATGTGTGCCTTTTGAATGTTTCAAACTTCACAGTTATTCAAAGTTAACAAGTAAAACTTGCAGTCACCAAAATATGCCACACATTACGCGTACTACAAAGCTTGCATGAAAAAAAATCACAGATTTGCCGTAAAGACGAAGCAATGAACGTGATAGCAATAAATTGGAAGGTCACGCGCGGAATTGCGAGCAGATAGAAATGTTCCCCGCGTTTCTCACGCACAAAGGACGCACAAAACGTACTGACATGTACAGACTGACGCGAATAAGTGTCTCAGCTGTTACTTCGCGGTGTCTTGAAAGCGCGCCCGTTTTGCAAACGGAGGCTGTTCAACGATTGCAGTAACCTTTTGTGCGCCCGGTAACTGCAACGAAATTGTTCCGACAAAACTCAAAGGCTACCCAAGACCTACGATTCTCCACGCTGCAAGATAAGCGCGCGCGACCTTGCGTACACCCCCTTATTCTCTACGCGGGCCAAATTACGCGTGAGATGAGAGCCGCCGCGCGCTCACTGCGCCATCTTGCTGATAATGCTGAATACATGATAGTTCCTCCTCCCCCCTCCTAATATACCCCCGAGATGCCCGTCAACAGCGGTAAGTGGTATATGTGAATAGCTTGCCGTTTGATCGGTGAAGGAGGTATCTGTCGGTGGCTCAGTGGTTAACGGCTCGCATTCACGACGCGGAGGTCCCACGTTCTGTTCTGCGCGCCAGAGTTTTTTCTGGAATTTTTTCTTTCTTGTGTTTTATTGTATACAGATACGTATACATATGCGGTGCATGACATTGATGCTGATGGCCATGTCGACGCCGACAGGAAAATTCACCTGAGAGTGTCTATATAATTGCGATCGCAATTATAACCAGAGGAAAGTAAACTCTGCAAAACAATTCAGCCAGTGCTCCCGTAACATCATGGAGAAACTTAATAGCATTGCCGTTTGCAGCGCAAGACTGCTAACGAAGGGTATCTAACTAAGCGTTCAGTGGGAAACGAAACTTGGTACTCTTAATAAAAGTGCGGTGTCCGGTTATGGGACAACCAACGTGCATTTAAATACTGTCGTTCACTAAAAGTGTTATTGCTCTAACAGTGCTAATCAAACAACTTACAGCAACTATGCAAGTGCTGCAGATAAACAATATATACAGAAGTGCTTTTGCGCACTTAGGCATCTCCCTTTACAAATTTTCATGATATAATCTTTCCAGTCTCCGCCACGATCAGGCCCCATTCCTCATCAGCCAAGTGGGGTAAGTGTTTCATCCTAAGTTGAAATATGAGTGATGAAATAACGGTGGCCCTGCATGCTTCTGGTGTAGACTTTTTTTATTGTATTTCGTGTGAACCTACCACACCAACAAAAATCTATATGTAATAGAATAAAAGGTAGATACTTTTAAATCTTGTAGTTTTCAAGCCGATCAGCTTTTGAGAAGAAGCCAAGTGGTGTGCGCTTTAAGCAATGCTTACAACTTTGCGTGAACAGCACGAAGGTTTGCGCAGTCATAGCAGCACTTAATACGTCCCCTATAATTTTTTTGGATTCGTAATCTGCTGCTGTCTCAAGAAATATGTATTCTCGTGAAAATCGACAATATGGCATTTTTCATGGCAGCTCCATAAACACTGGTCCATAACTATGTGCGCAGTAGAGTATTTGCGTCTACGTGTATATTGTTTCCAATCGTCATGCTATACCTTTCATCCACCACTGCGATCAAGCCCTTTCATGGCCCAAGTTGGGTTAGTGCTTCCTCCAACACCGGTGAATTGCGAGTTCTATGGATAAAGGTCCTTTGCTTCAATTTTCCTTTTTCGGACATGGAAAACTATGCCGGATATCATTTGGCTAGCGGAACACAGAATTGGCATACAACTCTTTACACACGATTAGAGGCTTAGTGCTAAGAGACAGATATATAAGCAACCATTACAGGTGCATCAGAACATATCTGAAAGTTTATGTGAAGCACAGGAAAGGTAGAGCTCAATTGTAACTTTTTTAATATTTGCTGCGGAAACCACTTTAGATAAAAAGAAATTGATAACAAGCCAGTGGTCAACGCCTTTGATATTTCTAAAACTACAGCAGACTTTGTCCTGAGGCGAAGGCCAGAAGGAAGCCGCGATAACTGTAGCGAGCAGTCATCGTGATGTAGAAAAAGACTTGCCTTGCGAGACAAAATGGTTATCGTTGCTTCAAGTGTTTCGCGGGAAAACACCAGAGGGCTGTTGTTGGGTTCTAAATTCTCACAATCAAAGTGAAGATGGTATGCACTACAATTCTGGAGGGAGTGACCGTTAGAGCAAGTATATGCTTATTATCTGGCTAACAAGTCTGTTATATTCCCGTTGAAAGGACTTTTTTGCGATGCACACGTGTATACTAATTTCACGACACTTGATAACGCACTTGAAAGCGTGCGCACATTATACATGTGTTGTGTTACGAAGAAAATACACATCTGTGGACTAACTAAAGCTGGATAATCGATGATAAGAGATTAGAATAATATTTCAAGCACCACATGCCGCAATCCAGTGTAATATTTACCAGCATACGCTGTTTTTCTCAAGGGCCACCAGTGCCTTTTAGTTCACTGAAAAATGGGCCACAGCGGATAGTATTTTTTGTACCTTTTCACGACTTGGGCTGATCTGGTCACGCTCTACAGTGGGTCCTTGTGCATTCTAGTCCTCTCTGAAAGTCTCGGCCTTTTTAGTTTTCTTCGGTGAGATTGAAGGGACAGGAAAGCAGTTGAAGCACTTTTTTTTTGTCCCACAGGAGTGGTAATGAAGGACAGCAAAGCCCTAATCTCCACTGTTCCCGTAGTATTTGCACCACTTGTGCGTACTAACCCAATAGCTATTTTTTTCTCTTGCTATCAGTTCTCTTCTCGACCATGACGTGACGCTGTAGCCAGCGTCTTTTGAGGCAGTGGAAGTCATTTCTTGTATAAACAACCACCACTACCAGTGGTGATTACGTGCGCGTGCTCTGTAATTAGAAGGTGACAACGTCAGCATGGTATGGCAGTCAACAAACGCATAGCACAGGTAGTATATCATCGAAACAAGGGAACTCTGCACAACACACGAGCAAGCATGAGCGTCATATACAACAAAACAAGTAGTGTGAATGCCTTTCAGCAATTAGGAGCAGTCATTCGAGCAGGCAAAATCTGCTTTTGGAGCAGCAACCTCTGTGTTAAGAGCATGCACGGGCTTCTCATGATACACGCAGAGAAACAAAGTTTAGCTTTAATTTATTTTATTGTTCCCTCAGTCTTTACTCTCACTCATACAGAAGCATTATTGCCACAAAATTAGCGCTGAAATAAACAAAAGCAGGGTTGTATACAGAAGCGTTGATGAAAAACAGTGAAAGGTATTGCACCAACAATTAAGCTACCTTCACTATAAAGTTCTCGCTGCGAGTGCGCACGCAAGTTCCTCACACATGCGTGAGTGAATACGAGAGGGGTCAAAGCCAGCCAAATACATTGTCTTGATAGGAAAGAGGGTACTGCGACTAATATCCCCCCCCCTCTTTTCCTGAAGGGGAACCCTGAGCACGTCTATGCACCCCCCCCCCAAGCATTCAAAGCTGTTTTAGCAGCAAAACCCCATTATTACGTACACGCGTGCCGAGAACGCGGTTAACTTCGCACTAAAGCTAGTATATGTTAACCACCATGAACCAATTCGCATCTCTTCACCTGTGTCATTGGCGCTAAAGGAGGAATAAATACAGTGCCACAAGAAATATTGCTCAGCGGGCCCTCCTCAAAGCTATTTTTTTCTGTTCGTAAAATTTCGGAAATGATTGGCACTGTCGTATGGCCGACTGACGACACGTAGTGGCACCAAGAAGGAACGTTTTGAAAGTACTTCGGAGACCTGGATACGCAGCGACTGGTACACTGACAAAGCGGAAATAAGCAGCTGTGCTCAATAAATGCGCACCGCGATCTGCTACTCAGCGAAAAAAAGACACAACTTTTTTTTTTTAGGCACGGTACTGTCACACGAAGACGATTGTCTACTGGCTAGTTGCATGCAACGGTTCGCCTACTAGGCGCACACCATGCCAAAGCAATTGCATTCACATGGCTTCAGATAACGTACAGATGCGGCAATAAAGCTATTACGCTGGCGCAATGATGCGACCTCTCCACCAGCGATGCTTTAGTGGTACTAGTGGCAGACTGAGGTGAACTTGGGTTGTAGGACTATAGAAGCGTGCAGCATGGTTACAATAGCACTACGCTTGCTACCTCGGTGCCCACAATCCACAATGCTGAAACCTGAAATAACGACTTTCGTTCACTTCTGCAACGTGGTGCTCGCTGAACACGGTCCGGTATAACAGTCGAGGCGGCAGCGATCAGCACCCTGTGTCTCACATAGTCGCAAGCCGTTGAAATCGTGTATTAGGTCTAAAGTGGCGCTACGCCAAAAACGTAGGCTTTTTGTCGGTGATGTCATACAGGTGCGCTTTTCAGAGGTCGGCACATCGCCATCGTTCTTTGCCAGTGGTTACCAGAACAGTATCTGTCGAAATCGCGCAGAAGCGGGAATAATTATTCGGCTGATTCGGTGCTCTTGCAGTTGCGTAACTGTGCGCCAATGCGGAGGCGCAAGTGTACAAGATGGTGACCATCACGTAATATCCGCTTATATGCGGATATTACGTGACTCCTGTTTACAATATTTTCATTCCAAAATCAACTCTTGGCGTTGCAATGGCGCAAATCAAACAGGAAACACCCCTTTAGTTTAGTATGGCACAGTGATTTCTAGTTGACCCAGGTTGGCGTATTTGGCACAGGTTTGCCACCACCACCACACACATCGTCACTTCAGTCAGGCTGGCTCATCAGTGTTTCAGAAATTTAACGTTACAATACAACAGTTGAAAAACCAAGAACAATATGAAATCCTGCTAAGAAAACGTTTTGCTCAGCTACCAAAGCATGTTCAGAAAGCGTCCCAACACTATTGTAAGCGCATTCGTGTTCTAGAAGTGCGGCAGTCCCACCTTTAATATGTGTAGCAGGGTTCTTTGGTCTCTAAGGAATATATTGGTGATAATAAACTAATAAGTTCACACACTTGATGCAAAAGGTGGTTCAAAGGTTGTATTTACACGACACCAAAAATCTGGTCCAAATGCTGTATCCAACACTAAGCCTGATCTATTCTGTAGGAAGAAAGGCACCCAGAAACGCGAGATCACACGACGCTGCGGCACTTGTAGTGTCTCACAATGAAGGACAATTTTAAAGTTAGAGTATTTAGAAGATGACGCAACCCAAGGCTGCCAGGCCACTATGTAACGTCCGCTTCACCTGCAATTTTTAACGAAGATGCATAGATGAACATTACATCTCTTTTTAAACTGCTTGTGCTAGGACACAAAGTTCGTTGAACGAAGTGTTCTGAGACATCTCCGAAGAGGCTATGTGCCACAAGAAATTTCCGCTAGAGTTGATGATTTCTACTTGACCAGTCACATGAGCAGTTCATTAGGTGTAATAAAAATAATAACGACTAAGTTTCTCACGCTTGTTTGAGCGTGCCATCTAAGCAGAATTAGACTCAGTGATGACGTAGTAAAAGACACACGATGTTTATTACAATTCCCAAGGAACTATTACAGTAAACACTTCGGTACAAATTGTACAATGCAAAAAGAGAGAAAGACTAAGCCTGATTAAGCAAATGATTGACGAGAGTTCAAGGAAGAATGTTCAAAAACCTGATGGCAAGACTGGCGGTTCGATGGACAAAAAGGTGCTGCGCCGTAGGCGGTACAAAGATACTACGGGCAAGCTCACGTCTTGAAGTGCGACGCTTTGCAACTATGACGTCTGATGTTTTAGGAACGAGGCTCGTTAAGCCGCATGTTTTTTCTTACCGGTTCGTAACCACCTAGTTGTATCACTCGATCATCAGGTAGCGGCAGTGTGTGTGATAGACAGTTGGACGGACTACGCAGCAGTCAAGCCGCATAGGAGACGCGATGCTCCATGCAGGGAATGGCGAGCCCGTCCAGTGCACAGGTTGCGTCGAGACGCGATGCTAGGCGGTACGATGACGATTAGCAGGGCCATGTCATTCTCTGTGCTGAACAGCTGGCCGCGGAGACGCCTTGCCGAGAAGCAGTAGACCTGGCGGCAACGCCGTACCAGCTGATGGTGTGACGGCAGCACCGTAGACAGGCACGTTTCAAGGTCAAAAGCTTGATCGCTGGAGTCCAATTCTTCGGCCCGCTGTCTTTCGTCTGCCGCTTCTTTGGCTCATCCCCAGCCACAAAACTTCTCGTCCTGTAATCATCACACATGACCAAATTGTGGCGCACCACCTCTATGGGCATCCCGCCGTGGTGGTCTAGTGGCTGAGGTACTCGGCAGCTAACGCGCAGGTCACGGGATTGAATCCTAGCTGCGGCGGCTGCATTTTCGATAGAGGCAAAAATGCTGTAGGGCCGTGTGCTTCGATTTGGGTGCACGGTAAAGAACCCCAGGTGGTCGAAGTTTCTGAAGTCCTCCACAACGGCGTTTCTCATATTGTTGTGGTGGTTTGGGGACGTTAAACCCCACATATCAATCAGCATATTAACCTCTATGGGCCACCAAATGTAGTCAGCTGATTGGCTGAGTTTACGAGCAAAGCTGGTTCACAAACTCACGTGCTAGCCGCCGCATCATTGTCATCGTTTTTAGGGATGAGGCTCGTTAAGACGCGGGTGTGTTTATGTATATTTTTTGTTACTGGTTCGTTCCCACCTAGTTGTATCACTTGCTCATCAGGTGGCGGTACTGTGTGACAGACAGATGTAGGGACTGACAAACCGACAGACAGACAGAAATACGGACATACGGACGGACGAACCGACACAGAGATGGACGTTCGTACTGACCGGTAGACAGATGGATGATTGAGAGACGCGCTAACGGAAACACAGGGATGGACGCACGGGCAGATGAAGCGAAGAACGGACGCATGGACAGACGCAAGGACGAATGGACCATATTGCCTATGACCTCATCATGCATCACTTGCTTTCCAAATAAGCACACAGATGTATCCATATGCAACCTGTTGTGCTACAAGGGACGTGCAAAGACTTTGTGTTTTCTAGCTTCCTACTGCAGTGAATAATTGATTTCTGCGGCTTAACGTCGCAACAACTACTGCAGTGAATACAAGAACCTCTCTCACTTCATTTCATGGACCATATAGCCGTAATTATGAAGAGACTTCACAATATATCAGCCATGACATTGAAGAAGTGAGAACAAAAACCAACGAAAAAACGTAACAACAAACGAATAAGAATGAAATAAACGTTGATTTATATAAAGCACGAACAGTCTTACATCCATATAACGTTGTAATGGGTTGATGTTTAATGGGAGAGATACGGTTTACCGAAGATAGTCCTGTCTCAATCTTCGCCTACTTATCAGTTCACTGCATGAATAGGGCTTGTTTTTTCAGGCGACCAACATTGTCAGGCTCTGGGTGGTTCGTTTGCCTGTAGTAGTAGTAGCAATAATAATCATAATAGAATGCAGTCACCTCTAGTTTATGAATGGGTGAATGAATGGCGTAATACGCCCTTGGAAATAATTTCACTAGATGGCGTTGGTTTTTTGCATAGTTGTAAACTATACGGTGTCTTATAGTTGACGGACGGATAAGCAGACAGATGAACGCTCGGACGGACGGACGGACGGACGGACAGACAGACAGACAGACAGACAGACACAAACGAATGAACGGACAGCCAGACAGAGACAGTTGAGCGAATGGACGGATGGACAGACAGATAGACAGACACACAGACAGACAGACAGACAGACAGACAGACAGACAGACAGACAGGCAGGCAGGCAGGCAGGCAGGCAGGCAGGCAGGCAGGCAGGCAGACAGACAGACAGACAGACAGACAGACGGAAGCACGGATGGACAGATGGGTGAAAGTACGGACAGGAAAAGGACGGACGCATGGACAGACAGATCAACAGAAGGATGCACGAACAGATGGAAACACAGATGAATGGACGAAGAGACCGAAGGAAGCAGTATTGAATGAACGGATCGACAGAAGCATGGACGTGCAAATGAATATATGGACGCACCCAAGCAAGAACGGACAGGTGGACGGATGCATAGACGAGCCGACGGATGTCCGGGTGGACAAGGCGGACGCAAGCACAGACGGACGGAAGCACAGAAGGATGAACGAATGCTTCGGCCCACTCATCATGATGCACTCTGTGGATATGCTGCAATATTTTGTTCACTCATCACAAAACAGCACTATCGTTGTAGCCCTGATAAGGTGCTTTAGGCACGCTCTCTTTTAGCTGACCGATGCTGTGGTCGGTTCCATGTGCCGCTCAAACTCGCAACGTTGCTGGAGCGCAACGGGCATTTTAGGGGCGAAGCTCCTTATAGCGGCACCCGTTCGTCCTTCGTAGTGATAATCACAGTCGTGGTGTGTAACCAGTCCTATGCTTTGACCTCCAAGGTGGTGCCGGTGGGAGACTTCTCCTGTGCGTTATTGAACAATAAAAAAAATAATTCGCAGCGTGCTCGTTAACTAAAAGTCGAATTCTTCTGTCTCTCATTCCCCATTAGCACCCATTGGCATGTTCCAGTAGAAAACGTTAGTAGAAGTAGAAGTGTTAAAATTACCAGTAGCAGCCATTGTTTACCTCCAAGGTAAACAATGGCTGCCACTGAGAATTTTGGAGAATTTCATCTATGTCCTGCATGCTGTGAGTGCGCAAATATTTGTGTTTTTTTTCAGGAAAAGTTTTGTAGGCTCAACACCAAGTAAAACTTGTTTTTGCGCATATCTATATATCTAAGCGAACTTTGGGTTCATAGAATTATTACGATGTACTATGAAAAATATGTTTCCCCTGGTAGAGTCATTTTGTGAAATGAGTGCAGTCGCTCTGGCTTGCTCCTGTTTGTCATGAGCAAAAAAACAAATTGAGCTGGGGTCCAGTCGAACAAAGCCCTACATGAAATAACAGAACTCAGTATGCAGCAAACACAGGCACAAAAAGCACATGACATGTTCATTGAGCTAACTGTGGCACTGAAATTGCGAGCACGGGGCAGGTAGAACATACAAAAATCGGTCCTGTATTCGTCATGCGAAGTGCTGCACTGAACTTTATGAACATGTTACACCAACATGGGCAACACTTTACTCTTGCTAAGTTTCTATCACATCGTTCATTTTGCTACTTTTCAAACAGATTTATTTTTGCTGAACGAGGCATTACATGCGGTACAGAGGAGTACATGCATTCAATATCACTTTATATCCAAATCCATAGCAAATAAGCAGTTCTTTTTTTGGCCAGTTTTATTAATACAATTTTAGTTTTAAGGAAGCAAATAACTCTTGAAAATAACATTGATGGCTGCCTTACCATTTGGTTATATGGAAGCTTCCGCCTTATTCACCATGGCACCAGGATTGTTCAAGATGGGCAGGATGTTTGCTCTCTGCTTGAGTATCAACGGATCCAATGCCTCGTACGCTGGTTATGTCATGGCATGCGCCTTTTGTGCGACTGAGATAGGTCAGCTTGTTTCAACTTTGCTTCAGCCGCGTTTGTAGGGCCCTCTTGCTCACATTTACTCGTGGGTAGAGCATACGATGTGTGGGATGTTATCAACTTCAACTTTACATGGTGCATGTTGGCGATGCCAATGTCATAAACTCATCAAGAGTTTTCATATCACAGTAAAGAAATTGAAGAGTAACTATGAATACAGTAGCATTAGATACCCGCATTCTGGCTCTCTATAAACACATCAGGTGGTAGCAAACACATGAAGTGTTGGACATGCGTCTGATGGACAATTTTTACATGTGTACAAATAGCGGAAATAACACGGATCCTGAAAGTAGTATCTCAACGAGAAAAAATGCATACAAATATAAACAATAATACATAAAGTGCAGATGTCGTATTTTAAAATGTTATAAACACTGAGCCACTCATACACGGGTGATGCCAGCTTCAGAGATTTCAAGCAATAAAAAATCGCACGAAAGTTCTACTGACGAAGCCTCCGTCTGCATTTAGAATGGCATGGCTTTGGTTGCTTCACTTAAAACCATTCCATTTACATCGTACATCTGTTCGCTTTTTTGTACTTCCTACTGAATTCACTTTTTAACTCGGAGAATTTGTATTCACCTGAACTGCTGTTACTAGTACGCAATAAAATGTCCCGTGTTTGGTGGAAATTCAATTTGCGGCTGAATATGTCCTGCCCATTAAGTTCGACATTTGTTTGATACTGGTAGTGCAGAGTATTACGTTTTCTGTAAGCACTTTTCTTGTTATCAGCCTTGTTCTTCCTCCCGTGTCTTGCCGTATGGTTCATTTTCACTCGTTGTACTACACTCTTTCCAGCATTGGCCGCAGGTTGTCACTTCCGGCGCAAGTCCGGTCAGTGTTTTCTTGTAATGCGAAAGAAAGCATTTATGATGGATAAAAAAACTATTACAAGACTTCGGCCTTGTATACAGTACGAAGAGGATGCAAAACACATGATGGAACAAAAGAATTCTCATAGAACCGTACAGCTTTAAAAAGGTGCTGTATTAGCTTTAGACCCACCGTGGCGGTCTAGTGGCTAAAGTACTCGGCTGCTGACCCGATGGTCGCGGGATCAAATCCGGGCTGCGGCGGCTGCATTTCCCGTGGAGGCGCAAATGTTGTAGGCCCGTGTTCTCAGGTTTGGGTGCACGTTAAAGAACCACAGCTGGTCGAAATTTCTGGAGCCTTGCACTACGGCGTCTCTCATAATCATATGGTGGTTTTGGGACGCTAAACCCCCCCATCAATCATCAATAAATTAGCTTGAAGGAAGAAGAAATTAACACAAGAACAGAGGATTGCTCCGCCGGTTTTGCAATAAGAATTCAGGGATGCGCAGGGATACGTTACTTATGATATACAATCTTTACTTACGCCCAATTCTGGAGTTTGGCTGCGTTCTGTTTTCTGGAAGTGCTGAGTACAAATTAAGACCTCTTATATTGCTAGAAAGGCAAGCTCTGCGGCTGTGTCTCGGGCTATCTAGGTGTGTCGCGAATAGCGTGCTTTATTTGGAAGCTAGAATCATTCCACTTGATGCTAGATTTCGACAGCTTACTGTGCAAACATTTTTAAAACTTTAAGATGCGCCCCTCTTCTGTTCACAGACAATTTTCATCAAACATCCAGTTTCTTTCTTTCAGCACCCGTGGTTTCGTTGTCAAAGATCCCAAGTCATTTTCGTCGAGTCTCTGTTATCAAATTTTTGCGTTTCCCTCCGGCATTTAACTACCCAAACCCAATGCTCGGTGCCAGTTGACTTAATTTTCGATGATATTTTTCCGAAAAATGCCAAGTTACTTCCAAAGCATGTTCTGGAGGGCCTCCTTCAAGACCATCTCAGTCATTTTCCTAAATACGTAGTAATTTCGACGGACGCAACGCACAATCTTCAGAAGGCTGGAGTAAGTGTTTTTTCTCATCAGCTTAATTGGTCTTTTGCGCTCCGATTACCTGACTTCACACCAATTTATCTCGCAGAATTCCTGGCTATTACATTGGCTCTTCGAAAACTAAATTATCGGCAATAAAAAGCTATTATTATTTCGGATGCTTTGTCTGTATGTACACATCTAACGTCCGCAAAGAAGTCTCCTCTTCTCAGGATATTTTGGTCTCTCGTACCGCATAGCCTATCAGAAGTTCAGTTTATTTGGGTCCCTGGGCATGCTGGAATTGCACTAAATGAAATTGCTGATTCGCTCGCTTCGGCATCTTTAAATTTCCCGGTGGTGCTAGTAGCTCCACAGTTTCCTTTTATTACTGCCGAACGATTCAAACGCCTGTTAATCTTAAAAATGAACGAAACGTCACTTCTAGAACCTGAAGAATTTCGGCACTTGCAATTCACATGGAACACCGCAAAATGCCTTTCCCGGCAGTGTGAGGTGACCCTCACAAGCTTTTGCTGTGGAGTTCCTCTGTTAAATTTTTATCTCAACAAATCAGGATTCTCATTAACTAACCTATGTGTAGTTTGCAATGAACTGGAAACAATAAATCACTTTCTTCTCACATGCCGCCGCTTCGCCTCACTGCGCCGAATAATTCTTGAAAGACCGATTGGTATGCTCGGATTGCCAGTCAATACATCCACCCTATTATCGTTTGGAGCCAGTCAGTTGGGTGTGGGCCACAGTGCTATTCTGTCAGCGCTACATAAATTCATTCAGGCAGCCGGAAGGATACGGTGCTAGTGGTACTGCCAGATATATCCAATTCTTTCTCCCTCTTCCTCATTCTTGTTAATTTATTTTATATATTCTGGTTTATCGCATTCTTCTGCAATTTTTTCACGTTTTTTCAAAGGAACATTATTGTTGTTCCTATCTAATTTCTCTTTATTATTTTTAGCAAGCGTTGTAAAAAATGATCTATTTTGAGGTACAGTGTGGCCAATCCCCCATGTGGGTATGAGCCAAGATCTCCTAGGAGACAAGACAAGACAAGAGGCATTAGTGTACAAATATGATGACCTAAAATGTTTTCATTAAATGTAGTTAGAGATAGCTGTTGCTGTAGCTGTGTTTTTTTTTACCTTAGCCTTAGTGATATCGACGACCAGCTAATCAGCGTACACTCAAGATAAAAATCATTGCATATAAGGGTGTTCGATAACTAAACCGCATGCAGTGTTCAGATGGATTAGACACCATTCTTGTTGATCGTTTTCACACATTTCAAAATCCGCTTGTGTAGAATTATGTTCATTTTTTTTCTTTGTCAACAAGCTGTGTAAGCAATTGATTTATTCGATTTCAATATAGTCGGCATAAAGAAATAGATATTGTAAACATAACAAAGCAATTTCTGATAGTGCGCTTCTCATGAATTTATTATCTGTGGTAAATCTGTAAGCAAGAAAACTTGTCGTAATTTTATCGCAAACCAACTGCGTAGAATCTTTTTCTGATATCAGTAATATTATTTGTTGTTAAAATAACTTACCTTACAATTCACCAAGGGTACAACCATTACTTTTCTCACCAAATATGTTTCTTGAAGAGCGTACTTGGCAGAGTGAATTGTTACGCGTACCATTTAGAGGTGCCCTCGGTTTCCAATCCACTGAGACAAATCATGTGCGTTCATTGTTTCCTAAACACTGCTTGTATCTTGTATGAAGGGCGTGCGAAAAAAGGTTCAACATGCAGACAAATTTTAACCTACTGAACAGTTCATTTGAATGTGCATCGGCCATTTAGATGTATGCACGTGATCCAAAATCATGGCCTAGACGAGGACGCAGTAGTGAATGTTGGACATAAATGAAGAACTATAGGTAGTAATTTCTACAATTGACGGCCATAGTGTACGTAGTTTTGTATTTATGGCAGTGGTTTTCGAAATCTGCTCGGGTACAAGGCTGACAGGTGTGTACCAGAGCACATCCTTATGAAAATATACACTCATGTATTATGCACTCTATAACCTCCATAAATGACTGGCTAAAAGTGATTTCATGCGCCATTTCACGTTGAGAGTTTTCTGGCGAGAAAAACACAGCTTTCGATTCAGTGACGAATATATGCAAAAACTTGAGATCACTCTATGCTCCTAAATTTTTTAGGCAGTCGTTAACATCTGACAGGAGAGTTTCGAGGAGTTTCGAGGTCTGTGGTGGTAGACGAAAGAGCTACATCATTTGCCTATATAACGTTACTTGGTGGGTTAAAAACTTTAACAATATTGTGTACGTATAGATTGATTAAGACTGGCCTTAAATTAGCGTCAAGAGGTACTGCTGTGCGTGCTGTTTTTAAAAGTGATATTCTATGACCCATTCGCACACACTGTCTGCGCGGCTACCGGTAGGAAGTCAATAGTGAGAGTGGTATACCTCTTATTCTATCAGGTCTAGTATTTCTAGTACAGTGTCATCTTTTAGCAAATTGAACGCTTTCAAAAAATTATGTGTACAGCAACGACCGACTGCTTCTTATCCAACACATGAAGATTTTTTTCTTTCTTGAATAAAATAGGCAGTTGGTGGATCTTCGTTTGTGGAAACCATACTGACATTTATTCATCAAATGAAACTTCTTTACGAACCTTGAAATGGCAGCGTGCGAAAACTTTTCAAGTCATTTAGATAACAAAGGGAGTATTTATATGGGACGATAACTGATGAGGTTGTTCTTAACCTTTCCTTTGAAAATAAGGTTGGCTTTTAAAATAATATTTTCTTGTGAAAATGTGGCCGTAGAAAAAGCTATGTTAGTAATATGGGCTAGAGCTTATGCGGTTAAGCCTACCCTGTATTTTATAGATAACGAAATGTGCGTTACGTTATCTGCGCCAAATTATAGTTTATATTTAAAAAAATTTATCCGAAAACTGATGGTATATATTTGTGAGGCTGCTGCCAGCATGCGAGTTTATATCGTAAATTCCAGGCATTCTCTGCGTCATGAAATGCAAGCCATTAAAAACGACAGCGTAAGGCCCAGCACAGTCACAGCGAAAGCTAAAAGAGCGGCCTGTCAGAGCTTTTGCTGAGCACTCATTGGGTAAAACTGCAAACACATTTGCTCGATACCCACGATGGCATTGATATTTATTTTTTTTTGTAGTAGGCCGGCATTGGCTATGCTCGTTTTCGTCAATCTTCTGAGAAATGTGGTATCCGCTAAACACTAACTTGCATTTATTTTATGCCAATCGCTCATGCAGTGGCTGACGATGATGAGGAATTATGCCTAAAGTGGGTATGCGCCACAAATATTACACATTCAGCCATGTTGGACTTTGCTTCTCGTTGTATATTTTGTCTATCCGGTCACTTCACCCACTAGACGTTTAGTCTCATTGGACATTCAGGATCTTAGTCCAAGTGAGCTGCCGCGACATGTTCAACACTGTTTAGGGTGGTTTCAAGCAAGAAATACACCCTTTTGACGAATCAGAATCAGCAAAAGTAGGGGTGTAAAGGTGCTCCCTTCCTAAATAGGTGAACTAGAATAACCTTTTGTAATGGGTTGGAGCAATGGGCGTCCCTTTCGTTACGCGATTCACATTGTGCGACGACTGGTTGTTCTTTCGCTGTTCTAAAACGCTTTATAAGTCGTATTAACGCGAATGCTTTCCCGACATCAAGCCTTTCAAAGGCAAGTTTGCTAACAAGTCCATAGCACCAACAAAGACGCTGTTCGGAATGGTTGCGTTTTTGGTGTTCTCCACCACAAAGGATCAATCGGCTTCAAGCCGAGGTGTTGCGCTGGTTTCTACCAGCAATAATGAATACCGCATCGTTCTGCCCCGTCTTCCCACTAGTAATCTCGTCTCCAACTCCATTTTTCTGCATGCAGACCTTGCTGGTCGTCCATACCGCGCGCAGGGCTTTCGAGATGCCCCCAGGATAATCATAGACCTTACAGACGTAACCTCGATTGGACCGTTTCAAATGTCTCTTGTTTGGATGGTGACTTGCAGGAAAGCACTAGCGAAAACGAAGCTTGTAACCTGCGGTGAATGTTTCGTTCCAGGCCGAATGTGTGTTGCAATAGACCCTGAGTGCACGGCTGTTAAAACGCAGGTAATATGGCTCCTTGAACTTTCAGAAGATATCTATGTGCATGAAAACCTGCAGTCGTTCGGAAAGATCAATTCGATAACAGCGAAGCCGAGGAGAGTGTAAGAAATGAAACAGATGCGTGCCCTTAATAGTAAAATCGTGTTGACACTTGTGGTTGGAGTCCAAGTGTGCGACATCCCACATATACTCTCCGTTTTCGATCTAGAAGCCCAGTGCTCATTCTCGGCAGACCACCACTATCCCTGCACTGCGACAGAGTAGGACACATTCGTCGTCGCTGCCGGACACCGTGCTGCGAAGACTGTTGACGGTGTGAACATACGACTGAAGAATATGTGGTGAAGTATGCCAACAAACTGCACCATCACATAAGACGACCTGCTGAGACTTAGCAAGAAAACACATGGATGCTACGGAAGTTCTTCAAGCAACTGGGGATCTTCCGCGTACCGTAGTCATTGAATCCTGTGCTGCCGTCCAAGACGAGGCTAATGACTGTGCTGTAGCAGAGACATCCGAACAGGCATGGAAAGAAGATGGCGCAAAAGACAGCGGGGAAAGGCAGGTGGTTCCCGCATCTGGTAAAGAAAGCCTTGAAAGCAGTGTTGGTAATGAAGCACTAAATACGGAGATAACTGCAAACGACGTGTTAGGATGCACCATCGCCTTCATAAGTAAACGCCGAGCATCACCAAACTCCGCGACAAGCGAGAAAAGCGACTCGACTACCTGTCTTCGTCAGACACGTCATCACAAGTCATCACAGTCAGCAGGAAAGTGCAGACGCTCAAGATCAAGGAGTCCAGGTACTCATTACGGGGTGCATTGTAGCACCTCTTTTGTACCACACTCACTAATGCGACTCTGAAAAGGATTCAGAGAGCATGGCGCTGACCCATAGAGTCACTTTTGAAACGATCAACGTATGTGGACTACGATCCAAGCAGAAGCAGGTGCAGCTCCACTGGTTGCTCTTCAGCCGATATCTCGATTTAGTCGCCGTTCTAGAAACGAATATCGATAGTGAAGTGGATAGAGAGAGGGCCTTGTGGCCATATCTCTGTGTATTTGATGTATTTGAGTCGCATGCTGTGAGTCTTTCGGCGGGGTATACCTTCTGTTTCTCAGGAAGAGTTTACCGTATTTATCCATAGCAAATAGTGTTGACCGAAAATGGCTGCTGATACAATCTGATTTCGTATTGTATGGTTTGCTGTGGTGCCCATTTATCATGTATGCCTTGAGTGATGCATCACAGTGCACTAATTTGTTTTTTTAAGTTTGGCTACCTTGTTATATCCTGATCGTAACATTGTGCTTATGGGTGATTTTATCTGCGTCTGTAATCTATTCGATATTACCATGCTAAGTCGCAATGACAAGAGTGCTGAAGTATTCTTGCTTATGGTTCAAAATTCGGGACTAGTTGATATAAGATCACTGAATAAAAGGCCTCGTATACACATGTACAAGGAAGTACACATACGCGCGTTGATCGCATTTACGTTTCAGCACCACTTATTTTCAGCACCCGCTTCAGCAACCGCATACGCCAACAGTATTACCTCATTCCCATAAGCATTGAAACCGCGGACGTTACTAGATGAAAAACACTTAAGCACAGTGGCTCCAAGTAAAGATTAAAAAGAATAGGCGACAATGAACAGCCCTGTTTCCCAGACAAGTTTAGAAACACGATTTTTGAAAGAGCCATTAACAACTGAACGGGTTTAACAATATTTGTAGCATAGTTTCACACCTTTAGTTATAGTGGAGCCAACGCTAAGCTGTTCGAGAAAAGAAAATAGAAAACAATGGCGAATCCGGTCAAAGGCTTTCGCTAAGTCTACTTGTAGCATTGCCAGTTGTTGATATCAATGAGAACAATGTTCCTATACCGTGCGAGCAATTGGTATATTAGTCTGTATTGAGTGACTTTATTGACCGGACGCCTGATCGGCATCAATTATTATTGACTTTGCAAACTGAAGTCTGTTTGAAAGTACCTTTGCAAAAACTTTTTAGTCAATGTTGCACCATGTAATTGGTCTGTAGCCACCAACGTGGCAAAGTTTTTTTTTATAGCTGAGCATTTTGAAATTATAACAGTGTGGCTTTTAAAAAGAGCGAGGAGGCGTCTTCAAATTCAACTCAGCGGGAAAATTTCGAGCACTACAGGGTGTACTATGAATATAAATGTTTGGTAAATATCACCGCATGTGCCATCAGGTCTTGGCGTTTTTGACAATGGTAAATGGTGAACGGCAAATTCTATTGCTTTTATAGTGAATGGTTCAGTAATAGATTCACAATCTTCGTCAGTTTGAGGAGTCACAAGTCACACAGCTGCGTCCCCAGATCTTCATTTTTGTTTTCCGAAGAGGCGCTGAAGAATTATTTGTTATAAGTTTCAAATTCTGGCATAAACTCACTGGAATTATTCACCAATAATTCTTGTGAGTAAAACCTGGTATAAACTTCATTTCAGCTTTGTGATAGTCCTCGCTTAGGGCAGGACGTGTGGGCTCCACTGAATGCAAAATACGAATAATGTGGGTGCGAACACATGCATCTCCGTAACGTGAAGCGTCATACTCCTGGAGTCCGTTTTTGGCGTTAGCAATTTCGGCTGCATAGTGACCAGGGGCCCTACCCTCAAATTAATATGAGTTTTGAAGAGTTTGCTTTGGCATGTTTTGTTCTAGTTTGCTGTAAAAACCCCTCGCAGATCCAGTTTATGAGCTATTGCCTGCACTCCTTGTTTGAATAATTCCAAAGAGGCGAACAAAAGAACGTCAGCCGACAAACAGTTCCTCAGTGCTACGCGAATGCGTGCAGTGAACTCCTGGTCGCTCACAATTGAGGAGTTGAGTTTTCAAAGTGCCCATTGTTGTCTGAGATACGATCAAATGTTGCTACCCTTCTGTCTCACAACAATGCAGTGTTCTGAAGAGGAAATGGGCTCCATTTTGCACGATACTTCGCGCGAAATAAAGGGTGCTGAAACGTAAATGCGATGAAGGCGCGTATGTGTACTTTCTTGTGCATGTGTATACGAGGGCCGGTTATTCAGTGATCTTATATCAACAAGTCACACATTTTCAAACATAAGCGAGAGAATTTCAGCACTCCTGTCATTGCGACTAAACCCAGTTCAATCGAATGGATTACAAAGGTAAAATCACCCATGAACACAATGTTATGGTCAGGATTTAACAAGGTAGCCGAACTTTCGAAGAAATTAGTGCGCCGTGGTGCATCGCAAAAGGCATACACGTTATTAAGCGCCACAGCGAACCATACAATGCAAACTCACATTGTATCAGCCGTAATTCTTGGTCAACCTTATATACTATGAATGAATACGGTTAACTCTTTCTGAGAAACAGAAGGTAGCCCGCCGAAAGACCCACAGCATGCGACACAAATACAGCAAATACAGAGAGATAGGGCCACAAGGCCCTCTCTGTATCCACTTCACTCTCGATCTTCGTTGCCCCGCCATGGTGGTCTAGTGGCTAAGGTACTCGGCTGCTGACCCGCAGGTCGCGGGTTCGAATCCCGGCTGTGGCGGCTGCATTTCCGATCGAGGCGGAAATGTTGTAGGCCCGTGTACTCAGATTTGGGTGCACGTTAAAGAACCCCAGGTGGTCAAAATCTCCGGAGCCCTCCACTACGGCGTCTCTCATAATCATATGGTGGTTTTGGGACGTTAAACCCCACAAATCAATCAATCATCGATCTTCGTTTCCAGAACGGCGACGAAATCGAGATATCGGCTGACGAGAAACTGGCGGAGCTGCATCTGCTTCTGATTGGATCGTAGTCCACATACAATGACCTTTGCAAAAGTGACTGTAAGGCAGCGCCATGGTCTCTGAATTCTTTTTAAAGTTTCATTCGTCGGTCTGGTGCAGAAGGGACGTGGGAATGCACCCCGTCACCAGTACCCGGCCTCCTTGATCTTGAGCGTCTGCACTTTCCTGCAGGCTATGATGACTTGCGACGACGTGACTGATGAGGACACGCAGTCGAGTCGTTTTCCTCGCTTGTCGTGGAGTTAGCCACTGAGCCACCTCCTTGATTGTTGAAACAACTTGCTGTTTTTATCTACCATATTTAGTTTCCGATGCCCATTTAGAGTAACTATCGTATTTTAAGCATTACCAGTGAGATGACGCAATGAGCGTGCTCATGGGTTCATGTTCCACGCGTACTTTTACCCTCCCACAGAGGATGGGTGAAGGGGGTAGGCGCTCACACGTGCGCAGTTAATCTCGTAGTGGGAATTGTCGTACGTCTTGGGTTTTTACCGAAATCATTCTGTTATGGTTACCGGGCGCCCAAAAGTTACTGCACTCACTGCACAGTCTCTGTTTGCGAAAAAGGCACGCGTTTCAGAAACAGTGAAGTAACGACTGAGACACTTAATCGCGTTCATGCGTATCTGTGAGGACGTTTCGTGGGTCATTAGTGCGTGAGAAATACGGGACACGTTTTGATCTACTTGCCATTCTTCGCATGATATTCCAATTTGTTAATATTACAGTAAGTGCTTTGACTTTGCGGCAAAGCTGTCTTTTTCGGAGACCACCACTCCACCGGAAACATTTCGGTGATGAAACTGCTTGCAGAGTTTTGCCAACACACTCAGATCAATGTTATTCACTATTACATGGATTGTTATCAAAAAGCTTGAATTTCCCCATCTTCTTCGAGATCGAAAATTGGGTAATGTTCAATATTATGCTCTGAGTAAGCCCACAATCACTGATTGCGGCTACGTCGCAAAACTAAGTGAATATTCACCACCAATAATTTTTGCTACAAATTACAACCCGTCACTTGTGCATACATTTGGTCAGTGCACAAGCCGAATCAGGAGTGAAAATCAGGAGTCCAAATCCGAAATCAGGAGTCCGAATCAGGAGTCCGAATCAAGAGTGATAATAAGCTGTTCGCACTACAGGCAAATGTTTTTAAACACAGGCACGCGTCTGATAGGAAACAGGGTAAAAAACTTTCTCTGATCGAAACGTCAGGAAAAATAAATTTCAAGTTTTAAAAATACGCGCGTACTGTACACAGACTTCACAATAGATGTCTTGGCAGTCTAGAAGCGTACATTGTCATCAGCCGTCAGAACATGTGATTATCAAAACGATTTCATTGGTTCGTCAGCCACCTATAAAAAAAGCGCAGATATTACGGCGCGTATTCTCCTAACACTAAGTTTTGTAAGCGTAGCAAGTTTGAAATCGTTACACGCGCAGTGGTTTACTCGTGGTTTAAAGGAGGACCTATTACGCAGAATACAGCCATGTACAAAAGCTGCAATGAGACAAGTCCCTTTCGACTTTATTGATCACAATATAGCAATTAACAACTCAAACATTTCTAGTAACATGATACAATAAAAAGTATGAACTGAGTTGTTGAGGTACGCACTGGGGACAAGATATCGCTGTCGCGTTCAACTCGTGAAGGCGAAGATTGAGGCTTTCCCAATTTTCCCAACGTCAAGTCACATTACCGGACTATCTGCTAAACTGAATGTAGATTGGTACACGTGCATCCATTGAATGTTTCAAATGGCAGAGTTACTTGAAATCAAGAACTAAAACTTGCAGTAACCAAGAAAAGATATGGATCCTACAAACCACAAATGAAATAGTAAGAGCACAATTGACTCAGGAAAACAATTCAGACAGTGCGCCTATGCCATGACTCAGGAGCTGAAGGGCATTGTCGCTGAGGCGGCCATTCTAAGCTTGAATTCACAGTGCAGCAATGCGATATAATGGCTTCTTACTGAGCATTTAGTGCAAAAAAAGACTTTGTATTTTAAAAAAAACTAGCGGTGTTCCCTCCTCGGACAACCAATCTGTATTTAGATTCTACCTTTCAAGAAAATTGCAGTGTGTTTAATTTTGGTTATGGGTCAGTTTTTACTGCAACTATGTAAATTCTGCAGCGAAAAGTGTATAGAGTGGTTCACTTGCATACCTAAGTATTTCCTATTTCAAATTGTGATTTTATACTGTTTGAAATCTCCACCACGATCAAGCCCCATTTCTGGCCCTAGTGGGGTAAGTGTTTCATCCTAAGTTGAACTGTCAGCGATGCAATACCGGTGGCAATGCAAGCACATTCTGCGGCATTTTTCGTGTATTGTTGGAATCTATATAAGACATGAAAAGCTATATTTATTGCAATGAGAGGCAGGAACATCCAAATTAATGCCCTACGGGCCCTGAGGGTATTCTAATAAATAAATAAATAAATAAATTCGGCACACTTTCCAAATCAATGTAGTCTCGTAAAAAGGGTATATTTTGACTCCCATTCGTTAAAAAAAGGATAATTCAGACGTTTATTCTTCGCCTGGCAGGAGTGTGCCTTTTTTAAGGGCATAAAACTAACGCTAATTCACTCATTTTAAATATTTTGGTTAATTATGATAGTCCTTCGCGTGTGCCCAAGGCAAATCACTGCAAATTTCCGACGCAAAGGAGCGAAAGCAGTCTTTATGAACAACCTAATCAGTTGCAGAAAGTCAGGAAGATGTGGTAGCCACATGGTAAGAAACTGTAGATGTAAGGTATTTTAGCAACTTGTAGGTCAGAGTAGGCCACTAGCAGTAGTCCAATATCCACAATCTGCTGGTCATTTATTTGCGCAAATTGTAGGAATTCAGCACGGCACATTCAAAATCTGCATTCCAGGAGATATGTGAATCGAAACTGTCCTAATATCATTGTCACCAGCACAAAATACAAAAACTGAGGCATCAAGCATCCTTGTGCTAGGTTTGTTATTTTGTCTCAGGTATATTGTTTCCCACTCTGTCTCTCTCTTGTGTTCAATGCGTAGAGGGGCTTCTATATTTTGCGAGGGTGATCGACTTAGGCTAATAAAGCAAAAGCTTCAGGTGCCTCATCACGATGAAAAGGGGAAGTCGGCATCAGCGCAAGTGTTGCGAAAAAATCATCATGATGTAACGACGACTCCTTGTGATCTCATTGTGATACGACCTATCGAGAGAATCTTTTGTGTCGTCATGAAGTCGCTATGACTGCACGTCTTCATCACAATGCGACGTCAAATGATGGCGTCATCAAATGTCATCATCACACGCTCATAGGCGGACTGTTACAACAGATACCCGATGCGTCTGAACGTCGTAAATTGTGCCTTATCTGTTTGCTCTCACTGTGAACAAATTGTTATTTCTAAGTGTATGGTAAACGGCAGGTTAAAGAAAATGTTGCGTGTGCTAAAGTATGGTGTTTAGGATCTTCACGTAGGGTATTATCCAAACATTTGTTGGCCACACTCGATCGCCATACAAGATCTCGCTACAATCATGTTCTTGGCTACCGAGGCTTCAACCATCACTTAAGGGCTACTCCATTTTCGATTCATGTTCTACATCTTTCATCCTCTGATTAGCAGCAGTTGTCAATGCTGCGAGAAGCCGTCCTTTGGTTTTTGTTGCGTTTCTTCCGCACTGTGTAGTCGCCATTCAATACTGTGTATCTGCGGCAATTTCTTTAAGCAGCAGATCTGGTACTCAGATTTTTTTCGATGCTTGCTGGATGCCCCGCATGTTTTCTTGGTAATTGCAGTGTCGGTTCTCAAGCGATGCATTTGAAAAACGTTTATGAAACGTGAAGGTGGAATACAGACACAGGAAGGTACGGATGCACAGAACATAGCGTTCTGTTCTACTTTCCCGTGAATCTTGGTGTCTTTTGCCTCCGGCTACAAACTTTGGTTACTGAACGATGGCGGTCCTACATTTTTACGTGGCTCCACATACATTAGTTGTCTGGACTTGGCTTTTGTTTCGCGAAGCCTAGTGAAACATACTGAATGGTTTACGGGTATAGAAATGCATGGGAGTGATCACATTCCAACATGCGTCAAGATCAGAGGATTGTCGCCTCCTAAAGTGCACGACATGTTTAAAAGAGTGGAATGAAAAAAAATTCAGTCTCGTATGAAAGACCAGTGCCAAGAACACATATGCGATTTACAAGAGGCCATCAAGAACACTGTAAAAGAGAATGTGTGTACGATCCCATGCCCTGTAAGAATCATGGACATCGACATAGAGCTGGAGCGGCTTCGAGCCTTGCGACGACGAGCTGAAAGAAGGTACCGGCGCACGAAGGACATAGAAGATTTACGGACTCCTATACGTATGCAAAAGAAGATCAAACGTCGGTTGGACAAGCTAGAATTCCGAAGCTGGATTACTTTCTGCGAGTCACTCGATCCTCGTAAGCATTTATTGCAGATATGGAGGACGGTAAGAGGTTTGCCGTCATCCCCCATTCAGAAGTCACCATTCAAGACCTTAGCCCTTTACCTAAATCGACCAGATGTGGACGTTGCTGAAGATTTCTGCGGCGGACTATCAGGGCAAACTACAGCACTTAGCAGCTCACCACTTTCGAGCAGTTGTCCGCCACCACGTGATTCCTGTATGGACTTCCCGTTCACCATTCAGGAGCTCAAGACAGCACTCGCTTCATGCAAACATACCTCCGCAACAGGACCTGATTGAATCTCCTACAGAGCCTTCTGTCATCTCGGTGAGCGCGCGAGAATAGCACTACTTCAGCTATGTAATAATTGTTGGCTAGAGGGCACTGTCCCCTTAAGTTGGAAAACTAGTCATCAAGTACCACTGCTAAAACCTGGCAAATCACCATTGCAACTCTCCTACTATCACCCGATCGCATTAGCTAGTTGCGTGGGTAAAGTGATGAAGAGAATGATTCTCGACCGACTCGAGTGGTACTAGGAGTATCATGAGATCTACCCAAATGTCATGGCTGGCTTCCGACGTGGTCGATCGTCGATGGATAGCGTCATCGACCTAATCACGTACGTTGAACACGAGAAAGGCCATAAGCGTCTTTGAGCCTCTCTGTTCATTGACCTCAAAGGAGCCTATGATAACGTTACACATGAAGCCGTCCTTACCACACTAGAAGTTATTGGAGTGGGCGGCCGAATGTTTAGGTGGATACGCAGTTATCTCCAAATGCGATCCTTTTTTGTGAGTAAGAAGGCCGGGAACACGTCTGCACATTTCAGTTGTCGTGGCGTCCCTCAGGGTGGTGTACTGAGCCCCGTGCTATTCAATATAACACTAATCGCTCTCCATACGCACCTACCAAACAATATTTATCTATTAACATACGCTGGTTGCATGTGCATCTGCACATCTGCGGTAACTCGCCTGCAGTTACGGACGAGAATACAAAGAACTGCTACTGCAACTGCTTTGTATCTCCGCAATCGAGGCCTCGAAATTTCCTCCGGAAAGTGCGCTCTTCTGGTATTTACGCGCAAACTCATGTCGAATTACAGAGTGTCAATTAAATGTCAATATATACCATATAGTCAATCTCACAAATTTCTGGGTGTCATAGTCGACAGAGACATATCCTGGAGCCCTCATGTGTCGTATTTGAAAAAAAAACGATTGACAGGCATATGCCATCTTTTCAAGTTTCTCGCGGGAAAGACTTGGAGAATGCAGCCTAATGATATTTTACGACTGTACAGGGTGCTTTTCCTTTGCTTTTTACGATAAAGTCTGTCTGCATGTGACGCTACGATGAAAGGGCGACGTGGCCTGGCTCATACGCCATGTTTATTCTCAAGCACTTCTTCCTCATCTACTACTCCCAACCATCCCTGCCTTCTTACGTCACAGGATTCCCCCTCGCCCCGAAAGATGGCACCGGTTACAAACTACAACAAATTGAGGAAGAGAATAAACAAAACAATGGCCAAGTTCACAATTTCACATCCCGACGGAGTTTCACAATGTCACTGAATCTTCAAGGCTGAGGGAGCAGTCCGGTGATTTCTATGACGACTCTGGTGGACGAGCTTGACTGTTGCGTCCTGGATGGCATAACCACACCCTGGAAATCTGAACTGATGATGACATCGGTTGAGTTTTTGTGAAGAACGGACAAGGTTGGGAGTGCCTGTAGCATTTGAAGTTCGGATGTCGTCGGGGTTGTATTTTTCGTCGTGAATGGTGCCATCCCAGTGCTTCTTGCTTTCGTGCTTTTTGACAGACAGTGACGAAGTGCCTGAGTGCTTGCGGTGTGCAAGCAGTGCTTCCGTGTTTTTGTCGGCGTTTTCTGTGGTGGTGCAGTCGGTGTAATAGCTGAGGCAGGGAGTGTCTCTGGTGACTTTTCTTTGTGCGAAAGTGTCTGACGTCTTGAATTCGTCTTTGTTTTCGAGATCTTATTTTCCGATGTTCTTTTATTGGTGAGTGCGCTTCCGTTGAATTTTGCGTCCGTCGGTGCCCTCGTTGCAGTCTCTCTCGTTGTAGCATGAGTTTATGAACTTGGCTTTGCTTGCTTTCCTGAGGCTGCTCAAGAGATGGCTGTAGTGGCGCCCTTTCCGGAATGGGGCATTCATTTCCTTCGGTATTTGACGTGTCCTGTCGACAGCTGATGCTTGGTGAATCGGTGTCTTGCTTGTCGGGCATAGTTGGTAATGCGTCCTCACCGCTAGCAGGCTCTTCAGAGGCTTCGGTGACGTGGTTCATTACGCACGCTTCTGAAAGACAACTCTGTACGAGGTTTGATGTATCATGTACTTCTGAATTTGTTCGATTCATGAATTGGTGAGCTCTGCATGTGGGCCCCATAGGTGACATGGCATTACTAGGTTTGAACTGCAGATTTTGGAGAGTCTGCGGTGCCGTAGAAATGGCAGGAAGCTCTTCAGGGGCTTCCATTTCGCTGTTTACTGCGAGTGGTTCTTGCGCCTGGTAGCGTGCGACGTTCGATGCGTCTGAGCCTTCTGTTTTGTTTGGACTCTCGAGAGTGTGTGCGCCGAACGGTGATGCATGAAACCGTACGGAAGAAGAGTGGCTTGGCAGGGTATTTTTCCGATGCGTCAACTCGTCTATCGTGAACATGGTGTCCTTATGAGGCAAACGGTGAGTGACAGGAACGCTTGAAGAGCCGCATGAAGGAAAACCGGGTGGTGGACCACGTATTCGAGACGAAAACTGAAGTGCATGAGGTGGGTAAGCAACGTCTTGTGTCGTGTGCTGGAGCGACGACTTTGAAAATACCGGCTTTCGTGAAGGGAAACCTGGTGGAAAGCTACGTTCCTTGAGAAATAAGCGTGGACTGCGACGGTCGCGTGTAGTTTCATGCAGATGGCCGGTAATGAGGAAGTCCTTGTCGTAGTCGTTAAAACGGGCAATCATCTTTTCTCTGATCTTTGGCATGATTCGTCGTTTTCGAATATGTGTATCAGGTAAAACTTAAATGCCTCACCGGAGATGTAGTCGGTAAAGTTGGTGATCATCTCCCGTTCCGACCATGATGCAGCGGCGGCATGGAGCTCGAAAAGTTTGAACCGGTCCTGTACGGGTCCGTCGTCCGCTGATCCGGTGTACTTGGGGATGTCAAGGTCGTCTGATGGTGCTGTCATGATGCTTGGTGGTCTTGGTGGTCCGCGTTCTTCTGTGGTCCGTGTTCGGTCACTGCGTCTCGCTGAGGTCTTCGATGATGATGGCCGGGCGATGAAGTGGTTGCGAGGTCTTCATCCTGTCGACTCGTGTGACGCGTATGATGAATGGGTGACGTGGCCTGGCTCATACGCCATGTTTATTCTCAAGCACTTCTTCCTCATCTACTTCTCCCAACCATCCCTGCCTTCTTACGTCACATGCATTATCAAACGCCAGCAAAACAAGTTGACGCATGATATCAAGCGTTCAGGTGCAGCCACTTCTAAAATGTTTAGGTTTGCCTCAGGGTGCCTCAACTGTGGCGACTAAAGCTTTAGCCAAAGACCACCTCGCGCAGACCCATATTCAAGTTGAAGCTTTGAGGACACAAATAAGGCATGTGGGCCGGACTCGCCATCCTCACCTAGCCTCTCTACCAGCAGATAGACCTCATACTTCCTTTTGTCGAACAATAAATACAGATGCTGACTCCCTACCTACTGATTTTACGCCCGTGGCGAGACCTTCAATTCCTCCATGGTGCCTCAAACAGCGAGTCATCAACCTGACAATACCAGGCATTCAGAAAAAACGAGATTTCTCAATACCAGCCCTCAAGCAGCTCGCCTTACTTCTGCTGTACGAGAAGAACCAAGACTGCACCCACGTCTACACCGACGGCTCCATCCTGCCAAACAGCTAAACTGCGGCGGTCGTTATTCCAACGCACGCCACAACCATCAAATTCAGGTCAGCTCATGCAACCACAACAACAGCAGCAGAGCTTGCAGCACTTCGCGCTGCGCTGCGTATTATTAACGAACAAAGCACGCAACGGTGGACAATTTCCTGCGACTGCAAGGCGGCGCTGCAGTCACTTCTGTCAAATCCACGCCATGGTCCACACGAGCAGTTGGTATTTGAAACAGCAGAAATGCTACACCATATAACACAGAAAAGGCACCAAGTTATATTTCAGTGGTTGCCAAGCCGCTGTGGAATTATCGGCAACGAACGAGCTGATCAAGCTGCCCGTTCAGCCCATAGAAAAGACAACAACCAGTCGATACCTCTCTCAAGGACGGACGCTGCTAGGAGGCTCCGCATGCTAACTCGCCAACGCTTCATTGCTCTTTGAAATGAGCCTCTCTTTACGCATGCAAGACTACGATCCTGTCATCCATCGTTAAGCTTACAGCTTCCAACGAAAATTCGACGAGGTGGCGCTACTGCTCTGTGCAGACTATGGTTGGGAGTCGCGTTTTCCCGTGCGTACGCGTTCCGCATAGGTATGGCCGACACCGCCGACTGTGCACACTGCGGATATGAAGAAACAATTCGACATATCCTGTGTGACTGCCCGAAATACAACCTGGAAAGACACCTTTCTAATAAACTAAACAGGTTAGATGAGCAGCCGCTGTCAGAAGAAAGTATACTGCGCCATCGTCATGACTTATTGTCACAGAAGAAAGCCATGCAAGCGCTACTGGGCTTTTTGCGAACTACTGGCCTGTCGGAACGCCTCTGAGTGGACTGATTTTGTGTGCGCGTGTGTGTCGGTGTTTTTCTCTTATTTATTTTTTAACTCTTCCTTTCTCTTTCAACCCCCTATTCCCCAACTCCAGTGTAGGGTAGCATAGCGGATACTAGCATCAGGTTAACCTCCCTGCCTTCCTTTTTCTCGTTTCTCTATCTTTCTCTCTCTATCTCTCTCTCTCCTGTGTCCGCATTTTGCTTCGTGCTATGCATCCAATTTCTTTGAGAAGTTCATGAACATTGATGGTAACTTATGTTATCCTAGCTTTTTGCGCAGCAGATGCCGCACTTGGTAGCTTACTCTTGGTTTCGGAAAAGGCATGCTCCAAATCAGAACACTTCAACATAGGGGAACTGTAGAAGATGGAGAGCGTGAGCGAGCAGGTAGATGTGAGCAGAGAGACCCACAGGCTGACAAAAACTTGTTTGTTACAATTTGATGGACGATCGAAGAGTTGCAGAATATTCTGCGGGGAATGAGACACGTTGACGAGCGCTTGGTGGCTGAGGTGGAAGTGCGTGATAAGAGACGAATTTGAATTAGAGTTCAGCTTAACACAAGGCCGTCAATAGCGGTCATATTCTGAGTTAAAGGACTCTGCAAGAGTTTTAGAGCATGGTTAGAAAACGCTGCCTATCAGCAGCAGAGGCTCCCTATAACTCGCGAACCAAATATTGTAGCGCAGCACGCCGCCTGGATTACAAAATGAATTATCAAAACCAGATCAAAATGGCTTTTTCTACTCTCGTATAATCACGAAAGACGCTCAAAAATCACTCGTAAGAAGCCCACCTATCAGCTATTGGCTGATTTGAACATGGCGTGCTCGGTCGTTACATAGATTGCCGCTGGAGGCAGTGACTTGTTCAGGGTACGCGCGCAATGGCAAGGAAATGTCGCACATTCGTAGAAAAAAAAGAAAAAACAGTGCTCAAGCTGACGAGACCCCCTTGACCTCTTTTTGCCCGTGCTATTTCTCTTTCCTTATCTTCAAGCGCATTCGTCGGGAAGAGAGAAGAGAGAATGCAATTGCAACATGCAACAGTTTTTGTAACTCCACTCGCACTGGATGGATTCCTAAAATTTTTGCGGTGGGCTGATTCCACGAGAGATCGACGCGGGTCCAAAAGTTCATATTTTAGATTTCATTGAGTATTTTATAATTCGTGTACCTCTCACCAGGTATCCCGAAAATTATCTTCGTTTTATTATTAACGGCATAACTTACAAGAAAAAAAATTATCAAACTTAACCAACACGGAGGTACCAACTTCGTCACCTGTAATTTTCGGAAATTGCAGATGCTATCAAAAGACGAATATCTTTGTTTCAAGGAAGATATTTTTTACCTGAAATGCACGTCCAATGAAAAATGAATTCATACGGTTTCAAGTTTGTAGACCTTAAGAAAATAGCTTTTAAAAATGTCTAATTTTGCGACAGTTTAAAATAAGTTACGTATTCCCCATTTTTTTTCTCCGAAAGTAATGGAAGCAGCGTTTTCAAACTTGACATGTTTTAAGAATTTAGTGTGTTCATTATGTACTTAAATTATTGCTGCCGTAGGGCGAATGTAAATTTTTATATATTGCCTCAAAATTCTCATATTGGCAAAAGTGTACTCCTCTGAAATTTGAATAATAAAAAACCCCCATCTTCCATTTTTCTTAAAATCTCGTAAGTAGACAAACGAAGGCCATCATACAGTAATATAAAAAAAAACATGTTTAATTTTTTGGTTTTAGCGACAATACTCGTGGTACAAATCAGAGCTTTTCGAGAATGCGCTGATAAGTTGAGAAATCTAGAAATCGGAACGGAAAAGCGGCAATAAGCTTCAAACGCTAATAAACGGGACCGCAATTGGTGAAAAAAGGCTGTTTTAGCACTGTGACAAATACGTACCTATGAAGGCGCATTTACGCTCTTGATAACACAGCTCTAATGGAGGAAATCTTCAACACTGTAACTCAGTTGCAAAACATCTGTCTATATTTGCAGATAAACTGAAACATGAAAATGTTCCAACGCAAGTGTTGGGTCTTGCTAGAAAAAGCATATGCGCTTGAAGTACCCTCACTGGTATTTAGGTGGTTATTGCGTGAAACAAGAGATGCGCTCAAAATAGCTGCATCTTTTGCAGATCACATTTAGCAGTACGTGACGCTAACAAAACACGACCACGATCAGTGCCCTGAAATGTGCTTAGCCAAACATGCCAAGAACGTATGCCTGGAACTCGTGGCAACGATTTCCACTGGCTCTTCTTAAATTGACGGAATGTTTCTAGCTCGTCTGCATTTGCACACAGCAGCTTGACTTTCTTGAGGTTCGCGCTCATTCGCGCCATCATTTGGGATGCTGACATAATCACAAGTGAGCTTGCCGCTCTGAGGTTGTAGAGCGTAGCCTGATGCTTTCGTAGGCCACCAACGCCGTCGCAAGAGTTCTTGTCATGTCCTGTGGCCGAAAAAATTCACTTTGTTGATATATGATCTTTCTGACATAACTCGAACAACTGGTACTTGTTTTTGAAGTGAATGCATGCACCATCAGAAACATAAGTAACATGCGTGTCAGGCTCAAGTTGTTCCTTCATATGGTTGTGGATTATTTGTAGAGCAAAACAGGCATGTGCAGCATCATGGCATGCGTCATCACTGATGACGGCAAAACTTTGAATTGATTGCTTCCTTGTGACGACACCTGAATATAGACACCTGTCTTTTGTGCCAGTGATACGACTGTACCTCATTCGTTAAAATGGCTGTGCAATTTTCGGCGAAATCAAAGTGAATAATGCAAGATTCATTTTCTTGGTTTTCTTTCGCCTGGCGTATTGCTCATTCTTGAATGTATCTTATGTAATCATGGGTAATCCACTTCACGAACCATAGACTTAGCTCTCGCAGAAAAGCACTTGCCTGGGCTGTTTTTTAACTAGATTGCCATTTTCCCATACTACATAGGCTACCTCAATATCTTCAGGGATTCCTAAACATGCGGCTGTCAGAGCGTCCTCCTTAGCACAATAGTCACAATGGCCCAAAAAACAAACACTTGTAGGGGAGCTGCAAAGACATAGTTCTTTCAAGAAGTCCGCCGTGTAGGCACCATCGGTGATGCCTTGTAGGGCAGAAACATACTCCGTGGCATTATCACAGTATATACAAAGGCACACTTCTTGGTGTGGCGCAAAAAGAACCCACTTCGGCCTCAGTGAATAAAACTTTGAGAGCCCAGTAGACGTGTTCGGATTAGCTTCTCTAAAGAGACGGTAAGCCTCTCGCACCGAACGGGTCATAAACCTTTTCGAAACAAGCTCCTTTTTTCGTCAATGATAACAGATACTACATCTTTTTTCTTGGGACTCTGCCGAGAGCAGCTATACTCATCTTTCAGTAGTAAGCCATAGCTGCCTGGACGTCCATTGGGTTCAGCCGTGTCCTTTTTACCGCATTTGGTGCTAACCGTATCCCGTGTTTTGCGCGCAGCGTCGCGATCTGTATATAATGTAAGCTGACAAGTTTGGTATAAGTGCTTGGAGTTTTCGGCGCTCTATATTGCTCGGCAACAGTGTCAACAAAGGCATGCGCTCTTGATACCAAGAACACGCTTCATAGGTTTGCTTGAAGTTCTTGAACGACTGGGCACACACACTGCTTTTTAAATCTGATGATTGAAAGTGGCGGTTACACACGTTACGGTGGCATTTCACGGTTACTGCCGAATTGCTGCTAAGTTGTCTTGGCTCTGCAAGAACTTTGCTATTTTGCGCATGCAGCTTCTCCAGTCGCATATGTGACAATGCTTCGGGCGTGTTTAGGCACCGTTCTTGACTTCTGCCTTTTCCTTCTTTCGGGAAAAACTCATCAGCTGTTTCAGCTGAGAAGCCATTAGACAAAAAGAGCATATCTCTGAGGCATCTGAAGCAGTTCTGGCAGACGTGGTTGTTGTTATGTGCATGGCGTCAGCTTTCGGCAAAAGCTTCTGGAGGGCAAACAGGCCGATGTCTTCGACCTCGCGGAAGTTTTTTTGATAAGGTATTTTCTTTTTATGCAACATGAGGTAATCTTAACAAAAAACTCAATCCCGGCTGAAGTTGTCAGCTATGGCCACGCTCCTTGAGGCTCAAATTACTGGCAATGCAACTATGCGTGAAACCAGCAGCACGAAAGTAATCTATCTGTCGTCTTTTCCTATGTCTCTCACTTTTAATGAGAGCAGACGTAAAACAGCGTGCGTAAGTATCCACAGTGCGCCCTTATGAAAGAGAATTTTGAGAGTCTAATGTGCAGCTAATGCACACCTAATGAGTCACTAGATTGACATTAGACCTGCAAAGCTTAATGTCTCTTAGCATCAGGTGTGCAATAGAGACTCAGATGACAACATGCACCAAGATTTCTGATGGTCAAAGTACGCAGACTTTTCACTACGTGTCCTAATGTCAAAACACAACACAATAAAAAAAATTTTCGTTAATCTTTTAGAGCCAACAAAAACTCGATTTCTTACTACTAAATGTAATAATCACGGGAATTCTAGATCACCAGACCACTATATGATAATGAAGAACGCCGTAGCGGAGTGCTTCAGAAGTTTCGACGATCTATGATTTCTTAATGTGCACCTAAGTCTAATTCAATTACTTGCTGATCTCGACATTCACGTACATGTTGTCTTTCGGAAATCTAAAGCACTAAACAGTTTGTATTTCCATAGATTTTTCGGCCATGTTTCAGTAAATATAACATCGACATGAAGGGAATGTCTTCGTACCCATGCTTAAGTGTAAATCAGCTAGACCATAAGAGCAATAATAATAATAATAATAATAATAATAATAATAATAATAATAATAATAATAATAATAATAATAATAATAATAATAAAATCTAGGGTCTCTTATGCATTAATTCACGTAAGACAACTCGAAGGCGACAGCCATCTCCTTCTTTTTTTCCAATCAGTTGATGTGTTCATACTGCCGCCCTTCGAAAACTTTCTGCAACTAATGTGGTTATGCATTGCCTCCATGGTTAATGACACCGTTTTGCGTAGCCAATCAGCCAGCCAGCCTTTGGACAAGCTATAATGGGATTGTGTGCGATGTAATGACTTTATCATGTGGCGCTATAATGACACGTCATCTCGTGGTGATTACTTTTTGCATGCATCTATCGTTCCCTACATTGCAGGATGCGAGACGCTGCCAACGGTCAAATTTTACTTTTAATGAAGCATCTAAGGCTTGCGATTTCATTAGTAATCAATGATTTATTATTTACTTATTCATGTAGCGTGCCCAAAAATAATTATAAGGTTGTACATGTGCATCTAAAAAACAAGAACAATAACGATTATTATTATTATTATATTATTATTATTATTATTATTATTATTATTATTATTATTATTATTATTATTATTATTATTATTATTATTATTATTATTATTATTGATGATGATGATGGTGATGATGATGATGATGATGAGATATTTGTGACAGAAGTGCGATGTGGAGGCAAACTTTACTGGGGCATTCAGGGGTGGTTTCCACCACCTTGCGCGCATAAATTTTGAATATGTATTTAAATCTAACAAGCATAGCGTCGATCACTTACGCTGAAGCGGTACCCCAAACAGTTGTATAAACATGCCAATTTACCATTTGCATGGAGGGGGATGGTTACATAAGCCGATCAGTGGACACCGATGATTGATTGATTTGGGGGGTTTAACGTCCCAAAACCACTGTATGATTGCGAGAGACGCCGTAGTGGAGGGCTCCGGAAATTTCAACCACCTGGGTTTCGTTAACCAAAACTGAGCGCACGGGCCTACAACATTTCCGCCTCCTTCGAAATTGAAGCCGCCGCAGCCGGGATTCGATCCCGCGACCTGCGAATTTGCAGCCGAGCACCTTAGCCTCTAGACCACCAGGGTGGGTCTCAGTGGACACCGAGGGCAGCACAGGAGATAAACTCATCGTATCGTTGTAGTGAGCATATGAAAGCGTATTTAAGTATCAGTCATACTTTCACAACTTAAATATGGCTGGGAGCGGCAGCTGCCAAATGTGTGCCCCTCTCTCCCCTCCCTGCCACTGGTAGGTGGTGGAGAGTGAAGGCGTGATGGAGAGGAAGAGATAAGTCTTAATGCGCATTCATGCCTCTCACCCCGCCACTGTTTTGCTGTTACAACGCTAGCTGTCACGTAGAGACGGCGGCGTAGATAAAAAAACAAAAAAACAACGGAGGGTAAGGAAAGGAATCCCTCGTTGATCTCTGGGAAGGGTGGAAGGGGGGAGCAGGCGAATAGTCATTTTGCTCTATGTATACCACGCAAAAAAAAAATCGCCCGAAAGGTGCGGAGATGGGGGAGGGCAGAAAGGGGTAACGGACTCGGTGTGCCGACCTCTAGCTACGCCACCACAGAACACCACTGCGTAGAGACGTAAAGGAACGGACACCCGGTCAGATACCTTTCTTCTCTGTAGAGCAGCAATGCATGCCATTCATTCTTTTCTGCACACAAACAAAGCCGCTGCTGCAAAAGCATTGCCCTTGAGATCTGTACTTATTGGCATTGTGTTGCAGAGACTCAGAGATGGCCATTGCTGCTGACATGTTGTGAAACCTTTTTTTTGTTATTCAAAACAAAATAAAAACTACTGCAGAACTACACTAATTGCAAACTAATTATTAAGAAAGCTTCATTTGGCTTGAAAAGTTATAAATACACTTGATTGTTATTTTGAAATATTTATATAGTGACTCGATAGTGCTGCGACCTGCCCACTTATTTTGGTTAGGCTTGTAAATCAGCAGTTGCTACAGGCCTCGTTGTACTGCGGGCTCACCACCAGCTTCACGCAAGAACATGTGCAGCAAGTCCGCGGTTACAACATTTCCGTGTTGATAGATATTGCGTGAATTGTATACTGATCCTCCTTTGGAATTCGTCTACGGGATAGTTTCCGCGTGTCGGAAAGTTCTGCTGCTTTTATCGAGTACAACTCGCCGTACGTTGCCTGCTCCAAGCAGCCACATCGGACGCGCGCCTTCGTGTTCGCTCTGAAAAGTGATTTCTTCCTCCATTTATCGATTACTCGTGTTGTTCGCGTGATTCAATGTCGAGTGTGCTTCCGAAGACAATGCTCGACCCCTGGTGTGACAAGCAGTGACTGATGTCATGTTAGAGCGTGAGCTTTTGACGGGCGACTGAAGAGTGCACAGCCTATGCCAAAACTTCGGTAAGTTGAAGAAAGTCGCTGAACTACGCAACTGGGTTACTTCATTGCGTGACAAATGGTATGCAGGAAGCGATGGCCCAGGCGGCTTGTTGGCACAGCGGGGATGACGAACCAGAGACCCGATAGGCAGGTATGTTTTGAGGTGGCTTATTTCATTTCACCGTAAGAAACAGTCGTCGTGTGCGTTGATTGCAAGTTTTAGATTCGCGTTGCGCTACGTGATCTATCGTTCGGTTATGCAAGCCTCTTGTCGTGCTGTCATTCCTTGGGTGTTTACTGCACGTGATTATCCTTTGATCCCTTGTCTCCCTGTAAAAGTGTCTGCTTTTAAACATGCTGGTGTCACGAGAGCAGTTCACGTTCACCCAACTCGATAGTTTGTGCGTTTTTACGCGCAAAACAATCACACGACTGGGCACGTAGATAGAAAAACGCACAGCCCTGTCAAGCACACACGAATGATGTTTTCATGGCTGTGCTCTGACTCCTTGTGCCAGAAATCTATGTAATTTCTCTATGGTTAGAATTTCACCCTAGCTGCCTCATAAATATTTTAAGAGAGCTACCTTGAAGTATACGTATTTCAGTAATCTACACTATGTGCTGAAACTAAGAGTACACTCCCACCGCTGCATTGAAGATATGTTGATATCGAGTGTTAGTAGGAGAATATGGGAATTCAATTTAGTTAATTAAGCTAACCCATGACACCCTTGGTTGCAATATTTGTGTGAACTTTTGTTAGCTATTTAAATTTTTGTTTTCTCCTTGAAGCATACCAGGTGCTTCAAGCTGTTTTTCCGTGCTTTCTTTTTTTACATCAGTGTTGTACTGATATTGCCTACTTGCTTGTGTGACGAGGATGTATAACCTATGTGTAGCATTCAGTGATTTAGTATTTATTTTGTTTTGTGAGGCAGTATATTAGAAGGAAAAAGATCTTATTCCAATGTTTCCAGATGTTGACAGAGAGTTTCAGAATAGTATATTTTTGCGGAGGGCTTATGTAATAAAAGAACTCCTACAGATAGCTTGTGTGAACAAAAGTCAAACTATATGGTAATTTGCTTCAGAGTACAAACAGTTTGTTTCCTGAATAGCTTACATTTATGATGTAATACAATATGTGTGGCTCGTTCTTACACATGCCATGTGCGCATAAACCATGCACTCTTTGCAAATATTGTTTTCATCATTTAGATCACCCACACAATTGTGCATGCTCTGCATAGTGTTATTACGTAATTTTGTGAATGCGAAACATTCATTGGCACTCTGTCAATTGTCAGCAAGAAGGGGATAATCCAATATTGCCTGTTTTGATTGTGCCATGATTCCTTTATTCAAGGATTTACCCTTTAATGTATCAGTATACCGGGTCCCACGCAACGGGTTGAGAGTCCTCCAGGCAGAGCAAGCTTCACCTCTGGGGTGACGCGTCACAGCCCCTCGAAGCCCGCCTGTACCCTGTTTAGCTTTTGGTGGGTAGCCGGCTGGCACTGGGGATGGAACCCCGCACCTCCCGTAGCTGAAGCGGACACGTACGTGCAATGCCACAGCTACGGTTAATGTATCAGTATACACTTTGCTAAGACATGTTTGTTACTCGCTATCTGTGTGTGATATAACGTTTGTTGTGCGTGAAAGTAATATTTTGTGATATCTTTTATGTAAGTATCAGCGATGGCAGCTGTTCATGGTCCCGACACAGAGGACAGGTTGCAGTGCGCGATTGGAGCGGTCTTCCTGCAAGCCCTAACGAGCCTTATTAAGTGGTAGGCATTTCTTTTCGTTACCAAAGAGTGATATTTCGGACACATAGCCCCTATTGAGGTATTACATACACTGTCTTCTAGCTTAGGTGTGGGAAGCCTATGTCCTGCACTTCAGTGCAGTATTCCTTGGACATGGAACATGCATCATTTGGTTTGTAATCCTTCAACATGGAATGTTGCCGGAGCCAACGTTGTGACACTTGGAGGCGTCTTGATAATAGGAACAGCTGTTCCTTGTCACTGCTGTCTTGAGTAAGGCAAGAGTTCTTGTTAAAGGGTTGCACAAGGAAAAACATTCAGCATTGTTTGTTAAACATTAGGTAATATTTAGCTCAATGTAACACAAGGATGAGACCAGTGCACTTTAAACAAAATGGATTATTGCAACGGAAGCACAAAAATTTATGGCATGATGCTCACCGTGTATTTTTTAGTGCTTCGGTTGCAATTAACCATTTTATATAAAGTTGGGGCACGTGCCGCGTCTTCTCTGACGGTCTTTGTGTTACACTCTGCTAAATATTACATAAGTTAGAAAGTTGACTGCAGCGACATTCTCTCTTATAGGATTTGTTGGTCTTTTCAAGTTTCCTCCATCAAGATCCAGTTTGTTTGGACTGCCATGAAATTGTGTGCAATGAAATCTTACTTATAATCATGTTTCGCTTATTGTCGTGATGATTGATTTTACCTCAATTTTTTTTTAGTGGAAGTTAAAGATTTTTTTAACTAAGTTCTTTTTTTACAAGTAGAAGTGTCATTCATTTTTTGTGCCTTTTAAAGGGACTGCAAGCAACTTGAAGTCTAAAAATTAAATGAATATATAAACAACCACACTTTTGCTATATGCACATTCGGCTAATTCGTGTTCAAGAATGTCACGGGGGTTGTTGTTTCAGCTCGTTTTCGAATTTTCACGTGTATGAGCAGATTTGTGGTATTTTTTTAGGTTGTAGTGCAATCTTGTTTTAAGTAACATCGTGCAACATGCAAGTACATATTCCTTTCTAACAAAGCCTTGTCAGATAATCCTTATGCCTGAGAGTTTGATCATCTGAATTAGGGACAGCTTTTCTTAAGAGGCAGCACATACTCATGTTTCATCACATTGTTTGGAACATGTTTCCACTACGATCTGTGACAATACTATGGATGTGTTTATGTAACACAGCTCACAAGACATAGAGGCCTACCATACAGAGAAGTGTAATCTGTGTGATAGTGCCTTGAATAGCCTTGTTGGACTGCAAAGGTAAATTGTTGAATGAATTTATGCTCTTTTTTAAGTACAGTACTCACGGATTGAAACAGGACACTCAGAGCGTGTGGTTGACGGTACATGTGCCGCCGCTCATGGGTGCGCGCAGAACCAGTGTGTTGCGTTGTGGTATAGGGCGATACGGGGAAGACCTATGGAGCATGGCTACTCCTTCCGATTGCCAAATTGTTGGCCCGTAGTTTACCACGTGTACACTACCAGGGCAGCGCTGCGAGGCTCACGCACATTCGCAAGTCTACCAAACTGGCTCGCCGCTGCGCACCACTTTTATTGCCACTCCAGCAGACTACCCTCTCGTTCTGAGTGCTTAGGCAATGTAGTACGCATGATGTTCAAGGAAAACGCAGGATTCAGTTAGTAGATTGCGCCTTGTGTGCATTTGTAGACATGATAAATATCTGCACAAAAGCATGAAAAGTTTACTTTGTGGTTTCTCTCTCGAAAAGAAAGAAAATGTGTGGCTTGCTTTTATTCATGCAACAGGGAAATAACATCATGTATTAGTGTCCTTAGGGCAAACTGCGGCCTATCATTGAATAAAAATGTGAGAAGCTCGCTCTTTCTTCTGTGGGCGACAGCTCTACAAATGCTTGCCACGGAAAATAACCGCACTATTCACTGCTTGGGGCGAGACAAGCAAGTACTTAGTTATTGTTTTATTGCTGCACGGAAACAGGCCCGTGGCTGGTGCTTTTCTTTTTCGTTGCGACAAGAAGCTTGAAAAACTTTTTATGCTTTTGTACAGCTATATATTATGTCAACGAGCGCATTTCAGGCGCAACATCTTAGCGGTATCCGAATACTTACTTGCGCAGCCTACGTGCCCCATCGTCGAAGGGCGCCGATCGAGAGCGTTGTCTGCTAGCGTCACAGTATAAATGGTTCGCACAGTCCCTATTGATTCGGGCTGCATGCATGCAAAAATGCGCGAGCCTTGCTGCGCCACGCTGGCAGTGTGCTTTTTGTGAACTAAATGCCAACTCTTTTGCGACCGGAAGGAGTAAGCCTGCTCTTTAGCTGTTTTTGCCCTCACTCTATACAACAGTGCAACTCCTGGTTCCACGAGCACCCATGAGCAGCGGCACATGCATTGGCGGCCATGTGCTACGAATGTCCTGTTTCAATCCGTGAGTACTGTACATATATGTTGACCATACTGGGCATGTTGGTACGTACTTGGGAGGAAACAGGAGTGCAAGCAAATACATGGGCTGCTGCATCCATTATTCTTTCTGTGTCGGCGTCTTAGCTCATGACGCTGTTCACTCCTGAGTGTACACTTTATTTCCTCACTGAGCTCCTACATACACTTTAAATTGTATTATCTCTGTCACGTAAGGGTTGAGGCGATATTTTTGGCATCTGCTTGGTCTAAAATAGTCATTAGTTCAACACTGTGATGTGCTATTTCCTTGAATACTTGAGTAACGCAAGTGTTTGGTTGGGTTGGTAATTCATCGCCTAGAAACTTTTGTAAGGTACGGCAAAATATGAACAGAGAAAAGGGAGAGGACACAAAGTAGTACTAGCTCGTGTTGTCGCCCTTTTGATTGTGCATGTTTTTTTCTGCTGTTGAAAGTTTTCTTTAGAAAGAGTTCCTATCCTTGTCCTATCAAGACATTCAGTAATTGCCAACACACCCCAGTGTAGATTCTTGTGCTTATTAATGACCAGCGATCAATTTCATAATTTGCAATACTGGCTAGTGAACATGGGCAACTGTGCACTCGGAAGCGTGGACCTAGGTAAAAATATTTCCTTTTTTTATAAAGCTTTTGTCACCTCTTCAAGGTACCTAAATAATGTATATTTAGCTATTGAATATTATGCAAAAATCAAGGGTACGAAAATGATTTGCTTGCTTCCTCCAATCTGTTGCTTGTAGAAATATGTGTAGAAACGACCTGTAACATGTTGCAACATGCATATCTGTGTAATATACTGTAGGTTACAAAAAGCACAATTTTTTAATTGTTTTCACTAAAGTTGTGTAGCTGTATCACCTAGACGAGGCTGTACATTTCATGTGCCTGTTTGTTGCTCAGTTTCACCTTGCACATAGGCGTGCGCATAAGAGTGGGGGCAGCCCCCCTCTCCCCCAACTTGTTAACTAAGACGGGGGCTACAAAATTGGAAGCTTACTTAACTAAGTAAGGGGGAGTGCCGTGGTGAACCTCCCTGCCACCCAAGTGTAGGAAAACCCTGCACACGCCTATGACTTTGCATCTCTGAGCATGTGCCCTCAATATTTCTCAGTTAAAGAAGAGGGATTTTAATGTGGTAGCTTTGTGTAAAACAAAGTTGTGGAATATAGACCCACTGTTGCTTGCCGTAGTCATACATTGGGTGCCATTGGATTCGTGAAAGGAGGTTATTCTGCAATATTGCCTTAGCGAAGCTGACTCAGCTGATTCCTCTGTTCATGATAGCTGGCTTCTCTTCAATTACTGATCAATCGGCAGCCCTCTGAACTGATGTATAGTGGTTAGTTTTTTTTTCAACGCAGCATGAAGTCAAGGCTATGTGGTTCAACATGGAATCCTGAGGGATTATTTAATATAACTGATAAATGTATATCACGATTTCAAAAAGGCATAACTCATCAATTGTAATGTCTACTCATGTGCTGCGCTAAAATTTATGCTTCATTGCCTTCTAAGTTTTTATGTTCTTTCTTGCAGGTTTTACATAATGCAGTGGTGCCACCACGACGGTGCTACAAAAGACCCTATTATCAGTGGAAAGTCGAAAATTATATACAAATGCAGTTATTCCTGGAAATGTCTCATTTGGTGTTTCTTTGTGTGTTTGTATTTATAAAACAGGACGTTCGCAAGAATTGTAAACAAGGACGAACTAGCTCCATTTATTGTGCTATCCGAACTGAATCGCATGTCAATGTAATGCGTGTTTCCAAATGCAGGCATTATATACTTGCAGCATTATTTATCGGCTTCGAAAGATTCTGACGTGTAAAAAACTATAACCCGTTCGTTGGTGGAAGTGGTCTGATGGTATTTCCTTTACAATCCTGTAATTTGTGCACACTTTCATATTAATAATGAAGCGATTGATTGATCTGCTTTTCAGCAAATGTTCTGTTGATGGCGTAGGAGCTTAGTCTACAACACGACGTTTGATGTCAACCTAATGCATATGCTCGATAGCACTTCACTAGACAACGGCCATCAGAAACTCAGATGTCAGGACTCTATAGACTAACGCTAGCCAATGGTCATCAGAAACTCTAGTGTCAAAACTCTATAGACTTACGCTAGACTATAGACATCAGAAACTCCAATGTCATAACTCTATAGACTTACGCTAGACAATAGTCGTCAGAAACTCTAATGTCATAACTATATAGACTTACGGTGGCCAATTACTACTAGACTCACATTAGGTACGCATTAGGAAAGCGCATTAGACTGACATTAGACAGTTTAAAGATTGTGATGTCGAATGACATTAGCCTGTTTGTAAAAGTACAATAAATTTTTTCATAAGGGCGAACGCAAAACATGTATAGTACGTTAAAATGGATTGCACAATGTTTTTGTCAATAAAATTACGGGAGGCGTAATCTTTGTCCCTACTTTGAACCATATAATCTAAAGCATTGCCTCCGAGATGCGGTGCACAGCAATTCATCTGTAGAGCAGACGACGGACGACAACTTGCCCTAAAGCGTGTTCTTCAGTTTAATGCGGCAGTCTTCGTGCCCCAAATGATAAAAAATTGTTATAAATCGTTTATGAACTCATTCGAAATTCAATTCTCTTACCCAACGTGTTGCAAACACATGGCCGTCACAGCAGCTCCATCTGTGTGTCAGTAATGGAGAGGCACCACATATTAGAATTCTCAGTGCTCTACGTATAAGAGTGAATTGAGATACTGTAGAATATCATTTTCAAAATATTTACTCCTATCTGCTAAAAGAGCCTTTCTTCACCAAATGTGGTTACGTTTACTCGCGTTTGCAAGCTTATTGCCGCTTTTCAGTTCTGATTTCTAGATTTCTCAACTTATCAGCGCATTCTCGAAAAGCTCTGATTTGTACCACGAATATTGTCGCTAAAACAAAATAATGCAACATGTTTTTTTATATTACTGTATGATGGCCTTCGGTTGTCTATTTACGAGATTTTAAGAAAAATCAAAGATGGGTTTTTTTATTATTCAAATTTCAGTGGAGTATACTTTTGCCATAATGAGAAATTTGAAGCAATATATAAAAATTTAAATTTACCCTACGGCAGCAATTATTTATGTACATAATGAGCACACTATATCCTTAAAACTTGTCTAGTTTGAAAACGCTGCTTGCATTACTTTCGGCGAAGAAATGGGGAATACGTTACCTATTTTGAACTGTCGCAAAATTAGACATTTTTAAAAGCTATTTTCTTAAGGTCTACAAACTTGAAACCGTATGAATTCATTTTTCATTAGACGTGCATTTCAGGTAAAAAATATCTTCCTTGAAACAAAGATATTCATCTTTTGATAGCATCTGCAATTTCCGAAAATGACAGGTGACGAAGTTGGTGCCTCCGTGTTGGTTAAGTTTGATATTTTTTTTTCTTGTAAGTTATGCCGTTAATAATAAAACGAAGATAATTTTCGGGATACCTGGTGAGAGGTACACGAAATACAAAATACTCAATGAAATCTAAAATATGAACTTTTGGACTCGCGTCGATCTCTCGTGGAATCAGCCCACCGCAAAAATTTTAAGAATCCATCCAGTGCGAGTGGAGTTACAAAAACTGTTGCATGTTGCAATTGCATTCTCTCTTCTCTCTTCCCGACGAATGCGCTTGAAGATAAGCAAAGAGAAATAGCACGGGCAAAAAGAGGTCAAGGAAGTCTCGTCAGCTTGAGCACTGTTTTTTCTTTTTTTTCTACGAATGTGCGACATTTCCTTGCCATTGCGCGCGTAACCCTGAACAAGTCATCGCCTCCAGCGGCAATCTATGTAATGACCGAGCACGCCACGTTCAAATCAGCCAATAGCTGATAGGTGGGCTTCTTACGAGTGATTTTTGAGCGTCTTTCGTGATTATACGAGAGTAGAAAAAGCCATTTTGATCTGGTTTTGATAATTCATTTTGTAATCCAGGCGGCGTGCTGCGCTACAATATTTGGTTCGCGAGTTATAGGGAGCCTCTGCTGCTGATAGGCAGCGTTTTCTAACCATGCTCTAAAACTCTTGCAGAGTCCTTTAACTCAGAATATGACCGCTATTGACGGCCTTGTGTTAAGCTGAACTCTAATTCAAATTCGTCTCTTATCACGCACTTCCACCTCAGCCACCAAGCGCTCGTCAACGTGTCTCATTCACCGCAGAATATTCTGCAACTCTTCGATCGTCCATCAAATTGTAACAAACAAGTTTTTGTCAGCCTGTGGGTCTCTCTGCTCACATCTACCTGCTCGCTCACGCTCTCCATCTTCTACAGTTCCCCTATGTTGAAGTGTTCTGATTTGGAGCATGCCTTTTCCGAAACCAAGAGTAAGCTACCAAGTGCGGCATCTGCTGCGCAAAAAGCTAGGATAACATAAGTTACCATCAATGTTCATGAACTTCTCAAAGAAATTGGATGCATAGCACGAAGCAAAATGCGGACACAGGAGAGAGAGAGATAGAGAGAGAAAGATAGAGAAACGAGAAAAAGAAGGCAGGGAGGTTAACCTGATGCTAGTATCCGGTATGCTACCCTACACTGGAGTTGTAACAGCTAGCGTTGTAACAGCAAAACAGTGGTGGGGTGAGAGGCATGAATGCGCATTAAGACTTATCTCTTCCTCTCCATCACGCCTTCACTCTCCACCACCTACCAGTGGCAGGGAGGGGAGAGAGGGGCACACATTTGGCAGCTGCCGCTCCCAGCCATATTTGTGTTGTGAAAGTATGACTGATACTTAAATACGCTTTCATATGCTCACTACAACGATACGATGAGTTTATCTCCTGTGCTGCCCTCGGTGTCCACTGAGACCCACCCTGGTGGTCTAGAGGCTAAGGTGCTCGGCTGCAAACCCGCAGGTCGCGGGATCGAATCCCGGCTGCGGCGGCTTCAATTTCGAAGGAGGCGGAAATGTTGTAGGCCCGTGCGCTCAGTTTTGGTTAAAGAAACCCAGGTGGTCGAAATTTCCGGAGCCCTCACCTACGGCGTCTCTCGCAATAATAACGTGGTTTTGGGACGATAAAGCCCACAATTCAATCAATCATCGGTGTCCACTGATCGGCTAATGGAACCATCCCCCTCCATGCAAGTGGTAAATTGGCACGTCTATACAACTGTTCGGGGTACCGCTTCAGCGTAAGTGATCGACGCTATGCTTGTTAGATTTAAATACATATTCAAAATTTATGCGCGCAAGGTGGTGGAAAGCACCCCTGATTGCCCCAGTAAAGTTTGCCTCCACATCGCACTTCTGTCACAAATATCTCATCATCATCATCATCAACACCATCATCATCATCATCATCATCATCAATAATAATAATAATAATAATAATAATAATAATAATAATAATAATAATAATAATAATAATAATAATAATCGTTATTGTTCTTGTTTTTTAGATGCACATGTTCAACCTTATAATTATTTCTGGGCACGCTACAAGAATAAGTAAATAATAAATCATTGATTACTAATGAAATCGCAAGCCTTAGATGCTTCATTAAAAGTAAAATTTGACCGTTGGCAGCGTCTCGCATCCTGCAATGTAGGGAACGATAGATGCATGCAAAAAGTAATCACCACGAGATGACGTGTCATTATAGCGCCACAAGATAAAGTCATTACATCGCACACAATCCCATCATAGCTTGTCCAAAGGCTGGCTGGCTGATTGGCTACGCAAAAGGGTGTCATTACCATGGAGGCAATGCATAACCACATTAGTTGCAGAAAGTTTTCGAAGGGCGGCAGTACGAACACATCAACTGATGGAAAAAAAGAAGGAGATGGCTGTCGCCTTCGAGTTGTCTTACGCGAATTAATGCATAAGAGACCCTGGATTTTTTTTATTATTATTATTATTATTATTATTATTATTATTATTATTATTATTATTATTATTATTATTATTATTATTATTATTATTATTATTATTATTATTATTAATATTACTATTATTATTATTATTATTATTATTATTATATTATTATTATTATTATTATTATTATTATTATTATTATTATTATTATTATTATTATTATTATTATTATTATTATTATTATTATTATTATTATTATTATTATTATTATTATTATTATTATTATTATTATTATTGCTCTTATGGTCTTGCTGATTTACACATAAGCATGTGTACGAAGACATTCCCTTCATGTCGATGTTATATTTACTGAAACATGGCCGAAAAATCTATGGAAATACAAACTGTTTAGTGCTTTAGATTTCCGAAAGACAACATGTACGTGAATGTCGAGATCAGCAAGTAATTGAATTAGTCTTAGCTGCACATTAAGAAATTATAGATCGTCGAAACTTCTGAAGCACTCCGCTACGGCGTTCTTCATTATCATATAGTGGTCTGGTGATCTAGAATTCCCGTGATTATTACATTTAGTAGTAAGAAATCGAGTTTTTGTTGGCTCTAAAAGATTAACGAAATTTTTTTTTATTGTGATGTGTTTTGACATTAGGACACGCAGTGGAAAGTCTGCGTACTTTGATCATCAGAAATCTTGGTGCATGTTGTCATCTGAGTCTCTATTGCACACCTGATGCTAAGAGACATTAGGCTTTGCAGGTCTAATGTCAATCTAGTGACTCATTAGGTGTGGATTAGCTGCACATTAGACTCTCAAAATTCTTTTTCATAAGGGCGCACTGTGGATACTTACGCACGCTGTTTTACGTCTGCTCTCATTAAAAGTGAGAGACATAGGAAAAGACGACAGATAGATTACTTTCGGGCTGCTGGTTTCACGCATAGTTGCATTGCCAGTAATTTGAGCCTCAAGGAGCGTGGGCATAGCTGACAACTTCAGCCGGGATTGAGTTTTATGTTCAGATTACCTCATGTTGCATAAAAAGAAAATACCTTATCAAAAAAACTTCCGCCAGGTCGAAGACATCGGCCTGTTTGCCCTCCAGAAGCTTTTGCCGAAAGCTGGCGCCATGCACATAACAACAACCACGTCTGCCAGAACTGCTTCAGATGCCTCAGAGATATGCTCTTTTTGTCTAATGGCTTCTCAGCTGAAACAGCTGATGAGTTTTTCCCGAAAGAAGGAAAAGGCAGAAGTCAAGAACGGTGCCTAAACACGCCCGAAGCATTGTCACATATGCGACTGGAGAAGCTGCATGCGCAAAATAGCAAAGTTCTTGCAGAGCCAAGACAACTTAGCAGCAATTCGGCATTAACCGTGAAATGCCACCGTAACGTGTGTAACCGCCACTTTCAACCATCAGATTTAAAAAGCAGTGTGTGTGCCCAGTCGTTCAAGAACTTCAAGCAAGCCTATGAAGCGTGTTCTTCGTATCAAGAGCGCATGCCTTTGTTGACACTGTTGCCGAGCAATATAGAGCACCGAAAACTCCAAGCACTTATACCAAACTTGGCAGCTTACATTATATACAGATGGCGACGCTGCGCGCAAAACACGGGATATGGTTAGCACCAAATGCGGTAAAAAGGACACGGCTGAACCCAATGGACGTCCAGGCAGCTATGGCTTACTACTGAAAGATGAGTATAGCTGCTCTCGGCAGAGTCCCAAGAAAAAAGATGTAGTATCTGTTATCATTGACGAAAAAAGGAGCTTGTTTCAAAAAGGTTTATGACCCGTTCGGTGCGAGAGGCTTACCGTCTCTTTAGAGAAGCTAATCCGAACACGTCTACTGGGCTCTCAAAGTTTTATTCACTGAGGCCGAAGTGGGTTCTTTTTGCGCCACACCAAGAAGTGTGCCTTTGTATATACTGTGATAATGCCACGGAGTATGTTTCTGCCCTACAAGGCATCACCGATGGTGCCTACACGGCGGACTTCTTGAAAGAACTATGTCTTTGCAGCTCCCCTACAAGTGTTTGTTTTTTAGGCCATTGTGACTATTGTGCTAAGGAGGACGCTCTGACAGCCGCATGTTTAGGAATCCCTGAAGATATTGAGGTAGCCTATGCAGTATGGGAAAATGGCAATCTAGTTAAAAAACAGCCCAGGCAAGTGCTTTTCTGCGAGAGCTAAGTCTATGGTTCGTGAAGTGGATTACCCATGATTACATAAGATACATTCAAGAATGAGCAATACGCCAGGCGAAAGAGAACCAAGAAAATGAATCTTGCATTATTCACTTTGATTTCGCCGAAAATTGGACAGCCATTTTAACGAATGAGGTACAGTCGTATCACTGGCACAAAAGACAGGTGTCTATATTCAGGTGTCGTCACAAGGAAGCAATCGATTCAAAGTTTTGCCGTCATCAGTGATGACGCATGCCATGATGCTGCACATGCCTGTTTTGCTCTACAAATAATCCACAACCATATGAAGGAACAACTTGAGCCTGACACGCATGTTACTTATGTTTTTGATGGTGCATGCAGTCACTTCAAAAACAAGTACCAGTTGTTCGAGTTATGTCAGAAAGATCATATATCAATAAAGTGAATTTTTTCGGCCACAGGACATGACAAGAACTCTTGCGACGGCGTTGGTGGCCTACGAAAGCATCAGGCTACGCTCTACAACCTCAGAGCGGCAAGCTCACTTGTGATTATGTCAGCATCCCAAATGATGGCGCGAATGAGCGCGAACCTCAAGAAAGTGAAGCTGCTGTGTGCAAATGCAGACGAGCTAGAAACATTCCGTCAGTTTAAGAAGAGCCAGTGGAAATCGTTGCCACGAGTTCCAGGCATACGTTCTTGGCATGTTTGGCTAAGCACATTTCAGGGCACTGATCGTGGTCGTGTTTTGTTAGCGTCACGTACTGCTAAATGTGATCTGCAAAAGATGCAGCCATTTTGAGCGCATCTCTTGTTTCACGCAATAACCACCTAAATACCAGTGAGGGTACTTCAAGCGCATATGCTTTTTCTAGCAAGACCCAACACTTGCGTTGGAACATTTTCATGTTTGAGTTTATCTGCAAATACAGACAGATGTTTTGCAACTAAGTTACAGTGTTGAAGATTTCCTCCATTAGAGCTGTGTTATCAAGAGGGTAAATGCGCCTTCATAGGTACGTATTTGTCACAGTGCTAAAACAGCCTTTTTTCACCAATTGCGGTCCCGTTTATTAGCGTTTGAAGCTCATTGCCGCTTTTTCGTTCCGATTTCTAGATTTCTCAACTTATCAGCGCATTCTCGAAAAGCTCTGATTTGTACCACGAGTATTGTCGCTAAAAACAAAATAATGCAACATGTTTTTCTATATTACTGTATGATGGCTTTCGGTTGTCTATTTACGAGATTTTAAGAAAAATGGAAGATGGGGGTTTTTTGTTATTCAAATTTCAGAGGAGTACACTTTTGCCAATATGAGAATTTTGAGGCAATATATAAAACTTTACATTTGCCCTACGGCAGCAATAATTTATGTACCTAATGAACACACTATATTCTTAAAACATGTCTAGTTTGAAAACGCTGCTTGCATTACTTTCGGAGAAAAAAAAGTGGGGAATACGTAACTTATTTTAAACTGTCGCAAAATTAGACATTTTTAAAAGCTTTTTTCATAAGGTCTACAAACTTGAAACCGTATGAATTCTTTCTTCATTAGACATGCATTTCAGGTAAAAATATCTTCCTTGAAACAAAAATATTTGTCTTTTTATAGCATCTGGAATTTTCGAAAATGACAGGTGACGAAATTGGTGCCTATGTGTTGGTGAAGTTTGATATTTTTTATCTCGTAAGTTATGCCGTTAATCATAAAACGAAGTTGACTTTCGGGCTACCTGGTGAGAGGTACACGAATTGTAAAATACTCAATGAAATCTAGAATATCAACTTTTGGACCCATGTTGATCTCTCGTGGAATCACCCGGTGTTCAATTCGTGAGGCAATAGGATCGTCCAGAGAATTACTTTCAGAGTTACTCAAAAGAGTATTTCAGGGCCACTTTGGGTAGTAAATTACAAAAGTAATGGCATTTATATTCTTTTTATGCCTAATAAGTCGGAAATTCACGATTGTATGAAGCAAAAGACAATGTGTTACACCTATTAAGTGTTTTCTATATGTACTGAACCATTCAGTCTCGGGTTATTTCGTACATCTTGTTCCCAATCAGTTAAAGCGGAATTGACGACTTCTTAGTGTATCCTAATGGCACCAGTAACGAACGACATTGTTGGTTTTCTTCAAAGACGATCTTGCCGAACAACTTTTTATGTTGTAAACTCTTGATTAATTCTCTTTTTTAAAATGGAAGTAGTCGTCTTAGGTTCAACTTAAAAGTTTTATGCCTTACATAGGATTTAAAATTGAAACTTATTTACGATACAGTAAATTCAATGCTAGTACAGTGAACCTAACAGCATCCAGCGTACTCAACAAGTACCCTTTATTTAGAGAATAGAAAAGACACAATCGGACATGCTGATTCTGCTCGTTATCATTTTTGATGCTAAAGGTTGCTGTATTTTATTCTTATTCTCAAATACTGACCAGGGTGGATCTTTTCAATGCTTCGAGCTGTTAAAATTTACGCACATCAGCTTACGGTGATCGCGTGATATGAGCAATAAATTGTCTAAATTACACAAAGTTACCCATTGTACATTTTCAAACACGTACTGATTGTCCATCAAAAGGAGCTGTGTGGGCGCTATAAAGCACAAGCATGCGCACAAGCGTGAAGGGCCTCGGTGGCTCATGCTCGTCACCAGACAAACAAAAAGGCAGACACACAGACAGACACATGGACCGACGCATGAACGCATGGATGGACGCATGGGCGCAAGCACGAGCGGACGGACACATGGACGGATGGGTGGTTGGACGCACACATGGACAGTTGTACAGACAGACACACAAACAGAAAGGTACATGGACAGACAGACGGACGCGCGGACAGGCAGACAGACAGATGGACGGACGGATGAATGGACAGACAGACAAACAGAAATACAGGCAGACAGATGAACGGACCGATGTACACACAGACACACAGAGACAGACGGACAGACAGATAGGCACATGGATAGATAGAAAGACGGACGCTTCGACCAACTCATCATCACCAACTACATCATTATGCTGTGATATTTTTTTGTCAGTCAAATGAGCGTAACGTAATCGCGATTGTTGGCGGTGTAGATATACTGGAGCCCGGTGGTGTTATACTTGGACGCCGGGACCTTAAATATGAAAACTGATGAGAAGAATTGGGTGAAGACGGTACCAATTCGTCCCCTCTGCAGCGATGGTGAACACCAATGGTGAAGCCTATATTGCTGCTGCATTTTTAAGACACCGTGTCCTATTCGTAAAGGGCAAAGACAATGACATATTTCGTATGGCGACGAACTACGACAAAGTTCAGTCGCTGTGCGGTGCGAGTAGATGACCATTCATTCAAATTAAACACGTTGTGCCACTACCGAATGTCCTTCACAGCTACAGCAATGGCATAGGAGTGATGCAGATACCTACTCGATCAAACTGCGTATAGCCGCGAACTTTCATGCGAAAAAAAAAACCCTGACTTGTACAAACAACCAACTCCACGCATAGAGGATCTGCTAACCTACCGATGGTTAGCAGGCCCTCATCGCATTGACTTTTTTATTGTTAGAAAAATAATAGAGCCTCAGCCTCCATCATAGCAATATCGTTACGAAAAATTGACACGAGACATGGCAATGTCAATTAGAAAAGAAAAAGGGACAGGACCGAGCCATGATAAACTGTGATGGGGAAAGATTTCTAAGAGATGGAAAATCAACCAAAAGAAGAATCGAATAAAAAAGCTCTATTTTTTCATCTATTATATGCTACAATAATAGCATGACCCCACCCTTACCTTCTTCTAACAAATTATCTCATCACGATCTTCAGCGTCTGTTGCCCCTGCGTCCACCCGCCGTACGTGCGAACATTTTCACAGAAGCTTGAAGTCACGGTTGAAGTCCACTGTCTGTAGAAAAAAAAAAGACACATCAATCCAAAAAGCCTGGCATCACGCTTTGCATGAAGCGTCGGTACATACAAGTTATGAGCACCAAGATAACTTTGCTGTTAGCTTTGCAAGAGCTGAGCGTGCTTTTTTTTCTTGTACTATTCCCGCTTGCCCACTTCTATTGCATAGGGCAGCGTACTTCTTAAAATACAGCATTACACTTTCTGAAGAAGTAAACACACCCCAGCCGAACTTTCCAGACGTTCTCGTTCACTGTAGTTCGAAATTTTGAAAACTTCCACTAAGAAGTAGATAATAAATAATCGGTTAGTGAAAATAAATGTGTTTGACAAACAACAAATAGATTGGTCTGTTGACAGGTTTTAGCAGTAGCCTTCGCTGTAAGCATCACGTTGTAAATGAAGTTCGAATTGATATTTGGTAGTGTACGGGTTTGAGCTCGTTGGTATGGCTTCATCTATGCTAAACAGCGCGAAAAATAAGGAGAACAATGCAATCACAAAAAAGAGCACTGAATTGCCAATATATGAGTTTATTTGTGCAAACAAGAATAAATACGGTGCTACATGTCTAAGAAAGGTAACGGAGATTGAAAGGGCGCATGCACCCGGCCCTATACATCGCAGCAATTTAACGGTGCAGTTAGCTAATCTACTTGCCACTTAATGCTATCGATGGTGCACTGACAGCTGCTTGTCTCCCATTAAGCGGTCCGTAAGCCTCGTAGGTTTGTTGGCCTCGGGAATCTCGATAGCTTAGAACAACACGCGTCTGCTGAAAACAAGGATTTGCACCCGCGCCTTCCTCAACGAATCGACAAATTGTTGCCTGTCTTGGCTCCAAGATTGCCCTCATGTTATCGTGGCCGATTCAGAGGGCGTCAGGATAACCATTCCGTGCAAGGGATCGTCCACCCACACGTAATGGCACGTGAGCGCTTAGGACAAACGTGACTGAATAGATAAAATGAGGCAGCCAAGTCTGTCCACTGAATGTGCATGCGATCACACCACCCCATGTGTAATGGCCGCGGTTGACAGCTACCCAAGCTGTATTTTGCTCCTCAATATTAAAAGAAGCTGGAGGAATGGGAAGCTGTGTCACCTTAACAGCAAGTCTCGATACACTTTTCTGAATGTTGGATCTCATCGCTTTCCGCTGACACGACAGGCTGCACAAAAACTACCTCTTCCTGCAGTGACCATATTTGATAATGGGGAAATTGACAATGATATTGATGATGAGGCAATTTTCACTCCAACTTTATAAACACTGCTGCGGAACAATGTGTACAACTGTGTTTAGGAATCTGTAAGCATCTCGTTCTAATTCTCATGCTATATATTTCAGGTTCCACGGCGATCAAGCCCCATTCCTGGTCATAGACGGGTAAGTGTTACATCCTAAGGGAAACTATGTTGTAGGAACACCCGTGGGTAGCTTGGAGAGAGGGTAAAAATTTTCAGATTATCTTTATAGTACTCCAAATGACATGCTTATCGAAATACCAATTCGGAGAGCCTGTCTTCAACGTCCCGTTTATAAATGCATATTCCAATTATTTCGTACTTGAGACAATCTAACAGACGATGGTGAAATTGTTTCTTATGTGCAGCCCAGAATATCAATTTACGTTTGGCGCGTTTTACCACAAAATACAGCGTAACCGCACTCGTGTACGGCACACACAACGATTCGCTAAGCAGTTTGTAATAATTCTGTTAAAAAAACATCGCACTTCTAAACTACGCACTGAAAGCTTCAGATACTGTCATCTGCTACAACATATTTGCTGTCCTCATTAATTCACCGCATACAACAGCCGCTCTTGATTGATTGATATGTGGGCTTTAACGTCCCAAAACCACCATATGATTTTGAGAGATGCCGTATTGGAGGTCTTCGGAAATTTCGACCACCTGGGGTTCTTTGACGTGCACCCAAATCTGAGCACACAGGCTTACGAAATTTCCGCCCCCATCGGAAATGCAGCCGCCGCAGACGGGATGTAATCTCGCGACCTGCTGGTCAGCAGCCGAGTACCTTAGTCACTAGACCACTAACAGCCGCTTTTCACTGTAGCGGAACTCACAATTAGCTGTACTCAACATGCCACAATTCTTTTGAAGAAGATAAATGTTCAATTAAAAATAATGTCATAAGCACTTGAAGTATGAAAAAAATTACTTTCAGTCATAACTGACACAAGCGAGCTGATATGTACTTATTGAACTCCCAAATCCGTGGTTGAAAACTCCGAGTGAGATTGGACGTTTATAACGAACCTTTTTCTACAGCGGACAATTGCTCCTGGTGACTTTTTGCTTCAATCAATGTACATGCCTGAAGAAGGACTGGCTGCTAGGGTAAGTTTCATTATCAGACTAACAAAGCTGTGAAGCTTTTTCGACACATGCATGTAAGCTAAATTATCAACATTTGATCACATATTTGAAAGAAAGCTCACGCACATTATACAAATCTTTGTTATGGAGAACTGGAAGAAAGCATTTACATGTGTTTCTGATACAAATGAGTACGTCCGTCTCTCCACTAAAACTGGATAAGCGTTGCACACAGAATAGAGTGATCTCTGTAAGCTCAACGTGGATTTCCCGATGTAATGTTAAGTATTGCAGCATGCCCCCTTTTAAATGCGAAGCATTTTAGCGAACTTTGGAGACTTTGAGCGTATCTATCTATCTATCTATCTATCTATCTATCTATCTATCTATCTATCTATCTATCTATCTATCTATCTATCTATCTATCTATCTATCTATCTATCTATCTATCTATCTATCTATCTATCCAGCCGCCTACGACTTTTAGCTCTGCTGGCCGTTTCGATAATGGTGTCGATACCAAACTTAACTTGGTATGGCATAACATGACTGTATGAAGAACATGTTGGACTAGTCATAACACAAAAATCATGAAATGTATGTCATGGTTTTTATGATTGACATTTCATGGTCCTGCAGCTCTTACGGTGGTTTCGTTGACATGTCATGTTGCAAAAGTGGTATGATATGGCAAGATTGCATGGCGAACACAAGTGACAGACCCTAACATGGAAATAATGATATGCGTGTCAAGTAACAACACGACTACATGTCACGCTTATGATGCCACGCTCGCGGTCATTTCGCTAGCGTAACATATACCAAATTTGATATTACAGTACGTGAATAGATGACGAAGGCACAGGACTGATGCACACATAATAATCATGAGATGAGTGTCATGTAACAACATGACTACATGCCACGCTCATGATGCGCTGGCTCCGTTTGGCCAGCTTCACGTGTACCTAACTTGGCATTACGCGAGGCGAACGGACGACATAGGTAAATGACACATACAATCATGATAATCACGACATGCGTGTCATGTAACAACATGACTACATGCCACAGTGATGATGCGCTCGCCGCCGTTTTGTTATCTTCCTATATGCGAAATTTGTTATTACGTGACGCCAATGGTTGACGAAGGTCTGTGACAGGTGCAAAGTTGATAATCATGAGATGAGTGTCATGTGAGAACATGACTCCCTGCCACACTCAAGGCGCCAATACATTGCGACGTGACTGGTGCGCGTACTCGCCCGCGTTCATTTCGTCGCGTCACGCCGGCGTTGTCACGCCAGGCGCCGGTCCTGCCATATACTTGCAGGCGCGCGCCGCACTGCGTTCCTTTGGCGCATGCGCGTTTCAGCGCGTCCGGCATCCCTCCGCCACGAAAAGAGGGAGACGTTGTGTTGTCTGCGTAACGCATCAGCGCAAAACGCAGCATGTCGCATTGCGCGCCGCTTGCCATCAGGCCGCGCTGACGGACGCTTGTCGCGCCTGGCGTCAGACTATAGAGTGCTCGCGTTTTGCGAACGTAGCATCGCTGTGCCCAGCGTGCGCGCGCGTCAACTCTACATTGGAATATATTGGGCTCCTCTGATGCACTCGCGGCTGTTTTACTAGCTTCATAAATACCAAATTAGGTGTTACGTAACGTCAATGGATGACGAACTATATGACTGGTGCAAACATGATAATCCTGACACGCTTGTCATGTAAGAACCTGACAACAAACAATGCTCACAGCGTTTTCGCGGCCGTTTCGCTAGCTCTAGATATACTAAATTTGGTATCACGTGACGTGAATAGATGACGAAAGTAAATGGCACATCTAAACATGATAATCATGACATGGAAGTCTTGTACGGCAGCATTTACCTCCACTTTGTAACGTTGTGCTCATTTTAAAGTGACAAATCAACATTTCTCATTCGTGTTTCGCATATAATTGATTCCCACTGTACGTAGGATCTGCCATTTTTTTTCTGAGGTGCCACCAGTGCTCCCTACTTCACTAATAGATAGGCCACACCGGGAAGTAATCCTAGTGCCTTTCAGTGCTTTCAGAGGCAGTACAGTACAGTGCATCCTTGTGCATCCCAGTGTTCTGTGACAGTCTGGGATTCTAAGTAGAGTGCTCTGCCTAATCTTTAGTGAGTAGGGATGCATTGCGAAACAGTGGAAGCATTTTCTTTTTGTCTGATAGAGCAGGCAAAGAAGGGCAGCAAAGTCACAAGCTACAATGTTTCCGCAGTCTATTTGTAAATTTTGTATTTCTCACCCAACATCTCTTCATTGCACTGAGTTGTGTGTTTGAGCTTGACGCTGTAGTGAGTGCTCTTTGAGGTAGTGCAAGCCATTTCTTGAATAAGCAATCAAAAACAGGAATGGACATCACATCTGCCATTTCAGAGAATAGAAGAAAACACCGCAATAAATGTACGTTACACGACATCGGCAACGAAAGAGCATCATAGACGACGAAGACGATGAAAGCGACTGTGCTCGTGTTGTTATTGCTGCTGTTCTTCCATCTTGGCGGCAGCTGCCTCTGACTCTCCCTGTATATTTTGTAAATATATTTATTTTCATTCATTCTCTCACCCCCGTAACATGCTATGACTGTCGACAAACTAGCAGCCCAGGTGTGAAACCATCGCCTTAAAATGAACTTTGCACAAGAACTCAGTAAAGATGAGCGTCATATATACAGATCGCCACATCGGTCAGGCTGGCTCATCAGTATCTTTAAGTAATTTCACCTTTCAGTGCAACAGTACCACAACAGACAGAAATGTGCAAGTTAATGGAAAAAATCTCTCTTGCTCAGCCAACGAAGCCGCTTGTAAAAGCCCACCAACACTAGTGTAAGCGCATTTACGCTTTAAACCTCTCGCTGGTACACCTTGAATGTGCGGGATATGGTTCTATGATCACTATAGACGATTTTTCCCAGCTGGTTTACTCATTCCAATGTAGATCCAGCAAGAACAACCGGGACGTTTTCTTACCAAAGCCGTATGTTTAGCGTAGCCTTCTGCAGTACTGCTCAACAACGGCCGAGTGCCGTTAGCTCAGCGCCCCCGTAGCGTGTGCGCGAATAAAAGAGAAGCAGATGCAATGGGGACACTGACCAGGCGACACGACCGGCAAAAATCCACAGCAGAAAGACGGCTACCATACAAAAAATCAACATGGCGGCACATATGGGTGCAGTTTCTTTTCGCCTCGATCTAATTATGTCGTGTTCCTGCGCTGTGTGGCCCGTAAGTTCACATCCTACGCGTTTATTTGCTTTATGCTTACGTCGTAAAGCTTGAGAGCAATGTATACGTTGGTATTTCGCAGTGCTTTCAAGATTTCGCAGTGCTTTCAAGGCTTAGAAAGGCTACATAAATACACCTGATCTCCTTCATAAAGATAGTACACTCGGTCCCAACATTTTGCGGCAGCACCATAGAGAAACATACTTACACAAAGAGCGGACACTCCCGTAAGGCCCCGCGGCCAAGCTACTACGCTGCTTTCAGCGCCATGAGTGCTGGGACATGAACCCGTACACTGATGTTCCGAAAACGAGTGTCTTCACCACTAGGCTACACACCCATTTGTGCTAGAAAGGAATACATCTACAGTACATCTAAACCACATGAATTTGTACCCTTTCTGCAAAATAAATGCAGAAAAAGAACCTTTTCCTGTCAAACTGCTGATTTTTCTGGTAAAGCAATAAACGTCCACAGTGGGATACGTTGTAAAGCGGATGTGTAAAATTGCATAAATCAATGAAGTTTCTTCTTTGAAAAAATTTGATGCCAAACTTATGTTTTCTAGTATATGCCGGCTAGTATATGCCGTGACAAAAGAGTAGCAGTGAGCATGGGTGCGTTATCTAGTGGTTCGTCAGACCCTATTTTGCTGGGCCGCGAAGGGGCTTGAGGGGCCACTCTTTATATAGTATGTTTCTCTAAGGCAGCACAGCCAAAGCTACGTGGGTGGAGCTTCTGTACAGATGTTAATACGCCAAGCAGTTCGTTTCCGTGCGATTTCAGTTTTGGTTTCGCAAGCGTATCCAACATGTTAAGTGTTCTCGGATTAAAATAGGACCCTCGGAATGCGTGGCGGCCGAAACAGATAGCGCATCTCGTGGAACAAAGGTGTTTGCATTGTGGTGTAGAGTGAGGGCGACAACATCTGCGGAGCAGGATTGCTGCTTCCGGTCGCCAAAGAGTCAGTCTGTAGCTAACCATGTGCACACAGCCAGCGTGACGCTGTTCGGCTAGCACGTTTTCGCATGCTGAGCGAAATGGCTCGCCGGTGCACTCCGCGAGTAGACGACGCTCTCGTTCGGCGCCTTTCGGTGACGCTGCACGCATGCTCAGTAAGTAAGAAATATGATTCGGCTTGAAAATACGCCATACCTTATCTTTTTGCGGTTGTCTGAGGAGGTGGGTTGCTTGACGTGGTTATTGAACAAACTGCGTTAGTTTTTAAGCAATGTGTGGCACGGTGTTAGAACGCATCCCAAAACGGTGAAACAAGTTCAGTTAGTCTTTGATTATGCGTTTTGCAATACTGCTGTGACTTTTTCTATGCGGGGTTGGTGCGCCGAAAAACGTAGCCTTTCCCGTTAGGACCAGGAGGCAGCCAGGCTCGGCTGCTTTGACCTGGTGGCCTAAAGGGTCTTGGTTGAACGTGGCTGGGCCGTGGCCACGCCACTACGCCAATGAGGGGGGGGGGGGGGAGATTGATTTTTAAAGGAAAAGAAGAGAAAAGTGAGCCCCGTAACTGTCTTTCAGGAGAGGACACCTCAACAGTAGCTCACGAGGGAGGGGGGTAGAGAAGGGTTTAAAAGGATAGGATTAAAAGGTATAGAGATAGAGAGAGTGGAAGGAGAGAGCAAGGGCAGGGACACACGGAAGTAAGGAGAAGATAGGAAAGACGGACACGGTCGCAGGAGTCCGAGAACGAGGCACCACTCGGCGAGAGCTCTTGTCGACGTCATAAAAAGGCGTAGGGCGAGCCCAGTCGGCCAGAACTACGCTGCCGTCGGAGATCGCTGGGGCACAACCAGTCGGCATGAAATCGAGAGAGCGAGTAACGCCAACGGGCTCCCGCAAGGGGTTGCCTTTCTAGCGCGTGTTCAGAGTGGCCTCCCACAAGGTGTAGCCCTTTTAGTGTGTGTTGAGGGCTCTGAGAAACCACTCACCACCCTACCAGTACATTACAAGCATTGTTCTAAAAACAATTACTTGTAATCGTCATCAAGAAGCCTTAAAGAGGTTCGCCATCAGCCTAGACCTGCTTCCGAAACAAGTACCGCTCAAAAGTCTTAATTGTCTGAGGCTGGCAATAGCTTTGAATTTTTCGCAGGAGCCTCCCATATATATCCTTCTCTGTCGTCGTGCAACAGAAAGTGTCAAAAACTTAGATGGCGTCTGATCCTACGTCGTGGTGTTGCAACGCCACTTCGTATTTCGGATTGCGATCGTTCTGTTTTTCGGTGGCTTCGGGGCAAAGTTCATAACGGTGACGAAACATAAGCCAGTTTTCAGCAATATCCCTTCTAAATACGAGACGTTCCGGCAAACGTGCTAGTACTCTGGCTTGAAGAAGCATTCAGGCCATGCTCTTCTGACATAAATTAACAAATTCTAGGAAGTGGCATCGCAGTTAGGGGTTCGTCTGTTCCTAAAACACAGTTTAGGCCCTAGCAGCGGATACACATATCAGAAACAATTTTGTACTACTCCGCTAAATGTATCGAATCTCCTACCACATTATCAGAGAGCAAATAGGCTTGCATCACATTGGGTTGGTAAATGGTTTACTCTGATCTTGCCAAGGATCCCTGTAAAATAAATAGCGCAAGTAACATGAAAAAATTCCAGATGAAATATTTGAACAACAGAAAAAGATATGAAAACATAGCAAGAAATTCATACTGTGCAGACGTCTTTATATAAAAATTAATAAACTCCGAGTCACTCGGACTCGGATGATGCCGGTATGGTGCAATTCAAATAACAGTAGAATGGCACGAAAGAGAGAGAGAGAGATAAAGATTCAAAGAAAGGCAGGGAGGTTAATGACATAAAAGGCGCTCTGACGAAACATTCGCCTGCATTCCGAATGGCATGGTTTTGATTCTTTCCATTTAAAGTGCCAATCGGTTCAGTTACATCGTACTTATCTTCACTAATTTGTACGTCCCGTTGAAGAGATTAGGTTGCCAGGTCGAGTAGTATTCATCCGAACTGCTGCTAGTAGTATGGTATGCAATATTGTTTCTCGTGCTTTGTGGAAATTAAATTTTCCACTTATCGTTGTTGGGACACTTTTGTAAGATACTGGCGACTTCAAAGTGCTACTCAAACTGTGAAAAAAATCTTTAAATAAGCCTTTGTTTATGACCCTGTGTTTGCCCGTATTTATTAGTCTCGCTCATTGTACTATCTTCTTTACAGCTTCAAGAGCAGAACGCTCGCCATATTGGTTCTTCTGGTGCACGTCATGTAAGTGTTTTATTCTGACACAGACGATATAATTTAAAATCAGAAAAGGAACCATTACGTTATATAGGCCTTGTGCACCATAAAGACGAACTACAGCGCATGTTATACAACGAGAAAAATTGCAATAATACTCTATGGTTTATGATAAATGCTCAATTATCTTTACATTTGTGCAAAGGAAAGCAAGAAGACAAATATGAGTGCACCAAAACCAGGACCGAAACAATATCCTTGTTGTTTTCCAATAGATGCAGCTGGACAGCTGACGCTACTGCTGTGTTCATTATTTTATCTCTAATGATCTTTTTGGCCAGCCAATCAGTGTCCCTTCGATGCTAATATCCCTGCATATAAGGACGATCTATAACTGCACCGCAAGCAGTGGTAAACTGGAAATGAGCCGTTGATAGGTTTACGTCTTTCACATGTTTTCAGAGCCGAATACGTAGACATATATTAATTTTTTTTCATTTGTAGACAAACCTAATAGGTGCTGAATGCATTTTGATTTGAATTATTTTGCCTATGAAATGGAGAAAGGCCCAGATGAAAATGACGATTTCTCCTAGACGAAGATTTGGGCACTTTTATCTGGCATACAACAAAGACAGTCTCATACACAGACATCTGTGGAGCGTATTGAATACGATAGGAAGTACATAGATCTATTACCATGTAGAAATTAAGCAATACTGGTACAATCGCTGCATATGTAAACAAGAAATACAAGTATATCTTTAAAACAAGAAAAACATTTGACAAATTGCACATGAAATGATTCATTATTATCTGTGCTTAATCGGCAGCTTATGAAGCGCCTGATGCCGTTACTTTACTGCAAACCAATCGTGAATAGCTTCTTTTCTGATGTAAGCAACATCAATTTCTTCTTGTCAGTAGATATATAACAATGCAGGAAGAAAACATCGAACGCGTTGCTCAGCGTATGTGCTTCTTGAAAAAGGTACCTGCCAGAGTTCATTGGTACTCGTAGCATACATCGATGTTTTTGTTTCAAATCTCGCTAAGAAAAGCATTATTTGTTCATTGAGACCTAGTTTGTATCTTGCATACAGGGTGTACTAGCAAAGGTTCAGGATCAAGATGAAATAGAACCTAATGAGCAGTTCATTTTTGTGTGATGAGAGATGGTCACTGACGAAGTCTAATCATGACCGGACGTACCGGTACTACGCAACCCTTCCTTGTATCTATTTCTGACTTTTCCGGTGTAGCTCTGTTCACTTCCTTGTAACTGAATTTACACAGTAAAAATATAGGCAGATGATTGCTGGCATGTAGTGGGAAAATTCCGGTTACATTATAACTAAGAGTGAGGTTAGTTATAAAAAGGTCTACTACGGTGTTTCCACAAAAATATAGCTGGTAGTATAGAGGAGTACTACAACATTAGTGAAAGGGTGGTAGGTATCGTAAACCTCATAAGAGATACAAGTTCAATGTGGCACAAGTTTAAGTGCCTACATGCAGCCAGGATGACGCGCTAGTTGAAACCTTCTATGAAGACGTGTAATCGGCAATAAATAATGTTAAAACAGAGTATACTATGCTGATAGATGACTTCAAGGCAAGGTAGGGAAGAAGCAAGCATGAGACCAGGTAGTAGGAAATTATGGCATGGGTACTACAAATGCCAGAGAGGAGTTATTCATAAGATTTGCCGAACGCAATATTTTATGGATCCTGAATACGTTCTACCAAAAGCGAGTGAAGCGCAAGTGGACATGAAGGAGTCACAATGGCGAAATTATGAACAAAATAGGCTTTATAATGAGTGCGCACCCAGGCATCGCGCAGGAAGTGGAAGTGCTACCCAAGGTACAATGCAGTGACAATAGAGTGGTAAAATCTTCAATTCCCATAGACTTGAAGAAGGAACGATAAAAGCTGATACGCATGAAGCCAGTTAATAGGCTAGCATTGAGAAAACAAGTACAGGAATTCAGAGACTCGCTTCAGAAGAGACACTCGGCCCTTATCTAAGAAACCAGCCTTAGCGTTGACGCGATTGATGATCAGGCCAGTATCATTACGGAGTGTGCGATAGAAGTTGGAGGAACGGCAGTTAAAGGGGACACTGGCTAGCTATCCCAGGATATAAACAATCTCATTAGGAAACGTCAAAGCATGAAAGCCCCAAACGCAATAGACAAAATAGAACTGGTAGAGCTTTCAAGTTGATTAATAAGCCTAAGATATCCTATGTAAAAAGTATAGCATGAAGAAAATAGAACACACTCTAAAAGACAGAGTAAGCCTCAATGCGGTGAAGAGAAAACTTTGGATAGGCCAAAAAAATATATGTATGCACTAAGGAACAAGAAAGGTAAGGTAACTACCTATATGGAAAGAATATTTGAAATAGCAGAGGGGTTTTACAGAAATCTGTGTAGTAGCCGAAACAACCACGATCATAATATAGGAACTTGCCGCACACAAGATGGCATTCCAACAGCAATGACAGAAGAAGCCAGAAAAGCCTTGAAGGGAATGCAAAGAGGCAAAGCTGCTGGTGACGATCGGGTAACATCAGATCAGCTGAAAGACGGAGGACAGATTGTGTTCGAAAAACTAGCCACCCTGTTTACGAAGTGTCTCCTGACTGGGAGCGTACCAGAATCTTGAAAGAATGCTAACACCATCTTAATACTTTATAAAGGAGTGGACTAGGACTTGGAGAATTACAGACGGATCTGCTTGCTCTCTGTCGTATACGAGCTATTTAATGAGGTAATGGCGAGCAGAATTAACACAACTTTAAAATTCATTCAAGCAAAAGAACAAGCAGGATTTCGAAGGTGCTACTCATGATCAACCATATTCATATTATCATTAAGGTAATAGAAAAATCCTCAGAATATAGTCAACTTTTATACGTAGCCTTCATAGACTACGAGAAGGCATTTGATTCAGTAGAAATATCAGCCGTCACGTAGAGACTGCGGAATCACGGCCTAGACAAACTATATATAAACGTTTCCGAAAAAGTCTATACAGTACCAACTGCCACCATAGTGCTCCATAAAGAAGAAGAAAACGACAGAATATCAATCAAGAAGGGTATAAGACAAGGAGACACAATCTTACCAATTTTATTTACCGCCTGCTTACTGGAGGTTTTCAGAGACCTAAAATGGAAAGAGACAGGTGTAAGAGGTAATGCGGAGTGCCTCACCAACTTGCGTTGTGCCGTTGACATTACATTTCTAAGTAAATCAGGTGACAAATTTCAACTCATAGTAACTGAATTAGATGATTAGAGCAGAAATATAGGGCATAAAATTGATGTGCAGAAAACAAAATTAATGTAAAAAACCAGTGCTTCGACATAGGTAACACAGCACTTGAGGTCATAAACAACTACGTCTACTTAGGACAGGTATTAACAGCGAAGCTGAACCACGAGATTGAAGAAACTAGAAGATAAAGAATTAGGTGGAGCTCATTTGGCTAGCACTCTCAAACCATGACTAATAGATGGCCCCTATCCCTCAAGAGGAAGGTATATACCAGCTGCATCTTGCTGGTACTTGCCTATGGAGCAGGAAACTGGAGCCTTACAAAGAAGGTTCAGCGTAAATTAAGGACGACGCAGCCAGCGATGGAAAGGAAAATGATTGGTTTAATCTCAAGACGCAAGAAGTGAGCAGAGTGGATCAGGGAACAAACCAGGGTTAAAGATATCGCAGTTTATCTCAAGAAGGAGAAATGAACATGGGCCGGGCATGTCGTGCGTAGGCAGGATAACCGCTGGTTATTTAGGATAGGTTACTAGATTCTCAGAAAAGGCAAGTGGGTTAAAGGCCGACACAAAATTAGGTGGGAAGATAACAATTGGAAGTTTGTGGGTATAAATTGGCAGCCGCAAACACAGAACCGAGTTAACTGGCGAAACATAGGAGAGGCCTTTGTTCTGCGGTGGAAGTATACAAGCTTATGTTGATGATGATGATGACTATGGTGCTTGTGTGCATGGTGATACATGCTGGGGTATTAATGATGTTATCGAAACCTTGTGAGACGATTGCACTATGGCACGTATGCGAGACAGATCGATTTCACGTAGCAATGTTGCAGTAGCCGCTTAACATGCGTTAGATTATTTTGATTCTCATAGTCAAGGTACGCATAAAGGTATTCCACCAAAGAAAGCATGTTTCCTTCTGGTGGGTGATACAATACAGAAAAGGCATGAGTTTATGACTATAGAGCAAGGTTTTCAGCATGACAGGAAGCAAACGAAAACTGGGGATTGATATCACACTGAAATCTTGAAGCAAGAAATATAGAAAAAAATTACAGCATATCCTCGGAGTGAATAATGATTAGTGGAGCGAAGCGTTCGTCAGCCCGTCCGTGCTTTCATCCGTCCGTTCGTCCTTGCTTCCGTTCGTCTGCGCGACCATCTATGCAGCCATCCAAGCGTCCGTCCATCTGTTCATGCGTGTGTCCGTGAGTCCGTTCATTTGTCTGTCCATCCTTTTGTGCGTCCATCCGTCCGCGCGTCCTTCCATCTGTCCGTCCATCTTCAAGTCTGTCTGTCCGTTCGTCCGTGCGTCCATCTAGTAAACACTACAAGCACCACCGTGTCACATCTCGCATCCCCCGTGGCACATATCTGCTCCACGCATCCATGCATCCATTCGTCCGTACGCTAGTGTGTCCGTCCGTCCTTGTGTCCGTCCGTGCGTCCATCTAGTGAGCACTCCAAGTACCGCCACTTACCATCTCGCCTCCCCTGTGGCGCACACCCGCTCTAGCACGGGAATGTGCCACTGGTGGCTACATACACCGATGGAGGATGGACATACCCACACCCTAAAGAGCCGCGCCCATAAAAGAAGCGATTCGTCACAGATGTGGTTACGGACACTTTTCTTTCGCTAATACTACCTATTTTGCTATGTGCGGAAACCAGTGAAAATGTTGTCTGTCATAGGTTACTGCATATAATATTCATTTTTTCTAGTTAGTTCGGGAGTGAGCTCACGCGTAAGTGTAAAATAATTTGCTATACGAGAGCATTGTGGTGTCTCTTTAGATAACAGCATACGTTTTTTTGTTTTTTTCTGAGCAAAGATTCTCTAGTAGCGTAGCGAAATTTTGGGCATTTAGTTACGTTTTCTTTGCGAAGTGTAAAGATTTAAATAATAAAGGGTATGGCATGGGAGGCATTAACAAAAGCCCCGTTTACATCAACGGTGAAAATGGCTGGCGTTTTATGTCTGATTGGTCTACTGCTACATTATTTTTTTAAGTACCTGGATGAACGAAAAGAAGAATACCAAAACAGACGCTACTCAGAAATGAGAAGAATAATTTCTTAGCACCCTTTCGATATGTTTAGGCAACAATCAAATTTCTGTACTGTAACAGCAACGTCAGTCAGATAGACGAGGGAAGCCTGGCATTAGAGGCCTCTCAACAAGGCGTTAATTACGCGTTTTATGCTAGTAGTACACAAAAAACTCAAAATACAATTGATGAAAAAACTCTGCGGCGTTATCACGGTGGTTTTCAACCAATCACTCTTTACTATATGAATTTTCCAGTAATCGGTCTTCGATCCGCCGACGAGAAGTACCCGGCAACAGCACAAAGCTAGTCAATCGCGTCATCTTCTGTGAGGATAGAAACGGCGGGAAAGTATGCGCCCCTGTTTTGCGATTTTATTTAAAGAACAATTATCAAACGATAACCGCAAGTATTCATGCTTCTTCTTAACGATTGTTAAGGATTAACGTCTTGAGTTCTTGGTTGTCCGTCTTCTATTATCACACGGATGTACGCCGACTTTTTGCTCAGTGTCCACGCATAGCTGGGATACACTGAATACTGGCTCGGATATTGTAGACAGGCTGTCCTTTCAGCAATAAGTGGGCGCTTATTTTGAAGGCTATGTCTATATTTCACGCAAAACGATAATGACCTCTTGTTTTGCCGGAGCGGTGATTAACAAGTGCGCCTGCACGTATGACCTTCATGTACAAATATGAATGTAAACATTTGACATAAGTTTGTCTCGTCAGGTATGAAACTGGAAAATTATATACGTTCCAACCAAAAGTTTTCAAGAGACCCGACGTTTCGGAACCGACTTGGTTCCTTCTTGAGGAGTGACTGTGGAGGCTACGTAGCAGTAGAGTTCTACAGAGAGCGCAGCGCAGTCGCCAAACACGCGGAGACATTGGACCACAAGATAAATTTTGAAGCGACGGCCATTCTCGAAAGCGAGCCGAACTGGAGAAAAAGGTTGTTACTCGAGTCGTGGCACATTAAGGGAACAGCCCACAACATCAACCGCTCTCTCGGAACCCTTCCCCCAGTGTACACACACGGACTGCGCTCCACGGCAAAACGACAGCGACAGAGAGAGGGGTCATTAGCCACCCCTCGTGTGCTTTGAAGACGCTGCTGCTACGTAGCCTACGCAGTCACCCCTGAAGAAGGAACCAAGTCGGTTCCGAAACGTCGGGTATCTTAGAAACTTTTGGTTGGAGCCTATATCATCTCCCATGTAAAAATATGTATGGAGCAACTCTAACTGCTGACTTCCCAGGATATTGGCAAATTCAGCACTTTCACGGGTGCTGTGTTCTTTTCGCACTTAGGTTGATTCAAGGCAGTGAAACTTTGTGCCCCTAAATGCCCATATGCCTGTCATGTGCTTTAAAACATTCCTTTGGGTACCAGCTGCATTGCGTAATGCAACTTTTTTCACACATCTGTTGCATGTATTACATTCTACAAATATGTCATGCATCGAATTGAGCATTCTACACGATGGAAAAGGAGGCAGCGAGTTTGGTGTCAATAGCTTTACAAACTGTGACAGCAGATTAGAAGTGTTAAAACGATTCCGGATAATCCTGTTGCCTAATTGTAGGCCAAAGAGTACATGTTCCTTCTACGAAATTGTCTTGGCGGATTTTGTCCGGGAGAAATAGTTTGCTGTAGGCGCACGGCTGAAAAAAGAAAGAGCCTGGACATGAGGGAAAACTTTCGCGTATTAGACGAGTTATGAAGGAGCCGTGGTTGAGCAGAAAAGCGCGGAAGCGATTATTCAACGACCCGAACAGCTGCTTCCATCGCGCTGGGGGCAACGGTCAGAGGGTTACTCGTTTTAGTACTGTAGAAGTGACATTAATATGAAGGTTCACGAAGCTTAGGCGACACGCAAACATGTCATTCCTCTACCATATATTGAATTCCTCCACCCACACGATCCTTTCCTTCTCTTCCTTCCCTCTGGCTGTGCGGCTGATCGATGCCACTCGCACCTCCACGGTGGTGTTACGCTTCAACAAAAGCTCTTTTTGACATAGCGTGAACACTTGTAGCCACTACGAGATGTATCGCTCCGGTTATTTATATAGGCTTCGTCTATACGCCAAGGACTGTGTTTTGTATTCCAATGTGCGTAGTATCATCGACCAAGTGATGTTAAACGGTCCGTAAACCACGCATACGTCGAAATTCAGTTGTGGCTAAATTGTGCGCGAGTGTACGACGAACAAGAGGCCGTGAGAATGCTTCGAAAGGGTGCCGTAATAGCGGAGTTCGACGCGTTTAATTGTCGAAACCACAACAGTCCCCCCTTTCACTCTCTTCTCCGCTACCCTTCATGGCATCTTCTCCCAAAGCCGCTTTGCCCTCTCGCCAAGAGCCGCTCCTAATCTCGCGTGGCCAACGTCATTCCTGACGCGCTGCTTGAAACAACCTCTACTTCCGATCTCCGCGACTCCGTCTGTCGATTCGTAAGTTGCGTTGTAGCTATTTGCCTTTTGGCGAACCGCCACTCCCATGCTAATATATAATTGTGGAAGTATGAATTCTTCGTTGCGCGCACGCTTTCAGAGAATCGCCACCACGATGGACCCGTACCGGACATGCCATGATAGGCAACCTCCCCAGCTGATTCGCAAGCGGGCACAAGCACGCGGACAACACCACGAACAACAAGCAGCCTGGACAGCTGCTTACCGACTGACCGGAAGTCGTAGGCTCTTGCTCGACTAATCACAGAATCTTTGAATCAGTGCGTCAGAGAATTGAAACGGCGCGTCACGCGGACGCACGAAACGCCCGGGAAGAAGGAGGGATTGTTTCTAGAAATTGGGGGTGGGCCGGAGGCTCGTAGCGCTGGCACGTGAAGAATTGTTGATCAGGACGGCATTCTGCTCATGATGCGTGTGTTTACTTGAAACGTTGGAAAGAAATATCGAAGGTGCTTTACGGGCCGTTTAAATGGTGTTTTCTTTTTTGAGGCTCGAGCAGAATTTTTCAAATGCACTTTAATTTTGAGAAAACCGTGACGTTGTCTTATACTAATAAAATTAAGCCATTGCAATTTAGGTATGACAATCTCGGTCACACACTAGAAAACATTTAGGAATTTAAGTACCTTGGTGTGTTCTCTCTAAAATTAAGGTTGCACAAAAATATTCATCTTACATCTACAAAACCACTTCAGAAATCATGTTACTTAAAAAGGACGTTAAAGGACGCCACGAAACAATGCATGCTTATAGCTTTTAAACCTCCAAATATGCGTATTTATATATTCACCACATCTTGTATATTACAGAGATAAACCAAACTTGGTCCAACGAAAAGCGATGAGGCCTATTTTTAATTGCTATGACCGTAACAACCCCCCCCCCCCCCCTCAGAGCACTATTACGCTTTGCCGCTCGAAGGTTTATAACGCAGACATATGTGCGATCGCCTTATCATGTTAGATCGTGCACAAATCTGTCCGCATAGCTGCACCCGTTTCATTCACCAGTCGTACTACCCATGCGACCCACCGATACAATTCGTTTACCAGTATCACATTCGGAGTTGATTGATTGTTAACAATATTCTTTTTGCCGTGCGCAGTTGTCACTTGAAATAACTGTGCAGTTGTTTCAGACGACTAGCGCATGCGCAGTTTGTAAAACAAGTTTGTTGTTTCTTTCTTGTAGCAACTTCTGCAAAGTCTCAACAATGAAACAGCAGTACCACTTAATAAATAAGAACAATAAATAAAAAGTAATAAATATATTTGCTGGAGACAAGGCTGTGTGAATGGGAGCAGCAGTTTGCCAAGGTTGTCGTAAAATAAATAAACGTTTCAAGGTTGTCTTCAGAAAATGCCAGGACAAATCATTTTTATATTTTGTGAAGCTACCTGTATTAATCCAAGACCCTTCAACCGGCTAGGCTGACTGAGAGCACAGGGCAGCCGGTGTCCCTTACAATAATTCATTATGGACATTTGGGGTCTTCACTCACATTGATGCTAACAAAGTTTTTGGGGCACTGGCACAAAAAAAAATTGTGCCCAGTTTCTGTGCCGTCCATCGGAGGGCGGAGACCTCCAACGTCATCCTGGTTAGCATGAGTTGATATTGGCACTCGATGCAAGCAGTAAATACCCATTAGCTTGCGCCTGGCTCACCGTCGTGTATTGGAACTTCATAGCATTTCTTTTGGTTTGCGGAAGACACACCAAACGTGGGAAACTTGATTATCGTTGTAATTATTCACTGCTGGCTCGTATATTTTCTAAGAAAACGTGAAGCAGTTTTTTGTTTGACTGTGATTTTTCTCATATATCGCCTTAAACAAATACGCTTTACAGCCTTCGCCCTCCTCAAGTCCGGAGGTTATCGCTGGTCCAAGCTGGGTAAGTGTTCTTTCTTTTTTTCTATAACGCGGGATATTTATCTTGCATGTTCATGTATTGAAAGTGCTCCAGAACCCCGTTCTTTGGTTTCGCTAATATTTGCCGTGGTTTTTTAAAAAGTGCGCATTCTTATCAGTGGTTCTTTTGTGTGTTTTCTTTTGTTTATCGTGCATTTTCACACGGTTTGGTTGCAGTATAAATGAACAACTTGTCTATTCAGCCATACAGCAGACCCCATGTTCACGAAATTGTACGTGCGCAATAAATCATTTGCAGGCAAGTTGTGCCTTGTCTCCTGTATTGGTTCTTCTATGGGAGACTATAACTGGAAAAGCGGCATGCCGAAAAGAACGAACGCCTGCTAGTCACGAATTAACTAAGCCGCCTGCACCCGGCCGACCGGCCACAGTGGAGCTCGGTGAGAGCTCGTATGCGTGCTCTCATTGAACGAGCTTGTTCTCAGGTGCACGCGTACGTGTGCGATTTTCAGGCTTGAATTTAGCACAAACAGCTGGAAAATTGGTTCCGCCAGTGAATTGGCACTGCGGCTTAGAAAAAAAAATTCAGAAGTTTACTCTCAGAGGAAAACACTGAAGCTCTGCAAAGCGGTCTGCACCTATATATGATAATGGTGTTAAAAAGACTGTGCTGTGCCATGATGGTGATTCCCTCACCAACATTGTCTGGCTGCTCGCAGAAAGTTTTGTCAAACCAGTGCAGGCTGACACGCCTCCATGTATGAGTACCTACTGCGTCGATATCACGATGCCCATTTCTGCGATCAGAGAAATGCAGACAAGTGGTAGCTGCGTCAATTTTTTTCGGCTGTGGTATTTGTTCCCATTTCATGGTATGAAAGAACGTGGATGCTGATCAAGCAAGCGACCGGAATAGCATAGCACGTATACAGTTGCGCTTTCATTTTGATTTATGTTTACCGGCGTGAGTTTCACACCGCTTGCCGTCAAAGCTCCATGACGAAATGCTCCCCGTTATCAAACGTGAACCGTAGTCACAACACAACACCATGCACAGGTAGTGAAAGCGACCATATTATATGGGTATGTTGACGATTATGCATGTGTACTGCTGCAGATCAGTAAGTGATCAGTACCAAAAAAAAAACATAGCTAAAGAGACTTCAGAAAAAATCCTTTTAAATCAATGTTGACGGCTTTCATAGATTAAGACCATAATGAAAAACTACAAATGGTGCGCTTTTTTCAAAATACATATTTGTTTGCGTGATATTCCCCGGTTACTGAAGCAGAAAACTCCAGGCCTTAAGAGCATCTGCAGAAAACCACATGGCAGATGTTCTAGAGAGGACGCTTTACGACCAGAATTCGTACAAAAGAATCTCTCGTCCCTTAGTAGTCCAATAAAGCAACGTTGACTCACTTTAGTACAACTAACCAAGCAAATTTCAAGCCCTTCTCGTCATCAGCCACAACACCCACAGTCTGCTCATTATGCCTCACGGGACTGTTGCAAGTAGCAGGTTCTCTCATAATGACGCGTAACGGTATATTGAATGCTTCGTTGTATCACAGGAATTATGACGATTTATAGCGTAGAGGGTTCCTGGCTACTGTACTCGTATTAGTGGTTAAGGGAGCTCATCTGGCTCTCATGATTCCCATCCTGACGTTAACATATGTAATATCGCGTGGTAAGATAGGTAAATAAAACCACACGCCAAACAATGTAAATCGTCTAACAAATAGATTGTTAAGCCTTGAACTAAGTAGATATATGATTAGCAATAATTATTCATTTCAATCAGCCACCCCCACACCAAAAAAGTGCACATAACCTCTGGCAGATGTGTAGTGGATATTTCGATTCTCCACATATTGATGAATAACAAATCATTTGGTACTCCGCAACCGGACAGAAATAATTGTTTAGGGCTTAGCAGGTATCTCGAAATCAACCAATCAATCAATCAATCAATCAATCGATCAATCAATCAATCAATCAATGTTTCTTTATTAGCATCAGAAATGTACATTGTGAGTAAGTATGCAGGAGGAGGTCCCAAGGCAGTAAACCGCAGGCGGGATCTCCTATGTTAATACAATGAAAAAGCTAAAGTATGAATAATGAAAGAGCAAACCCTGCAATACACCTGCAATAACAGCCGCAAGAGTACACAAGGAACTCTAGAAATGCCGCTGTTTAATCTTTCGCTATGACTGTTGCTGCGGTTTCCGATGAGGCATGACGTTTTTATACTACGCCATACAGGCATGCCATGTCTTGTAATTCAAGGCATATATCTGGTTGTTTAAATACAGCACCCTGCCTCAACAGACTACGGGAAATCGTGTATCACAGCTCCACACTACATTCATTGAAAGCATTTCTTTGTTCAATTGACCTACATGTAGTCATTATTTCTTCATTCTGATGCGCTACACATACTGCACTGTTTTGGTTGGATGCTGTTCATAAAGCTATCTCTAGAACAGTTGTCATGCCGTATTTTGGACATGCTCTGACGGCTCGGTGTTACCTAGTGTTATAACTAGGGATGTTAGGTGCTTATCGACGATCTGAGTGCTCCGGTGTCACGTGACAGAAAAAAAAACGTTGCAGAGGGCGCTATTCCTGCTTGCGCAAGGATGCGCTAACGCAACGAGATTGAGACGCGTAGAAAGAGTATTGTGGTATTAGTGGCGGGGACACTCAAAGGCCGATGCAGTAGTAGTTGCAGTTGTTATGAAATGATAGAACACGATCCGTCAAGGTCATTTTATGTGGCTCGAGGACTATCATCTTCGTTTAGTTTTTTTTATGGTGTTTTCGCAGCTTACATCATTATTGTAATATTGGTAATGAACACATATTTACTTCCAGTTGCAAATTTTCTTAAGCCACGAGCTTCAATAGTAGAGTACACTAGTAGCCCTTTTATTGCGAAAACAGTGCACACATGCATCAAAAGAGATAACTGAATGCATGATTAAGCTACATAAAACCTGAAACAAGTACCTCCAGTAGTAATAAAAGCACAGCTACGCAGATGGGTTATTTTTGGGCACATATATACAATATTAGGAAACCTATCCGTGCGAACACTAAAATAAAAAAAAGTGAAACATATACATTGGAAACAGAGAAGTAGACCACTGAAAAGAATGGAGAGGCGATGGGATAACATTACAGAAGTACTAACGCTTAGTGTTGCGTTTACTAGGAGTAATGGCGGAAATTTATTCTGAATTGATCCACATAAAAGCACTTTCCAGAGCTTATACATACGTAAATTCATTTGTGCTATAATATTGCATGTATTCTCAGCTACTCTATTAACCAAGTACAAATTGCCGCACAAATGGGTTCATATTTGCATTACAAAGAATGAAAACGTGGCTGTCATTGTTTACCGCGGATGCTGTTTCCTAAGGCAGTGAAATGCAGAGAAATGCAGGCACTTTGATCGACGTGCCTGCCAAAAACTTTATGTAGATCAAACAGATTTGCACAGTACGACTACAGCACGTTTTTGTTTCAGTGTCGTGCTTTAGTGTCGTGATTGCGAAATTTAATTTATTTCGATTGCTCAAGCGCAAAGGAGGTGTTTACTAATTCGCTGCTCAAAAACTACACTGCAGCTGCGTGCAGTGTCACTGTACAATTCAAACTGCTCCAGCCATGACAAAGCGTTCGTTCTTCTGGCATGCACTTCTAGCAGAACACAGTGACTCTCAGTTGCTCTCTACTTGTTTGTTGTCCACGCTCTTTTCAAGATAAACTCTATACATGACGATGGGGCACCTCACCCTTTGTTACTGCTGGAACATAAAAAAATAAAGATTATCATTACAAACTCGCCACGAACAAAAGTTTACAGTAGATAGATGCGTGTCAACAATTTCACTTTTTTGTATTTCCAGAAGCCATGACAGGTATGAAGATAATGGTGAAAAAGGAAGGAAGTCCCAACACGGAGACACAGAATAAGAAGAATAAAAATATATATTTTTAGATACAAGTGCATTACGACATTTGTAATTTCCTCAGCTCTAGTACAGGGTAACATACCAGACTCTAACATCTGTTTAACCTGCCTCTTTTTTTTCTCTTTTCTTTCTTTCTTGAAGGTGAAACCCTTTGCTCAATAGCAAGGCATCAGTCAATAAAGCGTCTTCCGTTTCGGCTTTACCAAGTGTGAGAAGCCATGAATTACTTCACTATGCCACTCACGCCGTACTGTAATAAACGTAGACCATAGAAATGGTGGATTGCACCATCCACCGTTTTAGTGGATTATGGCGGTGGATATGGTGGCACATGGTGTATGGTGGCGTATGGTGGAGCGGATGGTGGATGGCGCGCTCCAGCCGGCAATGCTGGAGCGCGAAGCAGCGTCAGAACCACCGTGACGAGCTGCCGCTAAAAAAATGATAAAAATAATTGTATAAAAAATAATGAAGCAAGCACCCGAAAAAAAAAAAACGTGCGCCAGCGTGCAATCGAACCTGGCACCTCAGAATTATGAATTGAGTGCACTAACCACTGCATCACGCCGACAAATGGCGATACGGGTGTTAAAGCCGTCAGCAACTCACAAAGTCACTGTTTAACTTAGTTCTATTTGTCGTTTACTTGGGAGGGACGGGATCTGCACTTGCTAATGAAATTTGCACATTTGATAAACACGAACAACTGCTGCCTGTAACAATTGCCTCTGCGATAATGGCAACAGCGCTATGTTTTTGTTACAATTTACAACCGCAAGAAAAGCCCCGCCATGGTGGTCTAGTGGCTAAGGTACTCGGCTGCTGACCCGCACGTCGCGGGACCAAATCCCGGCTGTGGCGGCTGCATTTCCGATGGAGGCGGAAGTGTTGTAAACCCGTGTACTCAGATTTGGGTGCACGTTAAAGAACCCCAGGTGGTCAAAATTTCCGGAGCCCTTCACTACGACGTCTCTCATAATCATATGGTGGTTTTGGGACGTTAAACCCCACAAATCAATGAATCAATCAACCGCAAGAAAAAAAAACAACTAAGTGGACTGAGGAGCAGGTAGAGTTTTTCGGCCGTTACTGCCAAGTTTATTATCCGTTTCTCGCTCCTTCTAAAGGGCGATATCAGTTCAGGCTTTATGACGCTTCTATGCTCATTCGATAGATACACCCACACAATTGATTTTCATGTTTTTCGCGCAACGCACACCGCAGTCGTGCCAGCGCACCGCTGTTGCTCTGTCGTTAGGAACAGCTACATAACGACTTGTCCAAAACGAATGCAGTGCGTCAGAAATATTATGCTATCATATTAGTTCAGTAAGCATACGAATTGACGTGTCTATGTTCTCGCATAGGAGCCAGCGAAGCGCCGGCAAGTGCGACCGGCGGCTTTCGGTGAGGCGAGGCATATCTTTGGTGGAAGTGCTGCAAGCGCGTCGCATCGATGTTTGTCGCTTCTTGCGCGGACACCGTGCACAATACAAAATGCTTCATTTAGGGTAAATGATACCGCAGCGGTGCTGTATTGTCATTTTGCTCGTCAAAATCGTGTATTCTGAAACCCAGAAGCGCCTATAACACTTGTACGGGCTCGGTCGGTATGACAAACCTTTGATGGAAATCATGGTCGTAGAACAGAAAGGTGAAAGTCAAATTCGCTTAGGCTCATCTCGACGCATGTCGAAAGTGAAAGTTTATGCATATTCGCACTCACTTTGTTAACTTAAAGGTACGGATCAAACAATAGAGTGTGCTCGAATTACCAGAGCTGCGTTTCCAGCGTGGCGACATCAAGTGACCGCTGTGTTCTGCTCTAACATTGACAGGGACAACTGTGACCTGGAGCCCATTTATTTGTCGACAAGTACTCGCCGATGTAAAACATTTATTGTCATGTTCACAGTGAGAACTCTAGTCTTCTAAACATCACAAAAAAGAAACACAACGCGGATGTCAAACTGAGGTAAGTGCATGCGCGAAATGTAAACATAATCCCGGCCGCACAATCTATGTTCCACAAAAATTGAAGCGTTGTTGACACCACAGGAATAAAAGAAAACGTAATAGAAAGCATCATAAGCAGCGTTGGTTTCTTTTGACCGTAAACATATATCTCTGCGCATTCAAGAATGAAACACTACAAAGAAGTGATTTCATATATTGTCATGTGCTTTTCATCATGCCACTGGCATCCACCAAGCTTCCATCATGCCACCGTTATCCACCTTGCTCACCAAGTCTTCCACCAAACACGTTTTGCCTCGCCACCATGAGCCGGCATTTTTCACCGTCACCACCATTGGCTGCCACCATCACCACCACCATCTGCGACCTTTTTTTCTACTCTTGCCATCCTCAGCTGGCATTTTCCACCGTCACCACCATTGCCTCGCCACCACCACCACCATCTGCCACCATTTTTTCCGCACTCGCCGCCATCAGCCATTATGCCCACTAGAGTTCCCGCCATATCCACTAATCGTTCTACCATGTCCACTATTCTTTCCAACTTATCCACTAACGATTCCTGCATCCACCAACCTAGGATCTTCAATAGGGCGTTAGACTATGATTCAAGAGAAGAGCTATTCTTTATAACTTTATAGTGACCTCACACAACCACTTCATCATGAAGTGTAGAGGAGCAAACGGGTAGTCAGAAACAAACAAAAAGCATTTGCAAATTATAAGTGTGCGTGTTTCTCGCAATCTTTTTTCTTACGAAGTAAACCTTTCAATAGTACACTTTATTATAGAAAATAAACGTAACGAACAAGCATACTTAAAATTCACAAGTTTCTTTTTATGGGCTCCTTCGGCTGCCACTCACATTCATGATTATTATTGATGTGAATGCCAACGGGATGGAATACTGTCTCCTGCGCAGAACACCAAAGGGGCGTTTAGCGCTTGTTGCACCTTACTGTCGCTGCTAACTTTGACACTGGACGCCAAGGCCGGTTACACTTCGCGTTTGCTGGACCTAATATTTCGTGCTCAAACCGAAACTGGACGACGCCAGCGACAGTTACATTTCTAGCTCGAAGCATGCATCGTGCAGACGCCAACGCTGACAGCCACTGATACTTACATTTCGCACCTCATGCACCCAAGTCTGATGCACTCCATACGAAAGCCAAGAATAATGGTTCGTTTCTTACTGAAAACACATTGTTTCATTCAATTGCGTTCGAATGAATACGCAATCATTCGGGTTTTTTCGCATGGAAGACTGCTAGCCATTCATTACTGGCACCGTTTCTGCGATCTGACTTGCACGGTAAACAAATAAATATTCTATACATATTTGTCTACTGTCTCACTAAAAGCTAAGTAAACACGTTATTATGCTGATACAGACGCAAGAATAGGAAAAATAGATGCATCCTTCTATTATCATTGACTGCATCATTATCAAGCAGAGTTCTACTGCCTGCACAGCAAAAAACAAAGAGAAAAGGTGGGAGTTTAGTTTGGCCATATGAGGCATCATCCCGAACTAATGAATTCGCGAACTAATTTGCGAACCAGATTTCATGACTCAGTGAATTCTATTTATTTATTTGTTTATTTGATTAACAATACGGCCAATCTTATCAAAATATAGCAGGGAGGGCACATGAAACATATTTGTTTACAAAAAAAAAAACATGACGTTAAAATCACGAAAAAGACGAATTTAAAAATTACATACAGATAATACAATATACATAGTCATATTGAGAACAATCAAACAACTTTGATAAAAACGTAAACATGGAGTACATTACAGCTAGAAGTAACTGGAAAAAGGTAAGGTATACACATGGAAGATTACATAAAGTGAGCAAGTACACATTATTATTGATCAACTTAGTCGAATGGTTTATTAACAATAGGTTGATACTAGAACGTGTCACCCAAAATATTGCGATCGAAGAAAGGGAAAGCTATACTTTAATAACTTGATATGGACTCATCGCTTATTGGGTCGATTGATGTTTTAGTGTCGTTAGTGCGATTTGTGAGGCAAGCAGTTCGCTTTCAATCGCAGCTGTAAACAAGCTTATGAATGGTTCAGTGGTTAGGGTAGGTTTCAGTGCATTCTGAATTTTATAGGTCTGAGGAAAAAATGAGTGTATAAAGCAAATAGTGTTGCAAGAATATTCGACAAGAATGTGGGAATGATTATGACGGGTTGGTCTGCTTTAAAAAAGATATTTATTTTTATTACGTTGTGAAGTAGTTAAAACATTCGTTGTAGCCTCGTTATTTCTATTCTGTTTTTTAGTGCCAGAATGCCAGCGTTGTTAACTAGGTGGGTCAGTCAGTACATACTTGCGAAAAATAAATCCCATTGCATTCGTTGAACTGTTTCTATTTTATTAACTTATTAATTGGTAAACGCGAACTAGACAGGGCTGGCATATTCCAGTACACATCTGACGAGGGTTATGCCAGCTATTAGTTTGGTATTCGGTGGTGCCTGCTCAATACGTCTTTCCTGCAAACTAGTCTTTTTAGGGCTTTGCTGGTTATGTTGTCGATGTGAGCATCCCATCTCAGGTCGTTTGAACTTTTTATTTCTAGGTATTCGTGTTTATGACTGTGGTTAAGTGGCAGTTGTCAATGGCCTAAAAAAATTCCAACCTGTGTTTTTTTTTTGCGCGTTATTACCATGGAAACACATTACCAATATAAAGGCATATTTGCCATTTTTCGCACCACACGTGTACATCTTCTAATGCTCCGTTCAGAGTTAAGTGATCAGCAGGAGTATTGATTTCTCGGTAAAGCACGGAGTCATCTGCAAAGAGCCTTAGCTCTGCTTTAGTTGCGAGGGACAAATCAATAATGGAAATTGTGAATAGGTATGGGTCTAGTACGCCGCCCCGTGGCACGCCTGGCGTGAATTGTGCTGTTCTAGAGGTGGTGTTCCATTACTGTACATATTGTGAGCGATTAGATAAGTAATATTTAATGTGGTGTACAATGGTACTATCTCGATGTGTGGGGTTTAACGTCCGAAAACCACCATATCATTATGAGAGACGCCGTAGTGGAGGGCTCCGGAAATTTCGACCACCTGGGGTTCTTTAACGTGCCCCGAATCTGAGCACACAGGCCTACAACATTTCCGTCTCCATCTGAAATGCAGCCGCTGCAGCCGGGATTTGATTCTGTGACCTGCGGGTCAGCGGCCGAGTACCTCAGCCGAGGATCACCTCGGTAGGGCCAATGGTACTATCTCCAAGAGTAATATTTATTTTACTATTATTTTGAAACCTGTGACAAGGTCGAATGCTCTTGAGAAATTTAGGAATGTGATGTCAGATAGGTTATGACTAATTATTGACTGGACTGCATTGTGTATTAATTCTAAAATTTCAATAACCATTCAAAGGCTGTTTTTCAAACCATATTGTACAGGAGACGGTATATGCTTTTTTTTTAGGTAAATACTTGCGTGTTTCAATATCACCCACTGTAAAATTTACACACAAAACAAGTTAGTGAAATCGGCCTGTAATTTCAAACCACAGTTTAGCTGCCTGCTTTGTGCGTTGGAACAATTTTAGCAGGTTTTCGTACAGAGGGGCCGGTGCATAACTGCAGTTGTTTTTTTGAAAAATTAGACATAAATATCCTGCTACCCACTTCACATACTTTTCAAGAAACACGGTCAGTAAGTTCTCAATACTCGGGTCTTTCTTGGTATTATCATTTATTATCAAGTAGAACACATGCTCTTCCGTAACTGTCAGGAGTCATATCAGTGACTGGTTGGAAGATTGCATGGGTTGTATGTTTCCGCCATCTACGGTAAAACCTGGCTGAAAGTAATCATTGAAAAAGATAACGAGGTGTTCGTTGTTTTAAGCAGAACGCATAGGCTTGTTTTAAATGCGAATTTTCTTAGTGACCTTCGGCGACTTTCAGCGTATCTATCTATCTATCTATCTATCTATCTATCTATCTATCTATCTATCTATCTATCTATCTATCTATCTATCTATCTATCTATCTATCTATCTATCTATCTATCTATCTATCTATCTATCTATCTATCTATCTATCTATCTATCTATCTATCTATCTATCTATCTATCTATCTATCTAGCCGCTTACGTTTGGGTGCTCTTGTGGTCACCCCCTCAACTTGGCGTGAACCAAAATTAGTGTGGGAGGGTAAGATGGTTTGACTAATATGAAGCACTCGTCAAGACATGAATATTGTCACAATCTCATCGCATACGTCGTCATGCACTTGCCGCCAGACAGTGGCACACACCCATGAGTGGGTGTGAGCCGCTGATATGCGGGTATGTGTACAGGTTATTCACGCTTAGTATCTACTCAGGAACGACGAGGACACACATGGGCAACTTCGACTCGTGAGCGTTAAGCAATATCCGACATCGTTAGCGTCGACCCAATGAAAGCATAGAATAAACTTCAGTGTTAGGAAAAAACTTACCTAGGCAGCTTTGACCCCCCGACGAATGCATATATTGAAATTCAGGGTCCTAGCAGGAACCGAGCGCAAGCATTCTGCGTGGCAGTCAAGCATTCTACCACAGAGCTACGCCATGTTTCGGAACTACTTTTTAAATAGACGCTAATCTCTAACCACTGAGCTATCACAGCGGCCTGAGATGCTAATCTTCGTGAAACGTCAATACTGGTTGCACTGCTACCAACCCAATTTTCTAAACATTGCATATGCTACTTTAATATACTCCTTCATACAGCCGTCACGTCGGGTTCAATTGTGGTTAAATGCCATGCGCTGAAATTTATTTGTGCAGCAGTGTCTGGGGCCAGCATCTCCGCGAGCATCAGCGCTTCACATTAGCTTTTTGTGTTCTATTTGACCTCGTTGCGCAAGTGCAAACAGTTTGCTAATAAACAACTGCAACTCTTCAACATATGTCTGGGCGTGCAACATTTGTACATATGTCCAGTGTCATTTCAAGACAGATTGCTCTATATAAAAATTGCAACATGGTCATCTTCCCTCCGCATGCTTCGCGTAACGTCGATTCCCAGGTACGTGGGATCTGACAAATTTTTTTTTGTTGGATGTACATGTTGCCAAAATTTCTTTGGCACGTTAATCAAAAATGTTGGAAGTATCTTTACAAAGCAATTATTTTTAGCATTACAGTGCAACATTATGGCAAAAGCTCAGGATGTTTTTTCAAGCACCATGATTTATCGATGTGTTTGGCGTGAATACCACTGAAACATAAAGTTATCATGTATTAACTTCACGGTGTACCATCATAATCACGCCATCTCGTGAGACTTATTGACGCCATCTTGCCATCAAAGTGACGGTACCGTAAGATGGCGTACTGGCGTCATAATGTTATCATTTCTAGATAAAATATGGGGTCACGACGGCGGCATTATATTGCCACGTGAGGTACCATAAGCTCATGCCGCCTTCAATCCTGCAAGCAGTGCGACGTAATATGAGGCGCAGAAAAAATTTCGAGGCAGAGAGAAGGGAGGATCAGTTGCTTGACCGTCTAATCATCTTAGGCGACGATTTACATCAGCTATGTCACCCTACCAACAATCTCTTTTCACTGCATAATTTAAACCTAGGTAACAAGTGATAACGCAAGAAACATTTTTTGCAGTAATTTGCTTGGCTTGTCGAGAGCCGAAGGTCACCTGACAGATTAGAACCTAGGCGTGGTTTCAGCACCACCGTGGCTGCCGAATTTCGAAAATGAAGTTTTAAATGCGAGTGCATTTATCAGTCGCGCTATGTCAGGCGACCGGCGGCCTCCACGCACCGGCAGGTGTTATCTCTCCGCTCTCACTCCCCTCTCCATAGCAACCGATGCGGGCACACGCCCTATCGTCGCCCTAGCAACCGGAGCATGTGGTGCAAACAGAGTACAGGAGGTGTGAGTAGAGAGGAGGAGCGCGCTTTGGAGTATGAGAGCACTCGCATCGCGAGAGCTCGGCGGAGCTTCTGCGCGTGTGGAAGCAGTGTAGGAGAGGGTAGATGCAGTGCTTCGCCGCTCCTTCTCTCACCTTTCGCTCTCTCTTCTTCCTGCTACCACTCTCCCGTTTGCTCGCTTGCATGTATATTCAAATGAAGTGAAGCACACACCTCACTCTCGACCATTGGATGGCTGATGAATGTGTAAATAAATGGTTACAGTGCAAATCCTCGTCTCGTCAATACTTTACGCCACAAAAATTACTACGCCGCGTACTCTCTGCGCAAGAAATGCTTTCGCATTTCATCACGGTTCCCTTCGGAACGGTGTGGGCAACTTTTTCCTCCTTCTTCTCTTTGTTCTCCTCACAGTGATATGCCCTGATAACCTCAGTGTTCTGTATGAATCGTACACTTTATTGTGTCTCTGTAAGGCCATGTTGGTTGGCATTTCCTCTGTACCATGGCGTATTTCCTTGGCATGATTATTGCTATGAAAGCATTAGTCAAGAAAGCAAGCAGCAAATTTGTCAAGGTTTTTTTCCAAAAAAAATGAAAAAAATGCTCTAGCACAAACTTGCACGTGGCACGTTAGGAAGGTGTCATTGCACTTTTTTAGCATGACACCTGACTTAACCTAATGAAACTCGTGTGGAAGCGAAACTGGTCTCAGAAGCAAGCGGCATTCTTTCTGTTTACATAGTGTGCACGTGCGTCACGCAGCGCCGATTCGTCACTGCCGAAAGCGCCACCGACATGCCCGGGTACCTACTGACTCCGTGGCCGACCGCTGCCGTGTTGTTTCCTCGTGCACGCGCCCGTTCAGTTTGCTTGACGATGCAAGTTTGAGCAATTATCAACTGCTGGTGAGGCAAGTTCATATAGCAGTCCACGAAAAGCAAGCAGAGCGTCAGCACGTTGGAGCGTCAGGGTGTTCTCTTTGTCGAAAGTTATTATCTAAATTTGAGAACCCAAATGGCAATATTCTAAAAAGCACCGGCATGTTTGGCTGGCATAGATTAACAAAAACAAATTAAAGAACCGGTGATAATTGCGTCTTCAGGTGTAACTTTATTACGGGTAAGTGCTATATTCAAGCACATACCTGTAAACAGAGATAGGTACTGTATATACAAACTTGTCCGCGACCGCTGCGTGCACAATCAGCGTGTCAGGGAGGTGGTTAAAATTATGAAGGCGATCGCGGGATATCGGGTATTGCATTCAAACAAACTGTGAAAATGGATGTGAAACGCTATTCGTTCACTCGCGATTTCAAGTATAGCCGATCGGTTCGATTAGGGGGGTCAGGTTTTTTAAAAATCGGTCAATTGATTCCCTAAAACGGTCTCTATCGATTTCAGGGACTCTACTCTACATTAGCGCACAACAACAAAAGTAATATACAAGGTAAGAAATGAGTCAAAACATACGCAAAAAAAGTGGCCGGCATCAGCGCGGCACGCACACGCGAAGTGTCTACCTTGCACAATATATTCCTCGGCTGTTTTCACAAATTTCAATCAAAGATGCTCAACATCAGCACTGTTTGAAACACTCGAGGAGCTGCACTGCTACTTTGGTGTTGTGGGGCGCACCAATATATTAAAATAATTATGATTATTGTATCTCTTGCAAACTTGCCTAGGTCTTCATGATAACTCGTTTTCAATGGGACCTTTGTGCTTCGCTCATCCACTTTTAAAATTGTGGCTCGAGAGACTTTGAGCTTTCCCTTGTTCTTAGACTACGCAATTTGTAGTGAAAGCGAGATAATTGGCCTTTGTAGGCCGTGGCGGGCAGCTGGTGTACGCGGTGGCTGGTATTTGTGTCACACGTTTTGATTTTTCGGTCTTGTATTGAGTAAACAAACGAGGCCTTCCGGACTCGATGAGCTCGTTAAAGCATTACAACAAAAAACCACACGGCTTCTCTTTAAACATCGCGCACAGCAACAGATGATGAGCCTCAACAAACCGCGCTGCAACACGCTAACTGCTGTAGGTTCCCAGCGAGGTACCCGGGCATGGCGGAAGATGGCGACAACGGCGGAAGTGACATCACATGAACACTATGTATACCGCTTCAATACAGAATACCTTAAATTTCCCCGCTTCAGGCGGATTAGAACACAACGTGATCAAAGGCGTCAACACTGTGAAATTTTATGTCAAAAAGCATGTGCCTTCAAAACAATGCAGCCTCCCCACGATCCCTCAAAGCTCTCCCAGAGCTAAAGGTACGACAAAGAAGCATGGCGAGTTTGCTCTTCGCTTCTAATGTGACGATCTACTGACCTCAAACTGTTCCACTCGCACATAATACCGTCAACGTGCGTCTGGATCACGTATATAATTGCAGACGTTTCGAAGAACCACACACGTTCTATCAATTCAGTTCTCATATATTGCTGTTTTACATGTATTCGCCCTATTCACGGCTTCCTTATGCAGAGAAATATAGTTTCTTTGTGTGACCCTGAACGACCACAATTTCGACTATCTTTTGACCTGTATAGAGCCATGCGGCACGCTAAGCGCAACGTAAATTTTGGAACAAAAAACGAAATAAATGCAGGCTTGAGAGTTTCACACCTTGTAACATGCGAATTTCGCTGCTGCAACAATGCTATCAGGAGTGTTTCAGTACGTGTCTCTTTTATCTATCCTGCAATTTTTTTAAAATGTAGTCCCAGGCATCTCACTGTTTTTTTGAACTGTTAGCTATGCCGAAAATTATCTTCTGAAGTGGCAATTTAAAGTGCACGCAGAAACATACCGTTTTTTTTTTCAATTTACGACATCCTAACAAATCTTTTAGTATTTTTAGGGTAGGACAAAAAAACAAAACGCTTCACCAAATTTCTGCCAGATCTAAAACTGCGTTGCAGAAGCTACACAAGCGTCAACAAAAATTCAGAACACGGAAAGCCTAAGATATGCAGTAGTATGATGGTGCCAAAATTCAAGAAAGCAAGAAAAAACACAATTCACTATACCTCGTATAGACTACATGAATTCAAATCAAATAAAAACGTTTCACGTTTGCTCTTGTAGCTCAATAATTTACATATATTTAGGAATAGTTTATTGAGGATGACTTCAATATTGGGTATCATCTGGAGGGCAATTCATACATTTGAAACCGCTATGCACTCTGTTTCACAAGCCAGTACAGGTAAAGCTTTTTTTTTTTGCAGTGCATAACGTCAGAACTGTTGAAACGTTCCCTACCCATGGCAATATTATGAGAGATGCTAAAGTGAAGGGCACCGGTAAAGTTGACCACCTGCGGCTTTTTAAAGTGCAATTTGATGAAAGCCCACTTCTCACATGCCGTATTATTTTACCACACTGTTCCGGTTCTGCGTACGTCGAACAAAGCGTACGCATACGGGCTGCTAACGCAGTTTAGAGCTCGCTTGGCGAGTCCCAGAGATGGAAAAAGCAGTGACACCCCAGCTAAAAGATAATTTCATTAGCCCTGATCAGTCTCACTTTAGAGCGCCATCCTAGTCACCTATTTCTGTGTTGATCGAGTACAGCGTCATTGTATAAGGCAGTGTGAACGAGGACGGAAGAAAGCCAACGCGAAGTGAAGAATGAAATACGCTGATAGCGAGGACAGCGTGAGAAAAAGTGAACGAAAGTGACTATACGACAGGCAGCTAAGTTAACTCGTAACAAGTCACCACGTTGTGCACCATTCCTAAAGCTAGCACGTAGGAATCAGTTTTCTGGAATGAGCACCACCATTTAATTCTAATCCCAATCCAGGAAATCGCAACTTGCTGTAATTCCACTCTTTTTGATTCTTCGGAATGACAAAAGTAAGCCCATTCCCACTCCGGGAATGGCCAGGCAGGTAAATTTCATTTCTACTATTCTTCAACGTAAGAAAGGTATATCTTCATAGCTTTGTCGGGCTAAGAATCATGGTAACAACACAAAACTGATCTCATCAGATGCATACAAACTGCAAAACTACGCTTCACCCGGTCGAGAAGTAATAGCTTGGTGACTTATCTCGTGCATATACAATCACCATAATAGTTCCCATAGGGGCAGTTCTACCGCTACCTATCATGCTTGCATGGTCAAAAAAAAGTTGGTGAACTGTCGGCAACGCATGCATTTACTTCTCTTTAGCGTACTCTGCTACCTTCGCGGCATCTCTTCAACATAGCCAGCAGCTAGTAAAGCATGAAACTTCCTTCAACCCCCTAATCCCCAACCTCAGATCAGCGTGGCATACAGGATCCTAGCATCTCTTTAACCTCGCTGCCTCACTTTTTTCCTCGTTATGTCTCACTTTTTGTTGCCGTTACAAACCACTAACACTTTCTTGCTCTTTTTAGCTAGGTTAGTACCAAGCTGCATACGTTGCCACATCTCTCGTAAACACCGCCAGATACCTTTCAGCAACCCGCCACTGTGGTATAGTGGCTAAGGCACTCGGCTGCTGACCCAAAGGTCGCTGGATCGAATCTCAGCTACGGCGGCAAAATTTTCAATGGAGGCAAAAATAATTGAGGTCCGCGTGCTTAAATTTGGGTGCACGCAAAATAACCCCAACGAGGCTAAAATTTTCGAAGCCCTGCTGCACTATGGCGTCTCTCATAAAGATATGGTGGTTTAGAGACGTTTAATCCCATTTTATAATATTATTAGTATAGCTTGCAGTAATTGTGACACCTTTCGGAAAAACGTAATAAAAACAAAGCTTCGAAGAATCTTAATTTTGTCAATTACTCTGTATTAAAAATCTCGTGCTAAGTAATAACACATATATTATACCACATACCTTGAGTCTTGAATTTGAAAATTAAAGGCACTTCAATGGCGAATCGAACCTAACGCGTATTACTCGCACTAGTCTGTAGGAATTGAGGCTATTTTGATTTCTCCTCATACAAACTATTTATTCATTCTTAATTACCTATTTTTAATTATGGGCTGGAAATCAAAAATATGAGCACCGGATGTGATGCACTTTCTGAAACCACTTACTAAATTGTTTCCTGTACGATACGTCTCGCGCTGTTATTTTTTCCGTGTTGTAAAGAAAGCATATAGCAGCACTATAGCAGTGCGCTCACAGTCCGTCACAGCGCTTCTTTTCACATTTCGCGGGCTTTCTTTACAACGTAGAAAAATAACAGCGCCAGACGTATCGTACACAAAACAATTTAGTTGGTGGTTTCAGAAAGTGCTGTACATCCTAGTGTTCATATTTTGGGTTTTCAGCCAATAAATAAAAAACTAGGTAGTTTACAATTATTCATTGCTTAGTATAGGGAGAAATAAAATATAGCCTGAATACCTACAGGCTAGTGCGAGTAGTATGCGTTTAGTTCAGTTCACCTCCCAAGTGCCTTTCACTTTCGAATTATTGGTTCAAGTTATGTGGGACACCCTTCAGAATGATAGACGACGATGTGCACAACAGGTCCCCTATTTTTTAAATAATATAGCTGCTAACTAGTACACAATGTGTTATTTCAAAGTGGGAGCATAAAAAGCCTTCAAGTGGATGCTACAGTATATGATACCGGCTAAGTCTTGATATTTCATGTGCGCATTCTCGTGTATGCCCTCATCTCTCATTCTTTCATGCCACTATGTACATTGCTGTGATGCATGCTTGTCAGGGTATTACAGGAAGTAATTAAAACCCACAATTTAACCCACGTGAACAATTGAACTTCTATTATTCTATATATACTTCTGTAATTGAATAATCTTGATGTGGCAATGCACATGCGCATATAAACGCTTCTTGACTAATTATTCAGTGATATATCAATTATTCGAGTCACGGCTATTCAACAACTGCTTTGAAAACTTGCAGGTTTCGCTAATCAGCATTTTACTAAGTTCACTTACTAGGGTGTTAGTGATTTTTCTGACAAGTAAACTATTAGTATTTAGTTACTGAATGAGTAAGCCTTTTTGTCTAATAGTGCATGCTTAAACGAATGATGCTTTGATTTTATTTACTTTAATTGTGTTAACGCTAAAATGACGACTCAGCGAATCGTCGCCCAGGCTTTTGGGGAGGCACCGCGTTGGTTACGTGGGTTGACCTGCCTTGGCTGGCTGCACGAACCGTTGCTTTCAAAAGTCTATTTCATCTCTCTCTCTCTATTATTTATCTTGTACAACAGCTAATCTCACACACAGTTCACACAGCACACAGTTCATGGTGTACGAATGTGTGCAGCGCTGGCCTACATGCCTTTACGATATAGTTTCAGGCAAATGCGCTCATGTGTGTAGGCAGGAGGCATAATATTTTAAAAAAGGTGGGACGTGTAATATGTGGCGAGATTGCGCACAAGCTGGTATACGAAAACTTGCTGTAAACACAAGCATTGCACCAGCGTCAATACACAGATTAGAGAACGTTTTCGAATATGCGTCCGAGTCGCCGACAGCGGCAGAAGCGAAAACAAAGTGAAGGATAGGAGACAGCAAGCTGCTGAGACACTACCGAGGGGAAAAAAGCTCAAGATGTAAGGCGGGTATGATGCCACCCTATAGTTCCGCAAGATGAATACCATGATATAGAGCCATGGTTACATGAAGAATAGCGAAAAACATCGGTGCAACACAGTCTATATGAAAACAGATATATAGTAGACGTTTTACTTAATAATGTGCTTGAAATCAGCGAAGCTTTTTTAAGATACTGCTTTATTGTTGGATTTGGGCGTCTGACTTACTAATGTTGGAAGTTTGAAAAAAAAAACAGTACGTCAACGAAAATAAAATGTGCTCTATTTTCGAAAAAAGTCGCGATTCCGTTCCCATTCCAATCCCCCAAGCTTTGTCGCCATTCTATTCCCATTCTATTCCAGGGTCACTAGAATGTGAAATAATTCCGGAGTGGCAACTCCACAACACTGATAGGGATCCTACCTTTTATTCAAATCACGCTCAGCTATCATGCCTACACGCTCAGCAACTATATTCGACAAGCTTTACGACGCTTTAACACTACGCGAACAGCATTCTGTTTTCTGTTATTTAAATACGACTAATTATTGATTAGTTTACCAAGATATCTAAAGATATACGCCGTTAACACTACCATTATATTTGGTACCATTTCATGGTACTAACTCTGGAATTGAAGTTAGTAGTTAATGACTAGCAGTTCCGTGCACAAATACAACCGAGTCGCAAACCTCTTCAGGAATGGGATGAAAAAGACTGCATGCGCGTGGTCGCGCTGCTGGCTTTTATGAAGGGGGTAAGGTGGGGTGGGTGTGTGCTGCGCTCGGTGGCGGAAACGACTAGAGAGAAAGTGTGTGGCGCGTGAATCGTCACTTGCCGTCGCGACTGCGCGAACGTGATGCCAGCAGCGCGCACCAGCAGCGAGAACTATAGGACAGTGCGATTTCTTTCTTAGCGTCCTCTATTAGGTGCGAAGCTGTTTTAGATGCACTGCGGAAACTTTGATCTATCTATCTATCTATCTATCTATCTATCTATCTATCTATCTATCTATCTATCTATCTATCTATCTATCTATCTATCTATCTATCTATCTATCTATCTATCTATCTATCTATCTATCTATCTATCTATCTATCTATCTATCTATCTATCTATCTATCTATCTATCTATCTATCTATCTATCTATCTATCTATCTATCTATCTACGTCTGCGTGCTCTCGTGATCAGCCCCCTTAACTTGGAGCAAACCAACATTATTACGGCAGGATAAGATGGTTCGACGAATATGACTCGATGGTGGCTAGATGAATAATTTCATCATCATATCGCATACATCACCGAAACGTTTCTGCCAGACGTGTGGCACATAACCGCAGGCGGGTATCCGCCATAGGTGATTCCTAGTTAATATTTAACTAGAAATGGCAAGATCACACATCTGTAACATTTACGCGTGAGCGTTATGAAAAAACTCTCATTGCAGCGTTGACCCGAGGAATGCAAGGAATAAACATCAGTGCCCAGCAGCTAACCGACCCCAGATTTCCCAGTGGCAGTCAAGTATTCTACCTAATGGCCACATCACGTTTCGGAACTATAGTTTTTAAATAGACACTAATGTTCGAGAAACGTCAATTGTAGTTCCAGTGCTAGCTAGGTAATTTTGTACACATTGGATTGTACTCCCGTAATACAGCCGTCATGGGGGTTAATGTCAATTGCAGTTAGGCAACATCCGCTGAAGTTAAATTATGTAGCAATGTCCAGGGCTCCCATTAAAAGCGAGCACCAGCGCTTCATATTAACTTAGCGCTTCTGGTGTTATTATCGGTGTTGCCATCGGCATCATTACACAACTGTAAACAACTGCCTAAGTAAAACATACATGACTGTTTACAGATGTCTGAATGCATTTGTACATATCTTTAGTGCCGCTTCACAACATATTGCCAAGTAAAAAAAAATACACCAGCCACTGCTGTTAGCGATTACGGTGAATTCTTCGATAGTACACGTATTAATGTTGATGCCCTTCACCGCTTGCCACATTAGACACAGCCGGCGCTCTGTTCACTGACATATGTGTACTGTGGGCTTTTGTTTCTGTATTTTGAGTTTCCCTTCCCTGGACAGAAGTCCACCCTAATTACCAGTTTCTTCCTGGAACCGCCAACTTTTATGGTAACGAACGGTGCAGGAAAAGATAAATGAGGGAGTAGGAGAAGCGATAAGTTCAGGCATAGCTACTGATATCGTCATGCAGGAAAAACCACGATTTTTCGGGGGGACAGCATTAAACTCGAAGGCATATTAAGGAGCCAGAAAGGAGAAGTTAAGGTTAGGGGGAGAGTTGAAGTTAGAAGAGTATGCGAAATATAAAAGAAGAAGGAGCAGTATCGCACAAACAGTATAGTATAGCATATCTATGTTAATTTTTTTTGGTAAGAATAAAGTTAAAATTAGGGCAAAAACATAGTTGTGACTTGTGCGAGTGTAAAAGCTTTTGGTACTGAAGTACCTGATATTCGTTTTTGTTCATGATTGTCACTTTTTCTTTAGGTGTGTATTTTTGTAACAACTTCTGCAAGGGCCGATTGAGCCTGTAGTATGGTCAAGTAAAAAAACACAAATACACAAACAGAGAAGCACCAACGACACGCTACAAGCAACTGAATAGTATAGAAAAAATTATAGAATCAAAAAATGAAAAATCTTGCAATCCGGTTAACAAAAAAGTGAGATGAAGGAATCATACCCATAACAATCAATGCAAGCTACTCAAAATATGGAATCAATACCATCTATCCCAGTAGAAAACTAAGATAGCGTTTGTCTACGTTCCGACGTAGCGGATTTCATAAGCGAGTTTTGACACTAGTACAGACGTTTCGCTGTGGTCGATCGCTTGACCTTCCAAGTTCGTGAGATGTACTAGGAGCCAAATGTCTAAAACAATTTCTTCCAGGCTCTTTCAGATTCTGCTTGAAGTAAAAACAGAGTAAACAGAGAAGTAAACACTCTTGTCTCCGATGAGACAATTTTACACAATAAGCGGGAACCAAAGTGAGCAGAAAAAATTCAAACTCAAACCTATGCGTGATTGATCAACTTCGAGTAAAATTATCGTGCTCGGTAGATGTATCTTATGATAGATATTTTTCATCAACCTTGTCTAGTTTTCTAACGAATAATCCAGCAAATTATTGGCAATACTTTGAGAATATTATTGTAAGTTTTTGAGAAATTAAGACTCTGTGGTTATAAGCTTGGCGGAAATTTTGCACATAACGAATGATTATTTTCATTTCGTGTTTTCTTCAAAAAACGTCACAAATCACTGTTTCCAGCCTAGCCTGAATGGGGTTTCGTGGGTTTTGAAGGCGTGTTTTCACTGTTATTCACCGCAAAGACAAGAACTCTGGCGACTGAGTTAGCATTCCAAAATCTATTTCCATCGTTATGTAGAACAGGTATGTCATACTTTAACAGTTTTTTACCCGCTTGAAACGACGATATTGCCAGATGACTGGAGTCTCGCCAGCATTCTATCTCTACACAAGAAAGGTTATCGCCTGCTTAATGAATACTACTTAAGGATGTCAACGTGTTCTAAGGTGATTGAACACATTATTTCTCTGTTTAATGTAAAAGTTCTTGAAAATAGTGACCTTCTGTCTCCAGTTTATTGTGGCGTTGAAACAAATTGTCAATTCGTGTACACAGCTAGCTGAAACTGGCAATAATATCGCACTAATACTTCATTATTCTTATGAGATTAATTTTTCTTTCTATTTGAACAAGACCATGGACCGTGTTTTTCACAGTAAACTGATGTTATCACTAGCAAACCTCAATTTTATATCTTTTGTCAAAAATGGGATATATGCTCATCTTTTAACCCCCCTCAGTACCTTGACGAGGACACTTAATTCTGACACATTATCTGTATTCTGAGGAGTTCCACAGAAAAATGCCTGAAAGCTGATTCTTTTGTTTGTTTAATAAATGGTGTTGCTGATGTGGTGGAGCCAAACATTATTATTTGATTGCTCGGTGATGACTACCTTCTCTAAGAATATTTAGAATGCCAACAAATTTAGGTCAACATAATGTTTCCTGTAGCACAAGTTAGTGAGTTGTGTACTGTAGCATCAGTGAAATTTAAGCCTGACAAAACAATATTCCTACGTGTGACGAACAAAAAACTGCCATTTATGTTTAGTTATCCTGTTCAAGGAACACGTCTACATGAAGTTAATCAATATAGGTACCCTGTAGTAACCACTACCAACAGACTTTCTTGGTACCACCACCTGTAAAAAACGTGTGTGCAGAAGTTTCTCACACGCTCGGTTCTCTGAGGCACAAACCGAAAAAACAGACAGTCACCAAACATAATAAATGCTCGCATACAAAGCGTGCATTTTACGTAAACTGAAATATGAATAAGGTTTTTGAGACCATTTCTACAATACACAATTTGAAATACTAAAAATGGTCCAAAAACGCGCTGTAGGTTATTTTTGTACCAAATTCAAATTATCCTCTTTGCCTACGAAATTAATGAAAGTGACATCCCCGTGCTCGAAGATCATCCCACAATCGAACAATTCAAATTTGGTAATCAATAATTATTTTAAATTCCACATATCTGACATAGATATGCCCAGCTGGGTAAGAACTAATACGAAGAAATTTGACTCATCCCTCCATCACAGCAATCGGCATAACACGAAAGTGAAGCATGTGTTCATAGAAGTAAAGCTTACTTTGTAGTGATATATGAGGGCTTTTACAATTTCTATTGTCGTCGTGCAGCTATATATTTATGTGACTCCGGCACAGCCACGTTGACGCCCAGTGGCACGTCTCTATCACAACGGCTGTCACCCATGATCGTGATTTATAGATAGTTTCAACTGAAGTTTTGAATATATACCTGAACACAGTTTATCGTTATTCTCGAGCAAAGATGACATCTATAAGCCAACATTAAACACTGCTCCTCGATATGCGTGTCTTCGCGAATTGCCAGTATCGAGAGAAACAGCACGGTGTGCGCTTCTTGAAACCTACGCCAGCGCTTACGCATACTTTGCTTTAGCAACGCGTGACGCAGAGGTTCGTAGCCTGAGCTGCGAACGCGCACCAGTGTCCTATGTTCCGCTGGCCTAGGTTTCGCTTTACCAAGACACGAAACTCACCCGTCCACATAGTTGCTTTTTGCCAAAGCCGAGAAAGTGGCCATAGCTCTCGCAGTGTCTTTTGGGTTCACTACGATTCTCAGCGACTCGAAAACCACTATCTCTCATTTTGCTCGTGGTACCGTTGCTCCTGATACCTTACAGCTCCTTCAATTTCTCGCCTACTTCTAAGACGAGGATCCGCCTTCCATATCCCTCGTCTGGGTCCCGGCGCACGCAGGAAACCCGGAGAATGAGGCCGCCCATCGACAAGCTAGAGAATTTGTCAACCGAGTGGTGGGCCCCACCATAAACCTAGAGAACATCGGCGAGCCCCTCATATATTATCACAAAATTGCTCAGCCCTATCGCTTCGCGCTACGAACCAAACCACCACCGCACCCCGAACTTAAAAAGTTGTTCTAAGAGAGAAAGGAAGAGAAAAGTAAGCCCCGTAACTGTCTGCTTCTGGGAGCGACATCTCAACAGCAGCTCACAAGAGATGGGGGTGAGGAGGGATAAAGAGGATAGGAATAAAGAAATAGAGGCAAAGAGAGAGAAACAGAGATGCGCTAAGCGAGAGAGCTACGAAATATCGAGGCGATAGAAGAGATAGGAAAGATGGAAACACGGTCACAGGAGTCCGAGGAAGGGGCACCACTTGCGAGAGCTCTTGTCGGCGTCAGGAGATGGCGTAGGGCACGTCCGGTAGGTCAGAGCTGTGCTGTCGTCGAAGGTCGGCATCAGGAGATGACGTAGGGCCAGCCCAGTCGGCCAGAGCTGCACTGACATCGGAGATCGCGAGGGCACAACCGGTTGGCACAGAATCTAGCGAGCAAGTCACGAAACCTCAAGAAATCACATGGCGCCACTTCCAAACAAACTCGTTCCCGTGACCGCAGGTATACGCACACATTTACCGCGATCTGTCCAGTCCGCGTTGCTCAAAATGTGGCCCCGTCAACTCCCTATCTCATATACTGTGAGACTGCAGCAAGAATCTACCCCCGCCTGATCTTACCACTTCCTTGTCTGAGTCGTGGGAAAATGTACTCCGCGGTACAAGCCTAGAAATACAGCTTCGGGCCATACAGCGAGCTGAGGAGGTGGTGGTCAGGCCGTGCCTGGCCACCACTCCTCTGTGAATGTTTTTTTTTCACTTAAATAATGTTTTTCCTCCCTCTCTGTCTCATTTCTGCAGAACTTGCTGCAGCAGCTTCAATAAATAAGCCAGCGCTATCACACTCCTATTAGTCGGCGTTAAATATCCCTTTGGTGCATGTGGAAGCTCCCCGAATTCAACAACGAGCACTGTGATACCAAATTTGGTATCACAGTGCGTGAATGAATGACGAAGGTATCTGACTGGTGCAAACATGATAATCAGGAGATGCGTGCATTGTATCAACATGACTACATGCTACGCTCACGATGCGCTGGCGGCTGTTTCGCTAGCTTTACTTATACCAAAATTGGTATTACGGGACGTGAATATATGACGAAGATATGATACTGGTGCAAACATGATAAATATGAGATGCCTGTCGTGTAACAACATGACTACTTGCTACGGGCATAATGTTTTCGCAGCTGTTTCGCTAGCTTTACATGTACCGAACTAGGCGTTACGTGACGTGAACGGACGCATAGGTAAATGAAGCATCGAAACGTGAAAATCCCGGCATGCGTGTCATGTAACAACATGACTACATGCCACACTGAAGAAGCGCTTGCGACCGTTTCGCTAGCTTCACATGTGCCAAATTTGGTGTTACATGACGCCAATGGTTGACGAAGGTGCTTGCCTGGTAAAAACATGATAATGAAAAGATGCGTGAAATGTGAGAACATGACTACATGCCACAATCAAGGTGCCAACACATTTCAATCTGACGCGATGCGCGTGCTCGCCGGCGTTGCCACGCCAGGCGCCGGTCCTGCCATATACTCGCAGGCACGTGACGCGCTGCGTTGCTTTGACGCATGAGCGTTTCAGCGCGTCCCTTCGTCACGAAAAGAGGGAGACACAGTGTTGTCTGGGTAACGCACCGGCACGAAATGCAGGACGTCGCATTTCGCACCGGTTGCCGTCGGGCCACGCCGACGAACGCTGCTCGCGCATGGCGTCATATGGTAAAGTGCTCACGTTTTGCTAACGTAGCGTCGCTGTGCCTAGTGTGCGCGCGCGTCAACGCTATAATGGAGTATATTGGGCCCTTCATGATGCACTCGTGGCCGTTTTGCTAGCTCTACATATACTGATTCGGGTGTTACGTGACGTTAATGGGTGACAGAATATATGACTGGTTCCAACACGATACTCCTGACACGCGTGTCATGTAAGAACACGAGAAGATACCACGCTCATACATGCCTGTGGCCGTTTTACTAGGTCCACATATACTAAATATATTATCACGTGACGTTAATAGATGACAAAGGTAAACGACACATCCAAACAAGATAATCTTGACACAGAAGTCATGTACGGCATCATTTACTTCTACCTCGTGACGTTGTGCTGATTTCAAAGTGGCATACCAACATTTCTCATTCGTGCTTGGCATATCATCGATTCCTACAGTACGTAGGATCTGCCAATTTTTTTTTTTTTGCTGATCAGAGTTTGCAGCTTCTTTTTGAATCCGTACCAAGAGGGCAAGGCAGCAACGTGCGTAATATGACTCATGAAGAATGCATGAAATAGCCGCAGCAGATTGTCCTCCCTGAGTCCTCCCCTTCTGTTCTTAGACCTATTAATCAACCTGATCAAGTTCTTGGTCTTTGTTGAAATCTTTGCAATGGCTTAATCGTTGTATTCGTGCAACTGCCTAATTATGCCTAGCACTCTAATCACATCCACTCTCGGATTGGGGGCACAATTTTGTTGTGAACCACAATATACACCTCTAATAAAGGCTTTCAGTTCTTCGGCTTAGTTCATTTTCACCAGGCCTATATAAAAGCAGCTTCGATTAACTCGCAGAGCACTTCAGCGCTGTGCCAGCAAGAAAAAGCTCCATCTGATCAATGGCTATATAAAGTTTAGTCTATACTTCTCATTCGCTGCATCCGGGATACCAGATGGTAATATTATCAGCGTAAAACGTGTGGCTCATGGCATTCACGTTAGATAGCAATGTGGACAAAATGCACATAGCGATGTGGAAGAGAAGCAAGGATATCATCGCTCCTTGCGGCATGCCTTTAGGGCCCATTGCTATGGGAAATGACTTGAGGGCCCCGATATTGAGAGTGGCCTTCCAGGATTCGAAAAGGGAGCAGACGTGTGTGTGAAAGGCTTCACCCAGCCCAAGCTCTGAAATGAAGTTTAAGATGTCTACGTGAGAGATGTTGTCAAACGCTTTTTTCAATTCAAGACCAAGAATGATTTTTACGTCTGTTGTGTTCTTTCCTATGACTTGATGTTTGAGCAGCTTCATTGTGTCGAATGAAGCTGAAGCAAAGAAGAATGAAGCCCGACCTTGTTTTGAGGGAAAAGGCCCTTCTTCTCGATGTTCTTAGAGTTATGGTTGTGAATGACGTGCTCTGCCACCTTGCCAGCACAGGACGTTAGCGATATGGACCTAAGATTAGCTAATCCTGGATGTCGCCCCAGCTTGGGGTTGGAGACAACCGATCCTATTTTTCGAGCGACTGTGACAGAACCTTCTGTCCATATGAGATTGATTTTATCAATAAGGAGCTTGATGATTTCGTCTTCAAGGTTCCAGAGGGCTCTGCTGGAGATGCCACACGGCCCCGCAGCCCATCATCCAATAAGGTTTTGAAGAACATCCCAGACGTAACTGGCGATAAGGACTCTCGGAGCTCAGTACGAGGGGGTCCAGTGTGGGACAGATAGCCTGAACAGCTGGAGGAGCCAATGGGTAAATATCTGCGAGCCAAACCGTTCAGTACGGAGTCTTCCGATTGAGACTGTCTGGCTGCATGTATAAGTTTAGCAATGGCTTCTTTGATTTTTCTTGGAGTTCGACCCGTTCAAAAAATGCTTTAGCACACCCCGTTTTTCTTCTATTCTTACTTGGTCATCCCCCGCATTGCATACCTAATCCTTCTGCTGCCTAGAAAGGGTGTGGAAGTGGTCCTCTATGAATTGGTTATGTTCTGCAGTTTTCTTGCGGAGCCTACAACTGAGCCTCTGCCGCTTTCGCCTATTCAGTAATGATTTCTTGGCCTCTAAGAGGTGCGCAAGGCGGCTGTCCATCCTATCGTTTTTTCTAAATCCGAGGCTGTCTTTTTTGTCGCCTCACTAACGTGTTCCTTGAGCTGTTTGGCCCATTGATCAAGGCTGGGAGTTAAGTCTTCAGCTTGCGCGCATTTTTTTCTGATATGCCGGAAGTAATCCAAATCTGTAAAACAAAATTTTCTACCCAGGGTTGCACTTTACACTGATATTAGTAGCTAGGACGTTATGGTCACTCCTTGGATCCACGAGAAATTTACGCCAAGTAGTAGATTCAACGTTTTCAACAAAAGTAAGATCTGACAAGGGTGTCCCTCGTAGAAGAGTTACGAATTTTAGTCGAAAATGCTGGGTCTGTGGCCAGGTAGAGCTTCAGGTTCGCTGCTGCTTGCCATCAATCCTCGCCTGTACTAGATGATCGCACATAGCCCCAAGGTTATTGTGAAGCTCGAAGTCACCCGCAACTACACGCGGGGAGATACCGGCCGTGGTGGCAGCCCTACTCAAGAGCACCGCAAACCTTTGTCTCGAGTCGTTTGGTGAACTATAATTATGAAAAATGAAAATACTGTTCTTGAATTGACCCCTTCCCCCCCGGAATAAATACGACCCATAAGTGTTCCCTTCTACTAGTGTCCACAGAAAGATTGTGCGAAATAAAGGTGTATCCCTTAGGGACGAGCGTGCAAATGCTCTTAGTCCTTCTCCGTAAGCAGCGTGAGATTTGTAACCAGGCAGAATGAAAAAATCCGAAAGCGTCCCCTGAAGCAAAGTATCGTGCGGCTTTTCACAGTCAGTACGAACGAACTGCTGATGGACCACCATCTTACGGTTGAACCCCTTGTAGTTCCAGTTCCAAATTGTGAACTCTTCAGGGGTATGCGCCATGGTTAGGCTCGAGAGATATGCGCCCGGGCTCAAGCACATTGACCTTAGTATCCAATGGGCAGAAGTTAGCTTCCAACGCATTATCCTTAGCATCTAGCGCGTTGAACGTGACCGCCAAAGTATCGATCTTAACATGAACCAATGTGACTGTTCTGCCAAGCGGATGCACCATGTCTCTGATTCTGTATTAAAACTGTGTAGTGTCTGTTCATGTAAGGGCCTCCTCAAAGCCGTCTTTTTGGCTGGACGAACAGTACACAGCACTTTCATGGATATTTCGAAGGGCGTTTTGACGGGCATTTCCATAGGTATTTCCACGGGCGTTTACACGGACGTTTCGAGTCTAGTGACCTGAGGTGGTTCGAGAGCCTTACTATCAGCGTTATTAGCATTCTTAAGTGCAGCCATCTCGGCCCTAAGTTGCGCAATCGCCTCTTTTAGTGCAGCATTCTCTTTCCAGCTGAAGTTTTCTATCATTGTTGTGCTCTTGTGGCGTACCTCCCATTACCTGTTTCTGGGATCCTTGGACGCAATCAGTCCAATCAGTCATCGTGGCAGCAGGCACCTGAATACCGATGGCCGAGCCTCTTGATCGGGAACAGCTCCTGGACTGGGAACGGCTTGTGGATCGGGTACCGTTCCTGTATCGGGAGCGCCCCCTCGAGCTTTTGGGCTTGAGCCTAGACCTGTTGGCCAGTTCGGACAGCTCATGTATTGGCGTGAAGCTCTTGACAAGGTTGCGTGGCTCATTTCTTCGCTGTCTGACGACGTAAGGTATTCTCACAGACGGTGGCGTCGCCATGCCGCATCCGTCATAACTGTCGTTTGGGGAATGCCAACGCAGCCAGCCTATGCCACCGTTCAGTCAGCCTCACTTTGGCGGTTCGCTGGTGCTTTAGTTTTTGTCACTGGCAATTTCCACTACGAATATTTGTAGTAATCTACCGAAGTCGGACAGGTAATGCGAGTCGTAGTAGCAATGATTTACTCTTTATTGTTTGCTTGCTGAGCTAGAAGAATCACAAAACATGTTGGATGCCGCTGTGTAAACGCCATACAGACGCCTGCTTGGCACGAGCACGGCCACTCGATCTTTCTTAGCCGTGGTAAGAGCAGCGTTCACAAAGCTGTACGTGCATTCCTTCACACTGCAGCAGACGATATGTGTCCAGCGTTGAAAACTTCTTTTTCTTCAATATACGCGGCACACGCGTTTCTCAACACGCAGTGAGGGATATGATGCTTGCTATAGTGAATGACCTCAGCTAAGCCTTGACAAAAAAAGGTCACTGCAGCCGAAAATACTACGCAGTTCAAATTGACGGGCACACCGGTGGCGGCGGCCGGCACGCCGGCAGCACAATCCCCTAAACGGCAACCATGTTGGGCTTGCTCTAGCGCCCTCTCTAGGCAGTGAAATTTGCAAATTTCAAATCTACAGGTTCTGTCGGCCGTTGGATGAGGCCCTCCACAGAAGGCACACTTCGGCGAGCAAACGTGTTCCGCGACCGCGGCAGATGAAGCATCCTAGAGTGGGGCGCACATCGGCTCTGTGGTAGAGTCTACCACAGCCATAGCAGACGTCGTTCTGTTGTCAATAGAGGTGCACTTGATTATGCTGGGACCATACATGCCATAATTTTGGAATCGTAGCCCACAAAAGGGATGACGACTGTGGTATAATTCCTAATTCGCCGCACTACAAGAAGATTGAGATTATTTGCCTAAATAATAAATCTCCAGAGCTCTTTGTTGTCAATATTCATATCAATGTTTCTGATGATGCCCTTGTATGTGTTCTCGGGCGCAGCAATGTATGAGCTAACCTTGTAGCCTGCGTTATTATTGGTAATGGCCTCAAACTTGAAGGCGCCTTGGAATTGGCTCGCGATGGCGTGCTAATCACAACAATTTTTTGCATAGCTTTAGGACAAATGATGTTTGCTATAATATCCGCACTTGGGAGACGCGCTGCAGTCGTGAGGGGTTGAGAAATCCTAACGCTGCTGGTATTCTCAACGTTCAGGCCTCCCCAGGGCTGAACAATGATTTGAAAGTGCTCTCTTGGTAGATGAGCTAGCCTTGACGCGTTTACGAGGCGTTTGATCGCGTTGGTGGAAGATTGGGTGCCATCGTTCTTGCCATACGGTGGGCCTCGAAGTTCAGCGCCCACCACGGACTCCGTAGTTGATTTGCGCTTAAAAAGCGCCGCTGTCCATCCAGGACACTGGAATTCTTCGGGAGAAATGTCTTGCTCTTACACAGTAACTTGCATAGTCATCTTGAATAGTTCAAACGAGCTAAGCCTAGCGTTCGGCTCAGCTAAGTCCACCCTTTGGTCTAACAAGTCATGGCATGGTCGAGCGAGAAAGTTCTTTCAAAGTCGGCAGAGGGTCCACCCACCATAACAAAATTGTTCCCACGTGGTTCTCAAGACTTCAAGCGTTGACTAGAGCGAAGGGCATCAACACCTTGCTAAACTTCCCCCAAAAGAGATGAACAACAGGACCGATGTTTAGGCGACCGCATGAATAGACGCCCCCTAACGTTCCTCACACAACGCAAAATGCAAACAACATAACTGTGTCCGTGACTTTCTGATGCTCGCTCGGTCAAGATTTTTTGCTGCCATTGAGAAGTTTGAACCATAGAGCTTTAACCATCGCCTCTAACACTGCGCACCACATCGCAATCTCGGACGCCATGAATTGAATGCCTCATTCGGCATTACTTTTCTTGAGTAGTCACAGATGGTGGCACCACCGCGCTTCATGAAATGAAAGTATCGATCGAGAGAGAACTATTGAAAGAGGTGAGGAGTGTTTCCGCAAGGTTCAGCAATCATATTAACAGCTTCGTTGGTACATCGTATTTCGTCGGTGTATTTTGTGGGCGTATTTCGTTGTTGTCCAAAAATCAGAAGTTTCACGCCAGGCTGGAAAAGTTTTGGTGAGTGTGTTTTGTTTTTTCTCATTTGTTAGCATTATTATTGCAACGTCATATTCGTGATGGAAATACGTCATTAAAGTCTTCGTTGTTCCTGGGATGAAACACACTCGTTTTACAATAAAAGCTCTGCGGTTACTTTTATTTTTCGAACAAATTTAACTGGAAAGCTCACTCTCTTCTGATTATTATGATGTGGTCAGTATTGTTTCATATAAATGCATGCAGTCCTTTTCTCCTCGCGCATCTCAGAATCGTCATATGTACAAGTTCTTTTCATACAGCACTGGTAGCACTATTTTTCAAACATTTTTCACGAGAAATTATTCAGTGGAATAATTTCCCACGTGATGTTATTTCATGTGATGACTTTCAAAGGGCGTTGCTGGCAGCACCTCCAACACAACTGCTCCCAGCTATGCAAGTATTCTCTCCCCCTTCGCACCTGCCTTTTCAGGAGGAAAAGTGTATACTGCTTTGTAGGTACAAAAAAATCGTTCAGCATTGGTGTTATGAGTGCTCTCCATTCACTGTTCTATCAGTTACATCAGTCTCAGCTTCGTACTGAAGTACGCATGCGATTGGCTGCGTTGTGAGTGTGTCGTCCACCTAGACGCAGCCGTGCCGCCGACCACGCACGCATCAGTTAATGCTGAGAGATTTCACATGGGTAAAACTTGGACAACTGTAGAAGAGCACCGAGAGTGGAAACGTGTGAGAGCTCAGATTCACCGGACTGATAGTGCAGTCCGGGCACAACATGAAGGCCCGAGAGGCCCAGCATCAGTTGCGAAACAATGATCCTGCAGCCTTCTTCCACGGTGTGGGTCTGGTTCAAAAACAGGCCAGGGAGGCCCAGTGCCGGCAGAATTTCCATACCGATGATCCCGCAGCCTTCCAAGCCGTGCTGAACCACGAACCTGAATGAAAGCACCAGGTTGGCGGGTCCTGAAAACTACACCACTGAGTTATCTCGCGAAGTCAAACGCTTGCAACAACGTCGGCTTGCGGGCAGAACAGTGTCAACGTGATGAATGCGGGCGCGCGTTCACTGGGGCGAACGCCAGCTTGCAGTGGAAGTTTCTTCAGCACCTCTTTGGCTTCGCCTGCGAGTTCCCTGACCTCCTTTGGTTTGAGAACAACCACTGTGAATAATTGATTGCGAAGTGCATTTAATCGTTAAATACACTGCATGACCGTGAGAATGCGATCGCTGTATGTGGCATTTGAAATAAACACCAGTACACCGTAGGAAAACGTGATACCTTATTACGAAGTGCGAACATGTAATAAATACTTGTGAAAGGCTTAAGTGAAGCGCTGGGTTGAATTTACTGCTGCCGATGGTGGCGGACCTGTGGCAACTTGAAGGAGACGTAGAAGAGAAGCAAAAAGTTACTCACGAGAAGTAGAATAAACATGAAATGCTTGGTTTAGGTCCCAGCTTTCTACACCAGAAAGAATTTCGTGGTATAATCAGCACATGTGGTACACCACGAACCCCATGTTTATTCCACTGCTCGAGCCTAACTTCTGACCTGTCTTCCACGACGTTATGCTCCTTGCTGCCGCCTGTCTACAACCATCAGCAACACCCACAGCTAAAAATCGGTGCCACACGTTTCAGCTTTCACTTGTTAACAATTTTGTATGGTGTGTTTTGGTGGTGTTTTTTTCTGTCTCTTTCGCTCTTTGCTTTCATTCATTTCATTTTTTTAATCTTTCTATTTATTTTTAGTATAACTTGTCAGACTGCAAGTGTATAACTGCAAGTGTACACTGAGCAATTTCACTGTATAACTGTATTATGTGTGTAAGAACATATATATTGGTTTTATTTGTGCTTCAGGCTAATGCTTCATCTGTATCACTGCGTTTTCTTGGATATTTTTGAGGCATATTGTTAATGCTATGCATCATATATAGAATATTTTGGTAGAGTTTGATTACTGCATAAATATAAAAAATGTTTTCATAGTTGCTTACGGTTTCGATTCTCAGCTGTCTGGTATTGATTGACGGGAGCATCTTCTAAATAGAAAAATGGCATGAGCGACGTAAGAAATCTTGTGCTAGTTGTTGAGCTAAGAAACTCTGAGAGAGGTTTAATCGTGGCAAATCATGGGTGCATTCTTTTAGGCTCTAGTAATAGAACTAAGTGTTACAGAAGTAGAACGTTGGGTATTTAAAAACAACGGCGTTCAAAATGCAAAGCACGGTTGCGCTACAGGGGTTCTTCAGGACTAAGCTCCGAGTATTTTATAAAGAAATTTTAATAACGTTCTTTGAACTATATATTCACTATGCCTGCGAACTATTGAGCATGGAGAATTCAATCAGGTTTGGCGCTCCTAGCCAACCTTTTAATTCTCATCTGCGTTCATGGATTCCGTCAGTTGCAAAAACACACAAAATTAGTGGTTTGCTTTTTATACATCCATTATAACATGTGTTTTGCGATCACTGAAAATTTATCTCTATTGTATTCGCTTTGTGAAGGTGAGGTCCACCGGACTGTATTTGTAGTGTCCTTCTTTGCTGCATCATTTTCAAGACAGGAGCTTCTTTGGCTTTTAGGAGCGAAACTCCTTATAGCATCGTTTTTGCATCTTGCGTAGTCAGCATATCCGCTAAGTGAATGATGATGAGTGGGGCAAAGCATTCCTTCGTCCGATGCATATCTAGTGTGATAGGAGTGAACAGACAGACAGACAGACAGACAGACAGACAGACAGACAGACAGACAGACAGACAGACAGACAGACAGACAGACAGACAGACAGACAGACAGACAGACAGACAGACAGACAGACAGATAGATGCGCGCACGGATTGTTGCCTGGACGAACGTGTGGACGCACGGACGGTTGCATGAATGAACGATCTGACGAAAGCATGGTCTGATGGACAGAGACCTCACTCATCATGATTCACTCTGTGGATATGCTGTGAACTTTTTTTTAAAGAAGAATCCTCTCATGAACACGTACGCCTTCACTCAACATTTGCTCTCCTCCCACCACAACTTCGCTCTTTGTACTGCGTAAAACACAATAACGCTGATGAGTATTTCTCTTGTGTTATTAAACTTACGTAACCACCACAAATGGTTAGTGACATGATTAAAGAATATCTCCCATAGGGGAACTAGACACGTCACAGAAATATTGTAACACCAGGTATACAGCCACGTGACTTGAATATTGTAACAGCTTTCACACAAATAATTATCTTGCAATGTCCCGTAACTAGTAATATAACGAATAAGTAGCCTCACGCAACTACTTGGGCGACTAAAAATCACGTGAGGCTAGGCAAAGTATAGTAATCTCAGTAAAACGACATAACATAACATCACGCGACACGTGTAACAACTAGCCACGTGGCACGAGTACACGATAAGTCTCGCCACACCTATCCACGTTATATTTTTCCGTCCAAAATACGAATAGCTAGCCATGTGACTAATACAACACCATGACATAACAGCAAGTAACGTGACCTGTCCAGTCGTGTTTTACCACACTTTTCACTACTAGAAAATATTGCTTCTGTAACAAAATCTTAGAATTTCTCAACAAACCTATGAAGGTCTAACACTGACTGCGTTGATATTTTCAGCCTTGACAAACCGGGGCATGCTGCACAGTTTTTTATAATAATCATAAATTTTTTGTGTACCTATTTTGAAAGCACACTGACACAAAAGTGTGCTGGCCGGGTTGACGAGAAGAAGCGTATGTCACTTACAAAACGACCACAGGGGTAACTCATTTGCATTCTATAGTTCGTTAGAGTGATACAGTGCTATGCACCTCACCTAGCGATATGAACTTCATCGTAGGTTTTCGATGATGTTCTCAATAAAGGAAGAAACTCATGTTCTTGATGAAGGGAGAAATGATGCACATGTCACGAGTAGGAACTGCCGACTACCCACTCAAAACTCTGCTTTCTCTAATGATGCATACAACTTTCGAAAACAAATCAACCAGGTCACTAAGACACGCACAAATTTTGGGAAACCAAAATAAAGATTCAAGTAAACCTGCACATTATTAAAATGTGGAGGATTGTTTGTTATGACATTGCGTTGAAATATTCAGAACGCGAAGAAAGCAATATTTACTCGCATCTGAATATATGAAGCTTTGTATTTGGGTCAATTTGTACTTTTATATTGTTTCGTGTCTTTTCAATTGCGCATGCTTAACATCAGCATTGTGTTACACTTTAAAATGCAGCGGAAATTGCAAGTGTTTGCTAGCGCTTGTTCATGCCAGGTTGTACAAGGGAGTCGAAGGCTTTGTAGGCCCTCCAGCCTTTAGCAAATGCTTCCCCCTTTGTTTGAAAGAAAAATAAACTTCACCTCACATCCAGAAGCCGCAAATATAGTTAACGCTGCCAGTTCGTTCTCTATGCGACCATGTCACGACACTACCGCTTATCATTACTCGGGAACATGTATTGCACTCCTGGCTTATTACGCAAAACCACTAGCTAGAGCACATGCTGATAGTTCTTGCACAAGTTCAATTGCCATTCACTGATAACTCGTGTACGATGGCGTATGAAACGAATTTTGTGCCAGCATGTCATCCGCGCCTGAAAATACACATCAAAAGGCTTCTACAATATTCAGTTTTCAACTGTACCAAACTGAAACAAAGCTACTGAGTCTCTGATCGGCATCTCCTTAAGAATGCGGTCACTAACACAAGAAGATAGTGATGCGGACTACGCCACCTCGTTCGGGATGTCTGCAAATGCAATTATTATTGTGATAAGGCTATTATGAACACTCTTTCCTGCATTTCGCAGCCGGCATTGCCCTTACTCACTGTATCTGTTTACATATCTATATATATGAAAACACAAGAAAAAAATACACCATAGAAAGACTGTGGTGAACGGAATTGAGCGTCGGACCTCAACATTGTAAATGCGAGGCGTTAGCCACTGAGCAACGATGAAGCACCTCCTTCGAAGTTTAAAGGGCAAGCTGTTTACATGTTTAGAACTTACCACCGGTGACGGGCATCTCGGAGGAAACTATTGTGCTTTCAGCATTACCAGCAAGCTGGTGCACTGAGCGTGCGTTGCACATCATCCCGACGCGGCGGTGCGTACTCTCCTCTCCCACGCGTACTTTGCCCACGAAAGAACGCAGCGTGGATTCTCACGCGTGCACTTGCTTATCTCGTGTTGGAGAGAATCGTATGCTTTTGCTGGCCTTGGGCTGTCACCGGAACAATATTTTTACAGGGCTCACAAAGGTCACTTCAATCGTTGCACACTGTTTGCGAAAAGCGTGCGCTTTTCAGACACAGCAAAGTAACAACAGAGACGCCTAACCCCGTTTATTAGAGATCAAATCGCATGTCTATAACGATGGAGCGTAAGTCACGAAAGAGCACGAGCGACATCTGCACTCACAAATACGCCACATCTGAGCATGCGCGGCGCCAATGATCCACCTGGCCTGCAGTTTCCACCCTTTTTTATCTCAGTGGCCTCGATGACTGCTTTGGACGTCGAAGCGCTATCAACTTTATATAACCAAAATAAAACAAAAAGGAACATTCTCCTTTCGTGTTATTATATCACAACGTCAACGGCTTTACTTTGTTTTTTTGCTTTTTGATTTTCGTTATATTGTTCAAAGCGCTTTCTACGGCCACAGCGGTTGTTGCATTCGCGGTGATAAACAGGGATTAGTATTCCAAGGCAGGCACATAACTGGAGCCACACATACTGAGATGTGGCGTATTTACGACTGTAGATGTCGCCCGTGCTCTCTCGCGCACGACACTCCGTCGTTATAGATATGCGAGTCGTGCGTCATTTGTGCGTGAGAAACGAGGGTTACGTTTCAATCCACTTGCCATTTGGCGCGTGACCTTCAAATTTGTTGCTATCACGTTCATTGCTTCGCCTTTGTGGCAAAGCTGTTACATTTAATCGTTCGCACACTTCAGAAGTTTTACACACTTACTGGTGTATTTATTGTCCAATGGGTAACAGTGCTTTAGAGTGTTTAGATATACCCTAAAATAATACGTTTAGAAACACTCTAGAAAACGTTCGGTGTGAAGACACGTTACACCCTACTTTTATTAGTGTTTATGACCACCCCTAAACCATGTGTTTTAGAACAATCTACACCCGGGCGAGAGAGCTCGAACGCATAAAAACACACTCGAGACGAGGGCAGTTATAAGAATGAGCATACTTGACCAAATGAAGCGAAAAAAATGGGACAACAAAAGGAGAGACACACAAGGCGAAACGCTTCGTCCTGTGTGCCTCTTACTTTTGTTGTTTTGTTCATAGCCCTGTATTTCACCAAATATGCGCCGCCAACTGGCCCAAGCCTCCACTGTTTTAAGGGAGAAGCAGATATGAACCTTCCTACCGGCGATTGCACGGGAAGAAGAGAGATACTAATGTCACGACTTTGCTTATTAAACCAACACTTGTGTAGTTGATAAAGTAATGTGTTGTGGTCATAAATAGGCTGCATGACATCAGTGTATATATGTGTAGTTAGACTGGGTCAAAAATAACACAGTGCCACGCGGCAGGCGTATACCACTAACACACATACACACACACGCACGCGCGCATGCACCACTCCACAGTAGTGCAAGCTGTAGGCTGCAGGGAAAAGTTTAACTAAAGATATCGTTGATTTGAAAAAGAGTTAAACACGTATGTCCACATTCGCCTTTATTTATACAAAAGCTGCAAGAAGTCTCACAAACAGGGCTCGGATAGTATCATGCAAAATTTTGAAATCTCACAGCCAACAATTGTTTTTCTCAAGTGTACTGTAAATTTATTGCTTTCAATGCAATAAATCGCCAGAAGACTTCAGAAACATTTGCGCTAGTCAGAAAATTGCTGAGAGATTTGGCTTTGAATGACACATGTACTAGAGAAAAAACAATTGCTTTGAATGACTGAACAAATGTTGTACTACTTCTGGAGACTTATTTACAACTCATTATTTCTTACAGTATAAAGTTTGACAATTAAAATAAAACAGTTGATAACGTGATGTAACTGGGTTTGGGTTAATGTATTGAGGTTGTTCATACACTTTCAATTGCAAAACCACAGCTCGTCACTGCTGCTTGCACAATCGTTTTCAGCTGCTTTGATGACTGGTCATTTCGAGAGAAATGAGCCCAGGCTGTTATTCCTTTGCAGTAAAGTCACCTAAAGTAAATACACGAGGAGTTTCTGTGCAGTGTTCTTTCTGTGTAGTAAAAGAACTTAAAGTAAATACATGAGGAACAGTGATCAAATTTCACAAAAAGTGCAACATACAGTTAGCACCATGCATTGCAAACTGCTTTTTTAGTTATATATAAGTGTAATTGAATTGCATAGCAAGCATATTCAGTGGCATCGCGCTCCTCTGCAGTGAGAAATGCAAGAAAGGGTATGCTGCAGATTGAATGTCATGAAAATTGCACTGTCGCAGAACTTTTACACATATCGCGACATACTTATACACGTTACATTACTCTTTTAGCTTGGTCGCACAGGCTAATAGAAAGGTGCAGCTCTAAGATGATAATGTCCCATTAAGTATAATAATCGACCAAGTGTAAGTGAATAATACTCATACGATTTGTTTCCTAAAACGAATGCAATACGACGCTTAGCAACAGATAAGTATTTTATCTATGTTGCAGAAAATTACTATGCCACTGAGCATATATAATGGTGTGCACATATATAAGGTATTCAGTGCAGGTAACATATAAAGTTAAGTGGTGGTAGTTACGTGTTTTTTGGGGGGGAATGATACTAGTGTTCTTGAAGTGGCTTAAAATAACACGACTATATAATACAAGAGAGAGAGAGAAGAAAGAAACCGAGGTTAACCAAGCTTGACTTGGTTGGCTACGCTACACTTGGGATGGGGGAAAGAAGGAATAATAGAAATGAAAGAGATAGAGAAAAAAGAAGAGTAAGAAAGATCTGTATAAATAGTCATCTCAACACTACACAGCAAGGCCTCACGCTGTTCTTTCACAAGCACTCGTGAAGTTCAGTTCACGAGTGCTTGTGAACTCGTGAACAGTGGTCCTCCAAAAAGTTCAGTGGTCCTTAAAAAGCACAAGAGATCTTAAGTGACTTTGCGCGTATGCGGAAACATCAGCCGAGGTCCAAGTATTGTTTTTCTGTAAGTGGTCGGGAATCACCTCATGGAGCTTTGATTGCATAATGCACCTTTCAGACTGATATACTGGGCAGTGGCATAGAATGTGTTTAAGCGTCTTCTCGCAAGCGCAATTGTAGCAAGCTGAACTGCTGACCATTTCAAGAAGACAAGAATACGCATTCATAAATGACATGCCCAACCACATCGTACACAGTAAAGTTTCATCGTGTCGTAAGAGTCCGGATGGCAAACAGAGTTGCAAGTTTGGGTTGATCGTTTACAGATGAGCGTTGGAGAAATCATGCATATTCAATTGTAGGAGCGCTATATGGCGAGCAATTGATTGTAATCGCCTTGCAGTGTCCGTTCTCACGAGTGGTATGGGTGTTCTCAGGCCTTGGTCATGAGCCTATTGAGCAGCTTCATGAGCGTGATCATGGCCGATAATTCGGCAATAATTCAGTGACCTTTGAGATACAATATTTCCACCTTCCTCTAGTGCTTCGTGGTAGCCATGCCTTATCTGAAGTACTGATCGTTCGTGTAATCCGAGCTGCAAAGCGAACCGTGGTGTCTCCGAGGGTGACCTCCAGTCACAATACACAAATCACAGTACCTAGAATTTTACCTAAATCGAAGCAAGAGAGAAAGATAAATAGAGAGGAAAGGCAGGGAGGTTAACCAAGCTTGGCTCAGTTGGCTACCCTACACTTGGGGTGGGGGAAAAGGAGAATAATAGAACGGAAAGAGATAGAAAAAAAGAGGAGTAAGAAAGAGAAGCATGAATATTCAGCTTGAGACTACACAGCACGGTCTCGCACAGTTCTTTCACAAGTGGTCGTGAAGTCTGGTGGTCCTTAAAAAGTACAAGAGGGCTTTCGTGGCTTTGCGTGTATGGGAAGCCGTCGGCCAAGGTCCCGGGATCTTCTCTTCTGTAAGCAGCCGTGAATCCAGCTGACAGAGCTTGGCTCTCATAATACGTCGTTCGGTCTGGTATGCTGGGCAATGACATAGAATGTGATGAAGCGTTTCCTCGCAGGTGCAGATGTTGCATGCCGAAGTGCTCGCCATTCCAAGGAGACGAGAGTATGAATTAGTAAATGGCACGCACAACCTCATGCGACACAGTAAAGTTTCAGCGCATCGTGGGAGCCCGGATGGGAAACGAAGTTGCAAGTTTGGGTCCATCGAATACAGGTGCGTGTTGCCTTAAACCGTAGTGCCTTACAGTCACTACGGTTTGTTATGCAGCACGGGTTACACGAAGAATCATTATATCAGATAAGGCACGACTACCACGAAGCGCTCAAGGAAGGTCACGATATTGTATTTCAGTGGTTGCCGAGTGATTGCGGAATCATCGGCAATGACCGCGTGGATGAAGCTGCTCGATCGGCTCATGACCAAGACCAGCGCACGCCCACAGCACTCTTGAGAATGGACGCTGCAAGGCTACTACAATCACTTGCTCGCCGTATATCTCTCCTACAATGGAATACGCAGGGTTTCCAACACGCACCAAATCAAAGCAAATAAACTGTTCATTTTATGTGGCATATTTTACCTATACAATTTTTGTTTTAAGAAAAAAATCACAGCTTATACACCGAGGTAATAATGATCATGACGTCCGTGCTTCTGTCAGTCTGGAAGCACGGACGGACGGAAAGACTGACGCACAGACAGACCGATATACGGAGGGACGCACGGATGGACAGACGAACGAATGGACGCTTCGTTTCACTCAGTCATTCATTCTGTAGATATGCTGTGAAAACTACAAACGCCATCTATTGAACAATTTATAAACTAGAGGTGGCTTCATTGCTACTATGACTACAGAGGAGGCAAAAACCCATGACCTAAGAAGCTTTACCCCTAAACAATTTTTGAACTTGCCCATTGGGGCTATTCTGCCATTTGGTCATACGTGAGCTGACACCTTCTAATTTCTCATTGCCATCAATGGAAAAGTTCTAAAAAAATTGCTTCCTTACAACAGTAATAGTAACGATAAAACTTGTAATATGCAAAGATTCATTGATATGTGCGGTTTAATGTCCCAAAGCCAACATATCATGATGAGAGACGCCGTAGTGAAGCGATACGAAAATTTAAACCACGGGGGGCTCTTTAACGTACACCCAAATCAGAGCACACGGGCCTACATGTCCGCCTACATTGGAAATGCAGCCCCCACAGCCGGGATTCAATCCCGCGACCTACGGATCAGCAGACGAGTACCTTAGCCACTAGACCATCGTGGTGGGGCCTATACGAAAAGCTGTTTATTTGGTTTCAATTTAGGGTTTCAATTTAGGTAAAAGGTCATTTTTATTTGTACCACCACACGGTGCAAATTGCGTCTGACCGCAACAACTTGAGAGTGGTAGTTACTGTTTCACTTCGAGTGCTCCATGAAATGAATCAGCAGGTACCGCTTTCAGTAGGATGTATTTTCACAATAAGCAGCACTGGCGGAACACACAGCACGAGCACAGAGGGCAGGCACATTTCAAACAACAAAGCACCGATTATAAAACTCGACGGGCTGAGAAGCCACGTGCACAACACACGCAGAAGCGAGAGGGTATTTTCAGGTATTTCGCCAGCGCACGCAGTGACATGTAACATGAAGCTGTTAATTCTTCCTCTCTGTGCGCCCACCGCGCACTCGTGGATGCGCACACATTTAACGCGCATCTCACCCCCCTGATCGTGCGAGTTAATCGTGCTGCAGCCATGTATGACCAATGTGATCGGAGGGTTATGTCATCACACAATGCGTATACTGGCCGGAATAGGAGAAGGCCTCCGATTCATTCGTTTTTGTGAATTAGTGAGTGTGGATATAACAAGATTTTATTACTTATTTTTTGAGCATGGGCATCAGAGAATGCTATTTTTCTCAGTTACATCACTCTCTACTAATGATATAGTTAATATTACTAAGGTGATAGCTAAGTGAGTAATGGGCTACTACAGTGCACACTGCTGATCTCCACCAGTGTTTTGAAATGGGCCTCTCTATTCCATTACAATTTCATTCTGGGAAGCTAGAACTCGGCGCTGTTCCATTCCTTTCGATTCCCCGGCATTACAAAACCTGGTCCAATTCCACTCCAAGAACAGCCGGTCAGTTTATTTGATTTTCCGTACTTCGCATCCTATAAAAGTTTTATGTAAAAAGGCCTCGTGATGCGCCCCAGATACCTGATGTCATCAGAGGCATTACGAACTGCACAAGTAAGAAAAGACGTTACCAAGGTAGAGGGCTAATAGCGTGGCGACCTAAATAGTGCCCTATGACCACACTTGGTGGACAGTTTTCTCGCTACCTGTAGTATTTGCATGATCAGTATATTTAAAGAACAGGTTGTGTTTTAGTAATGTTTATGCTTAATTGTTTTAATACAAAAATGATGACCTAGCGTACTTTTATGCTGACAAAAGCAGCGTATAATAAGATTATGGAGTTCTGACGGCATCAGTAAAGACCTGAATATAGGTAAATGCCTGTTTCTTTCTTGCGTTCATATCATGCCATTTCTAAAATTGAGCATGAAGTAGGGGTTAAGAAGGGCTATAATAACGACCACTACCCCAGTTAGCGGTCAAAAACTGCCACCTATCATGTATGCTTACCAAATAGTGAATTTAGCGAAGTCGTATTTGATTCATCCGCTGGAATGAAGCTATTATGAGAAGAAACCTTCAATGTCAAGTAACAATCCTCTGCAGGAACATTATGGCGTTTGTTATGGAGATAGACGCTGTGAAAATTCTTTACAAACACATGGCAAGGAACTGCCATGTGATTATTATTATTATTATTATTATTATTATTATTATTATTATGTGTTATTTCCCTTCTTGAAAAAATACTTAACATATTCGTCAGTTCTCGGGAAAGGTTCAGGAAGGAGATGCAACAAAGACATGACTCAATGAAAGGTTACTTGAAGTAGAGTACTTCTAGAACATGACTGCCATGGTATTAAAAAGTGCATAAAATGCCAGTGCGGCGATGGCGTAGTGGTTAGAGCATCCGCCTCGCATGCAAGAGGTCCGTGGTTCAAAATCCCGGTGCCGCGCAGTTCCCAACCGGATTAAAAAAAAATCCGCGTGTTGATGGAACTGCATTAAGAGGTCTGGGGTGCAGCCTCACCGGTAACCACCGCCGGGAACGCACTCCCTCACCAGAGAAGGATTGGCCACCCTGGTGCAGTATCTGGCCACTACCTCCCACATGCACACGTCAAATAACTCACGGCCCTCAGTCCCCAGCAGCTGCGAAGCAACTGATCACGGCGGCGGTCAGATCTGCAACGCAGCAGAGGGTGCTAAGAATCTCTGGATCCGGACAGGCCGCCATTGGAACCTGAACTTGGCAACGTTTAACGCTAGAACCTTATCTAGTGGGGGAAGTCTAGCTGTACCATTCGAGGAGCTAGAAGGTGTTAAATGGGATATAATAGGGCTCAGTGAGGTTAGGAGGACAGATGAGGCCTATACTGTGCTACAGAATGGGCACGTCTTTTGCTATCGGGGCTTGGCAGACAGAAGAGAACTGGGAGGGGGGTTCCTAATTCACAGAAACATAGCTGGCAACATAGAGGAATACTATAGCATTAATGAAAGGGTGGTAGGTATTGTAAATAAACTTAATAAAAGATACAAGATGAAGGTAGTACAGGCTTACGCACCTACACCCAGCCATGATGACACTTCAGTTGAGAGCTTCTATGAAGACGTGGATTCGGCAATGAGTAAGGTAAAAACACAGTATACTATAGTGATGGGCGACTTTAACTCAAAGGTAGGGAAGAAGCAGGCTGGAAACCAGGCAGTAGGAGATTATGGCATTGGCACTAGAAATGCCACAGGAGAGCTACTAGTAGAATTCAAAGAACGCAATAATTTGCGGATTTCGAATACCTTCTACTGAAAACGAGAAAACCGCAAGTGGATATGGAGGAGCCCTAATGGCGAAAATAAGAACGAAATAGACTTTATAATGACTGCACACCCAGGAATCGTGCAGGATGTGGAAGTGGTTGGCAAGGTACGATGCAGTGACCATAGAATGGTACGGTCTCGAATTCGCCTAGACTTGAAGAAGGAACGACAGAAACTGATACGCAAGAAGCCAATCATTGAGCTAGCACTGAGAGGGAAAGTACAGGAATTCAGAGTGTCGCTGCAGAACAGGTACTCGGCTCTTAGTGAGGAAACCAACCTTAGCGTAGATACAAGGAATGATAATCTGACGAGTATCATTACGGAGTGTGCAGTGGAAGTTGGGGGCAGGGTAGTTAGACAGGATACTGGCAAGCTTTCCCAGAAAACGAAGAGTCTCATTAGGAAGCGTCAAATCATGAAAGTCTGAAGTACAACAGACAAAATAGAACTGGAAGAGCGTTCGAAGTTGATTAATATACGTAAAGTATGCGATGTAAGAAGGTATAAAATAGAGAGAATTTAACACGCTCTGAAAAACGGAGGAAGCGTCAAAGCAGTGAAGAGGAAACTTGGGATAGGCAAAAGTCGGATGTATGCACTAAGGGACAAAGGAGGCAAAATAACTACCAATATGAATAGGATAGTTAAAATAGCGGAGGAGTTTTACAGAGATCTGTACAGTAGCCGAGACAGCCACGACCTTAATACTATAAGAACTAGCAGTAACCCAGATGACACCCCACCAGTAATAATAGAAGAAGTCAGAAAAGCTTTGGAGAGCATGCAAAGAGGCAAAGCTGCTGGTGAGGATCAGGTAACATCAGATCTGCTGAATGATGGAGGACAGATTGTGTTAGAAAAACTAGCCACCTTGTTTACGAGGTGTCTCCTGACGGGAAGGGTACCAGAGTTTTGGAAGAACGCTAACATCATCTTAATATATAAAAAAGAAGATGACAAGTACTTGAAGAATTACAGGCCGATCAGCTTGCTCTCTGTAGTATACACGCTATTTACAAAGGTAATTGCTAACAGAGTAAAGAAAACATTAGAATTCAATCAACCAAAGGAGCAAGCAGGATTTCGAACAGGCTACTCAACAATTGACCACATTCATACTATCAATCAGGTAATAGAAAAATGCTCAGAGTATAACCAACCACTATACATAGCCTTCACAGATTACGAGAAGGCGTTTGATTCAGTAGAAATATCAGCCGTCATGCAGACACTGCGGAATCAGGGCGTAGATGAAGTATATATAAACATTCTGGAAGAAATATACAGGGGATCAACTGCTACCATAGTGCTTCATAAAGAAAGCAACAGAATACCAATCAAGAAGGGTGTAAGGCAGGGGGACACAATCTCCCCAATGCTATTTACCGCGTGCTTACAGGAGGTTTTCTGAAGCCTAGAATGGGAACAGTTAGGGATAAGAGTTAATGGAGAATACCTTAGTAACCTGCGCTTTGCCGATGACATTGCATTGCTGAGTAACTCAGGGGACGAATTGCAACTCATGATTACGGAGTCAGACAAGGAGAGCAGAAAGGTGGGTCTTAAAATAATCAGCAGGAAACGAAAGTAATGTACAACAAGCTCGGAAAAGAGCAGCGCTTCGAGATAGGTAATAGTGCACTTGAAGTTGTAAAAGACTATGTCTTCTTAGGGCAAGTAATAACCGCAGAGCCTAACCACGAGATTGAAGTAACTAGAAGAATAAGAATGGGGTGAAGCACATTCGGCAAGCACTCTCAAGTTATGACAGGTAGATTGCCACTATCCCTCAAGAGGAAGGTATATAACAGCTGTATCTTGCCGGTACTTAGCTACGGAACAGAAACCTGGAGACTTACAAAGAGGGTTCAGCTTAAATTGAGGACGACGCAGCGAGCAATGAAAAGAAAAACGGTAGGTGTAACCTTAAGAGACAAGAAGAGAGCAGAGTGGATTAGGGGACAAACGGGGGTTAAGGATATCATAGTTGAAATAAAGAAGAGGAAATGGACATGGGCCGGCCATGTAGCGCGTAGACAGGATAACCGCTCGTCAGTAATGGTAACTAACTGGATTCCCAGAGAAGGAAAGCGTTTTAGGGGGAGACAGAAGGTTAAGTGGGCAGATGAGATTAAGAAGTTTGCGGGTATAAATTGGCAGCAGCGAGCACAGTACCGGGTTAACTGGCGGAACATGGGAGAGGCCTTTGTCCTGCAGTGGACGTAGTCAGGCTGATGATGATGATGATGATGAAGATGAAAATGCCAGTCAGGTGTTACATCACGTTCCCAATGAAATATTGTCAATGTATGTTATGAAGTGATTGCAACAACAAACTTGAACGTGTCTTTGGAAATAACTCGCTTTTGCAATACGCACGACCTAGCCTCGCTGCTCTGGGCAAACAACATTAACGGTCTAGTCTGAAGGTGCAGTTTTCGCCATTGCGAATGTGCGAAGTGAAATTTCTTTATGACACATTGTGATGATATGTGCACTTTGTCGAAATAGTCACAGACATACGATTTCACGGTCAAAATGGTTCATGGTAAAACAATGATAATTCTATGCCACACAATTGCTTCTATATGTCTAGAATAAACTTCTGACGCAGACGAGGGCTCATAATTCTGCCTACATCACATGGTGTTGAAGTAATGCCAAAAGACAGATTACTACCCAATTAGAAAAAAAAACTTCCTTCTTGTACCTAAGGTACATGATGCCCGTTACCTTTTATGCGTAATGGTAAATAAATTGTGCCATATAAACTTCTACAAGAAACACCACAGAGGCGTAATTACTTGCATGAACGTCGATTGGTGAGCTTTTCTGTAATATTGTGCTCCTAAACTTGAATCATTGTGCTACGTGGTAAACTCGTTTACAGCGAGCCATCAGGTCTTACGACTAAGTAATTGACCGTTTTGTGAAAGAGCCACTGCGAGACAGTCATTAACGCCCACCACAGTCCTTGTCGGCAGCCGCGCGCTCACAGTCAAGGCCGAGTGGCATGAACAAAACAATGCTGGGATTGAGCACACTCCCAGGGAGAGGGGACCTGATAAAGACGAAGAAAAGAGTTGAAGAAATGGCCCGAGATCACGTGCCGCCTCCTTGTCTCTTGTTCCTTCCAAATGGTTATTTCGGACGATCCATTATTGTGCAGCTGTATAAATATTTGAATATTAATAATGAATTATTAATATAATTATTTAATTATTATGCCTTAAAGGCTCCTTACTGAGGGCTTAGTATAGTAAAGAAGTCACTGCTGTAGCGAAGCCTCCGAACTCTGAAATGGGTCGAACTCTTGAGTACCTCCTAGTGGGGCTACCCAACAAGGACGCCGCTCGCGCTGAGAGTCCGTGCTTGGTCGTGACTGTCGCCATTGTGTATGCTCGCTGCTTGCCGGCTAATAAGCGCCTTAACAAATTGGTGGAGAGTGCTGGGATCCCCTTCGATGCCCTTGGAGCTTCGATCACGTACCCTGCCATCTACCATGTCCCACGACGCCTACAACACCGCCCCTCAGAGCACGACCAGTTTTTCACCTTTCTACTTGCTGTATGGAAAGCACCCGTCCCCCAACATGGACATGATACTCCTGTACATGCCGGATCCATCTGAATGTGCACCCGTTTCTGAGACAGCCAGGCTTGCTGAAGAGTGTCGCGAGCTTGCCAAGACGTTTAACACACATGAGCAAGAGCAGCAGAAGAGTAATCGTGATGACTCCACCACTTCTGAGCCCACGGTCCTTCTTGGTGCACTTGTATGGCTCTCGATTCTGATCTCTGCAGCTGGCCTCTCTTCCAAACTACTTCCCAAATCCGAAGGACCCTACCGTGTCATCGAGCGCACCTCTCCCGTCAACTATCTGATCGAACCCATTGAACAATCTTCAGACATGCGCCACCGTGGGTGTGACATCGTCAATGAGGAGCGCCTGAAGGCTTATTATGACCCACTCATAGTAACAAGCTGTTAGCTCGCCAGGCGGCTCCCTCTTTGACCCCGGCGTAATTTTTGCGAAGCCTCGGAACTCTTAAATGGGCTGAACTCTTGAGTACCTCCTGGTGGGGCTACCCAATAAGGACGCCGCTCACGCTGAGAGTCCGTGCTTGGCCGTGACTGTCACCATTGTGTATGCTCGCTGGTTGCCAGCTAATGAACGCCTTAACACTGCCTACAATTGTGAAGTTGCTACGCCCAGTTTCGCAATAAATTCTAGCAGGTGTCTCTCAAGCACGTTGAATGCGTTTGAGGCAGGCGACACTCTCTCTAAAGAAATCAAACCGTTGAAAAATGTTCTTTAGTGTATAGATCAAGTTTCACCGCGTCTCTGTACTGTTTGTATCAGCCTGTGGTGGTGAATACATATTTGTGTAAAAACGTATTCCCTGTAACTAGAAAATTGATTCCTTTAGTGGATGCGCCGTTGGGAAAAAACTGAGCATACTTGCCTTGTTGAACATAATTTGGAGCATTTCAGAGTTTCGCCTTCTTTGTTTCTCTTCAACAAAACACGAGAGGGAAGGCCTTGCACTAGTTACCTTATATGTAAGGTCATTGGATATTTCGGCTTCGATAAATTCCAGCAGCCCTAACGGAGACGAACGGGGGAACGTAAGTGCCAAAATATAGTGATGAACTGAAAATGAAGAACCTAGTGTCGAGGCATTTCTTAACAATGGAGGTTTGTAGTAATGTTTGCGCAGTGCGCCTAAAATTTTTGATTTAACAACTGTTATGTGCTGAGTTTTGTATGCGATTTCTAAACGAAGGATGATCTTTCCATAAAAACAATTTCATCATCTATGTATTTATTGGTCATCTATTGCCAGAACAACTTTTTATATTTGTCGTCAGCGTATCATTGCCTAAGTAATGTCATGCACACGAAAACACGAGGACAATAAGGGGGGGGGGGTAGTTTGCTCCCGTTTCGCCCATGTGTTTCACACAAAATGTTCATTACAAAATGTCTTGGTAACAAGACTGCATGTCTCCTCTGGTAGCCTCTATTCTTTAGTCCTGTCGTCTGCAGCAGTACTGATAGCACTCTTGATATGTGAAAAATCAATTTCGAGCATACGCAGTAATGAGCGGAGTTTGAATTTCATTGCAACACCAAGGAACAATTGGTACTAGAGATTTACACGCATACATCATTTTTGAATGAGGGCGAATTTATAGGTCCATGTCTTCGATGCGAGGCTAAATTTTCCCTCAAATGACTATTTCGGTTCTCAGGAATTCACAAAGATTGAGTCACCAAGTTAAGAAGTATTGCTTAGAGACTTGAAGCTACAACAAGGTTACTAGGCGCAAGAGAGCTTGCTGGTGCTATATGTGTAGAAAAATCACGATGTTTAACGTCATTACTAACCGTCTAACAATCGCTAAAATGTAAAGGGCACACAGTTTAGTGAGAGTTCAAAATAGGTATAATACATTATAGGCACACTCGTTCAAAGATATATTTGCAGATAATTCTGGTTTACTATTGTCATAGGGAGGTTATTGCTACGACATTTTAAGCTATAAGTTGGCTTTCAGGCAGTAAGTCGGCTTTTGCTTCCTATTTAACGCTTGTGCACTGCTGTAGCCCAACGTAAGTCGTATCATCACCATGTATAAACCAATTGGGTTATTCATGCTCTCTTGTAGGACAATGTCAGATATATTCCCTGATGGTGGTTCTTCCATGACACAATGATGTTTTAGTTGCAGTAATAGTAAAAAGTACATCGCGCTGTCTGAAGATAACAGTCACCACTTTATGCTATACGCGCCACATGTGCCCCATCAATTCCGGAATGAGAATTTCTGTCACTTTCAAAGCACACTAATGAAGAATACGTCTACGATCAACAAAGAATTGCACGTTCTAAATATGAAAAAGAGTACGGTGTTCGCAGGAAAGCACTAACTCAGGAATATTATAACTATATAATGTAAACACTGGGCGATATGCAGAAGCGGCGTCGAGACAGTAGCAGCAATAGCTGTTTGGGTCTAGGCCTCCAAATCTCGGCCAGGAAGCGCAGTGGCGCTTCCGTTCCGCCACTTTTCTAGCAAAAAAAAAAAAATGGTCACTCGTCACCCCGCGCCAGCCATCTGACTGTGCTCTCTCAGCACGTTCATGCGCTCGGCACGCACTGTGGTCTAAATGCTCTGTACGGGCAGCGTCACCAGTCACTTGCTCCAAGGGCTTATAATGATTTTAAAAACGTTTTCCCGGTGTTCACATTACCAGAACCGAGATTGACTCATCAACATCCTTTGGGGGACCAAGCAATCAGGCCGTCAAAACGATGTTATTGAGCGAGTGCTATGTGCGTGTCGATGGTGAGCAGCCACATTCCTATGAAGTTTAAAGTGATATGACGGCACGAATTCTGTATGTTACGGGAGCAGCGGCCGCGAGCGAGCCGACCATAGAAGAAAGAATGAAGACAGAGATGACCGGGTGTGCACGGAGTGGCACGCGGCAGCCGCTGGCAGCGGGCAGTTGCGGCCCGTGCTCCGGTCAATAAAGAAGGTTCCTGGTCTAGCTACGCGTCTTCCCTGTGGGGTTCAGGGCGGAGCAGCCGCTAAACCCCTTACAACGCATGTTACCTGTAAAACGCGTATACGCTGCGGAAATTGTCTTCTGGTGTCACGCACCACGCTTTCACGTACGTTTCTATATAGCGTTCTGATTTCGATTGCTTGAATGCCAAGTTTGTGGTGCGGCTTTAAATTCAATACGAGGTCAGTGTGAAGAGCCCAAATTTGCATGTGCCCTGTTAAGTCACTGCGATCATTGCAATGCGCACTGCTAAGTTTCATATGAGTTTCACTTTAACCGAGGTCTTCACGGAATGTAGACAGCGTCGCGTCGTACGTCTAAAGCCACGTTGAATTGTTTTGTAGCTTCTTTGAAAGCATAAAGATGCGCAATAAAGTATTTAATGCCCACTTCAACCACGCACGTTCGCTTTTCCTGCAGCACATGTTTATTCGGATAATAACCAAGCCTGATCTCGCGTCGTGTTCAAGGTAATATGTAATGAACATCATTCGAGGGCAGGCAAGCTAGAAGCAAGTTATAACTTGAGAAGCGATTGAGAGAATTTAGGTTAGGAGCGTTGGGAGAGGAAGGTTTTCAGCTACTTGTACATGAGGAATTTCGATACAAAGTAAATAAAGCGAACCAGAAAATTGACGGGTGAATACTTGGAAAACAGGAGAGGGCCAAACCAAAAAGAACTATCGATTAAGAAGAAGGCGAAGAAAACAGAGACCGATATGTGAAGACTTGGCATGATTAAGAAGTCCCCAGTAGACATCTATCAAACTTTTAGGCAGGCAATCGCCAAGAACAGGATCTATGATAATACTTGGGGTAGTTTTCAGCAGTTTGAGGCCAGTACGGGAATATTAGAAACCACATATGAAGGGGTAGACACGGTATGCAGTGCGTGTGGTGAGGAGCAAGAAACGGCCGAACACTTGATAATGACCTGTGAATGCCTTCACCCTATAGTTCATGATGATGGCGCAGAGCTTTTGAAAGCATGGAGGTTTAGGTACAGGGAGGGGAAAATAGACTTTAAGCGGGTAGAAATAACTAGAAGAAGGTTATCTGAATGGTGCTAAAATTAAGGCACGAGTGAAAATAAATCCTTTCCTGCAAAATACCAGTCCTCAACTTCAATATATAAAGAAAAAAAAGATAAGTCTAGTTTTTGGTTCAGTCAGTTTTACGGCTAGGTGGGGTTAGCCGCCACCCGATTTAAAGGGCACATTCATATCAATCCATCCATCCATCTACGGACCCTGCGGCAAACAAAGTCAGAGCGCGCGGGAGTCCAGCCTGTGCGTGGTTTTTATTTTTTATTTTTTTGCGTAGGAGCAAGAATCACCGCCAGAATGTTCTGACCGAACTGAAGGAAATTATTTTTATTGCTATAGCAATTATTTGGACGCTCTCGACTAGATTTTGCCGCTCGCGTCAGCGTTTACATCGCCGCAACTAATTGTATATGTATACGCATATATATTTATGAAAACATAAGAAAGGAAAAAAATCCAGGAAAAGACTTTGGCGCGCGGAATCTAACCTAAAACCTCTGCGGCTTGAGTGTGAGGTGTTAACTACTGAGCCACCAAGGAGTACGTCCTTGTACGTGTACACGGGAAGCCCTTTATATCTACCACTTACCACTCGTGATGGGTAGCTCGGAGGGACTGACGTGTTTTCAGCATTAGCAGCAAAATGGCGCATTGAGCGCGCAATGGCGCGTGGCGGCGCGCGCGCTTATCTCCAACGCTTATTTTCCACACGAAGAAGAGAGGGTGGTTGTAAAGCACCTGAACGCACTTTAGCGCGCCCTTATCTCGCCTTTGGAAACATCTTATTTCTGGGATGTCCCTAAGCTTTCACCGGAACAATTCTGTTGTAGTAACGGGGTGCACAAAAATCATTGCAATCTCTGCAGTCTCCGTTTGCGAAGAGGGCGCGCTTTTCAGAGGCAGCAAAGTACCAACTTAGACGCTTATTCGCGCTCATCTCTACCTGTGAGCGCGTTGCTTGGGTTACTTGTGTTACTTGTGTGCGTTACTTGTGTGAAACGCGGCACAAGTTTCAATCTGCTTGCCATTCTCTGCATGACCTTACAATTTGTAGCTATCGTGTTCACTGTTTCACCTTTCGGGTAATGCTGTGACTTTTTTATGTTACTGATTTTATTTTCGTCCAATTTACAAAAGAAAGCTTCAAAACTGCTGTATTTCCCTTGTAGGCTATTGAAAGTGGCATGAATTTTATTGTGGAGTACTACTTTTTTATTTCGTTCCGTGTTGTCTTTGTGCTAAAGGCCTCTGTTTGAAAATTATAAAGGCATTTTAGCATTCCTTCTTTCTGGAGACTTGTATGGCGGAAAACGGGGCTAATTATCATCCTTGAAACGTATTGGTCTTCTATTCTGACGCGTACTTTTACTAATACATTGCTTACGCATACTTATCAGGTGGTCAACCTAAGTGCAGTTAGGCTTTAGATAAATGAGTGCGCTGGTTGAAATAAGTTGTACGTGATAAGTAATTTTGTCAGAATATTGTAGAAGGCTTCAATTAGCCAACCTACGTTCACTACTCACGAAGTTCACAGTGAAAGTAGCTCTGTTGTCATCATCTCCTTTTTCGTCATCACATTTTCATAATAATTATTCGGTAGCGCAATTGCAATGTCAGTGTAGTGTTGTTTTACTGTACTCTCAACTGCATCCAAATGAAGGAATTGCATTGCAGCATAGCAGCGCATTTCTAATGAAACCCAAGTATCCGCCGAGCCAGACTACTAAAAGAGAAAAAAATGCAAATTGTCACTGGTATGTAACGCCACAGTGTTTCATATCAGGTGTTTTAAACTCTGAACGCGTGTCGCGCACTTTTTTCACAAGCAAAATATTTCGTTGTTCGGTCTTACATTGCGCAACCTATCCCCTGAACACAGTAAAATTCACAGTGTGATATGGCCATCATAAGCGACCAAAACCTGCCCGTAGCCAGCCCATGGTCGTCGCAGAACGGGCGTGTTTCAGTCTGACAGAGTCTAAACGCATGGCAACCACTTGCACCCTCCTCTGTGTATCCTGCTTCTGTAGCTTGATGGGACGATTCTCAAAACGGCATAACAATGAATAGCAGTGCCAGTTCCACGAAGGGAAAGAAACAACAACCCTTTTATTCGAATGTAACCCGTGAGCACCGAAACACGGCTCTCTTCTTACTTCTCTTGTTGATCGGGCTGCCACTTATTTTTTGGCCGGTGCCCTCCATATGATACAGCCAGAAATATTTGAAGTACATTAGATTTCCTGCCTATCCAGATCTCTTGAAGACATATCGCAATTCTAAGTGCTCTAATATGGGCGGCGCTGGTTTACAGCTAAAACCAAATCCCTGTTTGAGAGTATATGCGGCCAAGCATTGACTTTGCCTATCGTACACCGAGGCCTGACATTCCCAAATGAGCGCGAAGTTATATAAAAACGAAAAACCATTTTTTTTCGCCACACACAAGCTTCGCCAACAGCACGACAGCCTTTTCGACCATACGAAGGGGCGCAGCGGTGCGGTGAAAAGGGTGGCTAACGCTCTACTTAAGAAACTAGCTTTTTCCGCGCAAATCTGACGGCTGGAGAAAAACCCGCCGCACGCCCTCCATCGCGAAGGCCACGAGGAAAACCAAGGGAGAGCGGCCCGTCCGAGAGACCGTAGCTTTACCCTCTCCCCTCTAGGGTGGCAAAAGGTGCTGCGTAAACTTGAGAACATCTTACTTATACGGGCAGCGTCGCAGTAGCGACCAGTCAGGCAGCGAAAGCCCGTGCCTCGCGCCAGGGTGTCGATATGGCGGGAGCATTGGGCATTCGTAGTCGCTACGATTCATCCCCCGTTGAAAAAAAAAAGCCAGCCCAGCGACTCATGGATAACCCAGTACGAGACGTTCTTAATATGGCTAAATGCTCTAGCGATTTTCCAGCGGATAAATGCTCTAGTGGTTTCAGAACCCCAAAAGCGCTGGTCTATAGATGGCGTAAATGTTTCCATGATATAATTGACAGGTTACGTCTGCGCGAAAACGTGGTACGGATGTTAATATTCTAAAAAAAGCTACAAGGAGAGGCCAATATGGACAGCTGGAACCGGAAGCCAAACAAGGGTGTCCGGAATAAAATTAGAGTACGGGTGCCCATCGTCACGTCAAGATTTTTGTCTTCATTGGTCGACGGTTGTGAAGGACTGGGCGATCTTACGGCATTCCTTGGCCTGGCGGGTAGCTTTACAGATGGGCGTAGATTCAGATACATCAGGGTGGTAGAGCATGATATCAAAAGTGGTGGAAGGGTCTCGGCCCTATATAGAAAAAATGGCGAAAAGCCATTGCAAGCCTACGTCACGAACAGCAAGAGGAGGTCTCAATCAGAGTGATCTTAGCAACAAACTAGTATATGATATCGCAAATGGATAAGGTTGAATCCTTTCTTCAAGCTATTTGTTTGGGGATAGTAGACGGTGGTAGTTCACGCGGTGCGTCATGACGGAGAACAAGAAGTTCCGTAGGAGGAAAGATGATATGCCGTGCGCTTTGGCAGCAGTCAGAGCTGCTGTTTCTACGTATCGCGTCCAGGAGTCGACAGCGAGAACGGCCTAATGGCTTTCGGAAGGCGTGAATGAAAGTGGATCATGCAGTTCAATTAGAACATGGTCGAAAGGCCATTGGCGCGGGATCAGCTGCATCAGACCAAAGGCATGTTGAGGAAGAGTTTTGCGTTATTGGCACTGCGGGCATGACTGAATGTAGTTGCACACAAGGATGCGTACGCCTCGCCAAAAAAAACCAACACGAAAGCTGAGCGTATGTTTTGAAGACGCCCCCATGTACGCACTGAGTGACCCTCAGTGCGTACATGGAAAAGCTTGCACGTGGAAAGCTGAAAGTGTGGAAAGCTTAACATATTGAAGCAAAAAGATGGCGAAGTATGACCAGTACCCCTTTCAGCCGTCAAACATGCAATTCCTACATTAAATTAGGTCATCGCGCATCGCAAAGTAAACAGCTTCGAGAAGTTGGTGACTGAATCTTCGAGAAGTTGGTGGAGAAGCCGACGGCTCGGTAAAAAATTGCAGAAGAGGGTTGATCCAGAAATCGTAACGTTGCTCACTCCCGATGTCGCAGTATATATTAGCCTCATAAGAGATTAACTCATATTCAAAGAGTCACGCAACTTCATCTACTGGAACATTGCAGGTCATGCGGTTGTGATCCCATTTTCGAGATAACCACCATCATCTTCAAGCATCCTAATCAACTAGCAAGAGAAATCGCTGAGGCATATCATATTAAGATTAGGGGTAGCAAGTGCATTAGTGAAACATCCGTCACACTGCATGAAAAAGAATTAAGGTATTTAGTAGGCCAATCTTGATTATCGCCATAAGTGCGATAACGCTACCTCGGTGCACCTCTTCTTCTGCGCATGTCGGGATGTAAGCTGCCAGTACCTATATATATATATATATATATATATATATATATATATATATATATATATATATATATATATATATATATATATATATATATATATATACATTGCACCCCATTTTTTCTAATAAACAACAGTTGTGAGTCATCGCCGTCTTTTCTTTCTCTTTTGCTCCTTCCCTGTCTGTGTTTTCTGGTGTTGCGCTGTAAATAAGTTCACGATGGATCCTAACCAACTGGCCCAACTCACCGTCTTACTGCAATATGAAGATGCACCACAGAGCGTTAACGTGGTTGGGCCTACGTGAAGTGTGGATATATTTACGAAACACCGTTAGGCATTGTAGTCATAACCGTCATCATCATCATGATCAGCCTGACTACACCCCCAGAAGGACAAGGGCCTCTCCCATGTTCCACCACTCAACTCGGTCCTGTGCTTCCTGCTGCGACTTTATACCCGCAAAGTTCATAATCTCATTTGCCCACCTAACATTCTGTCTTCCCTTCACCCACTTGACTTTTCTTGGAAATCTGTCTATCATCCTTAATGACCAGCGCTTATCTTGCCGTCGAGCTACGTGCCCTGCCTATGACCATTTAGTCTTCTTCATTTTGACCCTGATGTCTTTAAAACCCGTTTGTGCCCTCATAAACTCTGCTCTCTTGTTGTCCCTTAGTGTTACACCTATCGTTTCCTTCTCCATTGCTGGCTGTGCCGTCCTCAACTTAAGTTGAACCTTCTTTGTAATCCCCCATATTTTTCTCTGTAGGTAAGTACCGGTAAGATCGCATCGCTCTTCCTTGCCTTCTGGTGAAGATCGCAAGTAGCGTCAGGAACACAGTGCAGCATTAATATAACGTATTAAAGATCACAAAGTAGCTTGGACGAGCAAAGGTCTCCCAATCCATATTTCAATCAGCCTGTCTGAAAGACTTCATGATATTCGTGAAAGTTATCTAGGAGATTGTGTTTCTATGTTTCTATTATTCTCCTGCCCAGTTTACTTCTAGCCTAAATGATTGTTAGAATAGCATGAATGATTTTTCATAAAAATGTCGTATTTATCCTACGAAACGTTAAACTGGCATTTCTGAGGAAATAAAAGGTTTTCAAACGCGAATAATTGAGATGTCTGCTGAAAAGTCATGAGATTCAGGAAATCTATGCAGCCAGATTCATCCAAGTGATTCGCTGAAAGCGAAAGATTGTTCAGAAATCTATTAGGAACAATTTATCATCTTTTAGGTCATCAGCAATTGCCATGAGTCATCATAAATTTAAAGCTCATGCATTATTCAGAGAGAAATAATTTATTAAAACCCCGAAAATTCGGCCTCAGCTGCATTGCTTTAGCCTGCTACTTTGTAAAGGAGACAAGTATACGTCAGTCAAACGCATAGGTAGGGCTTGTAAATTTACATAGCCAGTACAACAAATTGTTTTTTTACAGACCAATTCCAGCAGACTCTTTCTGCTTAGACATGGACACTAAATTTGGATGTTTTAACTTTTCCTTCACTGTGTTATGGCTAACAATGTTTGTGGGAAAGTCAACGTGCCCCAACAGAGAAGTAAGTATGAATCTATAAAATGGCTATGGTTGAGTGACGTATACTCAAAATATTCTATCTGGTAGATTTTGGTTTTGTTTCCAAACAAATCGTTCCAGTCAAATCTGCGTATTTGGCCTGCTTAATAGAGCTAAATAGAAACACGCCACAACAAGTGCGCTGCTACAATTGTTTTGATGTATGCAAGAGGGGAACGTAGGGAAGTGTCTATTTTAGGTGCGACTGACGTGTCTTGGTTTATGTAGCCCAATTAATTTATTATGGTAAGAATTCGTTTAAAACACCTTATAAATATTTGCATTGGCCGTACGAGATTACGGTAAATTGACGTTTTCTTTTTATAAAAAGAAACAACAAGTTCTGAGAATTTCTTCACTTTAGTGCAGCGGTGGTACTTCGGTGCGTTGAGCGATTGCAATCCAGGTACAGAACACCAATAAGCCGTAGTACGTATGCGACGAGCAACTCGGTGCTGATGGATTCGTAAACCGTATGGAAGGCAGAAAGGAGCCAGTTAACAACAATAACCAGCGTGCTGTGTGTAGCGTAATTAATGCAGCTGATACAGAGCGCAGAGCCAGCTCCCGACCCGTCAACTAACCAAGCTGATCGGTTCCGCGATGGGCGAACGTGGAAGACCTGAGCACGGGAAAATAAGGAGACTCTTTCGTTCACACAGTTCATGAGCGGAGCCGTCAAGGTCGCCCCGTCTGGGACTAGAAGAGAAAAGCTTACTCGGAAGTGCATCTTGCAAAAAGCAGGCCAAGCGCCGCCGTCTCAGTTTAAGTTATTGCTGGCATACGCGTGTGCCATTGAGAATGACGCATGGACGCGACCACTAGGCTGTCCGAAACATGATGGCGGCATGCATCCCCTATACGTTATTACCGCCTGTTGTTAGGATGGCGGCGCGACTCACTGTCGCGTGCACACCTGGTCAAGCGCACAGGACCTCACGGTGTACTCTCCGCGCTTAAGGAGGGTTCTATGAAGCGACGTTTAATGAGAAAGCTGATGGAGCTCGAGCGGGAAAACGGCTATCGACAAAGGTCGGCCGATACACGGCCTGGCATGAGAGATAGTGGGATACGTGGAGAACCTATTCTTTTGCGTGTTGTACTTGGCAACGTGGTTTTTACCAATGTAGTATCTGTAATGAAAGCGTTTCTGTGACTGGTTGTGATTATGCGAGTCGAAAACGCGTGCAATTGGCTTGTGTGAAGGCCCTTTGTTCTACCAAGGGTTTAAAAGAGAATGTTTGAGTCTGAAATGAGAGCGGAGGTTCCGGCTTAGACTCGGGCAGATACCTGAGGCTGCATTAAAGCGTCTCTTCACCGGACTACGGCTCTTCCTTCGTGCTGCCACTATGCACTCGAGTCATCGAGGGGACCCATTCCGACCCTCAAACATCTCGCCTCCTTAGCTAGTGTAGAAGCTTGTCCAAGAGGAGGAAACTAACTGGCGCAGTTTACCTGGAATAGAGATCCCGCAGCGAGGAAGGCGCTGAAGTCTGGGAAGGTGACAAGACGCTCACCGCTTTTGGGACCTGCTGGTGCGCTGCGAGAAGTAGCGTCAAGACGTCCGCTGCATTGAGACCTGTTGGCGTGCTGTGAGACGCAGCATTAGAATTCAGCACGAGCCTGCTGATCAACTTTGGGGCCAGGGGTTGGGAAGTGTAAGAGCGCTGCGCGTTGGTAAACGAGAGCCGAGCAGCAGGCACAGTCGGCGTGGCTAGCTCCAGACAACAACAGGGATGGTTAGATCGAGCACCGGGAGCATCTAAGGATTCGTCGCTGCCATCGTTGTCGACGAGACGGATGCCGTTACAACCAACGTGGTCATCGGGCGACGAATCACAGCAGGATGAGGCCTGCTTTGTGCTCTCTTCGGGGCCCCAAGTTTTTTCTTACTGAATGCCCTTGCGTTCAGGCCCACTTCGGAAGATGGCAGATTCAGATAAAGATGTTATGGAAGGCGACAGTGTGAATGAATTGGATCGCACCCGTGAATTGCAGCTAGGGATTCAAGCGGTAACGACCAAGCTTGAGATACAGGAGATGAGGTCGCCGTGTGCTCCATCAGAGGTGCCAAGAAACTGGAACCAGAGTTCTAGTATCCGACGGTACGCGAAAGAGGCGGAGGCAGTCCTAGTGCCATGTCTAGTAGTGAACCAGTGATTCCAGCCTGGTACAAGAATGTGGATGCTCTTTTCGCGGCATTGAGCATACCTGAGGAAATACAGGGCACGAGTTTGCTACCATTCCTAAATTACAAGATGCGTACGTTCGTTGCCAATCAAGCAGAAGCTGGGGTATTGTCTTATTCAGATTTGAAGTCTAGAGTGCTAAGGGAGCTGCGGTTGACTCCACGCGACTACCGAAGAATGATCGTGGAAATCAAAAAAGAGGCAAACGAGTCCTGGAGCCAAGTGATGGCGCGCCTAGAAACTGTGTTTGCTTACTAAGTTAGAAGTAGAGAAGTGGCGACATTTGAAACTCTTTCGGATTTGCTTATACCTGACAAGCTGAAGCAGTTAATGCCGACTGATCTCCGCTCATCACGCAGCAAGAAGTAAAGGGCTGGTTTAAGGCCAAGGATATTGAGTAAATAACCGTCAATTTTGAAGAAAGCTTCGACATTGGCAGGCAGAGGGTTGCGCAATGGAGGTGCCATGGTACTACGTTAAAAGGGCAAAATATAGGGCGCAAACTAAACAGCTCAGCGGTGCAAGCTTCAATCCTAATTAAGGAGTTTGTTTTCGGTGGAAACGGCAGGGTCACTTCCAAAGACATTGCGAGCTCTTACGTTACACAGCTGCTAATGAAGCAGAAGTTTCATGCGTAACTGTCCAGATTAAGCGGTCATTTGAGAGCCGATCTACATCGTCGCGACACCCTGCCGTCATGAAAAACTCACTGATGGGAGACCCGCGTTTTGACATTTTCATGGAGGACAAGCCCTGTTCCGCGCGAGGTTACTCAGGTGCGGATATAATGGTGATGCGAGTGAATGAGGTATCCGCTGAGAATTTGCATGAGAAGAGTGGCACAATAAGGCTACCTGACGCTTTTGGGCATGATGTGACTGCGCACCCGCTGCATGTACCTCTCAGTCTCCCAACATTGTCGGGGAGTGCTGCTCAGCCGGTGAAATTGCGATGCGCAGTGATCAATCAGTTGAATACGAGTGTGTCCATCTTGCTTACTCCCGCAGACTCCCGCAGAGCCAGAGCATATGACTCGAAGGTACAGTCCTAGTGCCAACATCATGCAGCGGACAGTGGAGAAACAAGATGACCGAGCAAGGGAGCCGCAAACGCCTAAGTCTGCGTCACGTGTAGAGCAGGTGCAGTTGAAAAGTTACAACTCTGCTGCCGAAAGTTCTATTGTGGACAGCGTGCGGCTTGGTGCATTCGATGTAACTTCTTTCAATGGAAAGAAGGAACACGATGAGCCACTTGCTGCTGCGTGGTGCCAGGTAAAAAAGAGGTGGCACGTCAAGGTAACTGGTAGAGAGAAGTTGGACGATAAGCAGTCACAGCAGTCAGTGGTGCCAGGGTCCTGTAGAGATGAATTGTCAGCGCACGACAGCCCTTGTGATGATAACTGCTCAGAAAAGAAAATGAGAAAGCGCGTTAAAAAGCGGCTGGTGTTCGGGTTCAGCGGTCGATCGGAAGGGTTCTACGTCTTGAGTATTGCTTGTTCGAAAGGAAAGGTCATCAGGTTAGGATCATCACTTTTGCGATTCAAAGGTGAAGTTGAGGCGTAAGCTTTCAAGAGGTTTTAACTTTAACTACCAAAAGTATGAAGGTATTTTTTTCTGCGTTGTTTTTCAGTTGTGAACAGTTTCCTTATGTAATCACCGTGGACAGAAGTTATTGTAGTTACTAGTGGTGCATTTTCTTTTTTTTAGTGTTTAGTTATGGTGTGCTACCGACGGGTGGTGACATTGTGAAATGCTTTAATTGGAAATTCATGTATTTATCGGTAACTGCAGTTACAGAGTGTCGAACACGCTGCCGTGAAACACAGAGGCACCATTAGCCTTTAATTTAATTAGAGGCCTTCGCGTTGTTTTTTGAGTTGACTGAAACCAATCCCGGCAAAGCTTTTGTTTGACCACAGACGTATTGGAGACGGCAATTGGAGGTTGTCTCTTCAGAACGATAAGTGAATGTGCACGATCAGTAGAAATCTTGAGTGAGAGGCTGAACCAGTCGCAACAAGAGGCGTCCACAGTTGAATGAGTGGCGAATGTGAAACAAAAATTGTTCGTAACTTCGGCGTCCTGAGCGAGGCTGGTGATGCTTTTTCGCGTCTCGGATGATCATTGGAATCAGTCATTGTGACTGCTAAGTTACAAGGTGATGTTCTGTATGTTTCATATGGCTGCGTTTTTTTTTCATTGTTGTTGTTGTTGTTGTTATGCAGCCACTGACGCGGTTTCTTTGAATTGAATGACCGTACAGTAGTTTGCATCGCACTTTTAAGTGTTTTGCGTGATGAAAAGTTGGTCGAAGAGACTAATTGTTCCAGCGTGATGTAAAAATGTCTTGTTTCTTGCACCAGACATTTTTTGTTGTGTTGTTGTTGTTGAGATGAGAGCTTGCCTCTAAGTGGTAGAATATTTTAGGTGTAGTAGATGTGTTGTGAAGGAATAATTTTGTAGATAAAACAAGGTAGCATTGGTGAAGTAAGTTTGTTATAATTTTTTTTTCTTGGGGCGATCCATTCAGACTAAGGACTACCTTTAGCACTGGGTCCGTCACTCTCGTTGAGTGTGTCACGCATGGCCTGGAGGGCACATAAAGTGGGTATCACGTGATTGGACAGTGGCCGCGTGGTGTTGTGAAATTAAAAGGCAATGTGCCACAGGACTATGCACGGTGCGCGTGCCCTGTTTCAGGTCAATGCGAACTGACTGACACAGTGCACTTCATTCAGAGCGTGTTCGTCATTGTTGTGCATTACGAGAGTATTTTCTTTCGGAGGACCTTTCGCGAAATATGTATATATGTTGGTGCGTCTGTTTTGCAGTAGAACGCGAAAGTTCTCCGGTTGAGTTTAAAATGAAAATTGGTTCACGCATATGCGTGCACCGAAAGTGAGTTTATTTTTTTTTTCTTTTTCTTGTCGCGTTACTAGACATCGAGTATCCAGTAACACTCTTGAGGGGGAAGGAGTTAATGTGAGGCAACAATTACCGGCGTGTTGTGTGTAGCGCATTTAATGCGGCCGATACAGAGCGTGGAGCAAGCTCCCGACCCGTCAACTGACGAAGCTGATCGGTTCCGCGAAGGCGAACGTAGAAGATCCGAGCAGGGGAAAGAAAGGAGACTCTTTCATTCACACGGTTCATGAGCGGAGCCGTGAAGGTCACCCCCGGTTGGGACTAGAAGAGAAAAGCTTACTTAGAAAGGCGTCTTGCAAAAAGCAGGCCAAGTGCCGGCGTCTGAGTTTAAGTCATTGTTGGCATACACGCGTGCCATTGAGAATGACACAGGGACGCGACGACTGGGCTGTCCGGGACATGATGGCGGCACACAGACGAGTTTCTTCTCCCCCGCTATACGTTATTACCGACTGTTCTTAAGATGGCGGGGTGCCTCACTGTCGCGTGCACACCTGCTCAGCGCAGAGGTGTACTCTCCATGCTTAAGGAGGCTTCTATGAAGCGACGTTTAATGAGAAAGTTGATGGAGCTCGAGCGAGAGAACGGCTATCGAAGGAGATCGGCCGATACACGGACTGGCATGAGAGAGTGACACGTGCAGAACTTGTTCCTTTGCGTGTTGTATTTGGTAACGTTCTTTTTACCAATGCAGTGTCTGTTATGAAATTGTTTCTGCAATTGGTTGTGATGATGGAAGCCCCAATGAGTGATTGGCTTGTGTGAAGACCCTTCGTTCATCGGAGGGTTGAAAAAAAGATGCTTGAATCTTAAATGAGAGCGGAGGTTAAGGCTTGGACTCGGGCAGACGCCTGAGGCTGCACTAAAGCGTCTCTTCAGTGGAATACAGCTATTCTTTCGCGCTGCCATCGTGCACTGGAGTCTTCCAGGGAACCCATTCCAAACCTCAAACATCTTCCCTTCTTAGCTAGTGTGGAAGCTAGTCCAGGAGGGATAACTAGTTGGGCCAATGCTTGAAGAGTGAGGGGTTCTAACCTCTTCCGAATAAGAGCAACTGAAGTGAGCTTATGGCGAGCCATCAGCGTCTGAACGACGATAACGACGAAGTTACACGTCAACTGCTCCGCACGTTCAAACCGAGATCGAGAGAAGGTTTTGGTGTCTATGGTCATACATTTCCATTTATCTTCAAAGATTCATGATATAAAAAATCTGAGATTGGAAACTCCTCACGTTGTACCAGCTGTGGCGAAACTGACAACGAACGGGAACGTTCCGCCTGCTCGTCCCTTCGCCAGCACACCCAGTCTCGACGGCTCCCACCACATCTTGTGTGAACGCGCGAGGTACATTCAGTCCCGTTACTTCTGGCTGACCGTACACCTCACACCCAACAATGGCTTAGCGCCGATTCTCGCGCTACCTGGCGCTATCGTCATTGTTCTCAAGGATGCCAGGATTTTTACACAGGTGTCACACGAGCATTTTTAATCACGATCAGTGTCGACCCAGATTACCCCCGATCCAGATTAGGGGCTGCTACAAGGTGACGTTTAATTACGATTAGGCGTGATTGTGATAAAGGCTCTCGCAATATGCGCATCGCGATCTCCCTGAGAGATCCGACTGTCGCCTGCACCCCTTAGCTGAGCATGTTGAAAGCACAATCAACAAGAAAATCGAGCACAGTTACATAAAAACGCTTTCAAACAGCTAATTGTTTATAAAAAATCAAGTTTAGAACTGTTTAAATTAGAACATATTGTGAAGTATTGCATAATTCAGGATTCGCATCCACCGCATGTAGTTACGAGACAAGCAGACGACAAGCAGATGACAAGTAGTCGACCGCTGCCTTCAGCGCTTAGTTCAAGTCTCGCGCCGTTGGAGCTGTTGGAGCACCTCGAAGCAAACTGATTATGAGTATCGCAAGCCGTGCGACTATATCGCAACATGCGCACACTTCGTGGTCGAATGAAATGTTTTTACTGTAATTGACCGCTGGCAGAAGCGACAGGAATAGGCTTCAGGCGCCAGAAGTGAAACACTGGCGGGTACAACGAAATTGACGTTTTGCTACGACAACACAGCCACGAGTTGGGGCCATCAGAAATAAAAGCAAAGGTTAAGAATCTCGCCCGGCAATACAGATAAGTGCTATGAAAATTTTATTGTTTGATGGATAATTGAAATTACTATTGTAGTTAACGCAAAGTTTTTGACGTTCGAGTGGTTCTTGCACGAATAACATTGCTGATAAAGGGCTCTATAGATATACCGTGAACCGAACTTTGTCAGAGGCATGTTTTACGGTACCAAATTTCCCCCTGGGGCAATTCATCTGGCCCAAGCTCGAACCGGATTAGCTTGGGCTGTGTTGAAGCGATCATAAAGTTGATCGCGATCAAGAAAATTGATTCGGGTCGTCCTGATTGCGATTAAAAGTTGCCGTGTGACACCGGTATTACAGTCGATCTTGAATCTCTGGCTTCTGAGCGTTGAGTCATTCTTGTGGTGACAGCTGGTATAGCATTGGAAACAAGAACATATGGCTATATCATAGGAGTCATACCGTCTGTTCCCACCACGATAGCATTAACATTCTGCTCTGTACACTTTCTGACAGTCCGGTGACAGAGTAGGAGTCATATTATCTGCTCTAAACGTGATTGCATTACCATTGTGCTCTCTGTGCCATCTGACAGTCGTATGAGAGTTCGAACAGCGTATACTGCAGCAGCTGCTCTCTAGGAAGGGGCTTGGTAATGAAAAAACCCACAGAACTTCTGCATTGCATGTGGCGTTTGAGAAGGGATGATTCTGCAGCCCTGAATGCAATCATTCTGCATGAACTCTTCGTGCAACTACTGCCCTGATACGTCCTGATTAGTGTATTGGTGTCCTACACAAACCCTCGACTGAAAGAAACAAACGACCAGGGTAAATATAGAGTGCCGTTAAATGTCAGTATCTCAGATCAAGACATGAGATCTTTCACTCCATGCGCCTGTCCGCGAAAAGCGCGTAGACCGCCAGACTAAAGCTAACGAAGTGCTCAACTACAAAGTGTACTACCTGATCGCTGAATTGAGCTCAGTCAAAACAGATCACCGACGCGTAGCGTCATAACACCGACGCCAGAGTAAACACAGATCACCCAGTCTTTTTCTGAGCGTCTGCGGAAACCACCACCAACAAAGAGCTCCTTGCTTGTGTGCGGCGTTGGTCTTCCAACTTTGAGCGAAACGCACGTGCCGCGCACTGATGGCATCCAGTGTTTCATACCAGACATGCAGTCACCTATAACACGTCACTCACAGTATTAGGGAGATCTGGTATGTCATCGATAGAAGTTCTGAAGTGCGTGTTGTTCCTCACTATTGAGAGGAACTCTACCACACTGCCTTTCACTGGTTCTACCATACGGACTTACAAACATAAAACTAATAGTCGACGCAATTACAGTCGACGCAAATGGTAATGGCAGCGGACGTTCTGTTGGCTGTTTCAGAAGCAGGCTTTAACGGTACGACGTGAGGCAATGGCACAGGTTATCTGTCGGTTCGCGTGACAGTGGCCTCACCTCTGGAGGTCACCTTTTTTAGTTTGCCCGGTGTGGCTTTGCGCCAGTGAAACCAGGAAACCCAAAGGCTGGTCGGGCGTGGTGCGTTGATGCGGACGGGGTGATAGCGGCAGTGGGGCAGTGCCTCTCGTTGTGGGGCGGCAAGAGCGTGGTGACTACCTCCAAAGTATTCTTCAATTTTTGCGGGCGCTTCCTATAGCGTTGACAACGGACGTCTGGGTAGAATCCGCGTAGGCCTATTCGTTTGTAGTGTGAAAAAGAAGACGCATCACTGGTAAGCAGCATCGCCAACGCTTCGGTATTAGGTTCTTGGCTCGGCTCGCTCACCTCTCGCCTATCGTCACCGGTATCTGCTTGAATGCTGCTTCCTTCCGATGGAGGTTGATTCATAGATCCACCGTTGCAAAACACGCCAATTAAGCAATTTTAATTTGGTAAAGGTTGCAGACATTCCCTGTCGCCTGAAAGTGGAGCTGCGCAACAGAATGGTTCCACCCATCAAGGCCACCACAAACGCACAACCTGGCCCTCCCACCTGTCCTACAACACCCCCGGCGCTCCTCGCTTTCGCGAGCCCTGGGTCTTTGGTGGTGCTGTTGAGACCGACATCGAAGCCTGGTTCACCCACTACGAACTGGTGAGCTCTAACAACAAGTGAGACGACAGAGAAAAGTTGACTCACGTCATTTTTTACCTCACTAATGTTGCCGAAATGTGTTATAACAACCACAGAAACGACATTAAGACAAGGCCCCTCTTCAAGACATCGTTTTCTAAAGTGTTTGGCGGAAACGCTGGCCACAAGTTCGATGCCATGCAACGCTTGCGCACTAGCGCACAGAATCCATGCGTATCACTCACTAGTTACATCAAAGACATTGAGGTTATTTTTAACCATGTCCGAACCACCATGCCTGTGTCGGACAGGATTGAGGACATCCGCAAAGGGATCATTGACAGTGCATTTGAGAGGCTCCAGGCCCGTAATCCTGGCACCGTTGCGGAATTTGTCACCTTGTGTCAAAGTTTTGCAATTTGAAGAAGCAGCACGCCCTGACTCGACCATTTTGCTCGCACGCCGACTAGCTCTCCAGTCTCACTTTCGTTGCCGATCACTCCCCAACCATACAAGAAAATAAAGACTTCGTACACGAGGAAGTTGCTCGGGAGTTTTTCTTGAATCCCTCAACGCAGCAGCCGCTGTTCTCTCGTCTGCCCCGACCACTCCACAATGTTATTGCCAAAAGGGTCGCGCCAGCTGTTCCCGTGAATTAAGCAACAATTTTGTCCACAACCCCCTTTCTACACTTGCTTGCGCTACTTGTCGGTGAATGCCTCGGTCATGTGAAACACCTTGAATCTTCTTTCTTTCGTAATATAACAGATTAATCGTGCCGCAGTGACTCGATCGAGCTTCATACCCTTACCCCACTGGAATGCTCGTCGAATAACATCATCGCGAGTTCCATCACCGATACCTTAAGTGCTAATGAATGCCTCGTGCTTCTCAGCCTCCTACAGGAATTCGCGTATTCATTCGATGTTTCTAATCCGCAATTAGATCTCACTTCTGCGGTTCAACACTTCATTCACGCCGGTTTGCACCACCTTTTGTGTCAAAGACCATAACGCGGGTCTGCTACAGAGCGTCATGTCATCAGCGATCAGGCCGTAGAGATGCTACGCCGTGGCGTTATTCAAACATGATCCCACAGTCTTTGGGCATCTCCTGTCATTCTAGTTTGAAAGAAGGACGGAGCCATTCGCTTTTGCGTCGACTACTGTCAAATAAATAAAGTGACGCGGAAAGACATCTATGTGTTGCCGGGCATCGACGACGCGTTTGTCAGCCTCCAAAGATGATGATGATGAACAAACTTTATTCATATTAGCGGAAAGACCCTCCTTCCCTTTCAGGTGCGAGAGGAGAAGGGAGGGCCAAACCTAGATGACGGTCATGATCCCACGGGCCCTGGCGGCGTCTTCGGCCTGCCGTAATAAGCGGGCTTGTATTTGAGAGTCAAGAGCTGAGGAGTGCGGTAACCCATTCACTCCCGTCTGGAAAATTGCCTCTCATAGGGACCTGCGGGCATGCCCATAAAATGTGGCTCAAGTCCGCCCTGTTGTGGCAAAATTTACACTTGTCCAATTGAAGTTCCGGAACGCAGCGGTTCATTGTTACTGGACTAGGAAACGCATGGGTCTGGAGTAAGCGCCATGCCACCGCCTGTGCTCTGTTCAATGAATAGTGTGCGGAAGGATAAATTTTCCTGCTTAGCCTGTAATACTGCGTAATATCTCTGTAAGTGGTCATCCGCTCAAATCTTTCATCATCCTCCCAGTTCGACAAGGGCAATCCAGAGCCTTGGTCTGTAAGTCCTCGAGCTGCCTGGGGTGCAGCCTCATTGCCGAGTAAAGAGGAGTGAGCGGGTGCCCGGACTATATCTATTGTTCGTTGGTATTTGCACCCAGCCAGTATTCCTAAAGCTATTTGGGATATTCGCCCTCGTGGAAAGTTTGTCACAGCCGTCTACGAGTCGCTAACAATTAGTGAAGTCGAGGTGGATGTTATGGCCATTGCAAAAGCTGCTTCCTCCTCCTCTTCTGCAAAGCTCGTTCTCACTGAGCCGCTGACCTTACGATTTTCTTTGTAGTCCACTACTGCTATAGTCATGTTGTCATTTCCTTTGCATTTGGCCGCATCCACGTATGTTGTTTCCGATAAATCTTTTACGTTGTTATGTACATTTTTCACTCTTTCAGCTCTTATTGCCTTGTGATAGTCGGGGTGCTTGTTTTTTGAAATCGATAAAATTACTAAACATTTCCTGATCTCATACGACATATCCATTTCGGCGCCAATTTCATTTGCGAAGTTCATACCCAGTTTCTCTAGTATGGCTCTCACTGTTTTGCTCTGCGTTAGTCTTTCATAATGTGTGATTTTTTTGAGCTTCTATAAGCGCTTCTTATGTGTTGTGAAGCCCAAAATGAAGTAATTTCTCATTAGGGGTAGTGATTGGAAGTCCGATCGCGTGTTTGAAAACTCGTCTAATGATTGTGTCAATCTTTTCACTCTCGGCCACTTGTAGTGTGAGGTTAGGATTCACATACACAATTCGACTGATGACAAAAGCCTGTACCAGTCTTATCAGATTATTTTCCTTCATACTATAGTGCCGGTTTGTAATTCGTTTAAGTAAATGCATAATTTGCTGCACACTGGTTTCAATCAATCTAATCGCTTCCCCGTTATGCCCGTTCGAGCTGATTCGGAGTATCAAAATTCTTATGCTTTCGACTATAGGTATTTACGTTTTTCTAACAAAGACTTTAGTGATGGGTCTTTCCTGGATACTTTTCATGGCCACGTTAAAAAGAAAGGGGGATAGGACTGAGCCTTGCGGCGTACTTCTGCTGCTAGACTAAACCCTTGGTATTCTGCTTCGCCTAGTATTATTCTTGCAGTCCGATCAGCTAAAAAGTCTTTTATATAATCGTATCCTTTTTTTTCTACCCCTAACGCTTGAAGATTGGCAAGTATTGATTTATGTGATGTATTATCGAATGCCTTTTTAAGATCTAGGCCAACTAGGACCTTTGTGTTCTGTATATTGAGACCCGAATCAATTATTTGATGTTTAATCTTAAGCATAATAACGTGTGTGGACAGTTTTGCCCTCAAGCCTACCATCGTACTAAGAAAGAGCTCATTGTCTTCTATATAATTTGACAGGCGAATTAGTGAGGATAACATGCTCTAATAAATTTCCTATGCATGATGTTAGGGAAGTGGGCCTAAAGTTATCAAGATCTAATTTCTTGCCTGGCTTGGGAATCATTATAATAGTTGCCGTTTTCTATTGCTTTGGTATCTTACCTTTTTCCCAACACTTGTTCATATACTCAGTGAGGGCTGTGAAGCCGAATTTTTCTCCTCTGTACACTGATGTTCTGGCTACTAGCAGGTTTCTGTGGCAGAAGTTTATCGCCAGAAACTGCATTCATCACACGAGTTGGCCTGTATGCATTTACTGTAATGCCTTTTAAGCTTTAAAACGCTTCTGCCACACGACTTATGGGCAAAACAATGCATGAACTGAAATGTTGTGTGTGTGTCTATACTACCTCGACGACACTGTCATTTAATTCCCGATTTTATAACTATCGGCATTGATTTCGACTGATGTTGACGTGTTTAAACGACGCTGGAATCCAAGGGAAACTCACAGGGCGCCGCTACGTCGCACGAAAGCTGTCAATCTAAGGGCACATCGTGGCCAAGCACAGAGTTCCACCCGACCCTGCAAAACATTGTGCAGTCTTCGAGATTACGACACCTGATACGCGCAAAGAAAAACACTTGTTCACTGGACTACGCTTTTACTTTCGCCGCTTCGTTAGAAACTTTGCGTTATCAATATCACCTTTGACCAACCTACTACGCGGTGCTGCAGAACTTTCTTTGTGGTCTCCTTACTGAGACGTCGTATTTTCACGCTCCGTAGTCTGCTCACCTCTCGTACCCTTATTCGGCATTTCGACCCAGAAGTTGCAACCGAAGTACACAGAGACGCCGGCGAGGTTGGTCTTGGCGGTGTTCTAGCCCAAAGTTAACCAGGCTACTCTGTTTGACGTTCTTACAGGCCAAAAGCTTGAACGAAACGTTGTAAATAGTGCAGTGATTGAGAGTGACTTTATGTGTTATGTGACTGTTATGCGTGTTTATAGTTGTATGTGTTGCGTGTTTATCATTGTGTATATCACTGTCATCACCCGGCAGCTGCAGTAGCTTGTCAGGTGAAAAAGCAGGCAAACCCCTCCAGCTTACCATAAAATAATTCTCTCTCTCTCTCCGAGTACGTCGTCACTTATCCGAGTTGCACGTTCCCTAAAGCTTATGGCAATTAAAGCTTCATTGAAAAGGAGTGCTAAGCTCTAGTTTGTGTGCTTCGCAAAGTCCGCCTTTATTTGTACCGTCGCCCATTCGACCTGATAACTGATAACCATGTGTTCTGCTAAATCGCCAAGGTGAAATACCCTTATGGCTGCCTTCCTCACTGGGAACTGCAAATCTAAGAGTATGACATTCGCGTCACCTATCGCAGCGGATACAAACCCTCTGACGCGGACACCTTGTCTCTTCCTCCTTTATCCGCCGAGCCGGCCCACGGAACGAACTGCACCAACTACGCCTCATCTCTCGCTCGGCCTTGATTCCTCTGCCAGCAAACAACACCAGGATCCGCGGATCGCTTCACTTTTCGACTGTCCCTCTGGATCGTCAACCACTGCGTTATCGCAATCTCTACGACGTCACGCTGCCCGTTTTGCCATTCTTGAATGGCTGCTACACTGAAGAAACTATGCCTCTCAAGGTCGTAAGTGGCTATGCTGGAGTTTTCATAACTTACGATCGTATTCGCTGTCGCTTCTACAGGCGTGGAATGTATACTTTTGTTCGAAAATTTGTTATGTGCTACCCTGACTGTCAGCGTCGTGAGTGGCCGCCTTTCCACTCACCCGGGGCGCTTCAGCTGCTTCCGTGCCCTGCAAAACCTTTCGCTTGGTCGGCATTGATCTCTACGGCCCACTACGAATTACGTCAAATGGCAATCGGTGGATTATTGTCGCTGTGGATCATCGTAGGCGCTACACTGAGACAGCCGCGCTTCCAAATACCACTGTTCGAGACGTAGCGTCTTTTTTATAACACCTAAAAGGCCCCAAAGAAGAGGTTTTTAATGACGGGTGGGCTATTACAGTGAATTCTTGATCACTGCTTTGAAGGTGATGATACTGGAGTGGTGCAAAACGTGAGGAGGAAGACCATTCTAATCGTACAGTCTTGACAAAAGAGAATGAAAGTTGTGCAGTGGTGTGAACACGTGGCGGGTAAACAGCTTTCCCATGATTGATGTGGTCTGAAGGACGATGGGGTGGCTTGATGAAGGGAGTGCGAGGAGATCTATGATAGAATTCGAAAAACAGTGCACACGAGAAGCACAGCGGCGTAACTTCATACTTTGACATATTCTACCTCAAGAGCTGCTCAGTGACCGAACTCAAGCCTTTCTCTTTGAAGTCGTCGCAGCTCTGTTTTCCTCGGTGAACTTTTTTTTATTGAGCCAGTTTGCCCATCTGACGGCATGGCCGTGAAATCGTCCACGTAGCTCGCCTCAAACCATAGCGCTCTGCCTATAGACTCTTAGGTCGCTAGGATGGCTCTGTTTCAGCGGAGAAAAATTGTTAAGAAAGAGACACATGTTGGCAAGCAGCATCGCCAACGCTTGGGTAGTGGGTTCTTGACTTGTCTGGCTCGCCTCGCACTGATCGTCGCCGGCATCCGCCTAAATGCCGCTCTGTTCCAATTGTGTTTTGTTCGTAGAGCCGCCATCGCAACACACGCCATTAAATCTCTTTCAGTATTAACAGTCGCAGTGCGTGTGTCCAACCTTACCACAAGGGTAGAATAAATTTAAGGCTAACAGCGTGAAGTCCCTGAAAACTTGGCCAGTCAGCCACTTTGGTAGCACAAAAGGCAATTGTCGGGGGCACGTTAGGTGGTGGACTTCCGTGGGCCAGGACGAAAATCGGCCCGCAAAGTTGAGCGATGGGATGGACTTAAAAAACGTCGAGGCGGCCCAGGAGGTCGATGAATAAAACGTGCCGTCAACGGTGTAGAGACTCTCAGGGCATCCGCATTAGGAAGCCGGGTAGGTTCGACGATCGGCTTGCGATGGTGGTGAGAAATCAACCAACTGCCTGATTTCGTACCATATGACGCCGGTAAGATCGGCTATACTCGAGTGGGACGCTGCCTCAGATTTCTCGAGTTCTTCCAGTACAACGTGCAGTCTCTATTATCACCTCCTGGCGCAACCGAGCACGCAGTAGATATGATTGTGTGGCACTCAAACTGCGACAACTGCTGCTGAATTATGCGCTTCATAATTGTGGCTTTACGTGGGAACTCCGAAACCGTCGTAGGAAGGTTACATACAAGGCCCGCGAGGATACGCTACTTTACGGCTTGCATTAACAGGCACACCTTCTTAATTTCTGGCATGGGGGAGGAGGTCAGCCCATTGAAACACTCCCGACATCTTTTCGACAAGCATGGCGACGCTCTCGTTGAGAATCCGAAACCGCGAAAAAGTGCCTGCTCCTCTCTCTCTTGGTGTTCGCGGTTAATGAAGGTTTGTGAAGCTGCCGATTGAATTGTTGCCAACTCGTGACTGAAGCTTCGTGGTTTTCGCACCACAATTTTTGCGCATCTAAGAGGGAAACGTAGACGTTCTTCAACCCAAGGCAATTGACACAGTCGTTGATTGCAGTGACCCGGTCAGCGCTGTCAAGGCAGTTTTTCACATCGTCATTTTCACCAGATCGCTGTGCAAACACGCCTCGCACGTCCAACCCACTATGGGTTGGACGTGCGAGGGGTGTTGACGACACAGGGTACGACAGTGAGCGGGTCTTGCTTGGTTTGGATTGCGGATGTGGCAAACGGTGTCCTCACGAAACTTTCCAAGAGGCTGTACTGTAGTGGTAGTCCTAGGAGGTGACGGCTACTTTGTTGGATATCAGCAGAGTCTAGTGCACTGGCGTTGGTTGCTCCTGTTTCAGGACCAGCTGGCATAAGACGTCGCAGTACTCAAAACCTCCGCCAGCCACAGTCGCGCACAGAAACAGGCACTCAAAGCAAACGTCTGTATTGGGCCTTGCAGCCGCCCACTTATACGCCCGCTTCTTCTGCCACCAACAGAGTGTCACAATATGACAGGCTTCAGCGGTTTCACGAATAAATTGATAGTGGGGTTACAAAAGAACAACTGGGTTAGAAAAAATAAGTGTACATTCTCACGCTGCGCACTGCGATTCCCCATGGGGAAGTGAGCCGTTATTTAAAATGAAATTGTTATCCCGTAGCTTTTCTCTGAAACAGCAGCCCATCTGTCTGACGCTCTCAGCCAGGTGAAAAGTAGCGACAAAAAACAGCAAGCTTTTGAACGAAACTACTCCTTCACTACTATACAAAGTGTGGTCAGTGTTTTCTTTGGGCCCCAAGTTCGAGGTCGAGGCTCGAACTAATGCGGTTCAGAAAGCTGTGGTTGATAAGCTCAAGGCGTGTGCAAGACTTCCGCCCAAAATGTGTGGTTGAGTTTGTTGCTGCCTTAGCTGGAGCAGGTAATTCTGAGAGGAACGTCTTCCCTGTTTTTAGTTTGGCAAGCATGCTCGTAGAAAGGTATACAGGAACTGTTGTGACGGGGTAATAAAGCTATATTGTGATTTTTCATGACGGCATGTTTTCAGGAAACGCAAGTAAAACCGCAAGAAATAGTTACATAGCTGCTTCTGGAACGTTGTACAAAGTCAGTGCTAAGGCGATTTCCTTTTTGAGACCTTAATCTTAAGAGATCGTTCTCTTCTCTTGGTAAGAGCCATAATATTGAAGTGAGCTCGTTTCGTAGGACAAAAACCTATAGGTCTGGCATGCTCTTTCGTACCATCATTGCGGAAACAGTTACGTTTCAACAAAATCTTTTCAGGTATTTAGAAAGTAATTTGAAGCAACTTTTATTCATGATCCCTCTAAAGTGGACAACTGGAGCGCCATGTTTAAATTTCTAATGGAGGGCGGCACAAAGTGCTGCATGCATTTCAGTATCGATGTTGAGAAGATGTTTTTTATTGCTAATCGGAAGCTCTTCGCGGGTGCCGTGGAATTCATCAAGGAAAAAATAACGAGCCTCGTTTTATTAGTAGTAGTCGTATAACCGCGACAGCTTTAAAGAGGTCGTTTCACGAAGATTTTGGCGTCAGCGTTGTTAGTTGTGAGCGAAAAATTATTGCCTTGTCAGTGACAAAAAAATTGAGAAAGATGCAAATATTATAAATCATAGAAACTTCCGGGTCTGAGTGAGGATGAAACTCATGCCGTTCGCATGTCAAGAAGGTGTTTTATGCCAGAGCCACGCGCCTGCCTAGAAAGTGAAAAGAAGCTTGCAAATATCATTCATACTTTACAAGCACATGCGTCCTGCATATACGCTTCACAATACAAGAGAGAGAGATTGACTTTATTTAAACATATCCTCAGGAGGCTGAGAAAGGGCCATTCCGACCCTTAATTCAGCCTGAAGGCTCCGCCAAGGATGGCGCTTGCAGCCGAAGGCTTGTAGCGATGTCCCGGGCCCTCTGGACCGCCTGTAGTTGCAGCTTGTATTGATTGCTCTTGGGAGCTTCCTGCCAAGCCTCTTGGGTATTTAGTTGTGCTGCGCTATGGGTAGGGCACAGCCAGAGCATGTGTTCAAAATTGCAATAGGGATGGTTGCAAAGGGAGCATGTGGGCGGTGTGTCGGGGTCGACTCTGTGTAAGGTGGATGGTGTTATGTACGTACGTGTTTGCAATCTTCTGAGAGTTAGAGCTTGTATTTTGTTAAGTTTTGGGTGCGGTGCTGGGAAGGCACGTCTTTGTCCCCGGTTATGTGAAGTAATCTCGTGGTATGTGACTGCTTTGTCCTGGCTGCAGAAATTCTCGTACCGCTCGCTCATCGAGGGGTCGTTGTCCGCGGCGCGGCGTGTGAGCTCACGCGCCAGGCGGTTGACCTCTTCGTTGGGATTGCAGTGGTCGAGTCCCGTTAACTGTCCCATGTGGGCTGGGAACCAGGATACGTAGATTTGAGCTTTCTCTTCCTTAACAAGGGTTTCTTTGCTCTCGTACTCTCTTATTGCGTTGACGGTGAGTTTTCCTGTGCTTCTAGCTACTAGGCCAGCCGCGAACGTTCGTGCCGCCGTCTTAGAGTCTGTGGATATTGTGGAGTAGGCTTGGCAGCTTTGCAAGGCTAGCGCGATCGCCATTTCCTCTGCTTCGTGGACATGGCTTGTTTGGACGGTTGCCGCGTTTATGAGGTTTCCGTCTATATCAACGACCGCTATGGCAAACGCCTCCCTGCCATAGTAGCGGGCGGCATCTACGAATAGCACGTGCGTGTTGTGTTTTTTTTTGCCTTGTTTATGAGCGCCCTCGCTCTGTCCTTCCTTCGCCCTTTGTTGAACGTAGGGTGAACGTTGCGGGGGATTGGCTCAACCCTAAAGTGTTTCCTCACGTCATTACCAAGTTGTGTTCTTTTCTCTGGTTGAAAAATTGGGCAAATGCCTGCGTCTCGTAGGATGAGATGGCCTGCCTGCGTCAACGACAGGCGTGTGATCTGTGCCACTCTCTGAGCCTCGAAAATTTCTTCGGCTGTGTTGTGCAGACCAAGTTGCTCGAGTTTCTCGTTGCTCGTGCTATTGGGCAAGCCGAGTGCTGTTTTCAGTCCCTTGAGGAGCATGGAGTCGACCTTTTTGATTTCAGCCTTCGTAAGTTTCAGAAACGGGAATGCGTATGCTACGTGACTTACAAGAAAGGCGTGATACGCCTTCATGATGTTGTCTTCTAGGAGGCCTGCTCTCTTGTTGGCAATTCTAGCAATGCCTCTTGAAAAATTGTTCGTGCTTTTTTCAAGGCGCTTGAGTGCTTCTTTGTTGTGGCCCTCCTTGGCGCTTAACGTTAGCCCTAGTACTTTGACCGTATATACTTGCGGTATCGTTTGGTTATTCTCAGCTTTGAGCACTACTTGCGGCTCGTCTTCGCCCGAATACCGTCGAGGGTGAAAGAGCGTTAGAGTAGATTTAGTGGGGGACAGTGCGAGTCTAGTTGGCTTAAGAAATTCTTCAGTTGTAGTCAGTGCTTGTTGAAGGATTCCTTCCAAGGCACCATATGAGTGGGCACATGGGACCCATATGGTAATATCATCTGCGTATATGGCATGGTGCACGAATGGGATTTGAGCAAGCTTCTCCGACAACTTGTGCATCGCCACATTAAAGATCAATGGCGAGAGCACTGACCCTTGTGGGGTGCCGATATTTCCGAGTCGTTCGGGTTCGCCGCATTGCTCTCCTATGCGTATGGTGGCGGTTCGGTTCGCCAGAAAGCCTGTAATGTAGTTGTAGAATTTCTCGCCTAGGTTCATGTGTGATATTTCACCCAGTATGTGTTCATGTTTCACGGTGTCAAAGGCCTTGGCGAGGTCCAGGGCTAATATAGCTTTGGGCGTGTGGAGGAGGCCGTAACATATGTGTTCTCTTAACATCAACATGGCGTCCTGTGTGGACAGTGCCCTGCAGAAGCGAATAATGTTGTGTCGAAAGAGCCCATTGCTCTCAATGTGGTCTGTGATACGGTTGAGTGTTGCATGCTCAGCTACTTTTCCAACGCAAGATGTGAGTGATATGGGCCTTAAGGTATCGATGCTCAGTGGTTTTCCAGGTTTCGGGATGAGCGAAACCTTGGCACTACGTCATTCTTTAGGCACGGTACCCGTTTCCCATGCCTCATTTATCTTCTTAGTAATGATTGCGATTGCTTTATCGTCTAGATTTCGTAACAGTTTATTGTCGATTCCATCTGGCCCTGGCGCCGATCTGCCATTGAGTTGTTGTAGAGCGTACCGTATTTCAGCTTCGCTGAATGGTTCGTCTAGCTTTTCTTGCGGTCGACCTCCATATGAAGGATTTTTGTTTTCCCAGGCTACTGATTTGCTTTCCAGTGGGAGATATTTTTGGCCTAGCGTTTTGAGGAGAGCTTGGGATCCACCACTATCCTGGGCGTGCTTGTGCACCAATCGTTCAATTTGCAGCTGGGTGCCACCTCTGGTGGCTTTGTCGCTGTCCGCCATAAGGTGTTTGAGCAGCCCCCATTTGCTTCCCTTCCTCATTTTGCCATCTGCTTCGTCACATGTGTTGTTCCACTGCTGGGCGCAGATTGTCTTGGCGTGAGATTCGATTTCGCGGCCAAGGTCCGCGATTTTTGTGCGTAAGTGTCTGTTGAGCTTGTTTTTACGCCACGCTTCTTTTAGGTCATGCCTTTTCTGCAGCAAACTGGCCAGGTGAGAGTCCAGTGCCTGGATGGATTCATCAGTCTCGACTTCTTTGGTGGCCTCATTCGCTGCCATTTTTAATTCATTTAGGAGAGCTTCATATGATAGTTCTGTATTGCCCTTCTGCTCCCGTATTTTACGGAACTGGTCCCAGTCTGTGATTTTGAATTTTCTTGGCGCTTTCGCCTCGTTCTCAACGGTAATTTCTAGGATGCAGTGGTCGCTACCTAGGTCTTCGGCGAGGTTATCCAAGGTAGCTCTGACGTTCTTGGTGAAGGTTAAGTCTGGCATTGTGTCCCGCTGTACCGAATTACCTCTTCTTGAAGGGAGGGCAAGGTTGTTTGTCAGCTGCAGGTCCAGCGCATTCGCGCTTTCTGCTAGCTTGGTGCCTTTGCCTTCGCTTTTTAAGTATCCCCATTCGGTACTCCTGGCGTTAAAATCGCCCGCTACTATGAGCGGATTGTCCCCCGCCATTTTTACCGCCGAGGTAAGCAGTCTGTTGAAATCTCTTTTCGTATCTGATGGAGAACTGTAAACATTGAGCACGAAGATGCTTCTTTTATCAGCCCTGTGTGGTAAGATTTCCACCAGGACCGTTTCCAGGCCTTTTTTGTATAGGGGGCGTCCCTTTTGGCGAACATTATGTCCTTCCGGATGAAGGTAGCCACTCCTCGCGTCTTGTTCTGCTCGGGGTGCAGGGTCGGCCTGGCTACCCTGTACCCCTGTATGCCAATGCTTTTAGCAGTTTTGCTTTCTCCACATTCCTGTAGCAATATTATATGCGGCTTTTTTTACAGGCTAGCAATAGTTGTGTTAGTGCTGCTTTGTGTTTCTGAAGTGAGTTACAGTTCCACTGCCAGATCTTAATCTCGTTATGGTCAGCAGCCATTTTGGCTTGGTAGCTTGTGTGCGTTGCGGCTCGTTATTTCCGCGAGATTGCGTGCATTGACTGGTCGGACTTTAGCTCTAGAAGGTATGCTCGGCACGCTTGCCGTAACCGCTGGTTTGTCCGCGCTTAGGCTCTGGGGAGCACCTGCCCCAGCTGGGTTGGTTGCCATCTTCTCCAGGCTCACGAGCCTCTGGTCATCTTTGTCAGTGTAAGTCTTAAAGGTTTCCATAAACTTGGCAAGCGTGTTCGCCAACGTATCAATTTTGTCGTTGAGCTTAGTTGTCACGGACTCGACATTTTTCAGTAGGGCTTCTTTTTCTATCGAGACCATCTCGATCTCCTCCGTCGTGTCGCTGTCGCTGTCTACGGCTTTGCGTTTGTGTGTGTTGTGGATCGTTTGTTGTGAGCGTGTTGTCGGTGGTGCCGGTGAGCTCGACAGATTAATTCCGTGACAGCTCTCTATTCTAGCTATTGAGGCCCGGAGCTGCTCAAGCTCCTTCTTGAGGGCCCTGTTTTCTTGTTCAAGCGCTACAATACGAGAATCGGGAGCATGCTCTGGCTGTGCCTTACCTTTGAGCTGGCTACTTGTGCTTCGTGCTTCACCTGCAACCCTGCTGGCCCAGGAGCCATTGTTCGGCTGCTGCTGCTGCTGCTGCGTGGCTGTTGGCCTCGTTCTCGATCGGGATCTGGAGCACTCCCGAGATGACAGGCGGTTGTCGGATCCCGACAGGGTCGATGGGCGCCCTCCGGAACGAGAACGGCCTCTGGATCGAAAACGCCTTCTGGATCGGGAACGCCCTCTGGATCGGGATCTCCCCCTGGATGGAGAACGGTGATGGATGCTCGAGGCGTTCTCCCGTCCCGGCACCTGGTTGTGGCAGGGTTTTCTTAAACGTGACAGACGTTGGTGCGTCTTGACGTTGTTGTGCTTGCCACTCTTGCTTTCTGCGTCTTCTTCTCCTTCTCACTATGTATGGAATGTGGAAGCGTCTTTTGCATTCGCGATCTCCGGTGGGGTGATTGCCATCGCAAAGCTTGCATTTCGGCTCGCAGTGATGCACGCCGTCTTCTTGTAGCGTTTCACCGCAGTTGTGACATTTCTTGCTCGTTGCGTTTGTGTGCCGGCAAACATCGGCGCGATGGCCGACTCCTCCGCACGTTCGGCAAACATCGACTTATCGCTTGTAGAGCGAGCAGGGAACCATGGCGGTTCCGCATATCACTGTGCTCGGAACGTGCAACCCGTCAAAGAGGATTGCGACGACTTTGGTCTTTTTAATGCGTCTTGCCTCGATGGCAGTGGGATTTCGGTCGTGCACAATCAGGCGTTTGAGCGTTGCGTCGTCAAGGGAGAGGTCAACGTTCTTGATGACGCCCTTGCATGTATTATCGGGTGCGGCCACGTATGCGGCAACTTCGAACGAGCCTTGGTTTGTGTGCAGTTTCCGCACGTTCACGTATGATGTCGCATTATTTTGGTACGGCGTAAAGGTAACAATGATGTTTTGCATATTGTTGGGGCAGATCGTGTCCTCCCGTGCTTGTTCGTCGGTGATCTGGGCAGTCATGATGACGGCTCTCGCCAGCAGAACGAGGTTGACTCGGGCTACGTCCAATCCACCTCTGGGTCTCATAATTACCCTGATCTGGTCTTTGGGTAGGCGGGGTAGCCTGGAAGCGGATACCACACGGTGTAGTGCCGATTGACTTTTTTTAAAGCCCCTGGGGTGCTTCGGCTGGTTGCTGTGCTTGACCGTCCCAGCGGCCAGCTCCTCGTTCGGCGGAGTCGTCTGTCTTCGGCGTTCCATGGCGGTGGCCCATCCTGGTCCGTCGAAGACCTCCGCGCTTACTTCCATTCTCTCCACGGTTACGGTGGAAGGCATTTTCAGTGCCTGGTTGTCGGCTGCGACGTACGGAGGTTGATCCAGTAGCTGCCGCGTCTGGCCGAGCCCTTGGCTACGTGTAACGGCCGTACTCCTCGCTAACCCTAGGTGTGGTTAGGGTTAGCGGGGACGCTCGCCGCGTCGCAAATTTAAAGTCCAAAAATATGTCTAAGAGTTCACTCACTGCCAAAAATGGCGTCTCCACTGAAACCGCAGAGCTTGCTTGTTCGAATAAGCACAAAGCCAAGTGATCTTGAAGCATAGAAACGACAGAAAACATTTAGAAAAGCGGGATCCGACGTTTTCACGTCCGCGCTCCTCGACGTCACCTAGCGATCCTTCACAATACAACTCGTAATATCATAGAAATATGCCGTGGTACAAGCCTACATTGCAATCTGGCGTCAGTACAGTGATTATCACAAGTACCTAGTGGTTTAAAAGCGGCCTTTCATTACAATAGTTCTACACGTCATTGGGCGTTTTCTTTTAAGACAACGTGTAGAATGCACAGCAAGTTCGAAAACATTTCGCGCGCGTCAGTAATCGTTTGAAGAATGCTACACATTACAAAGAATGCAGCCATATGTGAAAGCTTCACTCACACCAGCCACTCCCGAGTTTATCTATTGCATTGTAGTAATGCGTAATTTTAAACTTCGAAACTCTGCGTTTTGGAAGAGGCAATAGGTAGTATGCACCAAGTGGTTGAAATAGTCACTAAGGAAAAATGTCGCTTTCGCGTTGAACTCTTGAAAGTGAAGCTTAAGCGTGCGCAATTTTTTTTTTAGAATTACTCACTGAATTAGTGACTATTGCGTTCATCTTTTAGCAAGCGTACACCCTATTCTATCAGTCAGTAGCTTCTAGATACTCGTCAGGGGAAACTCTTGTGTGCAGTTTTTTAAGCCAACATTGATCACCTTGTCAATACAACCTTCAACGAAACTATTAAACGTAATGTTCTATGCGTGGAAGATTAATATTCAGTTGTGAAAGATGTTACGTCCACTACATACTTTCCTATTGTGTTGACTTTGTTTATGACAAAAGGCATGGGTCTGTCGTTTGCTTTGGAGATTGCTAAATAAGTCTGCAATTCCTCTATTTCAACTTCTGTTTAGGAGTGTACATATTAATTGGTGTTTTGAGCACAGAATAAGGAATTGTTATTGTTGGATCAGGTCACTCAACACGTTCAAAAAGACCGTTTCTATTACTTTACCAATGTCTCCTCTAAAAAGACTTGGGAGCATAGACTGGCCTTCAGTTTCACAAATGAAGTAGCAAAAACAGCGGAAGCAGAGTTCCTACCAAGTACACTTGTGTTTGATGAAGCCACCTGAGCAGGTTCTTAAAAGTACGTGCAATAACGAAACCCTATGCTGATGCGTAAAAAGAAAGCTCGCGAACAGTCCTTATACGCATAAACTTGCATATACATTTAAAACAATAATGGTTCCTGTTGCGCAGTTGTTGTTTTCAAGGTACCGAATAGTTAGGGATAATTTTGTGCTTTGGCTGCAACAGACGCAAATAAAAAAATGGGGGACCTTAAGCTATAGCCTTTAGGAGTAGAACGCGATAACAGTATCCGGGCGCTAGAGGGTGCAGAGTTCAAATAGCTTGTGGCGGTGAGGCTTTTGCATACGGCTACACTCTGCATAAGAAGTAAGGTGCTTTAAAGTACGGGCAATTTCAGTTTCAGTTTACTTCAGTTTATTTTTATTTTTTACTTTCGTACGAAACATACATGCTTACATAAACATACAGAAGGAGGTTCCGGAGCACTTGGCTGAAGGGGGACCTCCTAATTGTGTGCCTGAAATGTTTTCGAGCTCTCCACGTACCCACTACGTGGCCATAAGAGAAAAGGCTCAGTAACGTGTGTGCCTTTTCAAGTGGGTGGCCCGCTTTAAGCCATTAATTCATTATAGTCGCATGTTCTAGCGCCCTACTGCACTGTACTGTTGTACCATGCTTTATTAAAGCGATATAACATGGGGTATTGGGAAGAAAGTATACAGGACACGTGCGATTGTAAAAACTGCGTCACTTTTACCGAATTTAGAAGCAGATAGTTATGTTCGCGTTATTTTAAAGCACACGCGTGGCTCTCTACTTGAACACCATCTTTGCACACAAACGACCCGGCTTCGCTGTTCACTCAAACACGGAGTTTGCTTTTTTTTACTTTATTTGCATCTTTCTCAAATCATATTTCTTGATTTTATGCTCTCACACTGGATGATGATTTTTCACTCGGGAAAAACAACGCCACTGCTGGAATTTCGGCGAAAAAACTCTTTAACGCTATCACGTTAATAAAGACAGGTCTGGTGTAAATAAGCCTGCTGGAAGCCACCAAATTATGTATGTTGCGTGTGCTAGGATGGGGAAGTGGGTGGTACCGTGTTCCATTATTTCGTTACTTTAAGTTATGGGATAGATGGGCCGCTGTGTGACTGGGCAGCTATTATTGTAATAATATGCAGAGTTTATGTGCCAAAAGAATGACATGATTCTTAGAGACGCCATAGTGAAATTGTACGCCAAATTCGACCATCTATCTGGTGTTCTTGGACGTGCACTGTAATCACACCGTACACTGACCTCTACATATAAGGCTCTACAGAAATGCTGCCGTAGCACCTGGATCAAACGCGCGAGTCCCGTGGATGAGTCAGCAGCTGAATGCCTAATTGACTCCTTTGTCGAGGCAGACAAAGTCTACGAAAGCACACTGTCTGCTTTTACATAGCAACTCGCGTTGCCATTTGGAATCACACTGAATGTACCACGTGTGATTCAGCAGTCATTATCTGAAGCACTGCTGTTTTCTCACAAAGGAGAATCAATTGAATCGTGAAAGTTTTGAAGCCTATCCTATCAAAAAGACGTGATTCTTGGGACAACTAAACTTCAGTGGCATCTCAAAAAATGTTTCATTTTCTTATTGGCGAACGTGTCACCCAACCTATCTGTTTTTTCCCATGTGATGCGCGGTTGCTCACTCTTAAGTCCTTGTTTAGTTTCAGTAAGGGCTATCCAGCGGCTTGAGGAGGCTTTGGAGAAGCAACAGAGAAAAGGAGCCGACGACCCGTCTAACGGGAACGGAGGCACCCGAGTAACGGTTGCCTAGTCAAAGCACAACGTCCTCGAGGTCTAGGCTCTCAGATTATTGGACTCTAGTAGCCATATTATCCAGATAGGGAACATCCGCGCCCTGCGAGGCTGGAAACTTCCTACACGCCGGATGTGTAAATAAATGTTATTTCTCTTCTATCTCTCTTAGTTTCAGTAAACGTTCGGCAAATGCTTGAAAGCTTTAAATTTGCTCAAGATTCTTTCACATCAGTCATGGAGTACAGATCGTGACTGCCAAATAAACCTTTTCAGCAGTGTAGTGCTCTAAGGTATGGATTATGGCTAGGTTGTATACAAATCAGCGTCAAGATCTGCACTAAAGATGCTTGACCCAGTGCATCACCATGGCCTTCGTCTGGCTAGAGGTGCTTTCCGAAACAGCCCAGCAGCCAGCCGGAATATCGAGACAGACCGGTGGTCAGAGACAAGCGTCAAGTATGCCACTAATGTGCTCTCCTTTGTCGACCATCTTTTCACCACCTATTGCAGGACTCATCAAATGCCCACTTGTTTTTGAGGCAACCAGCAGCTACACCACCCTATTCAATCAGAGTGGCCTCGCACTTTGAAATTCTGAACATGCCGGTCTCAAATCCTCAACTAAGCTCCCACAAGGAAACTGTGATGCCATGGGAAATGCCAGCTATCCATTGCGACTTGTCATTCTTAGAAGTAGGAAAGTATGTCTTCTGGTCGCAATCGATCAGCATTTCATGTGCTTGCAGGCAAAATACAGCTGGGCTTAGTACTACACTGATGCTTTCAAATCCTTGGCCTTCGTATGTGCAGCATATGGTCCGGCGTACTTTGAATCTGCAACAATGAACGAACGTACCAGCATATTTACTGCTGAATGCTATGACATAGTTCTAGCTATAAGGCACATCTTAACGAAGAAAGAACCTGTCTCGATCATATACACAGATTATCTCATTGCAGTGACTGAGTTATACTCCTCTAAGACACATAAAAATTCTGTTCATAATACCCTTCTAAAATACATCATGTCAGCCTACATATCCAAGCTTGAAATCACGCTATGCTGAATTCGGGAAGGCTGCAGCATAGCTGGCACTGAACTGAGGCAGTGGACCAACTGGCGGAGTCGGCTGCACTCCGCCCATCAGTAGACGTGGACGCCATCTTGTATGAGGAAATGAGGCCACTAACCAGAAACCGAATGCATAGACAATGGGAAGAGGAATACAACGCAGCGATCGAAAACATTGCACACAGTAAAGCGGAGAATAGAAAGATACGATACGGGAAAACGTAACAGGCATCAACAGGTTCCACTGTACAGACTCAAGATTGGTCATACACATGCAACACACTCGCGCCTTTTGAGCATTTCACCTGCACCGCATTGTGAAAAAACGTGGTGATGTGCTGTTTGTGGTTCATGTTTTATTTATGTGTCGATACCTTGAGTTAGAAAGACTGCGTTACTTTCGAAAGCTATACAAATGCCACATACTGCCTCACTCTTTGTTTTTCTTCGTGCCGATTTATTGTTTCCACCAAAAGTTGTTTCAAAGTTCTTTGCTCGTGTAGGCTTCCGACCCTCAATTACAAATCCTCACTAATCTTAGCCCTCTCGCGATCCACACGGAAACGCTGAGGCTTTGTTTTCAAACGTCATGCAGGCAAACTCCGTGTTTTGACTAGGACGGTGGCCGAGAATGTGTGCCTCTATAACGCACTTAGGCTTTGCCCGTTTTATACTGCTCACACATAGTTATTAGCGCTATCTTTAAACCTTATGTAGTACATACACTTCTGCCATCAACCTGCGCAGCTTATTTTATAATAGAGTGGACCACTACCCTAGTGTTTGGCGCTCTTTGGCCTGAGTCACCCTTGCGCAAATAAAATCTGCCACCATCAACATCGCCATTGTCTTCAGCATTTAACAACAAAATAAAAAAGTTACATTCTGCACTACTATCAGCTTAAACAAGCATATGAAGGACTCTTCTTCGAAAATTGTAAAAGGACAGAAGTATGAAGCTGTGGTGGTAAACGCAATTAAGTCCTGTGGTACATATAAATATTGGCCAAGATCGGCTTTGGCAGAGCATCGTCCTTTGCCACTGAATGTTACGCAATTGTGCCGATCTTTCCACCACATCACTTGGCAAGCTGTATTTGTGACATCATGGCTTATTTTTTATGTGTGTGCGTGTATGTGTGTGAGTCGGCGGGCAATGACATTCTGTCGCAAATTACGAAGACTGAAAGTTGGCAAAATGTCACGCGTTTTGATGGAGGAATGAAAATTTTTAGCACTTTATTTCCTTCAATTTGCAAGAAAATCCCAAGTCCGAAACACGATGTCCCCAATGCTTTCCTTGAATGAAATGACAGTTTGTTACATATATGTACAATGATTTTTGTCACTCAGCAGTAATAATTGAGAAAATGCTAATACAATACTACAGCTTGAGTCAGCTAAGACAGCTACAGTAGGAGCTAATTTATGAATAAAAATGCTACAACAGCTACTCGCAGCTAAATCAAATTTTCAGTAGTTAGCTTAGTTTAAAATCAGTCAGATTTAGCGACAAAATAGCTAAAATGGCAACACTTCAGGCACAGCTTATCGACAGAGCAACTATGTTTTCATCTAAAGGCGCCATAGAAACTTCTACATTGTTTACGCTGATCTAGTGCTCTGTCCAGAACACACTTATGCCTAGTCTTTTTCACGGAGAGCTGTTGGAAGGTGTTGACGACTGGCTGAGCGAGTTCGAACATGTCGCAGTGACCAAGTACTGGTACGAAGTCGCAAAATTCCGCTATATCTGCCTGCTGAGTTCCATCATCGCCTTTTCAAGACCTACAGGAGCCGCGACCACTGTGAACGTGCTGGACGTGCATTACAATCACGCATCCAGACGCCTAATGAGACCGTCACCATGTACCTGGAGGGCATGACCCGGCTTTTCACGCGAGCGGATCCGGCAACGCCAGAAAAAAAAGTCTGGCGAAGTCTGATGCGTGGCGTGAAGAAGCATTTTTTGATGGTCTAGTAGGAGTCCTCCAAAAAGTGTAGAACAGTTTTTGACTGAACCCACTACGACGGAGAAGATACTTGATCAACGGTCTGCCCTATTCGACCGGCAAGGGAATGGTGCATTTTCTTTTGAGTTTTCCCGCACCTTCGGGAGAAAAAGCGTTAAATAGATTTGCGAAAACGTTCGCTGCGTCTTTCCCGAGGAAATGACGAAACTATATGAGGCGAGACAGCCAGGGATAATCTGCATCACTCGCATCATCCGGAACGAGGTGAAGCAGGTGCTCTAGAACTGTCGCTGCCAACCGATAGGTAGCAATGCAGAACCACACCCTCTTTCTGCCAATGTTGAGAACCGTACATATGCCGAAGCATTTCGAACTTCCATGCCCGTCTATAGTCCTGCAGTCCCAATGCAGACAATGGCGCCAGTTGCCATTCAATCAGAACACGCTTCGCTTGCTACAATCAACGGTGGACGTGCTCCTACGCGGAAGTCCGATGTCTGACGCACGTCGGAGAGAAGACCCCTCTGCTACCATCGCAGTGAAGCCAGTACCGACAACTTGGACTGCATGGATTTTCGGCGGAATTTCGTCGTCCCCATGTTTGTCAGAGGTCAAGAGAAAGTGAAGACTACTTCACGCAGAAACGTCTACCTTTCTCACGGGGTCAATCGCGGTCACCTTTTTACGGCAACCCGCAGCCATTGGACCAAGTTTTGGTGCAATGGCATGGGAACGCTCCTAAAGCCCTGGGCGGGAAAACTGAAGGCAGTGACTTTTGGGGGTGAGGTCGCTGGGACTCAAAGTGCAAAATACCTCCTATAGACGCTTGGACGAATCTCCGCAGACATTGAATTTACGTCTGAGCGCAGTGCCAAAAAAAGGCTGAATTCTACGTCTGAACGTGGTTGGTCAGTTTCGCTCGACATTCCTCTGCGGATGGACGGTCTTCAGGTCAGGTCATTGATAGATACAGGCGCAGATTATCCTATTGTTAGTGAAAAATTGGCAACCAGACTTAAGGAAAGGATGACACCATAGAGTGTGACGCGTACTCGCACGGCTGAAGTCCACGTTGTTGCTTCATTAGGTGAGAATTAGAAAGAATACGCGAGTCAACAATTGTGGTCACCTGCCTCCTACTAGGCAACTTTTCTCGTCAGCTCAACCTCAGTGTGGACTTTCTTCGAGAGAGTGGTGCAATTATAAATCTCCACGAGCGAATGGTGAATTTTTCGACGCAACACACAACAGATTGATGCGCAAATAGCCGCCGTAGACCTGCCCAGCGAGTTGCTCACGAAAGCGTCACGCTGCCTCCCCGAGCGACTGCTTTCTTAGAAGTCACTTGTAAAGACTTTCAAGACGGGGATGCATTCACTGGGAGCAACGTATCCCTTTTGCTGCTTCAAGGTTTGTGCGCAGTGCGATACATCGTGCGTGTTGGTGACGGATGGTCGCAGATACTCGTCACCGATTTTAACTTCGAACCACGCATTTTTTTCTGTGGCACCACTGTGGTCCTTAGAGACCCTGTATTAGATATCTCGGAGTGATTTGCACCTGAGGAAATGAATGATGAGACACGTTTCTGGACCACATCGCCGTCAGTTAGAAGCTTTCTCACGAGAGGAAGGCCACGCTTACCACCCTTTTGAAAAATGTTTCAATCTTGCTTCGCCTCTTCATCTAGATTCGGTCAAACACCCTTCTCGAAGCACCGAGTATTTACCTACGATCACGTCTACCCAATCCGCCAGCAACCTTACCGTGTTTCGGCTATAGAACGCGAGGCTAAACTGACACAGGTGAAGGAGATGCTTGCCGACAGAGCCATTCAACCGTCCAGCAGCCCATGGTCCTCACCAGTCGTTCTAGTAAAGAATAAAGACAAAATGCTGCGATTGCTTATTGTGTACAGGAAGCTCAATAGCGTCACCAATAAAAACATTTACCCGCTTCTTTGGGTTCAAGATCCTTTCAACGGGCCGTGACAAGCGCAGTATTTTTCATCCATTGATTTGAAGAGCGGCTACTGGCAGATGGAGGTCTGTAAGTGATACCGAGAGAAGACAGCGTTTGTAACTCGCGATAGACATAATCAATTTCGAGTTCTTCCGTTCCGCCTCTGTTCGGCTCCAGCAGCGTTCCAGTGGATGATGGATGCTGTTCTCGCTGGCTTGAGTGGCGGAGCTGCGTTGTATACCTGGACGCTGTGGCCATTTTTAGGAGAGTGCCGAAAAACATCTGAAGCGCCTAAAAATGATTCTGAAAGCTATTCGTTCTGCCGAACTCATACCACAATCCCAGAATTGCCATTTCGGCGAGTATGAGCAGAAATTTACGGAACATGTCGTGAGTGGGCATTCAGTTGAGCCTGACCAGACAAAACTGCAGCAATCCCTGCATTCCTCATTCCGTCAGACAAGAAAGCAATGCTGCGTTTCATCGGTTAGTGTGCTTATAACCGCCGATTTACTACCAACTAATCGACGATAGCCGAAGCGCTCACGTGATTCACCAGAGATGATGTACCATTTGCCTGGACTACACGGCAAGAAGCAGCTTTCGCAGAGTAACGGCAAACGCACCTGTTATTTTGCATTTTGATGAAAACGCTGCTACCGAAGTGCACACTGATGCCAGCAACGTCGAACATGGCACTGTCCTAGTACAACGGCAGAACGATGTTGAAAGTGTCATAGCTTATTTCAGTCGTATTCTCCATTGAGCCGAGGCCAACTACTCTTCTTCCATGAAGGAATGCCTCGCAGTCGTGTGGACAACGGCAAAGCTTCCACCTTAACTTTACAGCCACCCCTTCAAAGTGGTGACTGATCACCGTTCTCTGTGCAGGCAGACCAATCACCGCAGTGTCTCAGGCCGTCTCGCTTGGTGGAGCTCTCATCTGATTGCGTATAGGCTTGGGCGCAAGCACGAAAATGCAGCCGCACTTTCTCGAGCACGTGTAGGACAACGGGCTGTTGACTCAGAAGATGCTGATGGCTTCCTTGAAGCCCTCAGTTGTTCTGACTTCATGTCTAGACAGCGAGCAAATAAGAATTTCGTTGTTTTATCTAATCCTTAGACGACCCAAACGCTCACATTCCTCGGCTAATTGTAATGTAACGGTCAACATTTGGGCTAAGGAGGGGTATCCTTTACAAGAAAAATGCTCTAGGCAGAAACAAAGCCACTTTCCTCGTTGTGTGAGCTGACATGCGTGATGGCATCTTTCTCGCGTGCCATGATGAGTCCACGTCGGAATACTTGAGCTACTCGTGGACTCTCGCCGGGGTGCGCCAGCAGTACTACTGGCCACAACTTTCTACCATTGTAGACCACTACGTGCAAGGCTGCCGAGAGTGCTAGATTCACAAAATGCCATATGTAAAACCAGCGGACCTTCTCCACATAATCACACCACCACAAACACCCTTCAATCTTGTGGGAATGGACCTTCTGGGCCCCTTTCCTTTGCCGTCTACTAGAAACAAGTAAATTATAGTGGCAACTGATTACTTGAGCCGTTATGCTGAGACAACAGCATTTCCCGCAGCATGGCGTCGGAAGTCTCGAAGTTTTTCGTGCACCACAATGTCCTACAGCACGGTGCGCCATTATGCGTAATAGCGGATAGAGGAATGCCATTCAGGGCACAAGTCCTGGCGGACATTTCCGCACTTATCTGCACAAGTAACTGAAATACAAGCGCTTACCATTTACAATCAACTGAACTGACGGAGAGGCTCAACAAGAACATAACAGACATGATGTCAATGTACGTGGTCGTGCCACACAAAACCTGAGACGATATTGTGCCATAAGTGACGTTCGCATACAATACTGTAATGCAGGAGACAAAGCAATTTTCGCCTTTCCACCTTGTTTATGAACGCACCAGAGAAGCCATGCTTGACGCTATGCTGCCACACGATATTAGCAACGAGCTCGCTCAAGAAGCCTAGCAATACACGCAATACGCTCAAGAGACTCATCAACTGGCTCGCGTAAACTTCGGCCACCAACGAGCCGCAGATGCGCGGCGTTACAACCTTCGCCGTAGGAATATCGCGTACCGCCCTGTCGAACGAGTGCGGATTTGGACTCTTATCTAACGACCAGGCTTGTCTGAACAACGTGTGCATCACCTTATCTACGAAGTGTTTTGGAATTGCACAGTATCTTCAAATCGATCACTTTTGCCCGGAACTGTGCATGTCGTACGACTGAAGCGGTATCACACAAAGTAGCCTCTGTGTTTTTGAGTTACTTCTAATAAAGGGGCCCTCCGATACTATATGAACACGTATTTTTCATAGGTTCTGCTGGTGCTGTGGAACACGCCGGTATTGCTGCGCACACGGCAACGCCGAAATCGACGCTGTTTTAATTTTAATTTACCACACAAACTACCTTGATTTCAGACAACGGCGACACACGTCGGCTATTTTTGTTATGGGAAGTGACGTCGCGTCATGTGACGTGACGACAAGCACCGTTCACTTTGATTAGTTTGACGTGAGAAATATTGTGAAATATTCAAATGGTGGTAGCTAGGCCATAGGAGTAAATGATAAAAACAACAAAAACCTTTTTTACATTTTTTTAGAAAGGAATAATTCCCGTTTAGAACTGATGTATTTTCAGCAAACATTAACACAACACTTAGCCTGTGAACGCGGCTATGATACGCCGGCAAGTGTAAAGGGGTCGTGAGAAGCTAGCTCTAAAGCGACAATGCGAAGCCACCAGCGTTTACACGCACTAACTAGGTGACGTCATCATAAGTGATGCTTTGTATATCGAGAACTCTTCGGTACTTGCGAGTGCGTGCAACTGAAGCACTCATCAGCGTCTTTGTTATACGCAATTGGTGCTCACTTGAACTGTGACGTCATATTAAGCAGTGTCCTTGTGGGACGTGGATCGCGTATGGCAGGCGCCGATGAGCGCCTCTTGCGCGTGCCCAATATGCCATAGAGTTCTGTGTTCCTCGATAGGCAACTGAGCGTCTATGCAGGTCCATTCGGTCTGATGATGCAGTTAGTGCATGTGGCGGCCGATGGTGCCGCATTGTCGTTTTAAAGCGACCGTTTCACGACCCCTTAAGTGGAAACGCAGGCCACGTTTTTAGCGAGCCGAAAGTGCTACAGGTGGTGGGTGCCGGCGTTGCCGTAGAACGCTTCTTGTATGCAAGCTGAGAATCAACCTCGCCCAAAGCGTTTGTGTGAATCTTACACACAAAGTGTAAGAAAAATAATTTAGGTGGGGATACTTTGCCCGACGGCGCGTACACATAATGTTCGCCTCTTTCCTCCTCTCTGCCTCTATGTGACAGCGTCTCCCACGCAACTGTGGCCGGTGCATGTACTATAGAAAACGAGCTGCGTGCGTAGCGTCCGTTACGGCGTTGCGCACGTGAGAAGTCAGCGAGCAGAAAGACTGCTCACGCGCTCTAAGCAAGACGCCGTGCTTTTACGTATGCAATGCTGTTAGGTACTCCATGTGCGTCGGGTGTGCCGTTTACGTCGTGGTGGTATGAAAACTCTTCCTTCAGTTGCTCTATTCTCCTCCGTTGTGCGAAAACTACAGCAGCAGCGGTCTGAACAATAAGATCAATTATGTACTTTCTTTTCTGCATACTCATGGTAGTGAACATTGCGATAATTTTTTCTGGATTACCGACAGCCAGTCGTTTACGACAGCGAAGATGGTGAATGAAAGGTAATTATTTTATGGAAACGCAGGCACTCGCTCTGAAGAATAAAAAGAACCAGTGAAACTTGGACGTGCATTGAGCATGCGGGCGTGAATATAAACTTACGTTATTGCAATTTGTGTTTGTTGTGGTTTTTGGTTAGAAATTCACCATTGGTACGTCTTGCCCTTCTGCAATAGCGAGCTCTTTCAGTAGAGTTCCGCCACGGTGGTCTAGTGGCTAAGGTACTCGGCTGCTGACCCGAAGGTCGCGGGATCAAATCTCGGCTGTGGCGGCTGCATTTCCGATAGAGGCGGAAATGTTGTAGGCCCATGTGCTCAGATTTGGGTGCACGGTAAAGAACCCCAGGTGGTCGAAATTTCCGGAGCCCTCCACTACGGCGTCTCTCATAATCATATGGTGGTTTTGGGACGTTAAACCCCACATATCAAAATCAAATCCATCAGTTCTTTCAGGAGATTTAACAGTTATGTAAACACAGGTGGCCATGAGAACAGGTCGCGTGCGTACGTGTTTGGTGGTTGAGCACTCCGACTTTTTTCAGTTGTTTCATATATTGCTCGTTTCAACAGTTACCACAGGAGCGTACTACAAGCTAGGCAGCGCCAGGAGTACCAAATAAAGCATTCGGTGTGCTTAAGCTGCTAACAAAAATAACCATTTAGTAGCCTTCTGACAGCAATACCTTAGTAAAACGTAGTTCTTAATATTGTTCAGAGAGTGGTACAAAAGTCAGCCAGTGCGTGGGCAGCACCGGTAATCCTTGTTAAGAAGAAATAAGGATCTTGGAGATTTTGCGTCGACTATCGCCGACTAAATGCCGTGACAAAAATTTGGCAGCATATCCACGGAGTGAACGATAGAGAGTGAGGCAAAGCATTCGTCTGTTCATTCGTTCTTGCTTCTGTCCGTGCATGCGTCCGTCTCTGTGACCGTCCGTGTGTCCATCCACCCGTCTGTGCGTGTGTCTGTTCGTGCGTCCATCTCTGCGTTCGTCCATGCATCCGCCCCTGCGTCCGTTCATGCGTCCACCCATGCATCTGTCTGTGTGTCTGTTCCGTTCATCCATCTATTCAACACTCCAAGTACCACCATCTCGCATCTTTTCATAATATGTTTCCCATATAGAAGCACCGCCATCCAGCGGACATTCCAAGAACTGAACGAGAGCTGGCACACGCACACTTTCTTACGGCTTGCGCATCGGGTCTACTTCCCACCTTTAACCAACTCGAGTTCATGGTATATATTAGTTCACTGTATTCATGGCACTGCGGCCCAACGCTCGCAAAAGCATTCCAAAACCAAGGAGGTTACGCCCAGCGAGTATAACGTAGCAACCATTTCCTGTCGGATAGTGCCCACTGTACATGCCAATGGCTGCTAATAAAAAATGAGAGACAGGAGAATTTAGCTTTTACTTTGTTATGGCTAGCGCTTCGTACCTACTTCCCATTTTTAACCACCTCGAGGTCATACATGGTATATACTAGTTCATTGTATTCATGGCACTGCGGCTCAACGTTCGCTAAAACTTTCTAAAACTAAGGAGGTTACACCCAGCGAGTATAACGTAGCAACCTTTTCTTGTCAGATAGTGCCAAATGTACATGCCAATGGCTGCTAATGGGGATTGGAGCGTGCGCGTTAACTAAAAGCCGAGTGCTCCGTTTTCTCATTACCCATTAGCAACAATTGGCATGTACATTAAGCACTATTTTTCATTGTTCAACAACGCACTGTTGAAATCTCTCACCGGCACCACCTTGTAGGTCAGTATGTTAAACTTGTTACACACTACAACGGCTACGAGGAGCGAACGGGTGCTGTCGTAAGGAGCATCGCCCCTAAAAAGAACGTATACCCGCCGCCCCTTATAGAGGACGCAAAAGACAGCTTACATTCGGCCTCCTATTCTGCCTCCATAGATTTATGATCTGGTTATTGGCAAATTCCGATGCACGCACTCACAGGACAAGGAAAAGACTGCCTTATATATATATATATATATATATATATATATATATATATATATATATATATATATATATATATATATATATATATATTGTGAGCGCGACAAGCGAATGACTCTTTATTCTCTTTGTAATCATCATCACCTGTATATCTTCTTCATCTAAGAATACCATCACCAGCGTGATTGAGCTCGAGCCTGGCCGGATAAACCAGTTTCTCCCAAGTGGTGGACTGTGCTTTTCGTTCCCTCAAGTCCTCTCGCCCGTTCTCGCTCGAGCTCCGCTCGGGTCGTCGCATACAACCCCCTGCCACGGCGGCCCAAAAAAACCCTGGCCCATCCAACGTCGCCGTCTTACTGCAGCCACCACCACCCGCTCCGCCCAACAACACTCGCCTGCGTGATCCACCTGTGTTTTCCGGTCTCCGAGGCGATGATGTCGAAGACTGGATCAAGAACTACGACCTCGTCAGCGATTTGAACAGGTGGGACAATCCACACAAGTTGCGCAGCGTCCCATTTTACTTGTCCGATGTTGCGAAAACTTGGTTCTGGAACCACCACACGGATCTTCCTGACTGGGACACTTTCGAGCAGCAAATTCGTCAGGTATTTGGTGCCCCTGCAGCTCGCACTGAGGCAGCAAAGAAAAAACTCGCTCAACGCACGCAGCTGCCGGGTGAATCTTACACCTCTTATATTGAGGATGTCCTTGCACTGTGCAAGCGCGTTAACACCGGCATGTCTCAAAACGACCAAATACGCCACATTATTAAAGGCATTAACACCGTCGCCTTTAACGCCCTCGCGACGCAAAATCCTGCCACCACCCAGGACGTGATAACCATCTGTCAGCGACTTGACGAGCTTCAGTCACTTCGCCTTTGCTACGATGCCACCGACGTTCGTTTGCCTGCACCCCTCGACTTGCGTGCGCTTATTCGCGACATCGTTCGTGAAGAGCTGCACGGCCGCTGCTCTTCCTGTGCTGCAGAAGTTACTTTACCTCCTGAAAAAGATAGCTTGCGAGACCTGATTAAACAAGAGATCGCCTCCGCATCGCGTGCGACGTGTTCCAACAGTCCCTGCATGCGCCAGACGCGCACGTACGCCGAAGTTGCCGCGCTCTCTGCGGCACCCACCGTTTGTATGCCTACAACAGCAGACCATACGCCTGTGGCTTCGTTATCACCGCCAGTGCGTGCACCATCTTACTACGCACCTCAGCGCCCACTTCGACCAATCTGTTACTACTGCGGCTATCGAGGACATATTGCTCGGTTTTCTCGAAGGCGCCAAAAGACGAGCAACGCGGCTACGCTCCCGAAGAACATCGAAGCTTCTGTCCGACCATGAACTACTTACGGCCACCCTCCCGATCGTCCTATTACCGTTCACCGTCACCTACTTACCACTCAGACATGCCTGGGAATTCCCGTACGTCTCGCCGCAGGTCGCCTTCGTCAGGTCGCCGTTCAGTGTCGCCTCTACGACCCGCCTCCCATTTCACGAACGCCCACGCGGAAAACTCCCCAATGCAGTTTTAGGAGGGGAAACTGCATCCCTTGGACAGCTAACAATTCCCCCAGAGCGGCCATCGAATTTGATAGTAGTGTTTGTAGAAGGTGTACGTGTTGAGGCTTTTGTAGACACTGGCGCTGCCGTTTCGATTATTCGTGCTGATTTTTGTTCCCGCCTTCGAAAAGTCACCACACCTTATGGCGGCCCACCTCTACGTGCGGCGACCAACGCTCTCATTCGTCCACTTGCACAGTGTACTGTTCGTGTCTGCATAGAAGGCTTTCGTCATCACATTGTTTTCGCGGTATTTCGTGAGTGCACCCACGCTCTCATTCTTGGGTGGGATTTCTTGTCTTCTGCGTCCGCTTTCATATCATGTCATCAGCGCCTCCTGCATCTAAACGCCACTGACTCTTCTCCGCTTGAACAAGATGAACGCATCCGCCTTGTCACCAAGTCAGATTATGTACTTCGGCCATACATCGAAGAAATTATAAGTGTTAATTGCACCGACATTGTGGATGGCGACGTACTAATTCTCCCTTACGGTCATACCCTACGTAGGGGCATTGTGATCACACCGGGGCTTATTCGCTTCTTCGATGTGTGCACGTACCTAACCGCCATAAATAAAACGCCCGAGTGTGTACTGCTCCCCTGTGGCTCAACAGTATCTTGCGCGGTCGACAGTGAGCCTGTTGCGATTGTTACTCTTCCGAACAACAACCACAACGATGTTCCGAAGTCGCAATCATTGCCAATCAATGCCTCTGCCACACCTGTGTCGGCGACAATAAGAAATGACTTAACACCTGATCAAACTGAACATTTGCTCGCCCTGTTAAATAGACACCGTTCTCTATTTGACGTGAACTCGCCCGCCCTCAGCATGACTACCACCGCTACTCACAGCATCCAGACTGACGGCTCTCGTATTGTACATCGGCTTCCATATTGCGTGTCTCAGACAGAACGCAAGATCATCGAGGAAAACGTCTCAGACATGCTACGACGCAACGTCATACGTCCTTCCTCGAGTCCCTGGTGATCCCCAGTTGTTCTCGTTCAAAAGAAAGATGGGACAGTGCGTTTCTGCGTCGATTACAGTGCGCTAAAGAAAATAACGCGCAAGGTTGTTTATCCCCTCCCTCGGATCGACGATGCACTGGATTCATTACAGGGCGCAGAGTATTTTTCCAGCTTCGACCTTAGGTCAGGCTACTGGCAGATACCAATGTTGGAGTCTGATAAAGAGGAGACCGCCTTTTCAACGCCAGATGGGTTGTACTAGTTCAATGTGATGCCTTTTGGACTCTGTAATGCGCCCGCCACCTTCGAACGCATGATAGACGGCGTATTGCGTGGTTTGAAATCGAAAACATGTCTGTGCTATCTCAATGACATAGTAGTGTTTTCATCCACGTTCTCGCAGCATCTACAACGTCTTGACGAAGTCCTCACGTGCCTTGCAAAAGCCGGTCTACAGCTTAACACCAAGAAATCTACCTTTGCTAGCAAGAAAATCAAGGTTCTCGGCCACCTTGTCAGCAAAGAAGGAATTCGGCCCGACCCCGAGAAGCTTGCCGCTGTCCTCGATTTTCCTCGTCCACTACGTCAGAAGGACCTGCGCAGCTTTCTTGGGTTATCTTCTTACTTCCGGCGCTTCATACGTGGTTTCGCGGAACTTGCGTCTCCGCTCCATCAACTCCTCGCAAAGAACGTCCCCTTCATTTGGTCCGAAGACTGCGAAAGCGCTTTCACGGCATTGAAGCAAGCCCTCACGTCGGATCCGGTACTGTGCCACTTCGATTCCACCGCACCCACCATCCTTCACACCGACGCAAGTAGTCATGGTCTCGGTGCGGTACTCTTGCAGTGTGACAAAAACTCACGCGAACGCGTCGTTGCTTACGCAAGTCGTGCTCTTACCGCTCCAGAAAAGAATACACTATCACCGAGCAGGACTGCCTTGCTGTTGTTTGGGCCGTGCAAAGATTCCGACCATATCTTCACGGCCGTCATTTTACCGTCGTTACCGACCATAACGCCCTATGCTGGCTTTCATCGCTGAAAAACTTATCGGGTCGCCTTGGTCGCTGGGCACTTCGCTTACAGGAGTATGATTTCGATGTCGCCTACAGATCTGGGAAGAAGCATCAAGACGCTGATGCTCTATCGAGCTGTCTTTTGCCCAGCGGAAGCAATTCACCATCGATACTCGAAAACAACAGCACCTCTCCTATCGCAGCGCTAAGTTCATCACCTGCCACCCTATCCGTCCTTGTTTCACAACAACGTGTCGACGCATACTGCCGCACCATTGTTGACCGCTTGACCGGCTCTACTACTCCTCCAAACGCCAGACTCCGTCGACAACTTAAACAATTTAAGCTTGTCGGTGATGCTTTATGTCGCTACATTTACCACATCGATGGCAACAAGTGGGTACCCGTCATCCCACGTTCTCTGCAACGCGAAGTTCTGGAAGCCTTTCACGATGATCCAACCGCTGCTCATCTAGGCTACCACAAGACTTACGACAAAATACGAAGTCATTGTTTTTGGCCTGGCCTCTCTTCAGCCGTCGCTAAGTACGTCGCCTCCTGTGTCCATTGCCAACGGCGAAAACGACCAACAACTGCTCCGGCTGGCTTAATGCAACCTCTTCCTTGTCCCGCCTCACCTTTTGAAGTCGTTGGAATCGACTTGTATGGCCCTCTTCCTATATCATCCAATGCGAATCGCTGGATTGTCATGGCAGTCGACCACCTTACCCGCTACGGAGAAACAGCTTCTATACCATCTGGGACTGCCACTGAGATCGCCGAATTCTTTCTTCGCCACATCTTTTTGCGTCATGGAGCTCCACGAATTCTCCTCAGTGATCGTGGCAAAGTCTTCCTATCTTCTATTGTCGAGCAAGTTTTGCGTGCCTCGAACACTGTTCACAAGACCACTTCTAGCTACCACCCGCAGACCAACGGATTGACTGAACGGTTTCATCGGACCCTATCGGACATGATCGCCATGTACATTCACCCCAACCACACGAACTGGGATGCAATTCTACCCTTCGTGACATTCGCCTATAACACGGCTGCTCAACGCACTACCGGCTTTTCTCCAATTTTTCTCGTCCATGGTCGCTCGCCGAGTTTTGCTCTGGATGTCTCTTTCCTTTCGGCCCCTGCACCCTCGACGGCTCCTTTCTTTGAAGATTTCCTATCTCGTCTCGCACACTGCCGTCACCAGGCCCGCGTTAACACCGGCCTCTCTCAAGACACTCGAAAATCTCGCTACGACTCGTCTCGCCGTGTTGTGAGTTTTCCGCCTGGTGACGAAGTTCTTCTATGGACTCCACTACGCGTCCCCGGCCTATTCGACAAATTCATCAGTCGCTTCATTGGGCCATACACGGTGGTCGAACAGACATCTCCTGTCAATTACCGCGTTTCTCCTCTTAGCGCTAGTCCTGATCATCGTTGCCGAGGAACATAGATTGTGCACGTATCTCGTTTAAAGCCTATTGCGCGACGCATTTTATAATACTTTCAAGCGACCAGGCGGCCGCTTTCACCGCGCGGGGCAATTAGTGCGAGCGCGACAAGCGAGTGACTCTTTATTCTCTTTGTATTCATCATCACCTGTACATCTTCTTCATCTAAGAATATCATCACCAGCGTGATTGAGCTCGAGCCTGGACGAATAAACCGATTCCTCACAATATATATATATATATATATATATATATATATATATATATATATATATATATATATATATATATATATATATATATATATATATATATATATATATATATATATATGTATATATATACAGTATAAAAAGAGGTCGACAAACGTGCGAAAAAACACTAGTTTTACTAACGTTTCGGCAGGTGGGCCTGCCTTCGTCGGAGTGAATGGTCCACGCGCCCCTTTGTCGTACCGACTGAACATATGTACCAGGCTGCCCGTCCTTTCTCCCGACCACCCCCTCTGCGCTTTCAGAACCCTTGGCGCACTCAAGACAACCGCCCCATATGCTTCGCCTGTTCAATTGCGGGGCACGTGGCACGATTTTGTCGACGGCGTGAGTTTTTCCTGCGTGACGACGTCAGGCCCAACAATTATGCTTTCCCACAACGACCAGAGCCTGCTGTATCTGGCGAGACTGCGACCATGGACACATTTTCACCTCGCCGGAACTTCAACAGACACCGATCGCATTCACCTCAACGCCGTTCCCTTTCCCCTATGCTATGTCGACCTCGCCCTGTCCCTGAGGAAAACTAGGAGCCGCAGTTCCGGGGGCAAGAACTGCGGATATTTCGAACTCCACAAGACCTTGTTTTTTGCCGTCCAACGTCGTTTCTGTCTCCGTTGAAGGTATACGTGTTTTTGCATTGGTCGATACTGGTGCCGCAGTGTCTGTAATGACTGAAAAATTTTGCCGTCGGCTAAAAAAAGTCACAATGCCTCTTAACGACTTTGTTTTGAGCAATGCGAGTGAGCAACGAATTCGCCCTTTTGCTGCATGCACAGCACGTGTCGCTATTGCTGACGATATTTATGTCGTCGAGTTTGTAGTGCTCCCGCAGTGTTCCCATGACATTATATTAGGCTGGGACTTTCTCTGCACTCATCATGCCGTCATCGACTGTGCTCGCGCCGAAGTGGAATTCGCACCGTTATGCGACGCTGCTTCACTCGACTCGCCCCTTCCACCTGCAAAAGTTTTCGTTGCCGCTGACACTTCAATACCCCCGTTCTCATCCGCCCTAGTTCCCCTTTCCTGTGACGTCTCTAGTGGCTCAACTGTTCTTTTTACGCCTTCTGAAAGTTCGCCGCAAGTACTTCCTGATTCCTTTCGCCGTTCTGAATGTTCACGAGGCATCAAGTGCAATTTATGTTTCAAATCTGTTTCCCTCGCCTTCCAAGTTACTGTACGGAGAGTGCTTGGGCTTTGCCGATGACATTGATCCCTCGAGTGCACGTGTAGTTCCTGACCACTCGACTACGCTACCTATTGAAGCTGTTGATTGCTGCGCGTCATCCTCTTCCCCATCATTCACCGACGCGATTTCGCGCTGCATTGACACCAACTTTACGGCCCAACAGCGCACCGACATCATCGCCCTCCTCGAGCGCTTCCATGCCAGCTTCGACCACCAGCAACTGACTTTGGGCCGTGCTTCCACAGTATCTCACGAAATCAACAATGGCCTTCACGCTCCTTTACGTCGGCGTCCGATCGGGTATCGGCATCTGGGCGTCGCATAATCGCGGAACAAGTTGACGACACGTGTAAGCGAGGTGTTATTGAGCCCTCTAACAGCCCGTGGGCATCCCCAGTTGTTCTAGTCAAGAAAAAGGATGGCTCAATAAGATTCTGCGTCGACTACCGCCGGTTCAATAAGGTCACACGCAAAGATGTTTACCCGCTACCCCACATAGACGATGCCCTTGACTGCTTACAAGGCGCGGAGTTCTTCTCGTCACTAGATCTGCGTTCAGGTTATTGGCAGGTTCCCATGGCTGAGGCTGATCGCCCCAAGACGGCTTTTGTTACCCCTGATGGCTTATACGAATATAAAGTCATGCCATTCGGGCTCTGCAATGCGCCTGCCACTTTCGAGCGCATGATCGACAACATCCTCTGTGGCCTGAAATGGCAGACATGTCTGTGTTATTTAGACTATGTCGTGATATTTTGAAGCGACTTTTCAACGCATCCTCAGCGGCTCTAGACAGTGCTTACTTGCCTCACCTCCGCCGGTCTACAGCTCATCTTGAAGAAGTGCTGCTTCGGCGCTCAGAAACTCCTAATTTTGGGCCATGTTGTATCTAGAGATGGCATTCTTCCGGATCCGACGAAACTCCGTGCCATTGCCGAATTTCCTAAACCGAAGACCTTAAAAGAACTTCGCAGCTTCCTCGGTTTATGTTCATATTTTCGTCGTTTTTATTTGCAACATCGCCTCCATCATATCGCCCTTGACTGACCTTCTTGGCGGAACAACGACCTTTCTAGTTGGTCGTCAGCTTGTGATGATGCATTTGCCACACTCCGCCACCTTCTTACGTCACCTCCTATACCTCCTATACTCTTGCCCCGACGGAAATACACACGGATGCTAGCGGAGTCGGCCTCGGTGCTGTGCTCGCCCAGCGTTAACCTGGATTTGATGAGTACGTCGTCTCTTACGCCAGCCGTACACTCACAACAGCAGAAGCCAACTATTCAGTCACCGAAAAAGAGTGTCTAGCCATCATATGGGCCATAGGCAAGTTTCGACCCTATCTTTACGGGTGCCCATTCAGCGTGGTTACAGATAATCACGCAATATGTTGGCTCTCCTCGTTAAAAGATCCCACCAGCCGGCTCGCCCGTTGGGCGCTTCGGCTACAAGAGTACGACATTCACGTCGTTTACCGATCTGGCCGAAAATATTCCGACGCAGACGCTTTGTCCCGATCACCTCCACGATGTAGTGACAAGTCGCCGTCTTCGCCTGCCCCCGACGTATCTGCACTTAGTGTCAGCGACATGCTACAGGAGAAACGCAAAGATCCTTGGATCGCTTCATTTATCAACTTGTTGAGTCGAGCTCCCTCGAAAAATATCCCTAGAGGTATGCGCCGTCAAATACAGCACTTCGTTATCAGAGATGGTTTGTTATACAGACGGAATTATCTCTCCGAAGGACGCCAATGGCTCCTAGTCATTCCCAGGCGTCTCCGCTCAGACATATGCGCCTCCTTTCACGCCAACCCACAATGCGCCCATTCTGGAGTGTTAAAAACCCCCACCCGACTGTCCCACCGCTACTACTGGCGTGGAATGTATCGCTTCGTTCGTCGCTACGTACGTTCCTGTCTCGCTTGCCAACACCGGAAGAATCCTACTCCAAGTTCTCCAGCTCCACTACAACCCTTACCTTGTCCTGCCCGACCGTTTGACCGTGTTGATATCGACCTGTATGGACCTCTTCCGATTACACCGGCTGGAAATCGCTGGGTAAGCGTCGCTATCGATCACCTTACGCGCTATGCAAAAACTTCACCACTCTCTTCTGCATCAGCCAGTGACGTCGGTCGTTTCATACTGCATCAGTTCATTTTACGTCACGGTGCACCACTTGAACTCCTGAGTGACTGAGGGCGTGTGTTTTTGTCGGACGCCGTTGAATCGATTCTCAAGGAATGCCAAGTCAATCATCGCACCACTACCGTGTATCACCCTCAAACTAATGGCATTACAGAACGATTCAACCGTACATTAGGAGATATCCTGTCAATGTACGTCGCAACCGATCACACCAACTGGGACAGTATTCTCTCTTTTGTAACATACGCACATAATACTGCTGTCGAGACAAAAACTGGTTTCTCTCCATACTTCCTCCTTTATGGTCGCGAGCCCTCTTGCGCGCTAGACACCGTCCTTCCTTACCACCCGGATGTTGCTGATTCGACGACGATGTCACAAGCTGCTAAATACGCGGAAGAGTGTCGTCAGCTTGCCCGCTCCTCCACAAGTTCTAAACAGCAACGACAGAAACACCACTGCGATAGCCCGCCTCCGGCTTCTTATGCATCAGATGACCTTGTCTGGCTTCGCATCCCTTCAACCAGCCCTGGTCTCTCAACGAAACTGACGTACAAGTATGACGGCCCTTACTGTGTGGTTAAGCAAACTTCACCCGTCAATTACATCGTCGAGCCGCTAGAGCAGCCCCATGATCAACGACGCCGTGGACGTGAGACCGTCCACATAGACTGCCTAAATCTGTATTATGATCCCTCTATTGTCTCCTGCCCATGAGTCGCCAGGATGGCTCTTTTCCGGAGGGGAGAAAAATGTAGTGAAGAAAATGCGTGCTACTCAGAAAGGCAGGGGGTATGACTCAGTCGGTGAAGAAGACGACGTTTGCTTGGCTGGGTACTCAGACTGGTTCCGCCATTACCACTTGACGTGTCGTGACCGTTCTCCTGTTTTATAAAAGAGTGCCACTCTAAAACGCCTCATTAAATATATATATATATATATATACATACATACATACATATATATATATATATATATATATATATATATATATATATATATATATATATATATATATATATATACCAAAAAAAAAGTGATGCTGGGTCCGGGTAAGATTATCCGTATAGGGAAGAAGACGCACGTCCAAAGTGATTTTATTGACGTTTCGGCCGTGGGTCCGGCCTTCATATATATATATCGACTTTCTTGTTTTTTTAAACACGTGCATCTTCTTTTGAACAGCGGCACATAAAAGCCTGCCAGCATCTATGGAAAAAAAATTGGCAGATCCCACGTACAGTGGGAATCGGTGATATGCGAAGCACAAATGAGAAAGGTTGATATGTCACTTTAAAATCACCACAGCGTTACGAAGTGGAGGTAAATTATGCCGTACACGACTTCCGTGTCGCAATTATCATGCTTTGATGTGTCGTTTACCTTCGTCATCTATTCACGTCACGCGACACCAAATATAGTATATGTGGAGCTAGCGAAACGACCACATCCACGCTATGGGCGGGATACTTTCTTGTGTTCTTACATGACACGTGTGTAAGTATTATCATGTTTGTCCCAGTCATATATTTTGTCATCCATTGACGTTCCATAACACCAAATTTGCTATATGTGTAGTAAGCAAAACGGCCGCAAGCGCATCATGAAGGGCTCAATATACTCCCGTGTAGCGTTGACGCACGCGCACGCTGGGAACAGTGACGCTACATTAGCAAAACGCGAGCATGCTATAGTCTGGCGCCAGACGGCACCAGCACCCGTCGGCACGGCCCGACGGCAACCGGTGCGAAATGCGACATGCTGCATCTCGCACCGATGCGTTTCCCAGACAGCACTGCGTCTCCCTCCTTTCGTGATGGAGGGACGCCGGACACACTGACACGTGCATGCGTCAAAGCAACGCAGCGTGGCGCTCTCCTGCCAGTCTGAGGCAGGACCGGTGCCTGGCGTGGAAACGCTGGCGTGAGGCGACAAAAAGAACGCCAGGGAGCACGCGCACCACGTCGAAATACATTAGCGCCTCGACTGCGGCATGTCGTCATGTTCTCACACGACACGCATCTCATGATTATCATGTTTGCACTAGTCACATACCTTCGTGATTCATTGACGTCACGTAATACCAAATTTGGCATATGTGAAGCTAGTGAAATGACCGCAAGCGCATCATGAGTGTGGCATGTAGTCATGTTGTTACAAGGCACGCATGTCGTGATTATCTTATTTTAATGTGTCGTTTACCTATCTCATCCGTTCACGTCGTGTAATACCGAGTTTGGTTCATGTGCAGCAAGCGAAATGGCTGCGAGCGCATTATGAGCGTATACCGCATGGTCATGTGGTTACATGACACGCTTATCATAATTTTTATGTTAGGGTCTGTCGCTTGTGCACGCCATGGAATCATGTCATACCATACCAGTTTTGCAACATGTCATGGGAACGAAACCACCGCAAGAGCTGCAGGACCATGAAATGTAAATTATAACATTTATGACATAAATGTCATGATTTTCGTGATATGACTAGTGAAATATGTTCTTCATACCGTCATCTTATGCCATACCGTGTTTGGTATGGCATAAGAAGCCATACCAAACAGACAGATAGATAGATAGATTAAATAGATAGATAGATAGATAGATAGATAGATAGATAGATAGATAGATAGATAGATAGATAGATAGATAGATGGATAGATAGATAGATACGCTCAAAGTCGCCGAAGTTCGCTAAGAAATGCTTCGCAATAAATAGATCTTGCAGAACTTGTACTTGTGGAAATATATACAAAAGTTGCTATCGGGTGACGTTAAGTGATTACGAAGGTAAATGAAACGTACGAACGTAGTAATCATGACATAGAAGTCATGTATGGCATATTTGACGTCCGACTCTTAACGTTATGCTCAATTTAAGGGGACCTATGCCTTTTCCTCATTCGTGTTTCGCGTATCATCGATTTCTGCTGTACGTAGAATCTGCCAATTTTTAAACCAAACTTTCGTTGAAAGTATGCTCTTGTGTGCGTTATTGATAGTTTATTGTTATGTTATCTCACATTCAAGGCCCAACCCTTCCACCTCAAGTAAGTATACATATGAAGCACTTATTGCTCTAGAGTGTTGTGCCTATAAAAACTATACCATATCCAGTAGTCGATCCCAGGAAACAGTGTATCAAACTTAATTAGCGCACAATGAAAACTACACATATAGCACAAAAAAAGGACAAAGAATTTCGCAAAATTTTCTTGGTTTTATTGCATGTTTCTAATTAGGCATTCATAAAATAGTTGAGCAGGAGAAAAACACGTGGCAGGACACATAAGAAAGCAGTGCAGGAAATGCTATAACGCCATCTACCACCCTCAAACGTTTCCATTTTTTACCAAAAAACAGTTAGGTAAAACACGCAATAGTTGCTTATCTTAATTTAATATTATGCTGTCAATTTATTGGCTGTAATAGCAGTTTAGTCCTAATGCAGTTGCACTTAAGAAAGTCATAGCCACTCAACGTATGGTGTTTGGCTTGATGTACGGCCTTTTGCAGCTCAACACAGACGTTTGAAGCATTTGCATTTGGCAATAAAAGCATCATGTTTTCCAAAATTGGTGTATAGGGTGTATACTTTTTTCACGCAAGATAGAAATTATTCGTGGCTACACAATACAGTCTCATTGCTTCGGCTGAACGTCGCGTCTTTACTCCAGGGCGGTGTAGGACACAGGTTGGCAACTTCTTCAGGCAGAGAGCCGAGTCACGTGAAAACGACTTGGTGGTAGCTGCAGAGGGGTTGGGGAGGCTTGTAGGCAAAAAACATAAATAAACTTGGTTCAATTTCAGTAACGCACAATCCCGAAGTGGCAATCACGTTTATTTAAACTGAATAAAAGTATTGTTTGTTCATACAGAAAGCGCCGCTTTGTAGTGGTGTGAACAAGTTGGCAGAAAGAGGTTGAAGCGCATTTTATAGCAGCCCTGCAACACTTTTCGAGGATGGTCAGAAAACGCTGCCGATCGGTAGTAAATGCTCCCGAGAATACTTGAGCCAAATAATATAGCGCAGCACAAGCCTTCAATTCACAATAACTTCTCACAGTCAACTAAAGATTGCTTTTTCTCCTGTCGACAAATAACTGAAAAAAAATCAAAAATCGCTCGACGCAGCCGTTCTATCAGATATTGCTTCATTTCTACTTGGTGCGCCCGGTCGTTTCAGGGATCGCCAGGGGAGGCCGCGACGTGTCTACGCGTGCGCGCGCTATCGCAGTAAACAGCCGCGTGGTCCAAGAAAAAAGTGCTGAATGTCATGGAGCTCAAGTTATGTATTTTCTTTGCCTATGCCATCTCTCCCTGCTGTCATCGGGATGTGAGATGAAACAGTTTGTTTGCAGGTTGCGACAAACCTATGTGACTCTGCTCGCGTAGGACGAATACTACTACTACTACTACTACTACTACTACTACTACTACTACTACTACTACTACTACTACTACTACTACTACTACTATTGCTACTGCAGTAAATATTGAATAGAAGGCGGCGGCAGAGCGGACAGCTCACAGAGTGGCTGCAGCGCGTTCCGGCTTCCAGAGGCGGAGATAGTTCGCGCACCAAAAGCGGCATGGGTTCGTCCACCAGCAGACCCGGGGCTGAGTGCCGATGCTTAGCTAAGAGCCTACGAAGCGATGGGGGCACAGAAGCGGCCTCAAGTGGATCCTGAGCAGGTGTGGGAGTGGGAAGAGTCAGTCAAGCACTTAAAGTGGTGTTTAACTGAGGTTGGTGGTGCCGATACGCAGTTTAAGCTTGATTTTTTATATCACGGTTCTGCCCACAGCTGCAAGGTATGCAACCACTTGTGGTTCGACAAAAACTTGACCACAATCTTCACTATTAGAAACGTGCGATCCCTTACTCACTTCGACAGAGGGAGTTTGCCGCCAACACTTCCCGTGAATTAGATGACAGCGAGTGCAGAGTGTGGTCTACTTTGAAATACTCTTTGACGGCAAAGAAAATGCCCGCAATAAGCGTGACGTACGGATACTGCTACCCACCCAAACTGAATCACCTGCCCAAGCTCAGCCCTGTAGAAGTAGGCGTGATCACTTCTGGCCTACTCTTTATGAGCATCATGGTTTTGACACACGGCGGCGGTGAATACGGCCTCAAGAATTGAGTTATGAACATGCCCATCAACTTCAAATACACTGTGGGATTCGCGCCACAAAACAACGCCGACTACGCAGCCTTCGACGTTCATTTCAAGAGGCCACTCATGAACAACTGTCGAAGAAGAAGGGGCTCGACAAAAAACGAAACGTTCTCGAGTGGCTAAAACATCTAGAAGGTTATACACTTTACAAATATCGCAAGAACTTATTGGTGTCGCTTCGTGCATTTAAAAAAAATGACCCCAAACGGAACGGCGACGAGATCGAGCTGGCGATGGAAGTTGCGGACCTGAATGACCCGTAGCAAGCAGTCGTCGCTCTCAACGTCATGAGTCATACAGTGGTGTTTGAGAATGGCGCTACCGGCACCAATGGTGCTGCTGCGACGACTGCATACGAAGAATGACGCTTAATGGCAGCCACTTACAGTCTCGAAGTTGCACCCTGGGAAGTTCTTACGCCCATCTTGAAGCTCTTTGACGAGTACTTCGACGATCTCTCGTTTCATCATTTATACTTAGGTATACCTCGGCAAATCACCTAGCCTCGACCCCCGCCCTACCCAAGGCGAACAGCCAAAGCCGCTGGACCTACAGTCGCGAAGTGTGGCCTGAACACATTCTCTACACGACCATGAAAGTAATGAGGCACAATGTATCTGAGAAGACGATAACGTTGCGAACCAACCCTGTTACTAGTTTCCTCATGTGGCTACAAATTTATAGTGTAGGTCGCGAGTTCCTCGACAATGTGCTCAAGCGAGACCAGCCATTCGTGCGGGGCGTCCTTAACGCAGTTCAATACTGGCAAGACCGCCGCAAGGAGCTGTTCGCCATCATTCACCAGTCGGGAAATGTGCACATGTATTTTACGTTCTCTGCCGCGAAATGGCACTGGGACAAGCATTTGGAAACGCCTAAACGGCTTCGAGTGAGCCCTGAAGTTGTAGCTTGAGCGTTGCCAAAGCTTTGCTACATGCAGCGTGTGGAATGCGTCAGTAACCATCCTGTGATCTGCGTAATTTAGACTAACCACATCTTCGACGTTATTCTGAACGTGCTCAAAGACAAGCAGTGCTTTCTGTTGCGGCACTACGTCACCGTCAACTTTTTTAAGTGGGTCAAGATCTAACGTCGCAACAGAGTGCGACGTTATCTCCTGGCTGGCCAAGGCGCCCACAGAATAGGAACAATTACGTGCCGACATTCCACGCATCTTGCAGATAGTCGAGGGTTTGCGGACTACGGACATGGATCTTCTGAGACGTCCACGAACACAGATCCACTCGCCCACGCACATGTGCTAAACGCGCGCAAGGACAAGTGCAGGTTCGTTGTACCCTTCATAATAAGGAACAAAATCAGAATATCGTGCCCTTGCCTTCTACCAAATAATAAACAGAGAAAGCGAAGGCTAGCAACTGCCAGAGTGCTATGCATAAATGCACGACGTGCTAGAGAGGAAATGCGAAAGAGTTTGATTCTTTGAAAAAGTTTCCGGGTGCATTTAGCTCCGACAGCGAATTTACGAATATTTTAAAGGTGCGTTTTTCGCATCTTTGTGTGCTTCATCCTCGGACCCCGTTCAAAAGTTCGCGAACGCTTTCAACCCATGGATCGCCAAGGTGCTCAACTCCAACATAATCCTGCATGTGATTCTAGGTCACTAAGCTTGTGCCACCTGCGTCGTGGACTTCACCAACAAAGCTGACCACGGTATATAGAACCTCCAAAGCGCCGTCTCACAGATCCTTGAAGAGAAATCGGACATGAGCTACGCTACCGCAATACGCTTGCTCGGCGTCACCATGCTCAAGGGAGTCGATATGTCGCCGCAACAGTTCTTGCTCAGGGACAAAATATGTGACAAGATCTGTGACGTTGGCTACATCCCCGCTTGCTATTTCGAGGAGCACGTGTTAATGTGCAGAACGAACGAAAAGCTGGCCAAGCTCAGCGCGTCTCTCACAGATGCCTGGAAGGCCAACATCGTCCCCAGAAGTGCGATGTCACACCTTGCGAGAAGGACGAGTTGTGTCTTGCGGTCATTTCAAGAGAGTAATGGCGTGGCACAACCGGCCGCACCGGCAGCACCAGCACGTGTGTACTTTACGACCACCTCGTGGTCATCTGCTACAGCCATTGCTCTGCCAATAACAAGCTCGATGACTACATGCGGCAAGAGGTCCTCCTATGCGTGCCATTCCAAAGAGACGGCATGTACGTGCTCGACAAAAAGAAACATGTATACGCCACTACAAGGATAATAACGAAGTGGTCGCTGCTAGGCACCATCAATACAACCTTGCCAGCTACGATGATTTCATGGCTCAAATAATTCAGCAACGCTATCAAAACTGAGAACACGGATGAGCAGCTGCCACAGCCGCTGCCAGACTTGATGATACAGAAGCTGTCGTTCTCATGCACCAACACAAAGACCCCGGCCTCATTCCGAGTGAAGGTTTCGTGCGAGTCCCAGCGCCAGGACGTCATACACACGGACGAATACATGAATCACATTTGCATGACGACTGTGAAGTTACTCCGAGTAATTATCCACAGAGAAATTATGGCGATCAGTGCACCTTTATTGCGCGTCCTATTGACGGGTTCGGCTTGATGCAGCAAAACGTTTGTCCTCAAGCAGATAATAGGCGTTTGCAACCACTAAAACAGCAACGCTGGTCCTACAGCACATTTGTCATCAACGCATGCACCGGAAAGGCGGTGGTGGTGGTGGTAAGAAGAAGCACTGTGCGTTCACTGTTCAAGTTCTCCCGCAGGAAAACAACTGATGTCGGCGGTTGAGATGACAGTGAGCTCAACACGTTCTGAGTGACTTTCATCACGTAAAGGGAGGCTTCGATGAAGTAAAGAAGCTGTCGTCTGATAATCTCAATACGATTAATGCTGCTGTCTCCGACAAATCACTCAAAGGCTTGAGGAATCGTTCGGCGGCCTCGACGTAATCACGTGCACAGATGTGCGTCTACAGCCGCCCGTCACAGAAAATGAAGTTTAGAAGAGTTACAGGGAAACGGGAGAAATTTTTTGATGCACCATCATGAGGCACTACCTCGACTTCTTCCCACTCGTCCTGCTGGTACGACAGGCTGACGCGTTTTTCTCTGCCCTACCCATCAAGATCAGAAACGGGAGGCAACTCGCAGAAAAGGTTTAGCTGCAGGAGAGCAGGTTGATCACTGTGGAAGAAGCTTTTCTTTGTACATCACCGGCGGTGCGCATATTTTACTCGAATAATCAATTGAACAAAATCAAAACTTTCTTTGCTACTCATCAAGTTACTGGAAATGATATCATCATTCGTCAGCGGCTTCAAGACACGTTTCTGGCGTGCACGATGAGAGACGTTCTGCGGAAGGCTAGAGAAACGCTTCAGCGGATGTCACGCGCAAGTAATTCACCAACCTTCGCGAAGAGATTCTCATCGTCCAAATCAAGTCCTACATGATCACCACCACACTCGGCAGCCTTGTCAACGGGGCTGTGGGAACTCTCAAGTAGTGCGAAAGAGGAGAAGGTGAAGACGACAATGATTTTCATAAAGACATTTCGTTGCACAATGTCGACCTGGCACCGACGAGAAAGCTCGCTCGCCTTCACTCAAAATGAATGGTGAACGAGGTGAATCGAATTGGTCGCACTGACACTACGTAGAGTCCCATTGAACCAAGCGTTGTCACGCTGACCATCATTGGCAAGACGGGTGCTGCGTGCAAACGCAGGTAGTTTTCGTTTGTTCCAGCCCGTGCCATCACCACGCACAAATCGCAAGAGGACTTAATCGTCTGTTGTTTATGATTTAGGAAGATGCATCCGCAGAAGGGTGTACATTGCCCTTAGCCGCTGCACCAACGTCAACAACCTGTATCTTTCTAACGCTAGTTGGAATCATCCTTTTCAACGCACGGAGAACAACAATGACAGGGCTATGCTAAGCGTGTTTTCACGTCTAGAGGAACCCAGGCTGCCGACACTGTCCAAACAGTATTTTGGAGGCTTGCGAGAAAACGTTGACCAGACGACTTAGTTTACCCTCGTCCTGCTGAGCGCTTGCTCTATCATTGTCCATGTAGACGATATCTAGAGATATCTCGTACATATCGCGGCATAGGTATTCTGCTTCACGCACTGTGGAACACTGTGAACATGTGCTACATCAATGTATTCGTACAAATCGTCATTACCGAAGAAGCTGTGCGTCCGGTGGTCGGTGTTGGGATTTACGTCCAGCTCCAAGTTATAGCAGAAGACCTCCGTTCGCCGTTCACCAACCGGAGCTACGACAGGGAGAACGCCGCTGTGATGCTCTCCACTGGAATCATCATCATGGCTATGTACTTGGCACCCATATATTCCTAAGGCAACATCCCCACGTACATCAAGAAAGCGATGCTCCACTACGAAACTGAATAAAAACACGGTTTTCTTTGAACAAACACGGTTCCTTCATTCTCACCGGAGACTTTAACGTAGACGCCATGGATGACGATGGGCTAGTTCAACACATTGTGTGCCGTTAGCGCTCACGCCACTTTGTATGACTGCAAACATCCCAGTACCAACACGGGAACTAGTATTTACATTGCCTTCTTGGACTTCAGAATACGCCGAACTGGAGATCCCTAATTGATTAATATGTGAAGTTTAATGCTTGAAAACGACCATATGATTATGAGGGACGCCGTAGCGAAGGACTCCAGAAATTTCGACCACCTGAGCTTCCTTAAGGTGCACCTATATCTGAGCATGGCAGCCCACAGCGATTTCACCTGCATCGAAAAATGCATCCGCTGCAGCCGGGCTTCGATTCTGCAGCCTGTGGGTAAGGAGCCCAGCGCTTCAGCCACTGGACCACTGTGGCCGGAAATTCAAGGTTCCTTAGCTGCATACTTCACGCACCGCAAGGCTGCTGTCTTAAATAAAAATAGCAGGAAGGGGAACATGGAAGCTTTCGTTGAAAAAATCCTAAAACGTGAGTTTTGTCGAGGCAATGTTTTGACAAGCAGACTGGTTTTCTTCAATGCTAGAACAGTTCCGTTCGAGCTTTGAGAAAGAAGCTCACTTGACGAAGCCTCCGTGCGACACAACTACTGTTTACGGATTATTTCACCCCGGACTTCAAACTTATATATCACGAAAGCGCATTTATACACCACCACCCTGTTTTCGTTCTGTCCTTCAATGCTCAAGTGGACAAATTGTACGGATGATTACCACACTGAAAGGCTTACCCATGAAGCTACGCCCATTCATGATCATTCAGTTACTAGATATGGCGGGATTTTGAGTTTAATCTTGATGATGCCTTCAAGTATAACTCATACTTAATCAGAGGGATCGGCCAAGAACTTATAACATGAGTTCATAACATATCTAATATCAGAGAAATGACGTGGGTACAACGAAGACAGTGCAATAACCATTTTTTTCCTGTTTGGATCAGGCAGTATAGTCGTAATTTTAACAAAAAGTTGTACGTCAATAATTCTTTGTTCCTGGTTTTGCTATAGTGAGTTTTGGTTATTTTGTGTTTGCCTTTTATCTACGTTTCGTGTTTGTTTTGTGTATTTCTACCATTTATTGTCCTCAAGTTTTCTCTCTCTTTCATTCTATAGCTTCCTTTTTGTCTTTTTTTCTATCTGTTTCGTTTTGTTGCTCACTTGGTTATTTTTTTCATGCTGTTCACGTGCTTCATTTGGCCCAACACAGTTGTTCTTGAACGTCCGCAGCTGCTCTATGTGGTAGTGGGATCCCTTATTTCCATTGGCACATACCCACTAGTGGTTGCTTCTTTGGGAGGGAGCCGCGCTATCGGAAAAACTGTCATGGTGGATACTGGAAAACACGGTGGGTGTAGTGGAAATATTAGTGGGTATGGTGGAAAATATGATGAGTATGGTGAGATGTAGTGTAAATTATGGTGGATATGCCGGGACACACTGGGTGGTATGGTGTACAGAAGATGGGTGAAGTAGAAACGATGGTGGAAAGTAAAGGCTAGTTGTGGGCAATCATGGGACCCTTTGCCCACCATTGCGACAATGCTGGGAAGCTCTAAGCAGATGATGGGTGGTGCTTATTATGGTGGGTCACATGATGTAGCAAGCTGAGAAGCTCTTTCCACCATTGCGGTAATGCTGGGAAGCACTAAGCAGATGATAGCTGCTGCTTGTTATGGCGGGCCACATGGTATACCAAGCTGAGAAGTTCTGCCCACCATTGCGATAATTCTGGGAAGCAGTAAGCAGATGATGGGTGGGCTTATAATGGTGGGCAGATTATATAGTGTACCAAGCTGGGATCTGTACACTGTATGTACTACCATCATGATTTCCACCAAAGGTTAGGCCTACCAACCAAGCCCGTACAATTGTGTTAACCGTGCTTCTAGGTTTCAGAATACATAATTTTGACGATTAAGAATGACAATGCAGCACAGCCATGGCATGAATTATCCTAAATGAAGCATTTTTTTATTGTGTACGGTGTCCGCGCAAGAATCAACAAACATCGATGAGACGCGATTCCAGCACTCTCAGAGAACGTATGTCTCCCCTCACTGATAGCCGCCAGTCGCACTCGCCGGCCCTTCTCTAGCTTTTATGCGAGGACACATACTTGGCAATGCGTATGCTTGGGGAACGAATATGATAGCGTAATGTTTCCGGCACACTGCATTCGTTTTGGCCAAGCCGTTATGTAGTTGTTCTATAGGGAAAGAGTTACAGCAATGCGCTAGCACGACTGCCCTCTACTTTGCGTGAAAAGCATCCCAATACTTAATCGATGGGGCGTAATTATGAAATGAGCCTTGAGGCCTCATAAAGCGTGAGCAGATGTCACCCTTCGGAAGCAGCGCGAAACGGATATTAATCTTGGCAGACTCCGTCGATAAACGGTAGCTGCTCCTCAGTCCACTCGGTTTTTTTTTCTTGCGGTTGTGAATTGTAAAATAAACAGCACTGGTGCCATTATCGCAGCGGAAATCGTTACAGGCAGCACTTGCTTGTGCTTAATAAATGTGTAAATTTGAGTAGCAGGTGCAGATCTCGTCTACGTTGAGTACACGACAAACAAAACTGAAGTTTAACCGTAAGTTTGTATGGAAACTAACTATTTGACACGCGACTTATGACGTGTTGGTATGGCGCAGTGGTTCCCGTTCCCAGTGGTTCCATTCCCATTCGGAGACACTAAAGTGTCTCCGAATGAGATTGCACAAGTTGCACGTTCGATCCTCCTTGGTAGCTTTTTTAACGGAGCGGATGTTTTTTACATTGTTTTTACACAATTATTATTTTATTTTTCGTGGCACCTCGTCACGGTTATTTTGACACCATTTCGCCCTGAAGCGTTGCCGGCACTGCAGCACCCACGATATCTCATCATACGTCATGGTGGACGTTTTCCAGCATTCACCAACTACATTAATCCACTATAATTGTGGGTGGTGGTTTACACCGTGTCCACCATTCATTTTTTTTTCCAATAGGGGACGCTAAGTTGTTATGGTCAGCCTAAATGGCCCCACTGTTAAAACATTTAATTTTGGTGAAGCGCTTATATATATTGCAGATTGTTCAGCCTCATTTGTTTTTTGGGGAGCAAATTTATGGATATAGTGCGTGCGCGGTCTTTTCTTTTCTAGCAGGGGCCCCACCGACCTCGCTTACCTAGCACTCCTAGCAACATTCCGGTAAGTATGCTATAATAAGGCAGAGTTTGGTATCCATGACGACAAAACAAACTGATACATCAAGTCAGGTTTTTCTAGAAAGCAAGCCAGACAGAAAACACAAGAAAAAATTTAATGGCTACTATACAAGCTCCGACTTTTTTTGCACCTCTGAAATAAGCCAACTGATCCATGCAGAAGGTCATGGTGATAAGATATAGAAAATATCACGGTATTGTGTGCCTTTCAGTGTTAAAATCACAGCCAGAGTACTCCGTACATATGGTTAACCAGCGAAAGCTCAAACGTTCGGTCTCAGTGTTTAGCAGTGGGTTCAACAGGACGTGACACTGAAGTGTTTTACAATTACTGCTTATATATTTGTGCTTCTTAATGACATTCACCGCACCTTTCGCTCGAGTTTGCAAAAGTGTTTATTTCAAATACCGCGCATTGTGTCTTTGTAATGGCCTGTATATGGCAAGACAGAGCTGTGAACATTGATTGATATGGGGGGTTTAACGTCCCAAAACCACTATATGATTATGAGAGACGCCGTAGTGGAGGGCTCCGGAAATTTCGACCACCTAGGGTTCTTTAACGTGCACCCAAATCTGAGCACACGGGCCTACAACATTTCCGCCTCCATCGAAAATGCAGCCGCCGCAGTCGGGATTTGAACCCGCGACCTGCGGGTCAGCAGCCGAGTACCTTAGCCACTAGAACACTGCGGCGGGGCAGAGCTGCGAACAAAACGCTCGTATTTGTGTGAAAAGAATTACGATGAATTGACAAACATCTGGACAATAACGAGACTGTTTATGCGTAAAAAAAAACCGATGGATTTACAGAGGATGATAGAACCATAGTGGTAGTAAGGAAATAAAACAAGTGCTAAGAGTTATAAAGTCGAGGATCGAAGGAAGCAAATAATGAGATCACCGGGGCCAGCGTGACGGTGAAGCCCCGGGAAAGGGTTGAACGGCTCAACGACGCTGAGGGAAGGCACTCGATGCTTGGGTAGCACCGGAGTGCTGCTGCTACCCAGGTCAGCAATGCTGCTCACCATCGGGGTTGTTCACCTTCAACCAGGATGGCTACATTCATGCTGGTCTAGAATCCTGGCTGAGGCTCAGTGTAGTCGACTCCTGGCTCGCCTGACGGGAACGTCCTGGCGACGTTTCCACAACGCCAGCCCCGAGGTGGTCAGAAGGCTGGTTCGCCCCAGGTGCGTGGATGGCTGGTTTGGGCTCAGGTGTGGGTACTGCTGGTACCTAGAGTCCGAAACCCGATTGGTCTCTGGCTCCGTGCCCTGGTTCTTCGACCACCAGACACATCTGCTTATCTTCCCCCTCTCTCTCAGTCTCGTCCCACCGCGTGTGGCACCACCGTATGCCCCGATTACACACGTCATCTTTCTCAATAGTATCAGAGGTGCGCAGTTCAAACGTGTTTCCCGCACTCCACTGGTCACTTGGCCCTTCGCACACGGCCACTTATCACACCTGCGCCTGCTTGCAAAAAAAAAACTCTTCCAGAAAAAAAAACTTTGCAAGTTTGCTTTAGCCACATCGACCACTTGTCCGTGCAAGAACACTGCACTGCCACGGTGAACAGACGTCCGCAAGGACTCCAGAAGAAACGTTCGAATACACACAAGAAGAAAAATGTTATAACGCTTCCGTGCTATAAAGCGTTAAAACCTACTCATGAAGTAGGCGCCTACATTCTCTGAGCATCTAATATGTTGAATGACAAAAGAATACTCCTGTATAGCCTAACTCCACCTTAGTACTCTGCCGTTCAGGTATTTCGCCTTAGCTAGATATTGCATTGGTTGATGATCCGTTTCTACAACAAACTGCATTCCGTATGATAAGATGTGAAATTTTTCTATTATCCAGACTAGTGCTAGACATTCTCGTTTTATGGTGGAGTAATTGCGCCTCGAGGCGAAAGCTGTCGGCTAGCGTATGACACTGGTTGTAGTATTCCATCGTGTTCCTGCATAAAAACTGCCCCGATACAAGTGTCAAACGCATCCGAATGCAGTACAAAGGTGTGTTTTGGATCAAAAGCTCGTACAATAAGTCCCGATGCAAGGGCTTTCTTCAGTGTCTTGAAAAAAGCTTCTCTTTCCGGAGTCCACAAAATCTGGTTCTTCTTTTCTTGGTCAATTCTGTTAAAGGCTGGGCCTTCTTTGCATATATAATTAATAAATCGCGGTAGTATCCACCTAATCCTAGGAAAGATCGCAAATGATTCTTTGTCTCAGATGGAGTTGCGTTCACTATCTTCGCCACTGTACTTTCCACTGGCTGAATAATTTCGCCTCCCATTCGTGACCCAAGAATTTGATGAATTTGATGGCGATTTCACATTTTTTAAAGGTTTATAGGTCAGTTTGGCTTTGCAGACTCACGGCAGAAAGCCCCACAAACTGTCGACGTGCTCCTCCCAGGTCTCTGTAGGTACGAGAAAGACGTCAATGTAGTGGACTACTTTTGCAATGCCCTGTAGAAGGGTGCTCATTAACGTCGTCAACACGGTGAACGCTGTCTTGATGCTGAAAAGCATATATATGAATTGATTCCGGATTGTGTCAAGAAGGCGGTTATCGTTAAAGGTCGACGGAGTACGACATGCCTTTGGTCAGACCAAACTTCGAAAAGTAGTTCTTGGTCCTGACTTTCGTGATAATTCGTGGAAATTCGTGGCTCGGCTCCAGGTATTAAGATCACATCTATACGCCGAAAGTCCGCACACGTTCGATAAGGGCTGGCTCGCTTCTTGAAAAGAATTAGTGGTGAATTTTAGAGAGACTTAGAGCATTCGAAGGTTCCAAGCTTGTTCATGTCTTAAACTTTCTTCTCGACTACTTCTTTCATTTTTATCGGCAGCGGGTACTGTGGCTCAGAAGTTGGGAACTAAAAGCTGCACTCTAAACGGTTCGCATTTCCGATGATGTCTCGTTAGACATCATCATAATCAGGTAAGATCTTGCGGAGTTGAATACGTTTTTCTTCCTCGAATTCCTCGGCTATGGTTATTTCTTCCATTCCAACACTTCGGGAATCCTTGCAAGTTGGTAGAAGTTTGTCTGCTTCCTTCTCTTCGATGACCACGAAAGATGCTGTCTGAGAGGTAATTTGTGGCTGCCGGTTATTTACAGCGTTTTAACGTGATTATATGGAACAGTTTTTTGTCGTGTCTCAGGTTCAATAAGTAGTCGTGGTTATTCCTTTTGCCAACTCCTCTAAACGGCCCTTTCCACTGCACCAATAACTTCTTTTCCGTAGTACAAAGTAAGATCAGAGCAAGATCTCTAATTTAGAGCTTACAGTTCTTGCTCCCCGATCGTAGTATCTCTTTTCAGTTTTCTTTGATTGTGACAGGTTCTCATGGGCTTCTTGCAACGTCTTCTCAAGACCACCTTGAAGAGCCAAGACCCAGCAATATACTGTTCTCATTTGGTCGCTGATGTGTTCTCCAGTCCACATCTCTTTTAATACGCTGAGAGGTCCTCGAACGTATCTTCCATAAATGAGTTCGAGTGGCGAGAATCTCATGCTGGTTTGAGGTACCTTTCTGTACGCAAACAAGAGCGGTATCAGCAGCCGGTAGCATGATTTCGAATCCTATTGGCACAGTTTACGCAGCGTCGGTTTTCAGCGTGCCATTGATTATTTCCACTATCCCGTTGCACATGGGGTGATAGGGTGTCAAACTCAGATGCTTAACGGACAGCAAGTCATTGACTTCTTCAATGAACTCGGAAGAAAAGCAGGATGCAGGATTACAAGAATCTCACAGGCAAATCCAGTGCACAAAAGCATTTCCAACGGGTCTTCTGTCACAGTCGCCGAATCAAGAGCGGGCAGAGCCATTGCGTCCGGGTAGCGGATGGCGAAGTCAACCATCGTCAGAATGTTTTAGACTGATTTATTAGCGCAAAAAAGACAGGACATATAGAAAGAAACACACACAACAGCGCTGTGTGTGCGTGTCTGTCTAAATGTGCGCTGATGAATCAGTCTAAATAATCATGGACCAACTCGCCCAAGCAACAGTTTTAGCGTCAGAATATACCGGTTGCTGCTGTTAGAGACTGGTTTCAAGGAACCGATATTGTCTACTGCTACTCACTCGATTGGAGTATTATTCAGTGGCATTTGACCCAGTGGTGCCTTGCCTACTTTACTTTTTGGATATGTTCTTCGGCATTTATCACAGGGTCGAACGTAGCGTTCAATTTCTTCCTGTACCCCGGGCCAATAGAACGATCTCAACAACAAACCATAAGTCATTTGTTTGATGCCTCGATGTCCTGGCATCACACGTTTGTGAGCCATCTCAAGCACTTGGACACGCCCTTTACTGAAGACGACCAGCTGGTTCACAGCTTCTAGAGAATAACTGGTAATGGCGGTAGAGTATCTCCTTTTATGCGGTAAACGAACGTCTTGTTGATCCACTTTCATAATAAACTTGTCTGACTTTGTCTCTGCAGGTAGGTATTCAAGGTATTCTGCTAGCGCAGTTTCAGCTCTGCTCTCACAGTGTCGACCTTAAGTGTCGCTGAGTTTGGCTGGGAGCTTGCGCTCTTGATGCCACTCAGGAAGGGCTTCCCTTGTTGACCGTTCTCCTCATGCTACACACGGGTCGTGCTGTCCGACTCCAACTTCGCTGCAGCCAGTCTCTCTTCCCATGTTGAATTTGAGTGATGAGACAGACGTCATCAAGGCCTATTTCTTAAGATGATGTTTTAAATTAGGGACCTCATGCATTTCGCGGTGCATACGCCTGAAAAGTAAGGTGAAAAAAAATTTCCACCGTTGCCTCTAGAACCGTCATTTTGCTTCCGTCCGCCAAGAACAACGTTGCCGTGGTTTCCATGAGTGCTTCGTCTGGCACAAAAAAACGACGCGCAACGACAGTGTGGCGGACCAGAAATAGCGATGTTGCCTAATAAGTCGTTCATGTGCGTAATGCAGATTCCACTGGCACAGTTGGCCGCTCTTCAGCCGCTGGAGATTCAGCCAGACGGGACACAACTCAATGCAGGCGTGGATCCAACAGTGCGCACTACACCGCAACGTCAGTGCTTCGGGCTTCGCGTTATCAACGCGCCATACCACGTGACTTTATCAGACACCTTTATAAGGGCCACGCCACATCGCTTCTACTTCAGTGGGTGTGGCGGACCAGACCTAGCGGTGTTGCCTAATAAGTTGTTCGTCTGCGTTATGCAGGTTAGTGTTTGTTATAGCTCGATCAAAAGTGACTATCGCGGCCTCCTGTTCCTGCCATGCCCACGCCAGTTTCTTCAAATTTTATGCGATGCTTTTTTGTGCATGCAAACTTTTGTTGCGCGGGAATATCGAAGTGAACCTTGGGCCGATCACTGAAGCCTTATTGACCAAACTGCTAGAAGGCCAAAATAAGCTGGTCACAGAGATAGCCACTTTGAGGGATCAGCAGTCCAACATTGAAAAAATGATTTAGGACCTTAACACGCGTTTTTCCGAATTTGGAACGCACGTCGCTCGAGTAGATGGCCTAGAACAGGAGGTCAAATCATTTCATGCGAAGGTAGCTGACCTTGAAGAGAGGAGCAGGTGTTCTAACCTGGCTTTGTTTGGCATTCGGGAGGTAAGCACTGAAAGTGACACAACTCTTCGCACTGAGGTGATTGACCACGTGTTCTGGCCTAAGCTAAAAGCAAGATGCAGCTCTGTCGCAAGATTGCACAGCATTGAAAAACCAGGTAAAATGAGGTCACTAATTGTATCCTTTCAAAATTACAACAAAACGCAGGAAGTTCTTGAAAATGCACAAAAGTTAAAAAGAACAAAAATTTCCATTCAGAATGACTATTCGGTGGATACGCCAAGGAAACGCAAGCTTATATGGCGAAGTGCCTAGCAGGAGAAATAACAGGGCAAGAAAGTTATTCTTCTGCATGACAAAGAGCGCGTAGATAATGAGCTATACGTATGGGATGATGCCACAGATTCCTGGGTAGAACTGGTTACCCGACGAAACGTTTCCTCCAAGGATTGACAGATACCTTCACGCCTTGAGGAACTGCGCCTCTTATATATCAATGTGCGCAACATAGCGAACAAAAGTGCTCGTCTTGAAGCCGTATTCTTGGGGTACAGTCCTCAAGTAGTTGTGATCACGGAAACTAGGCTTTCAAGTGAGGTTCACGACAACAGTATTTTTTCGCCTTCGTACCTAGTAATTTGTCGGGACAGAAATGCAAAAGGAGGTGGCGCTGCCTTTCTGGTTAAACAAAACATTTCGGCAACACTTACAAAAAATCGATAACCATGAAGGTATTACCTTGAAGTTGTCATGATGGGCCTTCTCCTCATTGGTGGTAGCCGGATGCTCCACCGCAGTTTCGGCAGGATTTAGGTGACCACGTCCGGGTTTCAGACAACAAAAAATAATTATTGCTCATGATTTCAACCTTCCTGGTGTTAATTGGGAGAACTCGTTTACTTCTGATGAATCCAGCGCCCTAGTTCACAGTGTGCTGGACTTATTGATGTACAGTAATTTGGAACAGGTGAGTAGACAACCCACTCGTGTTTAGGGTAGTTCCTCTTCTATATTAGATCTTGTATTTTTTTAAGCCGATGCATGACCGACTTTTCTGTGACAATTGAACCTGGTCATTCGGACCACTATACGTTGAAGTGCGTAGGCCGCTTCTTGACAAGGAAATGTGCTCCTTCGAAAACCATCCCAGTTAAAGATTACCTTCACGCAGCGGACGAAAGCATCTTAGGCTTTCTTGACTTAAACTCAAGTAATTTTGGTGGATCTGACATTAATGAGCTATGGAAGGCATTTAAAAGGTTACGTCTATACTGTATCAATCACTTTGTGCCAAATAAAAAGAAAATAACCGCAGAAAAAAAATCCGTTGATCACCCGTGCCATTTTGAATCAAGAAAAAAACTAAAACAATTACGTCGTCTTTGTACATCTCCGAAAACTATTCAAACAAACCAGATGCTCTTAAAACAGTCTGTCCGATGCGCTAAGCAATTTTATTTTCAGCATACTCTACCAGACCTCAAACAAATGGCTCCTGGTAAATTGTGGTCGCAACTATCTCGCAAGAAAGACGGCACTCTTCTAATAATTCACAATAATACAATAATTACAGCTAAAAGAAGCATAGCGACACATTTAAATCAGTACTTTTAAAGTGTTTTCCAGAAAGATTGTGACATCGCACGCGCTTATGTTAGCACTCCTTATCTTGATTCAGACATCGTGTCCCTATCTTGCGTTGTATATATGCGTCTGAATTTAAATGCTAAAGCTTCGCCTGGTCCCGATAACATTCACAATGCGTTTCTGCGTTCATACGCTGAGATGGTTACTAAATTTCTTGTGATCACTTTTCGTGCATCTGCGTCTTCTTCTTCTGTTCCGACAGATTGGAAAACAGCGCGAATTGTCCTAATATTGAAATTTGGAGATGAAGTATTGGTTTCAATATATCACCCCTTATCAATTACTTCTTTTCGTAAGCGTCTCGATCATGTCATAGCTAATTACATCACTAATTTTCTTAATCGCAACAAAGTTTTAACCCTCTTTCATCATGGGTTCAGAAAAGGTTTTTCCACTGTCTCTCAACTGCTCACAGTCATACATATTTTAGCATCTATTCTTGATAAATCCGGGCATACTGATAATATTTTCTTGAACTTCAGGAAGGCGTTTGACTTAGTTCCCCTAAATAAATTGATTTTGAAACTTAAAAATATTGCCCTTCCACAGTTTATTGTACATTGGGTCTTCGCGTACATGTCAAATCGTACACAATTTGTTGACATATAAATGGTCAATGATCATCCAAACTTCAGGTTACATCAGGTGTTCCCCGGAGAAGTGTTTTGGGACCACTCCTTTTTTAACATATATAAATGATATTCTTGAAGTTGTCCCTGAACATGTCAGAATAAGCGTATTCGTCGATGATTGTGTACTGTATAAGGAAATAGTTACGATGAATTATCAACAGCTTTTTAATTCCTGCCTTGATAACGTTTTCCAGTGGTGTAAGCAGTGGGATATGAAACTAAACTCAGACAAAACAGTGGACATGAACATCATGAGAAAAAAAAACTTTTCTTCTTTCTATATGCGCTACAAACACACATACTCAGAGAGGTCAGTGAATAAAAGTACCTTGGTGTAAATGTAACCAAAAATCAAAGTTGCAATATGCTTGTATCGAACATTTGCGCATCCGCCTTCTGTAAGCTGTGTTTTCTCAAGTATGAACTTCGTCTTGCCCCACGATCTGTTAAGCTGTTAGCCGAATAATACCATCATTACACCGAATCTCGAATATGCATGCGTCATTTGGGGCCCATAAACAAGACAAAAAACATTCATGTCATTCAAATGATTGAACTTAAATGCGATAAGTTAATATTTTCTAAATACCGTATGACAGACTCCCCCACAGCTATCATGAAAGAAAAAATATACAAGAACTCCAGCTTCGTCACAAAATTCTGAGATTAAAATTTATTTTTCATTCAAAAAACAAACTTTTCGCACTAAATGCCTCTACTTTTATCTAGCCACTGACGTCACGATAAACTATAAATCGTCATGCGGCGTCGATAACACCATTCCAGACATAAACGAACACATATAGGTTCTCTTTTTTTTGTATTCGTACCATTGCAGACTGGAACGCCCTGCCACTTCAATCGCTACAACACATTGACTACTTCGACTTTAGCACATCATAACCCTAAACACTATCCTTTTTTTTTTGCTTTATATGTACAGAAAATACGTGCACTAGCAATCCTAGCCGTTTACATAAATGTGTTAACGTAATAATACTCATATTACTGTGCCATGTGTTATATTGCGAGTATGTATTTGCGTTGTTCTTTAGTACATGTACTTCTTCTGGTCATGAATTGTTACTGATTTATTCGGTGAAAATGGTGTTGAAAATAAATTGCTATGTGTACTTGTTCGTATGAGAACAATAATTTCGTGTGTACATTGCGCGTGTTGACTACTGATTGATTGTGTTTTTTTATTTTTCTGGAAGTGCTTGTTCCCACTCAAAATGGGCTCTGATTTGAGCCTGCAGTATACTGTAAAAAATAAATAATATATAACCGTCGTGTCACCTCCAGTATCTCGCAATACTGACACCGTCTTTCTTAATATGATGCCTCACAACACAGGCATCAGTCGCTTAGTCGCCCTTGGTCACATTCACTGCACTAGCCATACAATCTTTGCTCTTGTCGTCATCTACCTCCTCGACTTCATTACAGTTCTGGTTCGGCGACCATATACAGGACGTTTTCCGTATATGGTCCTGTATATGTTTTTCCACGGCTGCCAAGGCGTTGGCAGCCGTGGAAAAAAATTTTGTCCGTGTAGACGTAAAAGCAAACAAGGTTAAGCAAATGGCTCTCACTTTACTAGAGAACAGTAAATTGAAACGGCTTGCATCAGCAGTAAAAAGCGCAGGTAGCTTACATCTTGAGTTATTTTTTGCGGCAAAGACTCATAAAATTGATATTCCATTCAGAGCCATTGTATCCGAAAGGGACTCGTGGCAACTATGCTTGTCTTCGTATCTTCAGTGTCACCTTAAGACATTGAAGGTATCGGATCCTTTCAGTCTGCCAAACTCTGAGGCGTTAGTTTCGTATTTAAGCACACATAACCCAGGAAAATGCTATTTCTTCAGCGTAGACATACAAGATATGTATTACAACATCCCGCATGGTCCGCTATTGTCAAGTGTAAAGCATTGTATAACAGAAGAAAACGATGAGTTAGAGTTTGTGAATAAGTGTGGTGTATCGGTGGATGCCTTTCTTGAATTGTTAACCTTTTACCTTAGGTCGACATTTGTTATGTGGAACAAGGCTATGTACCGACAAAAATCCGGTATCACAATAGGCTCGAAAGTAGCCCCGGTTTTAAGCACAATTTATTTAGCAAAAATGGACAAGGCAATAGATTTAAACCTTAAAGGGCTTGCACTCAAAGTGTTTCGGTTTGTAGATGACTTTTTCATTTTTATTGAATCGGATGGTCGGGATAAAATGGTCGCAGAAGTTTTGAAAGTCTTCAAGAAAAATAGTAGAGGGCTTGAATTTACTCATGAATATCCAGTCAATGACAAACTGCAGTTTTTGGATATTGAGTTAGATGCCACAGCAGAACATGTATGCTGGTCATACAATCCGCGAACGGAAAAACCCTTACTTAGCTACCGATCGGCACATTCTAAAGTTGTAAAGAGTGGCATAGCCTTTTCATGTTTGAGAGCAGCCTTAACAAGGTCATGTTCAGAAAAAATTAGCGAAAGCTTCAACCAACAAATTATCAGGCTAAAAAATGCTGGGTACGAAAAACACGTGTTGTGTAGATCAGCTAACAAGCTGATTAGTCACGTACGCAACAACTTTGATAAAAAAATCACAAGTAATGAAAACAGCAAGAAGATAGTGCCAGTTCCATATGCGCACAAGATTGCCCATAACTTAATAAACGTAGGTAATCGCTATGGCCTAGAATTAGTTTTTTCGGCACCCAACAAGCTTAGTCAAATATGTTTAAAACTTGACCGTAAAGTTTTCATAGCAGTAAACACTAATGCTGGTAGTTGTACGGTAAATCACACAACAAAGTTTGTTAAGTGTAGCCTATCAGTCGTGTATTGCTTGCCGCTAACGTGTGGAAAGGTATACATCGGCCAGACAGGTCGTTGTTTGAACACCCGACTTTTAGAACACAAGCGATCATTAAGAACTGACATTCATTCTCACATAAAGAGACACTGTTCCCAGTGTGGCTGCTCACCACAGTATAGTGACACAACCGTAGTCTTCCGTCATGGAAACCAACTAACCAGAGAAATTGTCGAAGCCTTTCACATTAAAAAAAAGAAAAGAAGGATGCATTAGTCAGTCATCGGTTTCGTTAAGTAACAGAAAAGCCAGCTACCTCGAAGGACTTAATTGAGATCAGTGTTTCCATGTGTCATACTCTCCTTCTTGTCGTTTCAAAATTTTGTTTCAAACACGTGTGAATTCCCGCAAAATTTTTTGCTTTTTTGTTGTGTTTTTGATTTGATGTTACCCAGGGCTGTTTTAGTTATGTCATCTCAAAATGTATAAGCTTAACTGCCGCGTACTATCGCTTGAGTCTGCGCAAAAGCTTCTGTTGACAATGATTCAGTGTTCGTAGTTCTTTTCTGTGTCGCTAGGGTTATGGGTTATATATGAAGTGCTGCTTCTGAAATGAAAATTAGTTGCGAGTGTAGCGAGTGTCGTGTTTTCTTGTCCTCTTCGTCCCCGTCAAATTTGCGCTACTACACCATATGGTTAAATGACGTTTTCCGTGTGGTGGCGGTTTTCTTGGGGTACGTTTGACAGTCTTGCCCGGGTTTGTGAGAAAACCCACAGAAAGGTTGCCTTTTCCGAGATCGGCATTCTGCTACTATGTGACCGGACTTGTCACGCACAGAACATCGTGTTTGAATTTTTGATGTGGTGTTTGCGCCTTTTTCTGCCTAGATGTTTTCCGTTTTTTCTCAGAAAACCAGCAAGTTTGACTGTCGCTCAGCTTCCAGGAAGTTGCCGGCGGCTACCGCCACCTCTTCAAGCTCGCGGCAGTTTTTCCCTCGCGGAAATAGTGTCACTTTGTCATGACAGCTGTTCCTAAAGTGTACCGCCATAAGAGGTTCCAAACGGCTTACCGTTCAGAACCTCGCAGACCAACCGTTCGGAACCTTGCCAACCCCCGAGGCACTCCTCGGGTATACTCGGCGGCTTCTCATCGGAGCTTTCCAGGTTAGCGTTTTTTCAAGCCATTGGCCCCTGAAATCTCCGTGGTAACTGGTAATTGGTCCAGTTTCATTTTATGTTGTTGACGTAGCGTCCACGTGTTGTTACTTGTCATCTCCATCCAATTTCTGTTTACGCAGGGACTGCTTGTCTCTTGACTTTATTGTCACGCACTTTTCCGATACACTCACTAAGCACGCGCACTGCACTCATCACAGCCTGCCGCGAGCTGCTCGTTTCCCACATTGCGCTATCAGTGCATGTTTATGGACAAGCACGTGATGATGCAGGTCTCTCTTGAATTCTCGTCCAGCTAAGGAACCTCACTTTCACTGTAACGTAGCCGCAAGTCCGCTACCTCCAAGAGGCGCCTCTCCACGCTGGAGCCCGAGAGCCTTGTGATCTATGCCGAACAAAGCGCTTTCATATGTTCGAGGATGGTATTGTGAACACCGAACTTGATTAGCCTGTCCGTGTTCACCGTGATGGATACCAAGTACCTTTTTGACACTACTCCACATCAGCGTATAAGGCTTGCCCCTTCCCGTTTTAGTCTACTGCAAGACCAACACCACATAACACAATTGGCTCAGGAGGAATGCGTGCTTCGCCCTAGGTAGATTGTCCTCACTTAGCCAGCTTTTTTTTTGGCGACTCTTTGTTATGTTGCACTACGCACAACTTCCCCTAATGAGGACCAACACAACAGTTCACCGAACACATGCGGTGCGCCAAACGATAGTCTCACTATCATGAAGTAATTTGTGATGATTGACAGTGGAGGCTAACAAAGAGTGGTTGTAAATTCTCTTTCTTAGCTTAATAAACAATGTATACAAAAGAAAAATAATTCAACAGATTGGAGCATAGCAAGCGAAGGATCCTTTGAAAACATGGGCATAACGGTGGCCTAGACGCAGTAAAACAATACTACCACAACGAAGCTGAACAAGTATATTTTCTTTAAAACCAGCCATACAACATATCTGAAGGACTTGCAAAGCATAGAAATGTCTTAGCCTGGCTAAGAGAATAATACAAGATGCCCTATTTTATTGGCGTCCGCGAAGCTGAAACGAAAACTGTAACTTTTAACAATTCAAATGGTCCTAATGTTGTAAAGCAATAGATGAAGCCACCACTTATTCGTGGCCCATCATGCTACAAATGTCGCATCGAAACAACGGGAAAAGACCCAATGGTCTGGAAGATGCGTTCACCAAGAATAACAATAAAACGTTTGAAATGTTTGCAGTACGAAACTGAGCCGTTAAAGAAGCGATTGGGCAGTTCGAAAGTAACCCACAATTGTTCAAGGCGCAATCACTAGTGCATCTCGATGCCTACGTTTCTGAAAATACACTATTTTGGGGCTGTATGTGGTTGTTTGCTTTCTTTATATTTTATTGCCGTACTGTCCTATTTCCGGCAGGGGCACTTTCAAACTTCAACAGGATATTTGGAGCAAATCTTTTCTTCTGCAAACTTTGTGACTACTGATGACAAAATGAACAATTATACCACTTCTTGGTATAGCATTAAAGAGATGAAGAGCACAAAAAACGGCAGAATAATCAAGAATGTCTGCTTTATAGTATACATATATACATCTAAAATGAAAAAAAGAGTTGACCTCAAATATGCGATAAAACAAAGCTTAGTGCAATACAATATAGGGCTGTCGTCCAACTTGTTCAAGTCCGAGCTCGCGCCACGGTACACTTTATGAGTGGCTTTGACAGAAAGAGAGTCTGAATTGTCAATCTAGAGAGTAGCTGAGGGGAAGCCTAAGTGGTCAAATCAACAAAGAAGCAAAGTTAGGTGAACAACAGGCTTGGTCGAGGACTAAACAAACCTGCTCTCCGCTTCAACAGCTCCAACTCCGCCGACCCTATTCCTTTCGCCTGCGCTGCAATATGTTATACACGGAACGCTTTCTATTTCCTCCTCACCCTCATTTATTTTCGCGTTTCCTTGTTATACTACAGCAATCATGCTTACCCTTCTCTTTACGAATGTCCCTAAATTCCATATCCTAGAATCACATACTTATCCCCCCTCCTGAAATTGATTTACATTTTCCGCATGTTGCTATGTTGTACTGTTTGTGGCTAGGCTATACGTTTAGCATCTCCTCTTCCCCTCATTCCTACTTTCATTTGCAATCCCCTGCTTTATTATATACCCGGATACGTGATTCTAGGCTGTCTTGGCTGCTTCTCCTCACCCGTCGCTATGCTTGGAACGACACTTCAGTATTGCATGTTGAGCTTTGGGCAATGTTTGCTCTGTGTACTTCTACGTTCAGGTTACCACCAAATAATATTTTCTGCGCCTTTTGAAAGCTATTTAACGCACCATTGTGTTTAATCTATTTAAGCGATGAGTAATCGATGGCCTTAGAACCGTAACTAGGACTAACTACTTGACACTTTTTCTACCGTTGCTTCTTAACATCTTTCAGATCATAGTTTTAAAAGTTCCTTTTCGCTGTTCTGGTTTCTCTTCTATATAGCTGTACGCGTTAATTCTTACGCTTCTGGTCATTCTGAGACTCCGTTGATACTGCTCGTCAGTATACCTGTTTCGCGTTTTTTTATGCCAAGCAGCTTATTAACAAATCTTGTCCTCTATCACGCCGTAAATGACGCTGACGGTCATGCTGATGCAGTTGAAGAGCAAGCGCATTCCATACCATATATTCTTTTTTCTGCTACCATCACTACACTACTACAGCCGCCGTATCTCTTCTTTAATTAAGCAGCCGTTGGAGTACACAATGAAGGTAACAAGTGTACGTCAGTATGATGATGATGACGATCATCGCAATAAAAAAGGAGCACCTTCCATACAAACATTCTCTTTTACAGGGAAAGCTGTTGTGATATCAAAACTTGGGTCACGCGTGGCGCTGTAGTAGTCCGGCGGCACCTCCGCCGCCGCGAGTCTCCCTAACCATGATCGCGAAATAAGAAAAAGATTACAGACCCCACGTATAGTGGGAATCAATGATATGCGAAGCACGATTGAGAAAGGTTGATATGTCACTTTAAAATCAGCCCCACGCTCAGAGGTGGAAGTAAGTGATGTCGTACATGACTTCCGTCTCATGATTATCATGTTTAGATGTGTCGTTTACCGTCCTCGTATATTTACGTCCAATGATACCAAATTTAGTGCATGTGAAGCCAGTAAAACACCCGCAAGCACGCTATCAGCGCCGTAAATTACCATGTTCTTACATGACACGCTTGCCAAAATTATCATGTGTGCGTCAGTCATATATTTCTTCATCATTTGATGTCACGTAACAACAAGCTTGGTATATATGTGGAACTAGCAAAACGGCCGCGAGTGCATCATGAAGGGCCAAATATACTCCAATGTAGCGTTGACGCCTGCGCACGCTAGACACAACGACACTACGTTAGCAAAACGCGAGCACTCTATAGCCTCACGCCAGGCGGGACTGGCGCGACCAGCGTCCTTCGGCGCGGCCCAACGGCAACTAGCGCTAAATGCGGTATACTGCATTACGTGCCGATGCGTTACCAAGACAACACTGCGTCTCTCTGCTTTTGTGACGGAGGAATGCCGCACGCACTGAAACGCGCATGCGTTGAAGCAACGCAGTGCGGTGCGCGCTTGCGAGTATATGGCAGGACCAGTGCCTGGCGTGGCAACGCCGGCGTGACGCAACTAAATGAACGTCAGCGAGCACGCGCACCGCGTCACGTCGAAATGTATTGGCACCTTAACTGTGGCTAATATTCATGTTCTCACATGACACGTATCTCATGATTATCATGTTTGCACCAGTCACATACATTCGTCATCTATTGACCTCACGTAATACCAAATTCGGCATATGCGAAGCTAGTGAAACGGCCGCGAGGCCATCAAGAGTTTGGCATGTAGTCATGTTGTTACATGATACGCATGTCGTGATTATCATGTTTGGATGTGTGATTTACCTGTGACGTCCGTTCGCGTCGCGTAAAACCGAGTTTGGCACAAGTGAAGCTACCGAAACGGCCGCGAGCGCATCATGAGCATAGCATGAAGTCACGTTGTAACAAGACACGCATCTCATGTTTATCATGTTTGAACCAGTATTCGTAGTTCATTTCCTTGAGGCAACGGAGAACTTGGTTGGGTCCGAAGTGCAGACATGACAATTTTTCTAAACGTCCACGTTGACGTATAGGAGTCCGAACCCAGACTAGGCCACCGGGTTTGTATATTACTGCTATGTGGTGGTTGTTGCACCGGTGAGCATCTTGATTTCGTCGTTACAAAATGCGAAAGCGCGCCAGCTGCCAGGCGTCTTCGGCACGCTGAACAAATAATCTGCCTCCGTGGTAATCATGTCCGGCACAGTTGGTTGCAGCATGGTGTCAAGCATTGTGGTGATTTCGCGGCCGTGAACCAGACGAAAAGGAGCAAAGCGGGTGGTGTCCTGCAGGGCCGTATTGTAGGCAATCGTTATACGGGAAGATTTCGTCCAAATTCTTCTGATCCTTGGTGACATACATCAAAAGCATATCTGAAATCGTTTGTTAAGGCGTTCGGTTAACCCGCTAGCCTGCGGGTGGTAAGCAGTTGCTGTTCAGTGCGTCGTGCCACTGAGCAACAGGATCTATCGGAGCAACTGTACCGTAAAAGCAGTATACCACGATCTGTGAGGACGACAGTGGGAACACTGTGGCAGAGAACGATGTTCTTGATAAAAAAGTCAGCCACATCGAAAGAAGTTGCTCGCTGGGTGGCTTGTGTTTCGCAGTATCTGGTCAAGTAGTCGGTAGCAACCACAATCTAATGATTACCACCCGCAGACGTTAGAAATGGGCCGAGTAAATCTATCCTGATCTTTTCAAAAGGTGCGTGAGGGGGTCGTAAAGGCTGAAGCAGACCGCCTGGTTTCGTCGTTGGATGTTTGCGGTGCCGGCAAGCTGTGCATGTCTTGACGTACTGTCAGATGGTTTTCGCAAGTTTCCGTTAGTAGTATTTGCCCTTGACCCGCGCCAAAGTACGCGCGAAGCCAGGTGCCCTGACAATGGCCCCTCGTGACAAGCACGCAAATTATCATGGCGGAGAGCAGCAGGAATGACGAGGAGGTAAACAGTTTTTGTTCGATGACTGTTGCGCTTGAAGAGTATGTCCTGGCGTAGACAGAAAGATGACAAATTACAGGCAAACTGACGTGGGAGTTGGGAGTGACGTCCCACAAGGTATTCGATCTGTGGTTGTAGTTATAAATCTTCGCAGTGCTGCTCAGCCACGTTTTATGATACGAGAATAGCAAGCAAACTGAATTCTTCATCCTTGTGTTCTGCAGCGATCTCGACGGGTGCGCGGGAAAGACAGTCAGCGTCTGTGTGTTTGTGGCCGGACTTGTAAACTATCCTTATACGAATTCCTGTAACGGAAGGCTTCATCTTGCGAGATGACCCGAAGGACATTTCAGATTCACCAGCCAGCAGAGAGAGTTTTGTTTCGGAAGGGGCGTCCGTACAAATAGGGCCTGAATTTTGTTATGGCACATACAACCACCAGACATTCTTTTTCAGTCATTGAGTAGCTCTTCTCCGCAGATGACCACGTGCGGCTAGCTTAGGTGATGACGCGTTCCACGCCATCTTCATATTGCACGAGAATAGCTCCGAGGCCAAGGTTACTCGCGTCAGTGCGGACTTCTGTGTTTGCTTCGGCGTCGAAGTGACCAAAGATCGGCGGTGTTTGTAGGCACTGTTGAAGGGCGTGGGGAACGTCGATTTGTTTGGTACCCCAGACGAAGGCGACGTCGTCTTTGACGAGTTGTATGAAGGGTTGGCGATTTTCGCAAAATTTGGCACCAAGCAGCGAAACAGGCTCAGAGGCCCAGAAAGCGCAGTACATCATGCTCTGTTCTTGGTACCGGGAACAAAGCAGCTGCCATAGCTTTCTGAGGATCGGGGCGAACACCACTGCTGCTGACAATGTAGCCAAAAAATTCGAGTTTCTAATATTCAAAATAGCATTTTTCCTGTTTCAGTGAGAGGCCGGCAGTGCGAATAACCAGAAGAACCACCTCAAGCCGCTCAATGTGCTGTTCAAAAGTCGTATAAAAAAACGACTACATCGTCTAATTACTCTAAACAAGAGTGCCAATTCAGGTCACATAAAACTGTGTTCATTATTCGTTGGAAAGTGGCTGGATCAGAGCAAAGGCTGAAATCGAGAACTTGGAATTCATAGAGACCATCAGGTGTAATAAACGCTCTTTTTTCTCGGTCCTTCTCATCTGCTTCAATCTGTCCATATCTGCTACCGAGATCCATGGAAGAGAAGGAACGGGCGTGCCGCAGGCTATCCCAGGAGTCTACAATGCGAGCTAGAGGATTTACGTCTTTTTTGTTATCTTGTTCAGTTTGCAGTAGTCGATGCAAAAATGCATTGAATCATTTTCCTTTTTAACCAGAAAAACTGGTGAAGCCCAAGCACTAGTCAAATGTTCTGTTAAGGCGTTTATTAGCCGGCAACGAGCGAGAATATGCAATGGCGACAGTCACAGCAAAGCACGGGCTCTCAGCGCGAGCGGCGTCCTTGTTGGGTAGCCCCACTAGAAGGTACGCAAGAGTTCGACCCATTTCATAGTTCGGAGGCTTCGCTACAATTACCCCGGGGTCGAAGAGGGAGCCGCCTGGCGACCTAACAGCTTGTTATTATTAGCGGGTCATAATAAGCCTTCAGGCGCTCCACGTTGACGATGTCTCGCCCACGGCGGCGCATGTCCGAAGATTGTTCAACGGGTTCGATCAGATAGTTGACGGGTGAGGTGCGCTCGATGACACGGTAGGGGCCTTCGTATTTGGGACGTAGTTTGGAAGAGGGGCCAGCGGCAGAGGTCGGGGTCGAGAGCCATACAAGCGCACCAGGAAGGAACATGGGCTCAGAAGTGGTAGAGCCATCACGGATACTCTTCTGCCGCTTTTGATCTTGCGTCGTAAAAGTCTTGGCAAGCTCGCGACACTCTTCAGCAAGCCTGGCTGTCTCGGAAATAGGTGTACACTCAGATGGATCCGGCGTGTACGGGAGTATCGTGTCCATGGTGTGCGACGGGTGCCTTCCGTACAGCAAGTAGAAAGGTGAAAAACCAGTCGTGCTCTGAGGGGCGGTGTTGTAGGCGTAGGTGACGAAGGGCAGTATATTATCCCAATTAGTGTGGTTGGCAGCGACGTACATAGAAAGCATGTCGCCGAGGGTGCGGTTAAAGCGTTCGGTGAGGCCATTCGTCTGTGGGTGGTAAGCAGTAGTTTTGCGGTGGACAGAATGGCACTCCGTCAGAATGGCTTCGACGACTTCCGACAAGAAGACACGGCCTCGATCGCTGAGAAGCTCTTGGGGTGGTCCGTGGCGCAGTATAAATCGATGCAGCAGGAAGGACGCAACATCGCGCGCAGCAGCCGCAGGGAGAGCGGCGGTTTCGGCGTATCGCGTTAAATGGTCAACGGCAACGATGGCCCAGCGGTTACCAGCCGACGTCAGAGGAAGTGGTCCATACAAATCGATACCTACGCGCCCAAAGGGACGGTCAGGGCAAGGTAACGGTTGTAGACTGGCGTGCGACATGTGGGCTGACGGTTTACGGCGTTGGCAAGTGAGGCAAGAGCGAACGAACTGCTGCACATAGCGGTACATCCCGCGCCAGAAGTAGCGTTGTCGAATGCGATGGTAGGTTTTGAATACCCCAGAGTGCGCGCATTGCGGATCAGAATGGAATGATTCACATATCTCTGACCGCAGACTGCGGGGTATCACGAGTAACCACTGCCGGCCGTCGGCGTCGTAATTGCGTCGGTGTAGGAGGCCGTCACGAATGGCGAAATGGCGAGCTTGACGACGCAATGCACGCGTGGATGGCGTTGCGGATGGATCAGAGAGCATGTCGATGAGCGGGCCGATCCAATTATCCTTTCGCTGTTCGGTAGCGATGATGTCAACATCAATGGCAGAAACAGCAGCCGAGGATACTGAGCAGAGCACATCACCTTCAGGCAGAGGGGAGCGCGAGAGGGCGTCGGCGTCAGCATGCTGGCGTCCGTTGCGGTACAGCACGCGGATATCGTAGTCTTGTAAGCGAAGAGCCCAACGGGCGAGACGGCCTGAGGGATCCTTCAATGATGAAAGCCAGCATAGTGCATGATGGTCGGTGACGACATCGAATGGGCGACCATACAAATAAGGTCGAAACTTTGTAAGAGCCCAGACGATCGCCAGGCACTCTTTCTCCGTGACGGTGTAGTTTTTCTCGGCTCTCGTGAGCGTACGGCTTGCATATGCTACGACATATTCAGGGAATCCGGGTTTTCGCTGCGCCATGACAGCGCCGAGGCGTACTCCGCTGGCGTCCGTGTGCACCTCCGTTGGGGCTGTAGGGTCGTAGTGGCGTAGAATGGGAGGCGACGTCAACAAATGGCGGAGCTTCGCGAACGCGTCGTCGCACTCGGATGACCACGAATTGAAGGGCCCGTTGCTTCCAAGAAGCTTCGTCAGCGGTGATATGATCGTGGCGAAATTTCGTATGAAGCGTCGGAAGTATGAGCACAGGCCCACGAAACTACGCAGTTCTTTGACAGATGCAGGTTTGGGGAATTCGGCCACGGCCTGAAGCTTGGCAGGATCAGGAAGAATGCCGTCCTTGGACACGACGTACCCCAGTATGGTGAGTTGCCGTGCTGCAAAGCGGCACTTTTTCAGATTTAGTTGTAAGCCGGCATTGCTCACACGTGCGAAAACTTCTTTCAGACGTTGGAGATGCGTGGAGAAATCCGTAGCAAAGACAATGACATCGTCGAGGTAACATAAGCACGTGTACCATTTCAAGTTGCGCAGAATGGTGTCCATCATGCGCTCAAAGGTCGCAGGTGCAATACATAGACCAAACGGCATGACGTTAAACTCGTACAAGCCGTCTGGCGTGACGAAGGCGGTCTTTGGTCGAGCGTCGTCAGCCATGGGTACTTGCCAGTACCCCGAGCGCAGATCGAGAGAAGAAAAAAAATCGGCTCCATGAAGGCTGTCAATCGCGTCATCGATGCGTGGCAGTGGATAAACATCCTTGCGAGTGATCTTATTGAGCCGTCTGTAGTCTACACAGAACCGCACAGAACCGTCTTTCTTCGCAACAAGAACAACAGGAGACGCCCATGGACTGTCGGAGGGCCGAATAACGTCGCGTCGGAGCATATCGTCAACCTGATCATTAATTACTCGACGTTCAGCAGGCGACACGCGATATGGACGTTGCCGTAAAGGTGGATGGGCACCAGTGTCGATGCGATGCGTAACAACGGACGTGTGACCGAGAGAACTTCGCCCGACATCGAAAGAAGAACGATATTCTTGTAACAGGTCCAGAAGTTGGGAACGCTGTGCGGCCGTAAGGTTGTCAGCGATGGAGGGGCCAAATACATCAGCAGACGACGAATCAGAAGTGGAAACAGCATTGATGGTACACGACCTGGGAGCGCGCGTGTCATCGGGTACGTCCAGGACTTGTGCGTCGTCGACTGGTTCCACTCTGCCGAGACATTCCCCTCGAAGCAAGGTAACAGCGTACGGGAACGGGTTGGTTACAAAAATAGCAGTGTTGCCCTGGTTGACCTGCACGGTCGCGAAAGGTACTAGCAACCCTTTCCTGCTGCAAGCGCGGTCAGATGGCGAAACAAGTCCAATGGTGTCGGAGAGACCAGCGCAGTAGACAGACACAGCCGTCGTCGAGTTTGGAGGCACTGTTGTATCGTCTCTCGTTAGAATCTTGCTCAGTGTCGGGGGACTGTCTTCTGGCGTCAAATGCGAGAAGGGTGAGAGCTCAATTTCGGCAGCGGCACAATGGATGACGGCGTCATAGCGGGAGAGAAAGTCCCATCCCAGGATGACGTCATGAGAGCATGCCTGAATCACGATGAACTGGGCGACATACAGAACGTCCTGGATGACAACGCGAGCTGTGCACCCTGCTGTAGGATGAATCCGGTGCAAACTCGCAGTACGAAGGGATAACCCAGAAAGTGGCGTCGTCACTTTTCGAAGTAAGCGGCAGAGTTTTTCGTCCATAACTGATACGGCAGCTCCAGTGTCAATAAGAGCCGATGCACAAACACCGTCCACAAGCACGTCAATGACATTCGAGGGGCTGCTCTGAGGGCTTTCACATTGCGATAGCGTCGCAGTCCTTGCCTCAGGGACTGCGACGACTAGTTTTCCCGCTCATGAGATGCCGCACTTGGCCGCATGGGAGACAGGGAACGGCGTCGTGGAGACGGTGATCTTCGAGATGGACCTGGGCGAGATCGAGGTGGCATAGACGGCGGTTCTTCGCGATAAGGACGGCTGAGTTGGCCAGCAACAGGTGAAGAAATTGGAGCCGGCTGTACGCGATGGCAATAACGGGCCACGTGACCGGCGTAACCGCAGGCAAAGCAGATGGGCCGGTTGTCGGGTGTGCGCCATCTGTTCACCGGGGTAGGTCTCACCCATGTCGCAAGGGCTGATGGACGGAACGGTGGCTGCATGGTGGACTGAAGCTGAGGCTGAGGGGTTACGTCAACATACGTAGCGGGCATACCCGCTGCAACGGACGGAGGTCGTGCAGCAGCTTCAGCGTAGGTCAGAGGGGCGGGTGCTTGAACGACTTGGGGTGGCCTGGCGACCACTTGCGCGTAACTCAGGGACGCAGGAGCCGGAGGCTGTTGGGGGTGGTAAGCAGGCATTACCTCCGCTATTTCCTGTTCAATCGCTCGGCGGATGGGAGGGAGAAGGGTAGTAGCCGATTGTTGAACAGCAGGTTGGTGGGAAAAGGGCAGGAGGGAGAACTGACGCGCGATTTTCTCACGGATAAAGGACTTCAGTTCTGCCATCAACGCCACTTGGTCACAACTGGCCTCCAAGCCAGCAAGCGTTGCAGCTCGTGGTGGGGAGCGTCGGGTCATCGAACGCTGACGGCGGAGCTCCTCGTAGCTCTGGCACAGTGTGATGACCTCAGCCACCGTGCCGGGGTTTTTGGCGAGCAGCATCGTGAAGGCATCATCGTCGATGCCTTTCATGATGTTTCGGGTCTTGTCAGACTCGGACATGGTGTGATTGGATTTGTTGCATAGGTACAGGACATCTTCAATATAGCTGGTGAATGACTCACCAGCCTCCTGAGCCCGTTCACGCAAGCGCTGCTCGGCTTGCAGCTTGCGAACAGCAGGGCGGCCGAAGACGTTGACGATTGCGGTCTTGAAATCGGACCAGGTGGCAAAATCGGACGCGTGGTTGTTGTACCACAAACTGGCGACACCGGCAAGGTAAAACACCAAGTTTGTCAGCTTGCCGTCCTCGTCCCATTTGTTGGGGACGCTCACGCGGTCGTAAATGGCGAGCCAGTCCTCCACGTCAGTGCCATCAGCGCCAGTGAAGATGGGTGGATCGCGGATTCTGGGGACACCGGGACAAGGGGGTGGCATTGGAGGAGGCGTTTGCTGAGAAGCGTCTTGGTACATAGTAGATGGCAGGGTACGTGATCGTAGCTCCAAAGGCATAGACAGGGATCGCAGCACTCTCCACCAAATTGTTAAGGCGTTTATTAGCCGGCAACGAGCGAGAATATGCAATGGCGACAGTCACAGCAAAGCACGGGCTCTCAGCGCGAGCGGCGTCCTTGTTGGGTAGCCCCACTAGAAGGTACGCAAGAGTTCGACCCATTTCATAGTTCGGAGGCTTCGCTACAGTTCAATTAAGTCGTCGTCGATTACTTGTTTCACTTGATGATGGATGGTATCCTGCTCCTTTTGCGACACATGGTAAGCGTGTTGACGCACGGGTTGGGCGTTAGGCTCAGTGATATTTCTGTGCTTCATTGAGGGGTCTGCCGGACTTTCAACATAGTGGCCAAACATTCACTAAAAGATGAAAGAAGACTAAGGAGCCTTGCCCTCTTAGGTTGTTCTAACTGGCGATTGACGTTGAGGTGACTAGTCACGTCAGTATCGCAGCTGTTCTCAGTCAAGATCGTCGTAATCAAACGGAAGGCGCCCACATCATCCAATGCCTCCAAGTAAACTAGGGTTGTGCGTTTCGCAAAATGCCTGAATTCACCACTGAAGCTCGTAACTAAAAGCGTGGTCTCATCATTTTGAGTTGAACAAGACTTCGAGCAATGGCGACTTCCCGAACAATCAATAACGTCGTGTTACTTTCGGCGATGCCTGTATTTTCCTGCTCCCGTGGACACTCAACAAGCACAAAGATACTACTGTGAGGTGGCAACGTGAGGCAATCATCAACTACGCGTAAGGCCACGCCACGATGTTCTATCTCGATGTCGGGGTCTATAAAAACACAGTTAGCAAAACTGTCGTACAAATCGCGCAGTATAATTACCGCTCCATACTCTTGTAGAAAATTCATGCTCAAAATGACCGGCCGAGAACAATTGTGCAGTACAAGCGATGACGCTGCAAATACGACGCACAAATCTTAAGCCTGGCGGTTTAAATTTCTATAGGGGATACGAGATGTGCTCCAGCGGTGATTAGTTGAGGGCCATCCCGCGCCGTTGGCACCTTGAGTACACGGGTGGCCAATGAAGCAATTATCACCGAGTAATCAACTCCCGTGTCGACGAGTGCAGTCACCGGATAGCAGTCGACAGAAATGGTAATGTCAGCGGACGTTCTGTTGGCGGTTTCAGAAGCAGGCTTTAACCGTACGTCATAAGGCAGTGGCGGAGGGTATTTGTCGGTTCCCGCCACAGCGGCCTTACCTCCGGATGTCACGGTTTTCAGTTTTCCCGGCATGGGCTTGCGCCACTGACACCAGGGGACCCAAAGGTGGGTCGGGCACGGTGCGTTGATGTGGACGGACGGGTGATGGTGACCGTGACTGTCGTCGTGGCGGGACAGGAGCGTGATGGCTACCTTGCAAGTAATCCGCAAATTCTTCCGGGTGCTCATCATAGCGTGGACAACGGCAATCTGGGCTGAATCAACGTAGGCCTATTCGTCCGTAGTAACCTTCGCGGTACATGTGTCTAACTTTGCCACAAGGGTATATCAAAGGACGATTGTCGGGTGCACGCCAGATGGTGTACTTCCGCGGTTCAGGACGAAGGCGGGCGATGGGCTGGACTTGGAAATCGTCTGGTGGTCGCAGCAGGTGGATGAGCAAAATGTGCCGCCGACGGCATGGAGACACGTAGGGCATTTACGTAGGAAAGCGTGGGAGGTTCGACTTGCGATGGTTTCGTTAGAAACGACGTCCGTAAGAGCCGCAATACTCGGAGGGGACGCTGCATGAGACTTCCGAAGTTCTTCGCTTACAACCTGCCGTATGAATTCTGTGAGGATCTCTCTGTTATCACTTTTCATGTACAAGCAAGCACGCAGCTGACATGGCTGTCTGACGCTCGTACTGCGACAACCGCTGCCGAAGCATGCGCTCCATATTTGTGGCCTCACGTATGTACTCCGACACAGTCGTAGGAGGTTTGCGCACAAGGCCCGCGAAAAGTTGCTCTTCTACGCCTCGCATTAGCACGCGCGCCATCTTGTATTCTGGCATGTGAAGGTGAGCCCGTCGAAACAATCGCGACATTTATGCGACAAACATGGCGATGCTTTCGTTCGGCATTTGAAACAGTGAAGAAAGTGCCTGGTCCGCTTTCTATTTCCGTTCGGGGTTACTGAACGACTTGCAAAGCTGCCGATGGAATTTCTGCTAACTCACGAATGAATATTCGTGGTTCTCGTACGACACTCTTGACACGTCTAAGAGGAAGATCTACACGTTCTTCAACTTAAATGATGTCCCAGTCGTTGATGGCAGCGACCCGGTAAAAATTGTCAAGCCAGTCTTGGACATCCACACCGGCATCGCCATGAAATGAATTGGGTGTGCGAGGCGTATTGATGACACTGAGTCCGCTAGCGAACGGGTGATGCTCGGTTCGGGTTGCGGATGTGGTAAACATTTTCCTCACGGAACTTGACAAGAGCCGTATTGTGATGGTAGTCCTTGAAGCTGGCGGCTGATTCGATGGATATCAGCAGACCCTGGTGCACTGGCGGTGGTTACTTCTGGTTCAGGACCAACAGGCGTAGGGCGTTGCAGTACGGTACCCAGCGCGTCCACCAGTCTGCCGCGTGAGGAAACGATGAAGAGGAACTCGAAGTGGATGACTGTTCACTCAGCCACAGCAGCCATTCACTTCTTTGCTCTACTCTTCTGCCACCAACACAGCGTGGCAATATGATGGTAGTTGAAGCCAGATGATGGTAGTTGAAGTGTTTACTAGATGTACAGGTGCATGGATGGACGGAGAGACAGATGCACGGAAGGACGCATGAATAAATATACGGGCGGATGTACACGTGTATGGACAGATGTACGGACGGGCTCAGTGACAAACGCGCATGGACAAACGCAGAGACGGACGCACAGATGAACGCACTGTTGGGCAAATGCAAGGACGGACGCACAGATGGAACGAGGTACGAATGAACACACGGATGGACGCACGGGCCGGTTGCACAGACAGACGCAGGGACACATGGAAACGAAACGAATGGACGCACGCTTCACCCCACTCGTTATCATGCACTCCGCGGATATACTGTGACTTTTCATTCTTCAATAACGCACAGATGAAATCTCCCACCAAATCAGCCTTTGAGGTCTAGTACTGTTGCCAATATACGGAGGGTGGCAGTGAACAGTTGTGCAGTGCGAGCAGTCGGTTTTTGCAATCAAGAAACTCGCTAGCAGATGCTGTCTGTGTCAGCGTTGCGAGGCAAGAGACGGGAAGCATAGGATAGAAGGAGGCACTAGTACGCAGATGGCTGTAACCGCCGCTGATAGGCATTCCTAGAAAAGAGAAAGAACCCCGGCCAGAACACGCTGGCTGCGTCGGCGTTGCGAGAAGAGATGGGGGAGCGTAGGAGAAAAGAAGTAGGGGTGCACATGCACAATGACGGTGTAAACGCCGTGGGGATGAAAGCCTCATGTAGAGAGAGAGAGAAGACAGCCCAGGCTAGCAGGCGCTGCCTATGTCGGCGTCACGAGACAAGAGATGGTAGGTGACCTTAACGCCTAGTAAGGGTGGTCATGCCACACACCAGATATAGCGCGACCAAAAGATGCTCGCATTCAAAAGAGGTAGCTAGATATCACTCGGATAACAACTTCATTAACAGGTCCTGAGGAGATCAGGCCGCCAGGAGGCCTACGATGGACATTCCAGCAGCCGCCGCACTAAGCGATAACCGAGTCGCGGCGGGAAGGTGATGGCATTTCGTCAGTTCATAGGCCCTCTTGACGCCCTTTAGTTGATGGGGGCGCTCGGACCTCGTCAGTTCGTGTTCTCCGTCAGACTTCCTGGTGAGAGCTATCTGAGGTTGCACGGGATATTGCCAGAGCATGTAAGAGAGTAAACAGTCAAGTTCTGTGCAGTCTGGGCGTTGCGGATTTATGTCAGAGCTGTACTGGCTTAGTCGGCCCCGTGAAGGGTATGATATCGTTTGTAGCATGCGAAATGCTACCTCATGCAGGCGTTTGACTTCTTGGGCGTGGTAACGAATATTGTTTTACATCATTTCGCAAGTATGAGTTGAATTCGTAGAAGGTGAGTAAAGGGCTGGTCAACTGTACGTCTGGGCCCAGCTGATGAACCGTCGCGGCGAGTGAGTGTCGGGTAACGAACGCACTGATGCGGCCACTCGAGAACGCACCCTCTGAGCAGCTCCGAGCAGGGAGGCGGCCAACACAAAGCTAGGACTCTCAATTCTCACATAAAACGAAGTCACGGAACAATTCATAAGTGTACGACAGCAGTACCAACTCCCACGAGAGTCCTTCATAGTTGAGGATGAGCTGACGCACTTCACCTGCTGCAGACAAGAGCTTATCTATATGTGAACTTACACTATCGATATACCCTACTCGTTATACAGACGCTTGTCCAAGATTTAGCACTACCCACACAACCTTTCACATCACCCTACAATGCACCGCTGCCTACTTCGTTCCCCTCCCACCAATCATTTTGTCTAACCTTCACCAGAGTGGCGGGAAGGCACGCTTCGTGACGATGCCCCTAAGATATGCCAGGCACTCGTTCTGCTGACGTGGCCTGTCACAAATGTTAGCATGGGTGTCCTAAAATAGGGGTCATTTATTTACTTTGCACTTCAATTATGAAAATACTATAATCGTGCTCAATAGTGAGCCGCTTTGTTGAGATTACGTCACTGCGAATGTACGTGTTCGCCTATTCGGGCAGCAAACCAAGACAGGAAGGGCAAGCCTTTGTATTTGCGTGTTTATACAGCGTTGGCTGGTTTACAAGAAAAAGTGCAATTTTCGTGAGCCCGAATGGCGGCACAGAAGTTTGTGAGGACGTTGGTGTGCGAGGAGTTGATTATCCCAGAAGCTTTAGCAACTTGCTCGGCTGTGGAGCTCCTTGCTAGCCTACCCGAGGCAGCTGAGTGTAGGGTTCCGTCGCTGTCGACTTCCCCGAGTGAAAAGCTGTAGTACTTAATTTATCGCGCCGTATGAACGAATTCGGCAGGGTTCTAATTTGGATTCATGTGGTGAAAGATTTCGTTATATATGTTGTATCGTGGGTGGGAATTTCGCAGGAATGGGATTACCATGAAGGTAGCTCGGAAATCTCTCGGGAGGGTGACTACACGTTCAATGATTGTGTGTGGGGATATGCCGGCTCCGCTTCAAAGTATGTGGCCAGCCTTCGAGGAGAGGTGTAGAAGTTAGGCCATGGATATCGTTGTGCATGCCTAGTTGGTGGAGACGTGAAGTACTCAAGGCTCGGGTATACTGAGGAATTATTGAATGTTTTGGCGCGTGAGTGTCTTTTGTTTTGCCTTTTTCACGCTGGTACAGTTGTGCCGAGAGGCTACATAGTTGATGTGACGCATATGGAACGCCTGGTATATACGCTGAATTGTGGCATCTTTTGGACAGTGCCTGCAACCTGAAGCTTCCTGAATGAGTTGGAACCTGTTTTACATTTGAGCTGTGTTACGTGTTATCATTCGTGCATGCCAGGCGGTGGCCTCGACTAGGAAGCCGAAAATTAGTATGAAGTCAATGCAGGGTAGTCGTTCCCAATCTTTGGCTTGTACCACTGTAGATAGCTCGCATAAGGGGAACACATTACAAACGCCGTGGTGAGGTTCACGGTACTCTAGCAATTCTGAATTCGTCGGTGGCATTCGAAGTGCGGTATTTTGTAGGTAGGTTTCAGTGACATCGAGGGCGTCTTGAAATGCCTGCCTTACTTACACCAGAAAACCTTCTGGGAACTAAATAATGAGTCATCTCCGTGTACAGCGTGATTTATGTTAGATATGTCGCAGAGTTTTTGTAGCAGTCCCTTGACTACTAGGTTGTAAAGGAACACCGAAATCACTGCTGCTTGAGGTGTCCCGTTTAAATATAACGGTTATGTGTCGGATGCGAATTGTGATTTTTGTAGTTCGGCTTTACTGTCTTGCAGGAAAGCACGAATGTATGCCTGTAATCGTTTACCGAGGCCGAGGCTGGCAATGAATTACCGTATGAAGCGGTGTGAGATGGTCTCAAATGCTTTGGTGAGGTTTATGGCGAGGATGCCGCGCACATCTCTAGTTTTTGAGCCAAAGATATTGGGACGGGGCGAGATCTAGGTTTAAAGCGTAGCATTCACAGAGAATTGGCAGCCAAAGAAGATGGCTGAGTTGCCTCTCGCGCAAGCGTCTAACGCACAGGCGTCTTCGTCCTCTTCGCCAAGTGCTACGCTTGCTTCTGTTGATGGTGCACCGTAACATCACCCCCCCCCCACCGCTGAAGCGCTGTCACGGTGCTTGGTACGGCGGCGACAAACTATCAGGCTGATGCGCTTTGAGTCTGGAAACGTGCACAACGTCCGTCTGAAGTGAGGGCGTCGAAAATGCATTGTTTAAGGGTGGGATCTTGTAGTTCACGTCACTTTGTTGTCGTAACGCTTTGTAGGCGCCATGGTAGTGTGGTAGTAACTTCTCTGATAAGCCGACTTGGCGGTTTGGTGTCAAGAGAAGTCCCACAGATCCCGGTGGGAGGTGCACGCTTGGGTGGCGACTGTCATAACGGTCTTTTTGCTGATCTTGCGACAAGTGCAGCCGATCAAATGGCAAGCTGACGGACCGCATGGGCTCGTGAAACGACATCGGTGGCGTACTCAGAAGACAAGGGAGCAGCCGAAGGAAGGAGCGTGTTAAATGGTAACGCTGGATGTCGACCAAATAGCAAATAAAACGGCGAATAACTAGCTGTGTCGTGCCGTGAAGAGTTGTACGCAAAGGTAACAAAGGGAGTGCTTTGTCCTAGTCACGGCGACCTGGTGAAACGTACATTGACAGCATTTGCGTCAGCGTTCGGTTCACACGCTCGGTCAATCCGTTTGTCTGTGGATGATAAGTGGTGGTAAGCTTGTGCTCAGTGGAGCAGGCGTTGAGAATGTCAATCACAACACGAGAAAGGAAGTACCTTCCTCGATCAGTAAGCAGCTGCTGCGGCGCGCTGTGATGTAGAATGACTTCATACAGAAGAAAGTCGGCGACGCCAGTGAAACAGCTTGTCGGCAGTGCTTTAGTGATAGCAAAGCGTGTGGCGTAATCTGTGGCTACTGCAACCCAGTTATTCTCGGATTTGGACGTAGGAAACGAGCCCAACAGGTCAAGGCCATCACGGAAGAACGGTTCCATCGGTATGTCGATGGGCTGTAGGAGGCAGAACGGTAGCACAGAGGGGCGCTTGCGACGTTGACAGTGGTCGCAAGCAGTGACGTAGCGAACCACAGAACGATATAATCCGGGCCAAGAAAGTGACGTCGCACACGATCGTAGGTACGAGAGACGCCTAGGTGACCGACTGTAGGTACGTCGTGGAGTTCTTCGAGAACGTTGAAACGCGGGTGATGGGGAAGCACGAGTAGTAATTCCGGGCCATCGGCAGTGAAGCTGCGACGGTACAGAATGTCATCTTGCAGTTCGAACAGACGAACGGAAGGATCTGTTGGAGCAGAGGACAGACGCTCTATGATGCAGAGTAACGATGGGTCACGTCGTTGTTCGGTGGAGATATCACCCAAAGCGTGGATGAAGAGCACGCAGGGGTCTGTTTCAAGGTCTGTCAAGTCGGGCGTTTCAACTGGACGACGTGACAAACAGTCTGCATCTGTGTGCAGGCGTCCCGACTTGTAGCGGACCACGAACAAATATTCTTGCAGATGCAGCGCCCAGCGACCGAGACGTCCAGATGGGTCCATTAGCAATTAGAGCCAACAGAGAGCGTGATGGTCAGTAAAAACGTAAAAAGTTTGGCCGTACAGGTAAGGCCTGAATTTTGTCACTGCCCGCACTTAGGCTAGGCATTCACGCTCAGTGATGAAGAACTTCCATTCGGCAGGTGAAAGAGACGACTGGCGTAAGCAATCACATGGTCCTTCCCTTGCTGTCGTTGGCCGAGAACCACTCCGAATTCATGGCCACTAGCATCGGTTCGAAGCTCTGTAGGTGATGCAGAATCGAAATGGGCCAGTATTGTTGTCGTAGTCAGCAGATGGATAAGAGCCGAAAAAGCGTTCACTTGTTCTACGCCCCTTGCGAAGGGAACCTCCTTCCTTAAGAGATCAGCAAGCAGTCGAGCGATGTCTGCGAAGCCTCAGACAAATTGACGAAAGTAGGAACATAGCCCTACAAATCTTCGGATGCCCTTGGTTGAAAGTGATTTAGGAAATTCTTGTACTGCTCGCACCTTGTCGGGATCCTGCTGAACACCAGCGGCACTGACAAGGTGGCCGAGTATGCTGATATGACGACGTCCGAGATGGCATTTCGCGGAATTGAGCTGGAGAGCGGTTCTTCAAAAAACATCCAGAACGGCCGACAGACGTGTGATATGGCTGTCAAAGGTAGGTGAAAAGACGATGACATCGTCTAAGTATTATAAGCAGATGGGCTACTTATATTCTCGAAGAATGGAGTTCATCATGCGCTCGAAAGTTGCCGGTGCATTACATAGTTCGAATGGCATGACCTAGAACTGGTAGAGGCTGTCAGGCGTAACGAAAGTGGTTTTTTCGTGATCCACGGGGTTGACGGAAATTTGTCAATAGCCAGACCGAAAGTCGAGTGACGAGAAGTTTTGGGCACCATGGAGGCAATCGAGGGTGTCATCAATCCAAGTCAAAAAGTAGACATCTTTATGAGTGACTGTTCAAACGGCGACTTTGTTCAAATGGCGTCCACGCAAAAGTGCCAGCTGCCATCCTTCTTCTCGACGAGTACGACTAAGGAGGCCAAGTGGCCGGATGATGATTCTATGACGTCTTTAGTACTTATTTTCTCCACTTCATTCTGAATTACTTGGCGTTCCTTGTGAAATACGCGATATGGACGCCACCGTATAGGACTGGCATCAGCAGTGTAGGTCCGGTGCGTCACGGCAGTTTTTTGGCCGAAAGGTGGTGGTAAAAGTCCAAAATGTCTCTATATGATGTTAGCAGACGACGGAGGCCGGCAGTTTGAGCTGAGGTGAGGTCCGAAGCAATCATCTTGGTAATGTCATCGGTAGGCAGAGTGTAATTGCGGCCAAGACAGGGGGATGTAGCATCGGTGTCCGAACCAGTATTGTTGCAGTGATCAAGCGTAGATAGGGTGGCCAAAGACATGTCTTGTGGAACAACTTGAGTCAAGAGACTGACATTGAATAGGGGTATAACCACTGTATTATCAGTGACGGAGACAACAGTGTGAGCAAGGGTGACGTCTCGGGCCATCAGCACATCGACTATAGGGTTTACGAGGTAGTCACCATCGGGCACATTTTTTTATTTATTTATTTAATATACCTCAAAGGCCACCCAACAGGGGGCTTTACATGAGGGTGTGGGCAAACAATATAGGGTTAATAAAACAATGATTCTATGGCATTTTTAAATCTATCCGTGTTGCTATGATGGATGACACTTGGAGGAAGATCGTTCCAGTCCCTGGCTGCTTGAGCGAAGAAGGAGTGATGGTGGGCTGTGGTACATGCAGGAGGTGGGTACACGGCCTTGTGGTGGCTTGTGCGGGCTGAAGTACGATGAGCTGATTGAATGGGACAGTTGTAATGAAACGTATGATACATTTTGTGATACAAGGATAGTCTGGAAACCTTACGGCGTAGGTCAAGGTTGGGTAGATCTGCTATTTTTTTAAGGGTGGTAACACTGGTATGATACGAGTAATCTGCGTAGATGAATCTAACTGCTCGGTTTTGAATTAGTTCGATGGACTTACTTAGGTTAATTTGGAATGGGTCCCAAATGGCGGATGCGTACTCTAGTTTTGGGCGAATTAGTGTTTTGTAGGCTAGTAATTTGACTGATGGAGGGGCAAGATGCAAGTTACGACGAAGGTAACCGAGAGCTCTGTTAGCATTGTTAACTATTTTACTTACGTGAAAAGACCAGTTTAGATTCTGTGAAATGTTAACACCGAGATATTTAATGGAACTTAGGGAAGAAACTATGGAGCCATTAATATTATAGTTAGTGGTGGGTAAGTTTTGGCGTCTGTGAAATGAAATAAGTGCAGTTTTATTAGTATTTAATACCATGAGCCATTTGCGACACCACTCGTCCAGCTTTAGTAGGTCCTGCTGGAGAGTAATTGTATCTGAAACGTTAGTAATAGGTCGGTAGATTACACAGTCGTCGGCAAAGAGGCGGATGTTAGATGAAATGTTATCGGGTAAATCATTGATGTAAATTAAGAAGAGGAGGGGTCCTAGAACTGTACCTTGTGGCACACCGGAGATTACGTTGGAAAGGGAAGAGGGCGTATCGTTAGCTTCAACAAATTGCTGACGGTTAGTGAGGAAGTCCTGAATCCAATTGTAGACAAGTTGGTTAAGGCTTAATTGGGAGAGTTTTAGTAGTAGGCGGTTGTGGGGAACTTTGTCAAAGGCTTTCTCAAAGTCAATAAAAAGGGCGTCAACTGGTATGTTAAGGTCTACACTAGCGCTTAAGTCATGGATGAATAGTGCAAGCTGAGTATCGCATGAGAGTCCCCTTTGGAATCCATGTTGGTTAGGGTGAAAAAATTTAACTGAGGTAAGGAAGTTAGCGATTTGTGAATGAATTATATGTTCCATTATTTTTGAACAGACGCTGGTTAAGGAAATTGGCCGGTAACTAGATGAACCAGGCTTAGGAACCGGAACGATCTTACCCACTTTCCAGTCGTGAGGAACGATGCCGGATGAGAGTGATTGCTGAAAAATATAGGAAAGAATGACACTGGTGATTTCTTTGGTGTTTTTGAGCACCTTAGCATTTATACCATCGATGCCGCAGGATGATGTAAGTTTTAATGACTCGATAATTTTCTGGATGCCCTGAGGTGAAAAAATGACGTCCGGCATGGTAGGGTAGTTGTGGGGGGAGACATCAGGGAGGTTTTCAATCGGTTCTCTGGTGAAAACGGAAGAAAAGGTATGGTTTAGTTCTTCTGCTACTGCATTATTCGCGATAGGCTGTCCAGTTGGATCCATTATTGATATGCATTTGTTTTCGTTTCGCGGGTTAATCACTCTCCAAAATTGTTTTGGGTTAGTGCGGAGTAAGTTGGGCAAGGTGGTATTATTAAACAGCCGCTTCGCTTTATCGATGGCAGAGCAGAATAGTTTCGTGGTAGTCTGGTATTTTTGCCACGCCACAGGATTGTTGCTGTTTTTTGCGGCGCGAAATTGTCGTTTCTTTTTGTTTTTGAGCCTCTTGAGTTCAGGATTAAACCAGCGGGATGTGCTACGTTCACCAATCGTAATTGTTGGAATGTAAGTACTAATAAGCTCATGCATTTTAGATTTAAACATTAACCAATTTTCAGTGACAGATCGTTTGTTAAAATCTTTAACTACAAACTGACAGAATTTTGTTAGTTCTTTATTGAAATTATTATAATCACCCTTATCGTATAAGGTAAGCTTTTTCCTTGTTTTGTCTGGGCGCTTCAGCCTACATTGGAATGTGCCATGAATGACCTTATGGTCGCTGATTTCGTCGAGGTACGAAAGCGAAGTGATTCTATCAGGATGGGTTGTTAGTACTAGATCAAGTATATTGGCTGAGTGTTTAGATTGCCTCGTTGCTGCATTAACAATTTGAGTTAAAGCGAATGTTAAACATGTATCGACGAAGTTGCTTTCAATGTTTTGTTTCGATGTGATAAGGACGAGGTCAGACCAATCTATGTTCGGAAAATTAAAGTCGCCGAATAGGACAACTGGTGCATTAGGGAAATGAATCTTTAGTGATTGTAGCGCGTCATGAAACATTGGTATAAATGTACTGTCGGAATCAGGTGGGCGATAGCATGCACCTAAGACTACGTGGGGTTGAATGGCTTTACAGCACACAAACACCATTTCGAGTGAGGTTGGTATATTGATACGATAGCAGCCAAGGTCACGGTGAGTAGCAATGAGCACGCCACCACCACGCCTGCCATCTCGGTCGGTACGAAAAATATTGAAATCTGGATAAGAAGGGAATATTTCACCGCTGATGACAGACGACCGCTGATGACACATCACCGCTGATGACACATCACGGGAGCATGACAAAGTGACGTATGTAGCAGCTTGCGGAGGCAAGTGGACGTGGTGAAGAAAGCATAAACATGAAGATTGGTCAGCTGGGAAATTGGCAAGCTGCGGCAGCTCAAGCTGAAGAGCACCAGTGGCACAATCAATGAGTGCAGAATGACGTGACAGGAAGTCCAAGCCAAGTATAGGTAATGAGGACTCATTTCAATGACGGCAAACTGAAATAATGTAGGATGACCGGCAATGGACACACGGGCCGTGCACATCCCTTGAACGGCAGGGGTCCTCCCATCAGCGAATCCGAGTGTGCGGGAAGCGGCAGGCATGAGCACATTATGTGGGCGTCGGCGAAGGTTCGCGCTCATTACAGAAATGTTCACTCTAGTATCTATAAGGCCAGAAATAGCGACACCATCAACGTCAACGTCTAACAAACTTTGTCTCGTCGGATGCGCCAAGAGAGGATTTGTGGAGGAAGTCGATAAAGCAGCGTCACTTCCGGACGCCGCACCGTTTAGTTTTCCGGACAGGCAAGAGCGGGGTTGAGGACGACGGCCTGCGAGTCTGCGGTGAGCGAGACGACTGGCGACGTCCTTGAGGCGAACGCGACTGCGGTGACGGAGATCGGCTGCTGAACCTTTTGTAGTTGTTTGGCGAAAAAAGCTGTGCGGCAGATGCAAAGCGGGTGCTGTCCTCTCAGTAGTAAGGTTCAGACGAATTCCGAGGTTGCAAGCATCAGCGGTAGTTGCAGTACCAGACGACATGGCCGATACGGTGGCAATGAAAGCGAATTCGTCGATTGTCGGCGGTTCTCCACGCAGCAGGGTCGCGAGATTGAGCCGTAAACTGCTGCTTGTGATAGAACAAGGGTAGATGCCATGGAGCTCACTGCAGGCTGGAACCTCGACTGCAGGCCCCTGAACCTCGACATGTATCCTCTGATAAGTTCCGTTTTCTACTCTGGCCTGTGTATTCACAATGGCTACCAAATACCAAGACATCCTGCGTTTTCTAGAAGTCACGGTTCCTATCTGCAGGCTGTCAACGTCGTTTGGATAGGGTCACTTGTCTACGGTGGCACAAAAATTGGAGTTTCACGTGAGAAGATGGTCGTGTGCTGACTTTAGAATTGCGCTCCGCGCCACAGTGCCACGCGACACCTCGCAAAAGCCGTGGACTTCTTCGCGCTGTTCTCCGCAACCGAAATAATTGCAGCAATATGCAACATGACTATTAAATATGCGTGGATGAAAATTTCGGTGAATCAGTGATACAGTGTGAGTGACGGGTCGCGGAAGGAAGTGACCCCGGATGTCACGTAGTTTATTGATCTTCTCATTTACATGGGTATTGTACGAGTGCCGCGCTTGCACTGCTATTGGAAGACGCGGAAACTATTTTCTGGTCCTATTGCCAAGAAGTCTAATCAAAACACCACTTTCATTCCTCAGTGTGTCCCAACTCGAAAGGACAACTGTTGCGTCTTCTTGCAAGCACTGCAAAAGCACAACACCTCATCCGCTCAATTTTCTCGGCTTGATCGAAGCCTCTGCGTTTAAAAGAGAATAGTAAAATCCAAGCGCAGATCTAGAATTCAGCACTACATGCGGAGCACTGTTATCAAATGAGGATACAAATTGTTTGTGTTGGCGGACTCCTATTTCGGTAACACAGTTCAAATGAAAAGCTACAAAGGTACAGTAAATCCAAACGTTGCCATTAAGAATACGAAGTTGGAAAAATATGGCCCCGTATCTGCATGTTCTCTGCAAATGCCGTTGAAAGAAGGTAGTCTTGTTGGTGGAGAGAGTGAACAAAACGTTTATTCGATGTTCTGCGCAAGAAAATTGGTGAATGGTATTCTGGAGGCGCTGCGTTAGAGTGCCTCGAGCGTGCAGCAGAGGTGAAAAAACGCATGAAGTCACGTCATACGTGAGATATGAGCGCCATCTGGCAGTTTTCTTGAAAAACGGAGCGCGTGGCTACGAGACAACAGTGCGCGCCCGTCTCAGAGGTAATAAGATGTAGAACGGAAGCCGATGGGTGGGTGCCACCACCGTCTCGCTTTAGTAAAGCGTTGGAAGCACTCGCCTGTTCTTGCAAGCATTGCATGGTCAGTGCAGCGTGATAAGCGCGACAGTCCTTAAAATTACCTATGTTTGTTTTTCTAGTAAAAGACGCACTTTCAGAATAATATATACTTGTTATTGTGGTGCCCTAGACATGCGCAATATTCGCTTTTTAATTGATAATTGCACAAGTATGAACGCTGAATCTTGAGAAACGTTGGTGGGCGTTGTGGATGGGGTGGGCCATTTCAAGTACTCGATTGTAATAAGAGTGGACAAAGAGACAATTGTACAGACAGACAGACAGGCAGACAGACAAACAGAGACGGACAGACAGACAGACATACACACAGACAGGCCAAAACTGTTGCGTCGAAGGTCTCCATGAAAGACTATCGTCTTTAAAAAAACGACACAAGCTAGTGCTTCACAACACCACGCAACTGCTTTGTGTGGTGGCATGACAGCCACTATGGCTAGCGTTTTCTTATGTATAAAAAGAGCTTTTTATATAGAACGTTTATACTTGCACTAATGTCGTATACAACTTTCTTCAAAATATACTTTTGATAAATATTTAGCTTGTATTGGTGCAAAGCGGAATTCACGTTTTTTCGGTGTTTTTTTTTCGTTTTTGTTACGAATTTTTTAAAAAAAATTCTTTGGTTTCAAAAAATTTGAAATAAATGCTTGCTTGTGACTACAAATCATTAGAAAGCACAATTCTCTTGCTACAAGCTCATACTATGCATTGTAAGATAAAGCCCTAGGTATTGCAGTATGAAAATTGTTTACTACACCACCCCCAAACTGCATATTTTCCTGTGGACAGGAAAGTGTTAATACACTTGTTAGATGAATCGTTTGAGAATAACACACGTACTAAAATCGATTCCCCATGCATGAGCACAGAAACCATTTGAAATAGGTTTCACAAATAAAGCACACGGAAAAAAGTGCCAGCACATCCACGCGATCAGTGACGGAGAGTGGAGCGAAGCTGGGTCCGCACGCCGCTGTCACGCCGCTTCGGCCTCATGATTCTTGTGCGCTGGAATCTTGCCGGCACCGACGCGCAGCTTCACAGCAAGCTTCCACCTCACGCGTTCGCACATCAGGGTTCCATCAGAGGGCCTACCTTCTGAGCATGCGCGCGTGCCAAAACGGCTTTTATTTTACTACACCACGCCCTCTATCAAACGGCGCCACCGACGACCACGCGATCGCCAACGTCTTCGTGGGACGTGATTTCTATTTTCTCGCACGCTGCACATCGGGGTTCCTTTAGCGCGAACCGCTTCCTGCTTGCGCTTATCCCACTTTTTATCGGCAAACCATGAGTCATCCGCTGGGCGCGTTCATCCGTCGTGTGTCTCTCTGCCTGTTTTACGCACGGACGGAGGCATGGATGGACGCATGGGTGGATGCATGAATGAACGGACACACGGATGGACGCACGAACGGATGGACGAAGAAACGCAGGGACCTACGCATGGATGTATGGATGGACGCGCGCACGAATGGATGAATAGACTCATGGACGAACGCAGGGATGAACGGATGAATGGACGCACAGATGGACACACGGATTTACGCACGAGAAGAAGAACGGAGGGAGGGACGGACGAATGGACGCACGGACGAATGGAAGGAAGAATGAACGAACGGATGTAAGCACGGACGGAATGACGGAAGCTTCACCCCACTCATCATTTTTCACTCTTTGGATATGCTGTGATCGTTATCACTTATCATACTACAAGTAACGCCATCTAGTATCGTACCACTTGCATTTTTCAGCGTATAAGCATTTTGGTATTTGTACATTTCGGTATATGTACAAATACTGCCCTCTACAGCCGGTTCAAGAACTAAGAAGAGGTGGCTACATACGATTACGACGGGACGCTCAGCCCACGCTTTAAGGAGCTTCGCTCCTAACACTTCTGATACTCATTTTCTTGTGCCCCTGAGTGTCATGTATGCACCACCACACTCTAAAGGAAGAGCGAGTAAAAAGGGTGTCTTTTTCTCCCACAACAATAATCATCATCTATATTGCGTTCCATCCTTGCGCTATCGCCCCGCGCCCGGTACATTCCTGTCCCGATCGACATGCCCATTATCAAGGTTACATTGCATTCTCGACAGGAAAGTGGCCAGCGCCGAGTTTTCAAGAAAGAAAGCGCACGCAAGCCTGATGACGAATATTGTTGTGGTACAAAAAGACACCCTTTCTACGCGATATTTTTTAGAGTGCAGTCAATATTTGGATAATGAAATTCAGCACCTTTAAGTATTACCGGCATTGTGAATTTGTTGTGCACTGTACTAAGGAAGTCGATTACGCACTGTGCAATTTGTCTGTTCAGTCAGGTGCCCGGTAGCAGACGCCTATAGCACAACTTACAACTGCCGAAGGGTGTAGTTTAACCAACGAAATATTAAGGCACGTGTCAGTTACTGTTACACGTGAGTTTATCTTTTTCCTTGCAGCGGTTAACAATCCACCACTGCTTTGGGGCATTTTAGCCTTTTTCAGTATTATGTAGGTTTTAGGCACAGACAGCTCGCTCTTTGACACGTCACCAGACAATCATGTTTCAGTTGCCAAACTGTTATCAGAAGCACTAGTCCGCAGGCAAGCACAAAAACAGTCTTGCTTGTAGAACAAGCTCCTGAAGTTAGATACTAATATTCATAAAATCTGCCTAAGCTTTCCTGTCCCAGTCAGAACGTCATATAGCGTCTTTCTTGTTTTGGTACAGCACGAACCTGATTGCGCGATAAATCAACATAGTACAAAGTTTCAGTTACATCAAGTTAATCAAATATTAGTTGAAAACTCTTTTGTAGGTTCTCGTTTTCTTGTAGAAAGTGACAGAGTTTTTTTATATTTGCTGCACCCTGGGCTTCCAGAAACCTCGCTCGATCCATGCACGATGATCGAGGTGTTTAGCCTTGGAGAACTGTGTGAGCATGGTGGCTTTGGGTTTGAAATTCACAAATTTCACAGCGATCAAACAAACGCGGTCCTCTTTACGTACACACAATTTCTGCGCTCGCTGAGTTTCACATGATTGCAAGCCCAAATGATTGATCGCAACTTTTTTGGCGAGCACGATGGTGTCTTTTTGTGTTTGCGATAAAGCCTGAAGATCGCCTTTGAAAATCAAATTATTCCAGTGCATACGCTTTTCAATATAATCAACAGACATGTTACACTGCTCTGTTTGTTTAGATTATACACTGTGCAGCTTATATTGAGAATCATCCAGTGTAGCACCGTATCACCAATTTATTGGCGGGAGTCAAGTTTGAGAAGACGCCGCTTCACTTCGGATGTACTAAAATAATGTCATATACTTTCTCTGTGGTATCATCGGGAAAGTTTTCATTCCAGGCCACTATTTTCTTAGCTGCTGTGAGGAGTTTGTCAACCTCTTCCGGGCCCGGGTATGTTTCTATGCTTCCAGAACAAAGTAGCAAACGTGCAAGGCAAAAGAGCACTTGTGTTAATGAGCCAGCGATGCACAGCCTATAGGTATGGCAACACAAAGCCATAGGAGACGAGGCATCTTGACATCTTTGCAACAGGTATAAGAACAGCATAGTCGTGAACGGTTTGTCTAACTGAAAATAACCATTGCTTAATATAAGAGGGGCACAATTTGACTTCAAGTTGAGATTTGTAGCTAATAAGGCTCGAAATGTTTAGCACAATAATAGGTCGCGCTCACCTAACGAGCACGAAACGGGACTTGATATGACATGAGCACTGAGATGCGAATTTTGCAGTATTCTTTTTCGATGCCCTTGTGTTGTTTTTGATGATGTTGCAAACCGTGGCAGACTCTATTGAGTTGTGGCAAGGTTAGCAGTGCAACTTGCCTTGCTAAGCAAGTGATAAGAGCTGCAATCGGAACAGTGTTAGCCGGTTTTCAGCATGCGGCTAAGGCAGGCGCAGCGCAGCTCGTCAGTCGGCTAAATAGCTCCGCCAAAGGATGTGATTAGGCGCCTGCATTTAGCTGCTGCTCCCCACTAATGGGAGGCAATATGCGCGCTTTGTTGATGATGTGGCCAACGACGACTTAAAATTATGTGTTTTCTTTTGTTGAGTGGGGTCATTCAACGACGCACTTGTTATGTGACTCCGATAGTGTGTTGCCATCTTGTCGCTTTACTGTTTTAAAACGCTTCTCTAAACATTTTAACACAATTCCTTAGCTTACATGAAACCTGTACAAAGTCTCTTTGCAGAGTAGTTTCAAAAACAAGCGTTGCTCAATGAAGAATACTGAGCCGCCAGGCAGAAAGCCCTGAATTAAATTTGACTGCTACCTGTTTTTTATTATGCCGTTTTTTTTCTTATTTTGAACATTGGTGGTGACCCACACCGGCAGAGGGAAACAGCAATAGCGCGAAAATCGACCCTGGTAGTAACCGCATAACAGCTTTCACTGAGAAACAACTATCAACAGAAGACACCTTATGCCAATGGCATCGCATACATTTAAAGGCTAAAGTAAAGTTACGCACACAAAGCTACTGATGGAGTACTGGTTCCTTAACAGAAACCAAAGAGCAGTGCTGCTCAGCCAGCCTTATCACACTTTAAAAAATCCCACTAAAAGTGCAGCAATAGTGCCAAATACCACTAACTTTCAGTGAATTTTTAATGCTTGTATTATTGATGCCTGAATGGTGTACAGTTCTCAGGCATGCAGAGAGCAAGTACATGCAACCAGCCTAGAAATTGAGTCTTTGTCAGAACATGGGTAGTAGTATTTACTGAGTTTTGTGGATACTGCTCTTGAAATAATATATACAACTGTGCTTATTTGTATGCTCCCACCTATCATTATAAATTGTCCTGTTATACTCTTTTCAGCCTCCACCGCCATTAGTCCCCATTGCTGGTTCAAGTAGCGTAAGTGTTTTATTCGGTCACCTTTGGTGTTCTTTTCTATCACTAATGTTTCTCAATTTCGCTGGGATGAAGTGAGAGTCTTGTGAACGCCCCTTTTTAATGCTGCGATCACCGCGAAGAGAAGGCAAAGTATGCGTGACTCTTGCGCGTTTAGTTGCTGTTGGTTTTGAGTTAATCGTAGATTGTCATGCTCAAAACGCCAGCTTTTGACGACGCGACGTTTCTCATGACGCATTGAATGTTTCGTCTGACCAAACAATTTGGTAAAAGTAAGGACATGTTTCCACGCTTCATTCTTCATTGTTGGGCGACCTTTTTTCAGTCCGGAAGCCTCCTAGGAGCCGAAGATCTCATATTTAGTCCAGCCAGTCATTCACTTTTGTTATTACTAGTCACCAATTGATCTTCAAAGAGCATCGCACAATGGCTACCACACAAACAACACTGGTGCAAAGACAGCGCGCTTCCCATTGTGTGATTTATTATTTATAGTTAATCTAGTCTGTCTACCGATCACGTTAAAATAGGACTAAACGGCCCCTTAGGACATATAACACCAAAATATTGATTTGAAGCCCTGTACAACGTTTAAGAAGGGTAATAGCACACTGAATACGAATACACAAAAACAAAGACACACACACACACACACAAACACACACACACACATAGCGCTACTTTCAACCGTTTATTTTTGTGATCACAACTCTACTTATAGGGCACAACGATGAGCACAACTCCTGAGCAGCAGTAACCACAACATTATTACGCATCATAATGAACACCAAGAAAATCAAATTCCTTCTTCGTCAGCGTGATAGAGGCATACTAACACACCTGTCACCCAACTTTCCAATCTCTCCTGCCTCTATTATCTCGCGTGTAAGCTAATTCCTATTTGTTGACAAAACTGCGCACGTGTTGAACAGGGGCATACAACCACACCTTTTACAATGTATTGTAAAAACCCACCTGCCCCGTTTTTTACATTGTAATGATACTCACGCAGCCGGACACATGATCTAGGGGTAAGACCTAATAAAACGGAGCTCTCCTTAGTTGAGGTCATTCCGAGTTCTTCCAACCTTTCCAGCATTTTTATACTGAACATATATAGTAGCCCTAGTGATCATAGGCAGCGTTTTAGGACGATCATAGCTAAGGCAACCAGAATGGCTGGGCTCTCTCCTCTGGTTGTGGCGGGGGATTTTAACTCGCCTTTCCGGGCGTGGAACTACCCGTATGATTCAGCTAAAGGCAGGAGCTTGTGGCAGGAGACGGGAGATGCGGATCTCTCGTTAATTACGGACCCGATGTTTCCTACTAGGCGCGGCACATCCACCACCAGGGACTCCACCCCGGACCTAGCTTTCGTGAAAAATGCTGGCTCGGTAGGTTGGGAAAATCTTCTGACGGATTTAGGAAGTGATCATTATATTACAGTTACTAAATTACAGATGGAGGCAAAATCTAAAAGAAAGTTTACTTACGTGGATTGGGATAAATTTCGGGAGTCACGCAGCGCTCGAGCGGAACAGGGGGAAATCCCGGACTCTCTGGGGCAATGGACAGAGATGCTGCTGCAGGACGTTAGAGCGGTTACCAGAACCATTGAGACAGAGGTACAGACAAACAAAATGGACAGTCGGCTTGCGCATTTACTGGAGGCAAAGCAGTCGCTATTGGCCAGATGGAAGGGTCAGAGACTTAATCGTAGGCTTCGGAAAAAGATAGCAGAGTTAAATACACAAATCGAAGAACATTGCAAAAACTTGTCGAGGCAGCAGTGGGATGAAATTTGTAATTCAGTCGATGGACAAATGCGAACCAGAGGTAAATGGAATCTTTTAAAACACTTGCTTGACGAGTCGGGCACTAAATCTAATCAGAGGGGGGTCCTTGCTAGAATACTTCATCTTGCTCAAAAATCCTCCTCGGGCGCGGAGCTATTGGGGCAGCTTGCTGAGAAGTATCTACCGCTAGCAGTTGATTCCATGCAAGCCTATCCGGGGTATATGGGAACACCTTGTGCCCATTTGGATGAACCCTTCACCATCAGCGATGTGCGACGTGCCCTGCACGAACTTAATGGCCGATCGGCACCGGGTCCAGATAAGGTCACCAACAAAGCGCTTCGGAATTTGGAAGATGACTCTGTTGAATTTCTTACTGATGAGATTAATAGGATTTGGAAGGGAGGTGACATCCCGGAACAATGGAAGTTGGCCAAGGTGATCCTCATTCCCAAGCCCGGTAAAGCACCAAGTTTGGACAATATGCGCCCCATCTCTCTCACGTCATGCGTGGGAAAGGTGGTGGAACACGTTGTCCAGAACCGAATCGCGGACTACATAGAGCACAATGATCTCTTCCCTCACTACCTTATTGGCTTTAGGCCAGGCCTCTGTACGCAGGATGCTATGAAAATCATTAAGTGTCAAATTTTAGATAATCATACCAGAGACACCAGGGCGATCCTAGGCTTGGATTTAAAAAAAGCGTTTGATAATGTCCGCCATGATTCTATTTTAGATGCGATCTCAAGTCTCAACCTAGGTTCCTCATTTCATGCGTTTGTCAGATCCTTCCTGTGTGGTCGAAAAGCCATACTTAAAGTTGGAGATCTAGAATCGGATGTGCAAGCGCTGGGAAATAGGGGCACCCCGCAGGGATCTGTTCTATCACCCTTACTTTTTAACATCGTCATGGCTGGTCTCTCGAGGCAGCTTTCTGGAATTTCAGATGTTGGTCATACAATTTATGCCGATGATATCACCATTTGGTGTAGAGGAGGAAGTGATGGCACTGTAGAGGCGGCCCTGCAAGAGGCCATCGACACTACCGAGAGTTTTCTGGAAGACACAGGCCTTTCTTGCTCTCCGGAAAAGTCTGAGCTTCTCCTCTATAAACCGGTCAGGAGGGGCCGTCGACCGCGAGGCTGGGTGCCGCCCCTAGAAAATGACATCCACTTACGTACCAAAAGTGGACGATCAATCCCCAAAGTCGCTTCCATTCGGATCTTAGGTATGACGCTAGAAGCAACGGGCACCAACACCATCACGATTAAAAGGTTGGAAAAAAAGACAGACAGTGTTATTAGGCTCATAAGACGGGTGGCTAACCGAAGGACAGGACTATCAGAGGACAACTTGGTCAGGCTTATACATGCTTTTCTGCTGTGTCATTTTGCATATGTGGCGGCAATGCATGTCTGGAAGAGAATGGAAAGGGACAAGCTTAATGCAATGATCAGGAGAGCTGTAAAGAATGCCCTTGGGCTCCCCAACTACACCCACACCAATCGTCTCCTGCAGTTGGGAATTCATAATACATTGGAGGAAATTGCGGAAGCACAAGAAAGAACACAGGTAATTAGGCTGTCTGGCTCAAAAGCGGGGAGGATGATTCTCGCAGAAATGGGTATTCCACCAGCTCAGATTGAGGCTCTGTACCAAGGGTTGACGAGGGATCAGAAGGAAAACATCATTGTCTCGCCTGCCCCGCGGAACATGCATCCCCAACGTAATGTTGGAAGGAGGAGAGCGCGCGCTCGGGCCCTTCTTCGCCAAGTTGCGGATCTTGACGGGGGGGCCTGTTTCGTGGACGCGGCGCAATATGATGGCCAGAGAGACCGATTCACGGTAGTGGCAATCAACCACAAAGGCATTACAATTAATGCGGCGTCGGTATGCGCCAGAACTGCCAATGCAGCTGAGCAGGTTGCCATCGCCTTGGCTCTTTTAGATCAGCGTAATGAACACATATTTAGCGATTCTAGAGCTGCCATTCGTGCCTTCAGTGTTGGAGCTGTGTGCAAAGAGGCCAAAAATATACTCGGTGATAAGTTGCTTACAACCCATACCATTACATGGTTCCCAGCTCATATGGGAAACATGGACGGAGGGATCATAAATCTCAATGAGTTGGCCCACTCCAGGGCGCGAGGGTTAGCTGTCCGCGGCCATGGAGGACCTTTGGGTCGAACTGGAGATTTCGTAAACAGGGATCCGCCAACTACATATAATGAAATAACCCAACATTTCGCTATGGATAGGAGAATCTTTCCACCTCCACATGCGAAGCTAAATAGAGCGCAGGCGCTTACATTGCGATTACTTCAAACAGAAACGTACCCTAACCCTGCCTTTCTTCACAAGCTTTATCCTGATGTTTATTTAACCAACTCGTGTACAAAATGTGGCGGTTTAGCCACCTTACACCACATGCTCTGGGAGTGCCCTTCGGTACGTGGCACCGATACAGCATCGTCCAGAAAGTGGGACTCCGCTCTCCGGAGCCCAGACATAACATCGCAACTTTGGGCTGTCCAGAGGGCCCACGATGCGGCGCTAGGGCTCGGCCTTACTGTCCCATCGTGGGAGCGGCCCGCCGTGTGCTAGGGCGCACGCCTTCGGACTTGTCAATAAAGTTTTTCCAAACCAAACCAAACCAGCCGGTCATTGAAGCAACGACCTGTTTGTCCGACGTAGCAGCGACCACAAGATAGCAGCAGGCAATACACGACACACTCAGCGCACTCAACAAACTTAATTTTGTGAATGAATTACCGGCTGCGTGAGCATCATTATGATGTAAAAAACGAGGCAGATTGGTTTTTAGCAATACATTGTAAAAAGTGTGGTTGTATGCCCCTGTTCAACACGTGCGCAGTTTTGTCAACAAATAGGAATCAGCTTACACGCAAGATAATAGATGCAGGAGAGATTGAAAAGTTGGGTGACAGGTGTGTTAGTATGCCTTCTATTGCGCTGACGAAGAAGGAATTTGATTTCCTTGGTGTCCTTTATGATGCGTAGTAATGTTGCGCTTACTTCTGCGCAGAAGTTGTGCTCATCGTTGTGCCATATAAGTAGAGTTGTGATCACAAAATAAACTATTGAAAGTAACGCTATGTGTGTGTGTGTATCCTTTATTTGTGTATTCTTATTCAGTGCGCTCTTAGCCTTCTTAAACATCGAATACCAACATGGCCACCTTTCCACCTTGTACAACACATTATCTCAGAAAAACGCAGCGCATGAATGACAACAGAGCTAGGTGCCGGAATCAAGAAATGTATTTTCTTTGTTCACGCATTTCTGTCATAATGAAGGAGATCCCGTCTCTCCCCCTACACTCACCACAGCTCCTAGGACATACAATGTGAATAAAGGCGTGTCAACAACAACAAGGAATCAAATAATGCGCAGGAATAACACGCGTAGGGAGAACACTACGTGAGAGTTCAGTAATTGACCCTTAGTGAGAAGAAAATGAAAGTTGTTTGCGATAAACAAAGGGGCGAGAGATGAAGAAAATTATTGCGAAAGTAATAAAATAGAATGTCGCAAAACAAGAGGTTGACAGCCAACTCTTCAGGATCTCAGGTGGTCCCACTATAAAAACTGCCACATCAGGAACATGGTATCGGCGGTGAGCACCAGCATTTTCGCAAGATCTTTCCTAGCTTCTCCCAAAAAAGCTGCATGACTCCTGCACTAACGAGTGAAATGGCAAGTATTCAAGTTGAGTTTATGTCAGCCCGAACAAAAACTCGACGTGTATTCACGTGTAGTTTTTGTAAGTGTGCACCGGGGGAAGGAAGAGGGAGACGATGCATGATAAGCAGGCTTCCCAACGCACGTCTGTAATTTTCCGTCTTTCTAGTAAAAGTCTAGTTTATTTTTTTAATTTTGTGCCTCTACCTCGATAAAAAAGAGCTGGGGAGCTACCGCTCTGCGGAACAAGCACAGCAACGGACTGCGGAAGCATGTCGAGCCAAAAGAGCAGCGTGGCAATCTTCTGTTGTCGCCCACCTTAACAATGTTCTAAAGGCGTCCACCGAAAGTAGCAATCAGCAACAGTCTACATTAGGTCAGCATGTTCATTCTGAGTACCACTAAGATGAGAAATAAACAAGGAAAATAATGCGTGAAGATGATGCCGACTCAAGGACATCTGTGAAAGACAACGAAGAGATAGACCAGGGAACTTTTGCTGTTGTCGCATATAAAAAGAAAATGTTTTTGTCGGGCTCAAGCCAACTCAACCTGATAGATGCTGCTGGAGAGGCAATCCGAATCTTCTGGCTTCTGCAGTGCTGACAACAGCCCGAGAAATGTACTGAGCCATCGCCTGAATAAGGATAGAAGCCTCATAGCGACAATGTCTTCAGTTCCCGCCACTAATCGCATCTTCGCGATGACCAAACTCACATGTGTTGCAGTAGAAGCATGAGTTGCATATTCCTACTCTGAAACGTATGGGAGGCTACAGGATGTTTCTGATCAGTACTCCGACACAACCAAAAGGAGTGTTTGAGCGTCCAAGGAGTCATTTCTGCAAAAAGGCAATTTGACTACTCCCTAAATGGAGATGGTGCAGTTGCAGAGACTCGAAAGTGCTCGGTCATTCTCGAATTATCTAAAGACGCTCCTTTATGAAGCCAAGTGCCGTTTAAATTTAGCAGTTATTCTGTGACGGAGTATAACAGATCCACTACTCAGTGTTTCAGATTTCAAAGATATGGACATATGGCAAAATGTTTCAAAGGCCCCACCGGTGAAAGACTGGTGCACATACGCACAAGGAGTACACGTGCCGTTCTCAGCCTCGATGTGCAAACATTGGTGTTCAGCACGCTGAATCATACGGCGCATAACGCAAAAAGAAAGCACATACTCCAGGAGAGATAACGGAACGATTAGAGGAAAAAACGCGAAAGCGACGAGAACCACCACGTTATACGGATGTGATAATAACCGCTGCAAATCAAATGCAACAAAACAGTGCACAGCACAGTGACACCGCTTCGAAAATGTCCTTTGCAGCAGTAGTGAAAGAGAACAAGCCTTACATGTGCAACGAGCCAAATGACACCCTCGAACGATCTTGAAACTAGTCAACAACAATTGTGCCAGACGTCACGCTGAAAAAAAAGAGCCAAAAAAAGATGAGCTAAATATCAAGTATGCTGATTTCCATGATATTTGCAGGAATCAAGGCCGTGCCAACGTATCGTTCAAAAGCACCCAACAAGAACATACAGTCCTGGCTTCAGAACCGCAAGTGACGACACATTTCACGGTGCAACTTCATGATTCTTCTGAGTAAAAACCACGTAATCGCTACCAATGGACTCATCGGCAGGGTTCATCAATGAGCACTTGTGTACATGTATTATTTGCAGTGAAAATATTTGCGGTTTTCGATCAAATTAAAAAAAAATGGCAGCATATCCACGGAGTGAATGATGGAGAGTGGGGCGAAGCATTCGTCCGTCCATGCGTCCGTCTGTGTGACCGTCCATGCGTCTGTTTGTGCGCCCGTCCCTGCGTTCTTTCGTGCATCCGCCCCTGCGTCCGTTCATGCGACCATCCATGCATCTGTTTGTGTGTCCGTTCGTTCATCTATTCAACACTCCAAGTCCCACCATCTCGCATCTTTTTATCATATATTCCCCATATAGAAGCACCGCCATCCAGCGGACATTCCAAGGACTAAACGAGAGGTGGCACACGCATACTTTCTTACGGCCTGCGCTTTGGGTCCAATTCACACCTTTAACCACCTCGAGTTCATGGTATATTCTAGTTCACTGTATTCATGGCACTGCGACCAAACGCTCGCTAAACCTTTCGAAAACCAAGGAGGTTACGCCCAGCGAGTATAACGTAGCAACCTTTCCCTGTCAGATAGGGCTCAATTTACATGCCAATGGCTGCTAATGAGAAATGAGAGACAGGAGAATTCGGCTTTTACTTTCTTACGGCTTGCGCTTCGTATCTACTTCTCATTTGTAACCACCTTGAGTTCATTCATGGTATATACAAGTTCATTGTATTCATGGCACTGCGGCTCAACGCTCGCTAAACCTTTCTAAAGCTAAGGAGGTTACACCCAGCGAGTATAATGTAGCATCCCTTTCTTGTCCGATAGTGCTCAATGTACATGCCAATGGCTGCTAATGGGGATCGCAGCGTGCGCATTGACTAAAATCCGAATGCTCATGTCTCTCATTCCCCATTAGCAGCCATTGGCATGTACATTGAGCACTATTTTTTATTGTTAAACAACGCACAGAAGAAATCTCTCACTGGCACCACCTTGGAGGTCAAGTGTTATACCTATTTCGGGTATGTGCCACTGGTTGTTACATACGAGGGACGCCCAAGCCACGCCATAAGGAGCTTCGCTCCTAAAATTTAATTATCTTTGATATGTGGCGTTCACCGACTCAAAACCATCCTATGAATATGAGAGACGTCATAGTGAAGGGGTCCGGAAATTTCGACCCCCTGGTGTTCTTTAACGTGCACCCAAAGCTGAGCACACGGGCCTACAACATTTCCGCCTCCATTGGAAATGCAGCCGCTGCAGCCGGGATTTGAACCCACGACCTGCGGGTCAGCAGCCAAGTACCTTAGCCACTAAACCACCGTGGTGGGGCAACTTCTAGTATCTTGCTTGAGTGTACCGTTTCTCTTTTGTGGTCAGTTCAGAGCCGCAGGTCAACGAGCATATCAGGTTGAAAGAGTACTATTTTCTTCATTCCAGGCGGCAAATTGTAATGAGCAGGTTTCCGGTTCGAATACGAACTGATGTACCCACATTTTTGATTGAGGTAGAACCACATAACCAGAATGCGTACGTTTCTGAAACTACGGGATTCGCACTTATGATGTTTACATTTAAAGGTGTCTATTTGGTACCAGGCACACCATTAGACACATCAAGAGCCGTAAACTTGTTGACGAGCACTCAGTCGCCTCATAATATTTGTGGTGATTTCAACGCAAATAATATGATTCGGGGCAGTTTACAAACGTTTTTATGGCGCTCAGCTGGAAAAACGTCTTGCAAAAGATGATATAGAGCCCTTAAGTGTTGGCAACATAACTTAGCTGAAAAATCCGACAACTGCATGCTGCATTGAAGTCACATTCGTATTCAGTCTAGTGGCTCTTATTTCTCATTGCTGTACACACTTCGAGACTCGAGGGAGCACCCAGTACCCGATCCCTATGTCCACCCGACACCTTGGGTCGTCGCCAAAGAAAGGCAAACTGCGGTGGGTATACTGGAGTACTGCACAGCAGCGCTAGACAGAGGGATCGCAGCCTTAATTACTAATGCCTAATCAATACCGACAATAGCTCAATGCCTCCTAAAAGCACCCGCTTTGTTGTAAACATCATATGGTTTGAGCCAACGGTGAAGAATTAGAAACATTATGTAGCATTAGAAGGCGTGCTGAAAAGAAGGCTCTACGTACAAACAATATTGAACACCCCAGATCTTGCTGACTTGCGCAAACACACATAAGGCGATACCTAAGTAAACTGAACCAGAAAAGATGGAAATACTTCTGTAGAACGCTGGATTTACGAAAACCACTGAGGAAATTCTGGAAAGTCACGAGAGGCATCCGCAGAGAGCCACAACAGCCGTACCCTTTGATCGCGCTGACACTACACCAGCTCACATTGTTGAAAGAGGTGGCAGAACAGTACTGCAGGCTCTTTTCCAATGAAGCGAATACTTCTCTGAAGACGGTTATACATCAGGCTCATATACCTCAGATAACCTTTCCTGACTACAAGGTGCTTTAACAATTGAGAAGCTGACAAGAGCAATTAGCGACACGAACAACCGGTTCGCACCTGCATGTCGGAGTGAGTTCTGCAGCACTCGCAAGCCAAGCCTCCTGACTACGTCTTTTAGAATACTAAAACGTATCATGAATTAATGGGGAGGTTGCAACAGAGTGTACACTTGTGAATGTTATCTCTATAACGAAGCAAGAAAAACAGCGAACAGATTACGCTTCCTTCAGACCTAATTCTCTGCTGAGTACCGTTGGGAAACTATTCGAAAAAGTTATGTTGAAGCGACTAACTTGTCTTCTAGACAGTAAGAAAATTCACCGTGAGGAAATGAATGGCTTCCGTAGCACGTCTACAATCAATAATGTCACAGACTTGATCTCTTTACTTGAAGAAGAGTTGGCCTGTGGAAACACACCCACCGCACAATCTTCAGAACGTCGAGGCAGCGTATGACTCTGTTCATGGCAAAGCGATACTCAATGCATTGGAAACCCCTGGTATTGGAGGACGGCTTTACGCATAGACGCAATCTTTTTTGAGATTTCGATAGGCCGCACAGGGAAAATTTGCAACTGCTTGTCCAAAGGAACAAGGTAAATTCTACAGTGGAATTCTGCCTCTCCTCCCGTCATTCTGGCTTCTGCTACATTCAACTCATTTCATTTATTTTCACTGCACGTCACCAGCTTCGCAGCTTCGTCAGTGTCTGTGACGTGGAACTGGTTAATGTTTTCCCTCTTCCTTTCGGTTTTGCTGCTTTTCGTCTCTGTTTATTTCTATCTATACATTCCGCCTTCTTTGTCCTTCTCTTTCTTTATATCTTGTTCTTATTTTCTTTGTCTATTTCTCTTTCGTTCTAGTTTTCTTACTCTGTGTGCCTTTTTATAAAGATATATATATATATAAAATAAGGGAACGAAGTGTATAACTAAGGGCTTGTTTATCCGTGCTTTAACACAATATTAATGAGATTTAACAGACAGTAGTGCCAAGGAATGTACAGGGGAAGATATTAGAACCAATGCAATGTAAATAAGAAGAAAGAAAAGTGGATGAAAAAATAACCAGCCTATATATATATATTGTTAGCAGTACGTTCAGCCTTCTACCACATAAGCTGCTCGTGCTGTGATTCAAAGAGTGCCTTACATCGTTGAATTTGTCGTCCTTCCACATGCGTCTCCTGAAATCATCCTGGGATGGAACTTTCTTTCCGGTAATCATGTGGTTGTCGACTGCGCTCGTGCACAACTCGTTTTGTTTCTGTTCAGCATGACATTCATAGATCTTCTTTGCTCACCCAAAAAGGTGATCGTTGCCGCTGACGTCGTCATCTCTGCTTTCTCGGTCGCCGTGGTGTCTATTTTGTGCAACTCCGTCCCTGATTCAACTGCCCTCTTTATGCCGTCGCAAAAATGCGCTCGTCGCCGGAACCTTGTCGTCTCGTTTGCCGTCATAACGCTTGCCGATGGTTCCAGTGCCATGTACGTGCGCGATACGTTCCCTTGTCTCGCTCCCTTATTGCATGGCGAACGTGTTGGGCGTGTTAAAGCTTATGATGCCATCTTTCCCTTCGATGCCCCTTCCGATACGACGCGAATGTCCGTGGACGCTGTCATGGTTGCCACCGCACCCTCAATACCTGAAGAAGACGTTCTGTTGTGCAGCGTGGTCACTGGGCTACGCAATACCAGCGCAATCAGCTCGTTCAACTGCTTGACCGTTTCTGCGCCTTCTTTGACCACGTACAACCTCCCTTGGGACACACGTCAGTGGTTGCTCACCATATCGACACTGGTCATCATAATCCGCTTTGTCCGCGCCCCTACCACGTCTCGCATGCTGAGTGTGACGACATCACTCGACACGTCGATGAGATGCTGCAACGGGGTGTCATTCAACACTCACACAGTCCTTCGGCTTCACCAGTGGTCCTTGTGCGAAAAAAGATTGCCTCCAGTAGGTTTTGCGTGAATTATTGGTGACTAAACAAGATCACACGCAAGAATGTTTATCCTCTACTAGGCATTGATGACGCCTTGGATTGCCTTCAAGGTGGGAAATTTTTCGCTAAACTGGATCTGTGTTCTGGATATTGGCATGTGCCATTGGCCGAACCAGACCGTCCAAAAATGGCGTTAATGACCCCTGATGGCTTCTATGAATTTAATGTAATGCCCTTCGGTCTTTGCAATGCGCCGGCCGCTTTTGAAAGGATGATGGACAGTTTCCTCAAGGTACTTAAATGGCACATCTGTCTTTGCTATTTAGATGACAGAGTTGCATTCTCTGAAATTTTTGAAATTTATCTTTCTCGTCTGGAACAAGTTCTTCAGTGCCTTACGGTAGCCGGGTTGCAAATGAACTCAAAAAATGTTATTTGGCTCCCGCAAACTCGCAAGCCTTGGCCACGTCGTCTCAACAGAAGGAATATCGCCAGATCCTGCCAAACTGCGTGCTGTTGCCGAGTGCCCCAAGCCTGCTACCCTGAAAGAGCTCCATAGCTTCATAGGCTTGTGCTCATATTTTCAGCATTTCATTCGCAATTATATTTCTACAATCGCCCCCCTGACCCAACTTCTTGCCAATAGGGCGGACCTCTCGGGCTATAATTCCCATTGCGATGGCGCATTCATGACGCTGCGCTGGTGCTCACGTCTCCACCAGTTCTACGCCACTTCGATCCCAGTGCACCTACTGAAGTTCACACTGATACGAGTGGTGTCGGCCTCAGTGCCTTTCTCGCTCAACGCAAGGATTACTGCGACGAGTACGATGTCGCCTATGCAAGACGTACCCTAACAAAGGCTATTCCGTCACGGAAAAGAAGCGCGTGGCTATCATTTGGGCTATAGAAAAATTTCGCACTTACCTTCACGGACGCCAGTCTGATTTCACAGATCACCATGCCTTATGCAAGCTAGCGTCCATGAAAGACCCTACTGGCCACCTTCCTTGTTGGGCTTTACGCCTTCAGGAATACGACATCCTTGTTATTTATCGCCCAGGACGCAGATATTCAGATGCCGATGCCCTATCCTGTTCACCGGTACCTCCTTACCTTGCCAGTTTACCAACTGCAATCTGCGATTCAACATCGTTGAACCGACATGCCAGCCGAGCAGTGGAAGAATCTGTGGATCACTTCGCTGCTCGATGTCCTCTGTCACAGTTCGTCATAATGGACTTCACGCTCCCTTTCTCGTCAAGCAAGACACTTTGCCCTCCACGAAGGCTTGTTTTATTGCCGCAATTAGCTGAAGGATGGCCATAGGTGGCTCCTTGTCATCCCCCATCATTTGCACTCGGACATCTGCGCTGCCTTTTATGATGACTACAAGTGTGGCCACGTTGGAGTATTTAAGACTTACTCTCGCCTTCGTTTAATATACTACTGGCGCGGTCATGTATTGGCACGTCCGCCAGTACGTTTTGTCATGTGCCACGTGTCAACGCCGCAAGACGCCTTCTCACAGCACTGCTGGCCCTTTGCAACTTTTACTTGTCCAGCGAGATTATTTGACCACGTCGGAATTGATATTTACGGTCCTCTACCCAACACTATTCGAGGCAACCGGTGGATTATTGTCGCCGTCGATCATTTCACACGCTACGCTGAAACATCGGCGATACCGGCTAACACTGCAAAAGATGTTGCGTCCTTTCTTCTTCACCATCTGATTTTGCGACACAGTGCACCTCGTGAATTACAGACTGACCGTGGACGCGTGTTTCTCTCCAACGCCGTCGACGAGCTGCCCGAGGAATGGCACACTGTCCACCGGAAAACCTCGGCTTACCATCCTCTGACCAATGGCATGACAGAACGCTTTAATCGTACCCTTGGAGATATGCTTGCCATGTACGCCTCTGACCACCACACTGATTGCTACTGATTGCTGATGGCTACTAGTGGCGCTGACTGACACTCCCATGTTTAAATTGACATATTTACCCAATAAAGTGGCTGGGGGGATAGCTGTCGTGGTAGCTCAGTGGTAGAGCATCGAACGCTTTATTCGAAGGTCTCAGGTTCGGATCCTGCCCACGGCAAGTTATCTTTTCACCCACTTTTCTTTCTTCTCATTTACTTTACAATCGGCCTGATAACTTTCTTTATACCTTCCTTGGCATTATTGTCTGTTAGATCTCATTATTATTGTGTAAACACGAAAAAAACGCGCCCTTCAGTATACACTCGTTTTCCTTAATTATTAACGAGGGTCTCGTAATGGCAGACTTGGTGCTCTCAGGTTGTATACGAGGGACTATTAGTCAGCTGCCAGTTAGTAATAAGTTCACGTTCTACGTGACACCAAACAGGCTCATAAAGAGCGCGTCACACTCGCCGCCATGGCAACTAGTGGCGCTAGCTGACACTCCCACGTTTAAATATACATAGATACCTAATACTGGCTGGGGATAGCTGTCATGGTAGCTCAGTGGTAGAGCATTGAACGAGTTATTCGAAGGTCGCAGGTTCGGATCCTGCCTACGGCAAGTTATCTTTTCACCCACTTTTCTTTCTTCTCATTTACATTACAATTGGCCTCATAACTCCCCCTATACCTTCCTTGGCATTATTGTCTGTTAGATCTCATTAATATTGTGTAAACACAAAAAACGAGCCCTTGAGTATACACTTGTTTTTCTTATTCATCAACGAGGGTCTCGTACTGGCAGACTTGCTGCCTTTAGGTTGTATACGAGGGACTATCAGTCAGCTGCCAGTTAGTAATAAGTTCACGTTCTACGTGACGCCAAACAGGCTCATAAAGAGTGTGCCACACTCGCCGCCATGGTTACTAGTTGCGCTAGCTGACACTCCCACGTTTAAATATACATAGATACCTAATACTGGCTGGGGATAGCTGTCATGGTAGCTCAGTGGTAGAGCATTGAACGAGTTATTCGAAGGTCGCAGGTTCGGATCCTGCCTACGGCAAGTTATCTTTTCACCCACTTTTCTTTCTTCTCATTTACATTACAATTGGCCTCATAACTCCCCCTATACCTTCCTTGGCATTATTGTCTGTTAGATCTCATTAATATTGTGTAAACACAAAAAACGAGCCCTTGAGTATACACTTGTTTTTCTTATTCATCAACGAGGGTCTCGTACTGGCAGACTTGCTGCCTTTAGGTTGTATACGAGGGACTATCAGTCAGCTGCCAGTTAGTAATAAGTTCACGTTCTACGTGACGCCAAACAGGCTCATAAAGAGTGTGCCACACTCGCCGCCATTGCTACTAGCGGCGCTGACTGACACTCCCACGTTTAAATTGTCATAGATACCGAATAAAGTGGCTGGGGGATAGCTGTCGAGGTAGCTGAGTGGTAGAGCATCGAACGCGTTATTCGAAAGTCGCAGGTTTGGATCCTGCCCACGGCAAGTTATCTTTTCACCCACTTTTCTTTCTTCTTATTTGCATTACAATTGGCCTCATAACTTCCCCTATACCTTCCTTGGCATTATTGTCTGTTCGATCTCAATAATATTGTGTAAACACAAAAAACGAGCCCTTGAGTATACACTTGTTTTTCTTATATATATATATATATATATATATATATATATATATATATATATATATATATATATATATATTGTCACGTGATTACAGAAAGACCAAAACGTCTGTTCACAGGAGCAGCAGCACTGGACGTCGAGCCGAACCGAACGTTAGAGCACGAGCACACACACAGTCCTCTTCTTTTTCACACTTTGGCACCTACTCGCATTGGCATGGCTAAACCTCATTTCATGCCTGTGGCATTACCCCCCCTTTCAAGAAAGTACCACCCTGATGATCAATGCTGAATAAAAGTTAAAGTAATCACGTACAAGCACAAAGAAAGATGATGAAGCAGCGTCAGGCGGCTCAGAGGTAGTGTGGCTTCATCCGTGACACATGAACAATGTCGGCCTGCTGGGAACAATGATATCGCCGAGCTGTGTCTTCAAGCAGAATTTCGTAGTGGACATCTGTGAGGCGCCGTAGTACTCTATAAGGACCGAAGTAGTGGTGAAGTACCTTTTCCGAGCGGCCCCTTTGGCGAACGGGTATCCATAGCCACACCAGATCACCGGGTTGGTAAATAACATGACGATGACGGGAGTTGTACCTCTGCGAGTCGATGCGTCGTTGTTTTCGGATCCGCTCGAGTGCAAGCTGGTGGGCCGCGTCGGCAAGCCGAATAAAGTCGTTCGCATCAGAAGGAATAGCGATAATGTCAGGCAAGGGCATGACATCCAGCACCGTAATTGCTTTTCGGCCGTGAAGCAACCGGAATAGAGTGAAACCCGTAGTCTCTTAAACCGCAGTGTTGTAAGCGAACATTACGTATGGCGAAGTTTTATCCCAGTTTTTCTGATCGCGGTCGACGTACAAAGATAACATGTCAGTGAGCGTCTTGTTTAATCTCTTCGTCAGACCATTGGTTTGTAGATGGTATGCGGTCGTTTTGCGGTGAGCTATTCCACTAAGTCTCATGACGTCTTGCATCAATTAGGCTGTAAAGGCGGTTCCACGGTCAGTGATAAGAACTGTTGGCGCTCCATGGTGGAGGACGATGTTGTTAATGAAAAAATACGCAATCTCAATTGCGGTGCCTCGTTGTAGGGCTTTCGTTTCACAGTACCTCGTTAAATACTCAGTAGCAACTGTGACCCAGCGGTTGCCATCATGTGACTTCGGGAAGGGCCCAAGCAAGTCCATGCCAATTCGTTCAAACGGTTGTGACGGCGGTGCAATAGGCTGCATAAACCAGCAGGGCACACAGGTGGGGCTTTCTGGCGCTGGCAATGATTGCGCGTTTTAACGTAATGCTTGACTTCCTGGGTGAGCTTTGGCCAGCAGTAGCGAGTCCGAATCCGCGCAAGGGCACGTGCGAATCCTAGGTGGCCGGAGGAAGGCTCTTCGTGGCAGGCAGATAAAATGTCAGCACGTAGCCCTGGTGGAACGACGAGAAGGTATTCAGTCGCATAGGGTTCGAAGTTTTTTTGTAGACGGTGTTGTTGCGGAGACAAAGTGACCCTGAACGTGCGAATGTCTATGGTGGATTCGAGCTGTGACCTTGAGGGTATTTGATAAGTTGTCGGATTTCTGAATCATTCCACTGCTGTTGGGTCAAGTCAGATTCACTGACTTCACAAAGGAAATGGTCATCGGTATCATCGTCACTCTATGTCGCCGCGAGAGGAGCGCGCGAAAGGCAATTAGCGTCAGTGGGCCTGCAGCCCAAATTGTAGATGACTGTAACATCAAATTCTTGAACGCGCAAGCTCCACCTCGCGAGGTGCCCTGAAGGGTCCTTGAGATTGGCCAGCCAACAGAGGGCTGGCCAATCTGGTGGAGGTGCGGGGTAGTGTTGTATGCGCTGCAATCAGCAGCAAGGTCACGACACTAGTCGCGACTTCGAAGAACCAGCTGGTCTACGGCGTAGCAGGCGACAACTAGGTCTACCTCCTGAATTCGGACCATTTCCACAACACGGCAGTACTATGGCTAGTGCGGGAACGCAAACGAAAGAGTCATCAATGCTGCCTCCTCCATGGTTCTTCAATGCCCCGCGAACCCCGAAGCCGTTCCATGGTGACCCTTACGAGGACGTCGATGACTGGCTTGACGACTACAACCGTTGCGGCAGCGTCGACGAGTGCAACGAGCAGCGAGAGCTTCGGTATGTCCACTTTTACCTTGAGGACTCTGCGCGCACTTGGTTCGATAACGATGAAGACACTATGACAACCTCGCCAGAGTTTTTCACCCAGTTGCGGAGTACCTTCCGAAGCTCTGACCGAAAGGAGCAAGAGGAACGGCTCCTCAATTCCCGAAATGAGCGTCCGAACAAGAGTGTTTGCATGTTCGTTGAGGACATGTCACGGCTGTTCAGGCGAGTTGACTCCTCAATGACGGAAGAGAAGAAGGTGCGCCTCGTAATGCGGGGAGTGTAAGTGCAGCTGTTCACTGGACTTGTGTGAAACCCTCCCAGCACTGTAGAGGACTTCCTCCACGAAGCCACGACAATACAGAGAATGCTAAGACAGCGTTCGTATAAGTATGAGCGTTCTGGCAGTCTTTCGTCAGTGTCGTCGGTCCGGCCAACACCCGACGTCACGTCTATGAGAGACCTGATGGAGCTCGTGCGCAGTACTGTGCGCGAAGAGCTGCAAAATCTGCACGCGGTGTCTTCTCCGCCCCATGTTGCTGCTCTAACGGATCTCGTTCACGAGGAGGTCCGGCAGCTGGTGCACCCCATGAAAACTCTGCGTGCAGCCGAGGTCCAACCCATGACGGCCCCGCCTCCAGCCGAAGCTCCGATAATAACGTACGCGTAAGCAATACGTACTCCTGCACCGGCTGTTGGCTATCTGTCCCATCCGTCAACCCTGCAGACGGCGCCGTCATTCTACTCAGGACCACCGCAGAACAACCCACCCTTACACGGAAATCCAAGGTATGGCGTGCTCCCGACAAGCGGCCTCTATGTTATCACTGTGGTGAACCAGGTCACATCTACCGTGAGGGTGCATACAGGCACATGGGTCTTCCTGGCATTGGTCCGGATACTCGTCGACCCAGAGATGGTGAGTGGCCCCGTGCTAACGCCAAATACGTGGCAAGCCAGCAATCCTCAACTGTTCCGCGTCGCCGATCCCGCTCACCGACTCTATGGCGTTTCGTTCCACGTCACCTGGCCAACAACTAACCTTTGCGGACGTCCTTCCAGGAAGATCGCCTAGATTCACAAGCCCGTGCCGGGGAAACTAAGAACAGCGACCTCTGGAGGTGAGGCCGCTGTTGATTGACCGTTACAAGACCCTCTACCAAACTGCCTGCCGATATCTGACGACATCCTTTCACCGACGTGTGCCATCGACGACAACTGTGTCTCTGCTCGCATCTCTGTCCTTGTCGACAACCACCCGCTAACTGTTCTGGTAGATACGGGGGCCGATTATTCCATTATAAGCGCTGACCTCACTGCACAGCTAAGAAAGGTAACGACACCTTGGGGACATGGAACCAACCTCCGGACTGCGGGAGGTCATTTATTGACACCGCTGGGAATATCCACTGCCCACCTCCGAATTCGTGAGTCTACATATATTGCTTCCTTTGTCGTATTGCGCGAATGCTCCCAAAACCTAGTTCTCGGAATGGATTTTCTCCGCGAGCATGGAGCCGTTATTAACCTTCGCGACCTGTTAATAACGTTCTCTAACGACCTTACAGCAGTACAAAAGGCAAGAAAAACAGAAATATTACGAGGAAACACAAACTTCATGGTGTCTTCCCCGCAAAAGTTTTGGCGACATTTGTCACAAACCCCTCAAAGCCAATACAGCATTGTTGTTGACGACGAAATCATAACCGACTGTTCGGAAATTGCGTCTTACCATAATAAGTTCTTCCAGTCTGTCTTTTCAAATGATTCCGAATGTAGTGCTTCAACTACAGCAACATCATTCTCCCATATGTCTGACATGCCAGAAGTACGCATTAGCTATGAAGGAATACTATCGCTCCTGCTAAACATTAAAGAACATAAATCTGTCAGTCCGGATGGAGTTCCAAATGCTTTCTTGCGTAGATACGCTGAATGGGTTGCCCGATACTTGGAAATAATCTTTAATGCCTCCTTGCAACAAAAACGGGTCTCAGATGACTGCCTTGTAGCAAAAGTGCTTCCGGTACACAAAACCGGAGACAAGCAGAATATCGAAAATTACCGGCCAATCTCCTTAACCTGCGTCTGCTGCAAACTCCTCGAACATGTTATATCCAAAGCTATATATCAGTACCTAGAAAATACAAATCTACTACATCCTAACCAACACGGCTTCCGACAAAAGCCATCAACCGTAACGCAGCTTCTTGAGACCATCCAAGACTTTTCTAAAGCAATAGATAACGAAAGACAGGTTGATGCAATATGCCTTGATTTCGCGAAAGCCTTCGATAGGGTTCCTCATAACGAATTAATTAAGAAATTGAAGCAGATTGGCATAAATAACAATGTAGTAGAATGGGTCAGGTCATATCTGACATGTAGGACGCAGTATGTGGACATAAACGGCTACAAGTCTGATCGTTTACACGTAACATCTGGAGTCCCTCAAGGGTCCGTACTCGGACCGGTGTTATTTCTCGTTTATATTAACGATATTTGTTCCGACATTAATCAAAATATTACTGTTAGACTGTGCGCCGATGATTGTTTACTTTATCGAGAAATATGCAACCATAATGATCAAAAAATACCGATGCCTTGGCATCTATTGAGAAATGGTGCGAAACATGGAAAATGCAAATAAATAAAGAAAAAACGGTTGTTTTGCGAGTTACAAACAAAGTAAAGCACGTCAAAAATTTCGAGTATCAACTAAGTTCCACTGCGTTAGCTACCGTTAACAGATGTAAATACTCAGGAGTAACAATATCTGAAGACCTGAACTGGACCCAACATATCAGTAATATTTGCTCTACTGCTGAAAAGAAGTTATTGTTCTTACGTCGCAAATTAAAACTGGCTCCAGCCCCCGTAAAGTTAACAGCGTACTCAACAATAGTAAGGCCTACACTGGAATACGCAAGCATTATATAGGACCCTTATCAAAAAGGATTAATTAAAAACATCGAGCGGGCACAAAGAAGGGCGGCTAGATTTATTCTTTCAAAATATTCTCGTAAACATTCTGTAACACAGATGCTGCAACAATTAAATTTACAGCCCCTCGTGGACCGCCGTCGCATAGCCAGATTTAAATTCTTGTTCCTGCTTTCCCAAAATACATTTAACTTTGATGCAGAGCAGTACCTAATTCCCCGTCAAGTTCGGAGCGACAGTGGCAGCAGGGGAAAACACAAGCACTAGGACGGCGGACAACCGCGCGATGCGGACGTCAGCTGCGGCAAACACTTTCGAGGGACTGTGGTGGTCGATATCAAGGCACGGATTCATCAACGTGAGTTCAGCACGAGCGCAGTCGACGAGGGCCTCATGGGTAGAAAGGAAATCCCAACCTAGTATGACATCGTAAGATAAACGTGGGAGAACAACAAAGTTGACTGCGTACCAAACATCTTGAATAAAAACGCGGGCTGTGCACTGAGCTGTCGGCGCGATGGAATGGGAGGTGGCTGTACGCAGATCAAGAATCGTAAGCAGCGTTGTAACTTTTCTCAAATCGCGACACAGTTTTTCACTAATTACAGAAACGATGGCACCTGTGTCGACAAGTGCACGTACAGCAACACCTTCTACTAGCACATCAATTTCGTTGGTCGGACAAAAAGGAGGTCTTAGAAAGTTCGACGACGACGCAGTTCTTTCCTTCGGAACTGCGGCTGTCAGTTTTCTTCTCGAGCGGGGCTCGTGCGCCGAAGCATCGGGGAGACAGATCGGCGACGGGGTGGTAATGACCGGCGAGAAACGACAGGGCGTCGTGGGGACAATGAGTCGGTGATAGGAAAAGATGGTCGCTGGGGATTCTGGGCAGCCTGGTAATTTGCAGAATTCCGATAGACTGGAGGCTGCAAGTTGTGACGGCGACAGTAGCGTGCTATATGTCCCACGAAACCACATGCGAAACAGATGGGTCAATTATCCAAGGTGCGCCATGGATTAACGACAGTAGGTGCAGGGGGCGAAACGGGATGGGGTGCCGTGTATGTAGGCAGCGTCGTAGAGTAGGAGGACCCGGTGCCCCGGTATGCACCAGAGACAGGTGGGGCTGGGGCTCTAGCAACGACGGCAGAGTAGGTCAGCGGCGTAGGGACAGAAGGCGATGGAGGCAGTGCTTGCGTGACCTGTGTCTCAATGACCTGGCGTTGACGTGGACCTAACGAGGTCACTGGCGCGGATGCTTCGGCCACAAGAGGAAGCTGACGCGCAACTTCTTCACGAATGAATTGTTTGATTTGGGGCAGTAAGACGATGCGATCAGCAGCGACGTCGTGCACGAGGGCGGAAACATCAGCCGTATCTTCAGAGGCCCTGCGCGTAGAGACACGCTGCTTACGCAACTTGTCGTACTCCTGACAGAGCTGGACAACATCGGTGATGGTCTGTGGATTCCTAGCGACGAGCATCTGGAAGGTATCGTCGTCAACTCCTTTGATCATGTGCTTGAGTTTGTCGCGTTTGGTTAGAGATTCATCGACGCGCTTGCAAAGAGACAAGACATCTTCAATGTAGCTTGTAAAGGTCTCGTCCCTGCACTGGACTCGACTACGGAGACGCTGTTCTGCGCGAAGCCGGCGCACAGCGGGACAACCGAAGACCGCGGCGATGGTGGTCGTGAAGGCAGACCAGTTGGTGATTTCGCCTTCGTGGTTTTTGAACCAAAGGCTGGCCACATCAGCGAGGTAAAAGCGCACGTCTGTGAGCTGGTCGCAGGCGTTCCACTTGTTGGAAGCGCTTACAATTTTGTACTCGACGAGCCAGTCCTCCACGTCTTCTTCGTCGTTGCCGCGAAAAATTTGTGGGTCGCGTTGTCGAGTCACGCCAGTAAAGTAGTCTGTCGTTGGTAAGGCAGCTTGAGAAGGACCAGGAGTAGTCATGGTGAACGGTGAGGTTAGCGTCCGATTGCGAAGTTCCAGGTTGATGGGAACCCCGGCTCCTCCACCACTTAAAATAGAGGTGTTGTACGTCGAGAAAGGTTCAGATGCGGCTTGGTAAATGTGCTTGATGAGGCAGGTCTGGCTAATGGCGTGCGCGAGCTACTGCGGCAGCCACCGATCATCATCGTCTTCTTCATTACCACCAGCAGAGCGTCCGTTATTTAGATTCGTTACAATATATATATATATACATATATATATATAAACATATATATATATATATATATATATATATATATATATATATATATATATATATATATATATATATATATATATATATATATATACCAAACACAAAAGTGATGCTGGGTCCGGGAAATATTATTCGTATAGGAAAGAAGACGCACGTACGAAGTTATTTTATTGACGTTTCGGCCGTGGGTCTGATGAAGGCCGGACCCACGGCCGAAACGTCAATAAAATAACTTCGTACGTGCGTCTTCTTTCCTATACGAATATATATATATATATATATATATATATATATATATATATATATGGCGACTCGGTTGTAACCAGGTTTATTGGCGGTGAACTCGGGAACGATCAAGCACAACGGACCCGAAGATGAGGCGCACGTTCAAAGACGATGATGATTGTCAGCCAGAACAGGTGATGAAGATTGACTGCTGTCCAGATGAGTATGAAGCACATAATAGATGCCTACACTAATTCCCCTCACGTGGAAGCGTCCAGCCTGGCCGCTGCGGGCGAGTAGTTAAGGTGACGAGGAACGCCGTGTAAAAAGCTTCATGCGGGAAACGTGTACCATTTCGGTGCTGCGGTAACGGTGGTCATTTGGCCCGACAAGATGTGTCACACGATGGTTGACTGGTGAAGTCTGCTCTAAAACTACATATAGGCCGATGAATCGAGGTTCGAACTTGTCGCACAGACCAGGTGTGCGAATTGGTGTCAATAGCAGCACCTCGTCACCCGGTCGCAATGATACCACACAATGAGAGGTGTCGTAGGCGGTCTTCCTTGCTTGTTGCGTAGCTTCCGTGTTCATACGAGCGCGCTGGCGGCACTGGGCAAGGCGAGAAATATATTCTTCGCAGGAAGACGGTGTTGGAGGGCCATTGCTGGTGAAGAACGAAACGTCGATAAAGAAAGTAGGTGAACGTCCGTAAACGAGATAAAACGGTGAGTAGTCGGTTGTGCGCTGAACAGCGATGTTGTACGTGAAATTAAGGAACGGTAGAAGTTTATCCCAGTTTCTGTGATCCGGTTGAATATACACGGCGATCATGTCGGCAAGGGTTCGATGAAATCTCTCGATCAGACCATTTGTTTGAGGGTGGTAGCTAGACGGCATTTTGTGTGTAGTAGCAGAAACGTGAAGAACTTCACCTAAAAGCTGTGATAAGAACACCTTTCCACGGTCACTTAGAAGCACACGGGGAGCTCCATTACGTAGAAATGTGGCCTGAAGGACAACGTTGGCAACATCCGATGCTGAACCAGTAGCTACTGAAGTTGTCTCGGCGTAGCGTGTCAGATGGTCAGTGGCGGTGACTATCCATCTGTTTCCAGCGCCAGTCACAGGAAGGGGTCCATAAAGATCGACACCGAAAACCTCGAAAGGTGTTGTAGGGCACGTAATTGGCTGTGATTTACCAGCACGAGGAGATGTCGGAAGTTTGCGAAGTTGGCACGGAGAGCAGGAACCCACGTACTTTGCTACGCTGTTAGAAAGGCCAGGCCAAAAAAAGCGGCTTTGAATGCGGTCGTAGGTTTTGTGAAAGCCGAGATGGCCAGCAGTCAAATCATCATGAAAGGCGTTAAGTAAATCATGCCGAAGAGCGCGAGGCAGAACAGGTACCCAACGTTGACCATCAGGATGATAATGGTGTGAAGAGGTTTATTAGCAGTTAACGACAACGGCAAGACAGCGTGATGAACCGTCCAGCAGAGATCGGCACAGCAGCGAGCCGAAGCACGAGACGAGAAAGCCGGGCGTTGGCGATGCTGCTCGCTGCAGGCACATCTTCTTCTTCACAAATGTGACTAAACAGCACACCATCCTGAAGCTTGAAGTGCTTGAGTTGGCGACGGAGCCGTGCATTGGGTGGACGCGTGGTTCCTGAGAGGTGGACTATAATGCGCCGACAGTATGGGTAAGCTTGGTGGCGAGAACTGAAGGATTGGTCATCGTCGATTGGCGGCTGGTACAGAAGGGCGAGCAAGGCAACAGAACCTGAGAATCACGTCCACACTGGTGCCGTCGGAGATGGCAGCAGGAATGTCGAACGAAGCCGTAGGTAGTGGGCAACGAGAAAGCGAGAAAGAGCGTCGGCGTCCTGATGTTTTTTGCCAGATTTAAAGTAATCTCAAAGTGATACTCCTGTAGGCGTAAAATCCAACGACCTAAGCATCCGGACAGGTTCTTCTTTGTAGAAAGCCAGCACAAGGCGTGGTGATCCGTTACGACGGTGAATTGACGGCCATACAGATAAGGGCGGAACTTCTGTATGGACCAAACCACAGTGAGGGACTCCTGCTCAGTGATTCTATAGTTCTTTTCGGTAGACGTAACCACTCGGCTAGTGTATCCGAGGACTCTTTGCCGTCTAGAGTTGTCACATTGGAGGAGAACAGCAACTATGCCGCAACCACTGGCGTCGGTATGCAGGAATGTCGGGGCAGTGTCATCAAAATGGCAGAGTACAGGCTCTGACGTGAGACCTTCCTTCAATAGTTCAAACGCCGACTACATTCTTCGCACCACACAAAAGGTGCATTAGAAGCAAGTAGTTTGTGAAGTGGCGCAGCTAGTGAAGCAAAATTTCGTATGACGTGACGAAAATATTATGCGTGGCCGATAAAGCTTCACAAATCCTTAGGTTTGTGGGGCGTGGCAATCGAAGGATGGCAGCGATCTTTTCGGGGTCAGGGCGAATACCGTCCTTGCTCACAACATGACCGAGAACCTTGATAGATTTGGTGGCGAAACGGCATTTCTTGGTGTTAAACTGCAGATTCGCACCAGCGAGGCAAGTTATGATGTCATCCAAGCGTCTCAGGGGATAAGAAAACGTTGATGAAAAGATGATAATGTCATCACGGTAGCAGAGACACCTCTTCCATTTCAGACCACGCAGAACGGTAACGATCATGCGTTCGAACGTCGCGGGTGCATTACAGAGCCCGAAAGGCATCGCGTTAAATTCGTATAGGCCATCGAGGGTGGCAAATGCCGTTTTTTTTCTTTGTCGTCGTCGTGCATTGGAATTTGCCAATATAACGAACGCAAATCAAGGCTTGAAAAGTATTCGGCACCTTGCAGTGAATCAAGGGCGTCGCCGATGCGTGGCATGGTGTATACGTCTGTGCGTGTGATGTTGTTAAGTTCCCGATATTCGACGCAAAAGCGCACGGAGCCATCTTTTTTCGTACCATAACAACAGAAAATGACCAAGGGCTAGTTGATGGACGAATTATTTCTCGTTGGAGCATGTCAGCGACATTTTGCTTGATGATTTTTCGCTCAGAGAGACACGTGGTACGGGTGGCAATGCACAATAGATGTTCCCTCGGTCTGATTGCGATGCGCTTCAGTGGTAGTTCGTCCCAACGTCGAGGAGGAGATGTCGAAAGAATCGGCGTGTTTCGTTAACAAAGCAAGCAACAATGCTGCGCCTGCATAGCTGTTAGGTCATCATTGATAAGTGCTCTGAAGGGAGAGGAGGAACCAGGCTTAGTTATAGAAGGGTCGTTGGTAGAGGCAGGTTTAAGTGGCTTGACGCTGATAGGCTCAGCATCCACAACACAGGCTACTGCAGTGCCCTCTGGCAGGAAAACTTTCTCCGGTATAACATTCATAGCAATGACGAGCGCTGAGCCATGGTGAAAGCGTACGACACCTGATGCAAGGGCTATGCTTCTAGCGATGCAAGTCGATGAAGGGGAGACCAAGACGTCACCGTGGTCGGCGTCCTTAGAGGTCAGGGTCACAATTCGCTCTTGATGTGATGGTAATTCCAGTTCTTTGCTAGCGAACAGACGTAGTGGCTTGTATACGGTTAGTAAAACATGGAGTCCGTATTAGTTAGGTTCAGAGTCCGTTCACCACAATATATATAGCGGCCGAAGGATAAGATAGGAAGTCCCACCATAGAATTAGCTGGTGAGAGCACCGGGCAAGCACAGTGAACTGGATGTAATGCAGGATGTCATCAATAAAAACACGAGCAGTACAAAGAGCGAAAGGGCGGATAGTGTTATCCTGGGCTTCGACTAGAGTGGGCCCATTATAAGGAGTCATTACTTTTTTATGCGTTTGCACAAATCATATCTAATCACAGAAACTGTAGCACCGGTGTCCACCAAAGCGTCCACGAAAACTCTTTCCACCATAACAGAAATCATGTTGAACTGGCGAGCTGGAGGATGATCAGTCCTACTGTTACAGGGAGTTTCTCCTCAGAAAACTGCGTCTTTTAGTTTTCCAACCGGTTGTCAGTGGTAAACGAGGCTGACCGAAGAGGAGAGGAGGAGCGACGAAAGGGCGAAGGTGATCGGCGTCAGCTTAAACGGTAAGGGTTCCGCGTCTCAGTCGATGCGGGCGGAGATGGAGACCGCTGCTGTCCAGATGAATAACGCCGGGCGTAAGAATCCCCACCGGGAATGTCCCGTTCGCGTATGTCGTACCCGCGACGCTCATCCTGCTGGCACTTGCGGCAGAAGCGCGATATATGGCCACGATATCTACAATAAAAACATGTTAGGCGAGAAGGGCGCCAAGGCGAGTAATAGAAGGCGTTCGGCGCACCGTGAGATAGCGCACTCAAGTGGGCAGATGGACGGACAGGTGGCATTGGCCGGTAGTTGACCGGTGGTGCAGCAGCAACCGACGTGAACGATGGCAGCGACAACGTAGAGTTCACGTTGCGAGGAGGCGCGGACGCAACTTGCGTGTACGTTGGAGGGCTGGACGGAGGTGGCTGTACGTGGGCTGGACCGGTGAATGTTGTCAGTTCCTCTTACGATGTCACTCAAGGCCATGCTTAAAGGTTGTGTGAAAGATTGAGAAGGGGGTGAGAAGCCCATTGATGGGAGTTCTTCGCGTATGATTTCCCGTACCATGTCACGCAGGTGCCGGTCTAATGGGCAGTGTTCGCTACTGCCAGACTGAAGGCGAACAGAATCAAGTTCGTCGAGACACTGACTTGTAGAGACGACGTCAGCGACAGTAGAAGGATTCTGGGCAACTAGGGCATTGTAGGCAATGCTTCCGATGCCCTTCAGCATGTGTTGGAGTTTGTCTGACTCGTACATCGAAGAATCAACGTGCCGGCAAAGCGCAAGGACATCCTCGATGTACGATGTGTACGACTCGCTGGGATGTTGATGGCGAGTATCTAGGGCTCTCTGAGATAGAGCGGATCGAACAGCAGGTGTGCCGAATGCTTGGCGAAGCTGCTGCTTGAAGGCAGGCCAGTTGGTGAGGTCAATCTCATGGTTAAAGAGCCATGTCTTGGCAACGCCGGCGAGATAAAGCGATACCCGGCTGAGCTTGTTAGAGTCGTCCCAGTGATTAGTTGCGCTTATTCGCTCGTGCTTATCGACCAGTCATCCACATCTTCGCCGCGGAGACCAGCGAATATCGGAGGGTCGTGCTGGCAGTTTACAATGTAAAGAGGAGGGGCTTGCGGCGCAGGAACGGGAGCAGCAAGGGCGTCCGTCCACTCACTCTGAGATATGTTGGCGGACTGAGGGTCCAAGCGGCGGCCTGAACGGAGCTCCAGCGAGTAGGCGTTGGGTGGACAAGTACTGGGATCGTCAGTCCACCTCCACCACGCATGACGACTGCGTTGTAACTAGGTTTATTGGCGGTGAACTCGGGAACGAACAAGCGCAACGGACCCGAAGATGAGGCGCACGTTCAAAGACGATGATGAGTGTTAGCAAGAACAAGTGATGATGATTGACTGCTGTCCAGATGAGCAGATGAGGATGAAGCGCATAATAGATGCCTACAATATATATATATATATATATGCGTGTGTGTGTATGTGTGTTTTCTAGTACATATAAAGTCAATTTTCTCATAACAAGATACACCACCGCCTGCCTACACTTTTGATACCTAATAATAAAACAACACAAATACAAAACGGCGTCATAGATTTGCTGGCTTGCAATGGTGTTATGCCAATAGATTATTTGGAAGGCAGCACAATTTAAGCTGTTGATACCAAAAGAGAACTGGTTACAATGAATTCACGCAGCATAACAGTTTGTATATATATACAATTGGCACTTTTCAATATGTATGTGTGTTGTTTTTATTATGTTCAATATGTAATTAGCCTTTCAGAAAGCAATAATTGTTATCTTCCGCAAAAGTGGCATGATAAAACTGAGTCATCTCTGATTTAAATGTTGTAACAGCGTTACTTATACTCGTGTTTCTCGGGAAATGAGCGAGCGCTTGTAGACTGATAAGAAGAACACTATGCTCTGGATATCGTAGAGACTGTCGACAAAAAGAGCGTATGCTTCAATCGCAATTTTGAAACTTCTCCTCTCTTTGTGGCTCACCAGCAGCCACTTTTTATGTAACGCAGCTCAAAGCGCTGCTTGAGTGAGAAGCTATGTGGATCCGTGAAAATTGCGATTGACGTTTGTTTAGTTTTTTCTTTGGGGATGGGGGGGGGAGTAGGTTCTTTACACGGTGAATGTATCGACGAAATTCCGGCGTGCCTGCATAATCAGTCGTGCACCATGACTCGTAGCAGGTGTGTCTACTTATAAAGGCTCAGAAACACACTAAACGTGCTAAAAACGAGCAATTAAGCGCTTTCGCAGGCTACGACGCACGCGCTTCCAATGCAGACGCTCCTGAGATATTCAGTACCACAGACTAATATTGATGTTTTTCGCTGCGGCCATCGCACTCGGGCGATGGTGCTGTGAGCCTATCGTATGGTACGACTACAGTGAAGTATTAGGGCTTTAGTCGAAGAAGGTGAGCAAGAATGACCAAAAATATGTCCAAAGGGGTGAAAAAACTTGATTGTTTAGTGTAAACTTCAGAAGCGCGATGTTTCGTGCGCAGAAATGACTAACCACTGAGCCGGTCAGTGCAAGTCACGTTGATATATTTCGTTGCGTAATATTCCTTTTTATATTGTAAAAAAACGTGTCGGATAGACGTTCTAATATCACGAAGCACCAAACGTACACATTAAACACAGCAGATTCAATCCAGCTAGTAATGAGAAGCGCAGAGACACTCAAATTTATGCGTCTAAACAAGAAATTGCAGACATGTCACTAACATTTATTATGACATTAAAAAAAATTAACGTCCTTCCTGCCTCTATCAGTGTGTTGTAGCGGTTGTCATGGCAAGCTAGTCATCTGTAATGCGTCTAGAAATTGAAGATTCAAGTCACACTTGGTCATGTTATTATTTTCATAATTACTTATTTTTTGTAGTGCTCGTATTCAGCTATCCTTACAATCCACTCGCCCTGAGATCCTTCGAAAACAATAAGAAGCCCAATTTCAGCTCAAGTTTTGCTTTTTTTTCAGAAGGTGTACTGTTACTCTCTTCGGAGGGGTGATACTACTCTGCTTCCGGTGGCGTTACGTTACTCTGTTGAGGGGGAGTGCATTGACCCGCACTGGGGAATCACTGTACTCTGCCTCGAAAGGAGGTGATTTACTCGAAAAAAGAGAGTGAAATATGAGACAAAAAAGTGCTCTCGCAAAAAAAGTGCCCAGCACTCTCTTAGTTTTTAGAGTGGGTGGTCTTTAAGTTTTACCACTTTCTACTGATACTTCAAGTGCCTCTATTCAAGACAACGTATTTCCACTATCAAGATTCAGATCCATCGACATGGCTTCGGAGCAGCGCACAGATTTGTGGATGGCGCATTTGATAGATTACCTCTCTGGTGCACTCCCCCGCCCGCCATCTCGAGCATTACGCCAACCATTCTCTCAAATTTACCGTCCATAATAGAACTTTTTATCGCGGGAACTACCAAATGGACGGCCGTAAATGGCTACTTGTGGTACCCAGGTTACTCCGCACTAGCATATATGCTGCTTCCCATGCTGATCCACAGTGCACACATGCAGTTTGCCTAAAAACTACACTATTATACGTCTTTAAATTCATTAGCGTGGTAAGTACACATTCGTGCAAAAGTGCATTTGATCTTGCATGCAGTGCCAACGCTGCAAGCCCGATCCTTGCCATCCTACTGTGCCAATGCAGTCGTTACCATGCCCAGTGCGACCATTTGACCTGGTCGGAAAAAATTTTCACCATCTTCTGCCTTACACGTCACCTGGGAGTCGCTGGGTTATTCCAGCAGTAGACGTTCTGACAAATATTCAGAAGCGTCCGCTCTGTCGGTCGCGACCCGCACACGACGTTACCTCCTTCCCACTTCAACACTTTGTTCGGCGTCACGTCACTCCTCGTAAACTTATGAGCGACCGTGGTCGCATCTTTCTCAAGGATGTTACTCAAAAGCTTCACGATGTACCACTGTACTATCACATATTACCCCCAAACAAACGGCTTCACCGAGTGTTTCAACCGCACTCTTAACGACATGCTTTCTATGTCGGTCGCTCCTAGCAACACCATCTGAGACCTTATTTTCACTACGTAACAGACACTTATGACACGGCACCCGAAAAGACGACAGGCTTCGCTGCCTTTGTTTTCCTTTATTGTCGAGATGCCTCATCTCCTAGGGACACCATTCTTCCTTGCCAACTCGACGACACCGAGGGCACATCAGTTTCCCAATCTGCTCAATATGTACAATTTCGGCTATTTCCTCTCACCCTTACAGTAGAAGCGCAAGAGCTACGAAAATTTCTACATGACGAAGGGCGGTCCTTGAACCAGCATTCACTCAACTCACTTATTTAGCTGCGGGTGCCTCAATCTTCTGCGCCAGAATCCTTTTCGAAATACGCCAGCAGGAACCATAGCCCTTGTACTTTATTTTTTAGTTTTTGTTTTCTCGATGTTGAGTTTTGGTTATTTGTTGTTTCCCTTTTATATAATTTTCGAGCCTTTTTTGTGTCGTTATACTCTCTAATTCCCTGAATTTTTTTCTTTCAATCTATCGCCACCTTTTTTTGTCTTTACTTCTATCTCTTTTTTGTTCGATTTCTTGTTTGCTTGGTTTTCTTACGTGTTTCACGTGCTCCATTTCGCCGAACACAGTTTTCCTTCAACGTCCGTAGCTGCTGTACGCGATAGTGAGATTCCCCATTTCCTTTGAAACATACCCACAGTTGTTTTTTTTTTTGGGGGGGGGCGCTAAAGTATTTAAGTCCGGCTTAATCAGCCTCACTGTTATAACACTTAGTTGTGATGAAGCGCTTATGCGTATTGCACAGACTTACGCCTCGTTTGTTGTTTGGGTGGTAAATTTATGGACACTGCGCCCTCGTTATTTTTTTTTCTTCAAGCAAACTTCGCCACGGTGGTCTAGTAGCTAAGGTACTCGGCTGCTGACACGCAGGGCGCGTGACTGAATCCCAGCTTCGGCAGCTGCATTCCCGACGGAGGCGGATATATTGTAGGCCCGTGTGCTCAGATTTGATTGCACGTTAAAGAACGACAGGTGGTCTAAATTTCCGGAGCCCTCGACCATACGTCGTCTCTCGTAATCATACGGTAGTTCTGGGACGTTAAACCTCACATATCATCAACATTATTTTCTTGCAGGGGATGCCCCGACGTCGCTTACCTTACCCTTCTAGCCTCTATTTGGTAAGTCTTCTATAATATCGCAAAGCTTGGTATCCTTGAGGACGAGACAAACTGACACATCACATCCATTTTTTCTAGAATGCAAGTCAGACAGAAAACGCAAGAAACCAATTCAGTGGCTGCTATACAAGCACCGACTTCATTAGCACTTCCAAAACGAGCCCACTAATTCATGCAAACGGTCATGATGATCACATAATGAAAACATGGCGGTACCCTGTGCCCCTCTCTGTTAAAAATTACAGCTTAGGCACTCCGTACATATGGTTAACCAGCGAAAGCTATAACGTGCGTCCTCAGTTTTGAGTAGGGGGTCGAACACGACGTGGCACTAAAGAATTTCGCAATAACTGGATGGGTGTTCATGCACTTATTGAAATTAGCAACACCTTTCGCTCGGCTTTACGGGAGTGTTTATTTGACATGCCCCGCATTGTGTCTCACATGATCATGGTCATGGTAGATTGTAATGAGTGGTCAAAAGAGTTTCGCAATGCGTTATTCATAGTAGTTTTTCTCGAACCACGGGCAGTCAAAGACGTCGCAGCAAAAACCAACGTACCACTGAAGAAACTCCTGCTGAAAATGGCTTTCGCCCAGGTGAACGCGCTCCCTCAGTCACCATGCCTAGCCGAGTTGTTGCGAGCGTTTGACATCGCGAGAAAACTCAGCGGAGATGTAGGTCTCAGGAGAGAGAAACTGCTGTCCGTTGTGTCGGTGCCATGGCTGTGACGACGTCACTCACAACGCAGCCAATGGTGGGTGTTCTTGGAATGACATAACTGAAAACACAGCCGATGTAGACTGCTCACCAAACCGATGTCGAGCGATTTTGGTTTCTCCTTGTCATATACAGCTCTTGCTGTGAAATTATGTCTGCGTCTCTTCCCACCTCCTGTCGAGTGTTTCTGGTAAGAGAAGTGACATAGTTTTGCCCAAATACTGTTTTGCCACATTAGGAGGCAATACTATCATACTTAATCGACAACGCAGGCCCACTTACTCAAAATAATGGCAAATCATAAAACAAGCTTCCACCTATATGTCCCACTCAGAAAATTTGCCCGAATGATTTGAGAAAAAAAACAGTGTTCATATCCTTGTGAATAAGTATAACACAACCTAAAACATGCTCTTAAAGAGATAACTGAATGATTACTGTATATAGCGCAGTGCATATTCTTGTTTAGAAGCTATTCCTCCGTGCCACTTGCATGACATACGTTGACTCTTGCTGGCACATCTGCATCGCGAAGACTACCCTTCATGATGAATTATCAAACAAACCATTACGATAACTGCATATAATAACGGCGAGAGCGTAACCAGAGAACAAAGTTTTACACCAAGAAGGGTGTCGCATGTTGCGCGCCGAACTCAGGCTACCGTCACCTTCCCGCAGCATGTTGGAGTGTGATTGAACACCACAATCAGAGTTGGGGCTTGCTCAATTTTGAACACATGCTCTGGCGCTGCTCGGCAATGCCTGGTGCGGTTTCTCACGGTGAACAGTGGTGGCATTGAATGCTGCCGATTGACGCGCTGGTGTTCACCACTCAGGGCTGCACAGAGGGCCCGTGTGGCGGCAGAGAGGCTTGGCCTCTCTGCCCGACATGGGAGCAGCAGGCATCAGTCCTAGACTGGTACTCAGGGCTTCAAGAAAGTTCCCCATACCATAAAATATCACAATCAGACTATACGGAAACGCTGAGCGCGTCTTGTCATCCCCGTGACTCGGCCACAATATCATTCAGTGTGAGCGTAACATAGCATTGTGATATTACAGCCAGGTGAGGCAGGAGCGTGTCATAGTGCTATTTTAGGTTTGGATGGACATTTAAGCGCGATGCTGAAACTTTGCTAAGATCACCAGTCGACGGTGTGTTAAGGCGTTGACAAAATTTCACTCCTGTTGAAGACGCGCTATTTGGGACGAACGCGTAGCAATACGTACTGTGGTTGCTACTTCCGGAGACCGAAGTACTGACAAACTCTACCGCAACAAGAAGGCGAAACCACACATCTGACCAAGAGCTCTACGATAGGAAAGCGTCAGATGTAAGTGAAGCGTTTGGAAAGTTCTTAGAGTGTATGGTCATAGCGTAGGGGGTAGCATGTCTGACATCTTTTGCGTCCGAGAGAAAGGCCGTTGATTCGATGCCCGTCGAAGGGACTTTTTGCTTTGGCATGTTATCATGTATAACTTTCGGGGACAATTTTCGTGACGGGAATACGTCACTTAAGTCCTTAAGAAAAATTATAACTGTGCCAAAAACGAGACACGAGAACAGAGTGAACAGGATGACCGCGGACTAAAAACTGTTTTATTGCAAAAGTACACCATCTTTTTTGAGACAATAAACGCATGCTCAATGACAAACATGGCCACGTGACAAGTTTCAAGACTTCTACCTATTAAAAATGAAATCGCTTTTTTTCTGGAGATATCTCGGATGAGTCGCTTACGCACTTATGAGGCCCGTGTCTAGCTATCCAAGATGCCTCCAAGATCTCTCTTTCTCTTTGGCTCATGCCTGCCCTGCCATCTTGATAGTGCTGAAGATGGGCTTGCATTCCTGCATGCATGCGACAAAACGAATTGGTAGATGCCTTCCAATCCCGTATCCTAATGAATTAACATGATCCTATAAACGCATAATAATACACCTTCCAGTCCGCGCAAACAATTTCACAGGTTGGGGGGAACACGTATACCACTACCGTTATACAGGGTACATACGCACGTCTGTGCTGAACATCACATTTTTTTATTATTTACTTTGCTTGCGTTGGACATGCCGCATAATTTATAAATTCGCAAATGTCTTACCAACTAGCCCCCCATCTTACGGTACTAAACTCATGTTGGACTCTGAAAAAAAAAACACTATCGTGTTAAAAGAGAGCGCCAAAGGCATTTATTCAATACCGCTAATCAGAAGTTGTCGACCGAAACTCAAGAATTGGGGAAATAAACAAATATTTGCCACAGAAATATACGTGATGCGAGAGAAAACTACGATTATGAGAAGCTTGTTTTATAAGCAGGAGTCAATTAGGAAGTGCATGAAGTCAAATACTAAGCCATGATTTATAATAAAAGCTTATCTGAAGCAAACACATAGTGTATATAGCAGCTAAAGCACAACAAGCGTCATGCCAGCGCCTGACGCAGGAGGCGCCGGTCTGGCTTGTTGCGTAGGCTAAGCAACTGAAATTACGGGTTACGCAAAAGGATATGTTAATTCTGTATAAAATGTACATGCACCCAACATTGGAGCTTGGGTGCGCATTATTTTCAAGTAGTGCTACTTATAAAACAAAACCTCTTGTTTGTTGGAGCAAGAAGCACTGCGAATTCGCCCGGGACTTCCAAGGTCTATGGTTTTAATGTAATATATAGGGAAGGGCAGCTGCCGAGACACCACTGTCGGTTCTGCATTCTAATGGTTCAAACCTATTCCAAATTTTATAATTTACCACCTAGAAGATTAGTACGCATTTATCAGTGACTCCGACTCTTTCTTGTTTGCTCATTGGCCACGATTTTATACACCTCAGATAATTTTTGCTAACAATAAACTAGATAGCATAAATGTGGACATTAAATTGATAATGAAAACTAATAGGTCAAACCACAGTATTGAAATAAAGTATGATGAAAATTTTCCCCAAAATATGAGTTACAATCTCTCAACTTTTTGAGCACTACAATAAAAGATTATCTGGCTCATGTAAAAATAAATACGATAATAGCCGCAGATTCTTTTGTAGAGAACAAAACGGCAGGCGTAGGAATCGCCTCTGAATACCTCGGCTAGTGTTTTTGAGTGAAGTTACCATATTTCACTCCTGTATTTTAAGCCGACCTCATAGACAACATTTTCGCACTTAAAAACTTTCTTCGGACAAAGTCAGCACAATTGTCATAGCAGGTTCACTTCGGTGTGTGCAGCGCTTACAGCCTTAGAACAATAATGAGCCCGGTTAACCTTCCACAAATCAGTATTGACGTATTTAAAGTTCCTGAAATTTGTGTGGGTGGCAGGTTATTGCGTGTTACATTTGAATAAATTTTTCGAAACCTTACCGCGAGCATCACTTGATGCACCATTAGTTTCGGTAGCCCCACAGTCATAATGGAATTTGGGTAATAGATATAGCACATTTGCAGTTTCTGCAGATGTGTAGGAAAATATCACCAAGTGGAGAGATCATCAGCGCCTCAAATTTCCATGGAAACGTCTGTGGAGGCAGTAAAAAATTGAAGTTATGCCTGATCTTGCTGTCGTGTCCCCCCATTAACCTTTTATTTACAAGAAGCTGCTCTGTCAATATGTTTCCTTTGCTCATTCTGCGAAAAATAAGAAACTATTCAACGTTATTTGGTATCATTTTCTAATTATTTAATAATTGCAAAAATACAACTACCTATTTTGTTTGCATAGCTAAGTTATGTTTGATCGCAGAAGGTGTTCTAAATGTCGGCGCCTCCGCTTTGAAACATTGTTTCAGAGATGTATATTATGTCGTGTGAAATTTAATTCAAACCACTAAGCGTCTTTAGATATAATGTCCACTTTAATATAAACTCGATAAAGTTATACAAGGGAAGCAATTTTAAAATGTATCTATATATAAGACATACATCCTATATTATTTCGTGAGGTAAACTCAGCTGTGCGGTTGCCTCCGAAAATCAAATTATCGTTATTGTAATAGCATTTATTTAGTGTTTAAAGGCGAAGCAGCTCTTTAAAGGCGAAGCAGGAACGCGCCGCAAGTTCACCTAACCACAAGGAAAGGAGTGGCGCCAAGAAGGTCACACCAGAGCTGCTGGTTGATGTCACGCTCACCTAGCACGCTTTTCTCGCAGGTGCGCACTGACATCACTCTCTCTTTCACCCGCAACATGCTCGTGGCAGCACCGCAGCTGCTGGCTCCTCTGCCCAATCGCAACAGAATTTTGTCTCACTTCACCTTCTACACCGCCCACTACGCTCGAACGTATTTTAGTGGAAGCACTCCTTTGGCTCCTTTATCTGCAATTAAACTTAAACGAAACCCAAGCCGCCTCTAGTGTCATGGCGTATCAAACAGACGTTCACTAGAGTAAACGCTACACTGAGTTTCGATTCAAACTGTTCTTACAGCACCCACGTTGACGACTGTTTCAAACGCGTCAACGCCGTGCGCACTACTGCTGCTTCGCATACCAGCTGGGTTCCCTTCGGGGAGATGATTCATAATTATTTTTCTTGTTTCTCACTTTTTTGCTCTTCATTCGTGTGATGTTCTCGTTCTTTCATATTATATTTATGGGCGAAACTCCTTAAAACGTGTGTTGTCTCTTTTAGCTCGTCGTGGATCATGACCGCCTAGTTCAATTGCTCACTCAGCAGGCAGGCAGGCAGGCAGGCAGGCAGGAAGGCCTCCCAAGCTAATGAAGCATCACCGCTGTCGCGGCACATGAGTTCTCAGGCATGGCAGAGAGCAACCTCACTGCTGTTTGGACGGCCATTTAGTATGTCGGAACCTGAAGAAGCCGAGACGCAGGTCATGTATTGCACGGTGTCAGAACTAGTGGTTGACTTGCTTTTTAGAAGCGCTGCCGCTTTTCAAGCAAGCTTTTTTGAGGCGAAGGTCCTGGCACCTGCTCGGGAGGCAATGTGGATATATAGCACGCCCTGAGCCTTATGTCGCTAGTGTAACTGCCATATGCTCTGCCACGTCAGCCAATGTAGCTGCTACCGAAGCCGCATGTAGGAGCCCGCTCTTCTGGCTGACTGCCGTGACTGTAAATTTACCAGAGTGCCCTTAGCAGCATCTAAAAAAGGCTTCCATCGCCCTGAGACGAGCTGTTTGCCTTCCACATTGTGCTATCGCTGCACGTTTCAAGGTAAGCACGCGATGACGCAGGTATCTCTTGAGTTTTCGTCCAGCTGAAAACCTCACTTTAACTGTAACGTAGCCGCAAGTCCGCTGCCTCCAAGAGACGCCACTCACGCTGGACCCTGTGAGCCTTGTGATCCATGCGGAACGCTGCCCTTCTCTTAGTTTAAGAGTGGTATCGTGAATACCGAGCTTCATTAACCTGTGCGTGCTCTCCGTGACAGAAACACCTAGTACTTTTAAGACGTTTCTCCGCATTAGCGTGTCAGGCTTGTACATCCCTGTTTTAGTCCACTGCAAGGCCGATGCCACATAGTTTGTTTGGCTCATGCGTAATGCATGGCGCGCCTTAAGAAGGTTGTCCTCGTTTAGCCAGCGTTTCTTTTGACGACTGTTAATTTGGTGAATTCCACTACGCTCAACTTCCACTAAAAAGGATGAAGACAACAGTCAGCCGAACACATGCGGTGCGCCTAGAATACGTCACATAATTATCACTAAATTGTCTGTTGTAATAAACATTAGAGGCTAAGAAAAAGTGGTAGTAAATACTCTTTCTTACCTTAACAAACAGTGTTTACAAAAGAGAAGTAATACAACGTATTGGAGAATAGCAAAGGAAGGATTCTTTGTAAACGTGTATAACGGTGGCCTAGACGCAGTGAAGCAATACTACCCCCTCGAAGCTTAACAACAAGTACTTTTTCTTAAAAGCTGCCAGACAACACAACTGAAGGAGTTGCAAAGCTTACAAATGCTTTAGCCTAACTAAGAGAATGACACGAGGTGCGCTGTTTCATTGATGTCTGCGAAGCTGAAATGAAACGTTTGATGTCAAACAAAGCAAATGGTGTTAATGTCGAGTGTAATAGATGAAGCCACCACTTGTGCATGGCTCGTTATGCTATTATTAGAAATGTCGCATCATATCGAAAGGGTGTCACCTGACTGCCTTGAAGGAAGCGTTTACCAAGAATAGTGATATAACGTTTGAAATGTTTAGAGTCCAACACTGAGCTATTCAAAAAATTGATTGTGCAGTTGAACCACTATTGTTCAATGCGCAATCATTATTGCATCGTGATGCCTACTTTCCTGAAATACACAATTTTGTGACTATATGTGTTTGTTTGCTTTCTCTATATTTCATTGCCGTACTGTCTTATTTTCAGCGTGTCCAGCTTCAAGCTTCAACAGGACATCTTGGGGCAAGTGTTTTTTCCTGCGAACTTTGTGACTACTGACGTCAAAATAAACAATACACCACTTTTTGGTAAGCGTTATTCAGATGAACAGCACAAAAATGGCAGAATAACCAAGAGTATCTGCTTTATATTTCACATATAATAATGTAAAATAAAGAAACAGTTAGCCTCAAGGCTGCAATACGCTCAAGGCTTCATGTAATACAAAATAAGGCTATCATGCAACTGGTTCAAGTTCGAGGTCGAGCCGCGGTACACAATATGAGTTGTTTTGACAGAACGAGAGTCTAAAAGTTAAGTGTAGAGAGTAGCGGAGGGGAAGGTTCAGTGATCAAACAACGAAGCAAATTTAGACGAACAATGCGCATGATTGAGGACTAAGCAAACTCCTCCAACTCACCCATCCCTTTTTAGGGGCGAAGCTCCTTAAAGCGGCACCCGTTCGTCCCTCGTAGTCGTAGTCGTAGTGCATAACCAGTGTTACATTTTGACCTGCAGGGTGGTGCCGGTGGGAGATTTCTCCTGTGCTTTGTTGAACAATATTAAGTTTGCGGCATGTGCGTTAAATAGAAGCCGAATGCTGCTGTATCTCATTCCCCATTAGCAGCAATCGGCACGTACATTGAGCACTATCTGAAAAGAAGGGGTTGCTACGTTAAACTCGCTGAGAGTAACCTCCTTAGTTTTAAAAAAGGATTAGCGAGCGTTGAGCCGCAGTGCCATAAATACAATCAACAAGTATATACCATAAACTCGAAGTGGTTAAAGGTGGGAAGTATATACGAAGCGCAAGCCGTAAGAAAGCAGAAGCCGAATTCTTCTGTCTCTCATTTCTCATTAGCATCCATTGGCACGTACATTGAGCATTATCTGACAGGAAAAGGTTGCTACGTTATACTTGCTGGGCATAACTTCCTTGGTTTTAGTAAGGTTTAGCGAGCGTTGGGCCGCAGTGCCATGAATACAGTGAACTAGTATATACCATGAACTGGAGGTGGTTAAAGGTGGGAAGTAGACCCGAAGCGCAAGCCATAAGAAAGTGTGCGTGTGTCACCTCTCGTTTAGTACTTGAAATATCCGCTGGATGGCGGTGATTCTTTATGGGGAATATATGAGGAAAAGATGTGAGATGGTGGTACTTGGAGTGTTGAATAAATGGACGAACGGACACACAGAGAGATGCATGAACGGACGCAGGGGCGGATGCATGGACCAACGCAGGGACGGACGCACAAACAGACGCACGCACGGACGGAGGGGTTAATGCAAAGACGGTCACATAGACGGACGCATGGACGAACGGAAGCAAGAACGAATAGACGGACGAATGCTTCGCCCCACTCTCCATCATTCACTCTGTGGATATGCTGCCATTTTTCGTTCAACTGCGCTGCCGCTGCAATACGCTATACTCTCTATGGTTGCTCACTCAACGTAATCCTCGGCATTGGCTTCTTGACCACGCACTCAGCCCTCGTCGATTGTTCAACTGGCATTTTACAGCTGGAGTTGCCTTTGCACTCTCTTCACCCTCCGGCAACTCGCAAACGGCTACGGTCCGTAGAGTGTCTGTGATTACCGCCTCAAGCCGCTGTTTACCTTTTTATGTCGCCGTTCCCACCTGTTCCTGATGGCGACTACCTGGAAGCTCCAATCATTGACCTGACCCTTTCCGGGAACAATATACTTTCTTATACTGTAGTGAGGATTACCGAGAAAAATACGCTTCTGGCTCAGATTTTGTGCTACATGACACAACTTTTGAATTCTTACTATCCTCAGGCTAGCGGGCTTACTGAACGCCTCAAAGCACACTGATGGACAAGCTTAAATTGACCACGCTGCTTGCGACACTGCCCTCCTATTCGTAACCTTCGCCTACAACACCTCGAGTCATAAAACTGCCGGCTACTCACCATTTTATCTTCTATTTGGCCGAGATTGCTTATTACCTTACGATACCCTGATTGCGCATAACCTCGGTCCACCACTTCGTACGCGCCAGAAGCCATAGCCCGTGCTCTCGTTGCACGCAAACTGTAGCCCGTGCCACCGTCTCATCGTGCTAGAGAGCACAAAAGTCACTCTACGACCACCGACATAAGGATGTCGATTTTCTTTCGGGCTCTATCGCACCACAGTAGCTCCCATCTCGTCATGTCAGCCTCTGCAAGAAACTTTTTATGCAACACATTGGGCTTTACCAAGTTCTGCGCAGGTGACACCTGGCACCGATGGAATTTCCCCTACAACTAACCCGACTGTTACATCCAGAGCTGGCATGGTGCATGTTTCTCGCCTGAAGCACTATCACAGTGACACGTCCTCCTAACAAAAGCCGGCACCGTGATGATGTTTTGCCACCCGGGGTAATACCACGGCTATAGAAAGGTACCTCAGCCACGGGCGCCGAAATGACACAGAAGGAATGAAGGCGACGATGTTGCTGTGAGACTGTGTCTATACTGCCCTGTTGTCCTGTATGTCTGCGCACTGTCTGCAGTGTTAGCTCAACGAGCGTAAACTTACCAAGTACTCCCCGTTACAATATGAGATTTCGCTGGGACTTTTTTGTTAGGTTGGAGCATTGAACTACGCACTTGTTACGTGACTACGATTGAGAGTCGCCATCTTGATGCTCTCTTATTCTAAAACGCTTCATTGCACATTTCAACACGATTCCTTAGCTGACATAAAACCTGTAGAGGGTCAGTTGGCAAAGTATTATCGATAAGAACAAGCGCTGCTCAATTGCATACTACTGGGCCACCAAGCAAAGAGCCCGAGTTTAATTTCGATTCCAACCTTTTTTTTTACAGCGAAAGCTGTTATAAAATCATCAATTGGATCACGCGCGGCGCCCTAGTTGTCCGCCGCTTCCACTGCCGCTGGTGTCCGTAACCACTATCGCACTTGATACCAAGGACACAGTGGGACGTGAACTCTGGTCCGCTGCGTCCAAGCCCAGTATTATACCACTGAGCCACACCGGTGCTTTGGACTTGTTTACAAACTTACCTCAGGGAGGCTTGCAGTCAGGAAGGGAGTCTTGTTCGTATAAGTAATAAAGCGTTTTATAACAGCAAAAGAACAAGTAGTCGTCGCAAAACGCAAATCGCATAATGAGTGGGTCGTCCGATGCTCCAATTCATTACATGAGCCTGTTCTTGGTCAACTGTTGACTGTGGCGCATACCCACTTAAGGCATAATTCATCATTGTCGTGACCACCACATGAACATTTGGCTCACAATTTCTTGAAAATGTTTAGCGTATACCTCGCTTCTCAGAAGAATGACAAACAGTGGCATAGCGAATGCCAGCCTGCTACCCGGAAATCTTTATAATGCCGTTGTGGGTGCCCAGTCAGTTTGCTTGCAACAGTTACCTAATAAGTGTTTAGAAAAGACTCTGAAAGGCCACTCTTTTATCTTTCGGTTTGACTTTGCTGCGCCTGCCGGAAAAGCCTGGCGTTTCATATATATTTAGTTTTATTTTTACTTCGAATGATGGTGGTGACATACACTGGTGGCGGCAAACCACTATAGATACTATACGGTAAGAAAATCGTCTCTGGTGGTAACCTCGTCACGCCTTCCGTTGGAAAACTACAGGTTTTCCTACTCACCTAATTCCATGTGCCAGTCCAAATACTCTTCACGCTTTTAAAATAATGTGAGTGTCGAGCTGTCTAATTCATGTGCCGAATGAATAATACAAGCGCGAACATATTTAACTCAAGTGCCAAATCTCTCAGGCTGTGTTCCATTGAGTTTCAGCCAAGTGACACCGTGTTTATTCCAATTGCCAATGACTTTGATTAAGGTGCCAGTCAGTTTATTACAGCGAAAGCTGTTATGAAATCGCTTTTCGGGTCACGCGCAGTTGCCTGTTGTGCGCCACCGCCGCCGCCGGTGTGCGTAACAATATCGCGCAAAGTTAGAAAAAAAAATCTTGCACCAATGGCACAGTGGGGCTCGAACCCGGGTCGCCTGGGTGTCAGCCCTGTATTCTACCACTGAGTTACACCGGTTATAGTGACTTCCAGTCAAACGTGCCTTAGGCAGGCTTGACTTCGGGAAGGCGATGGTGTTACTAGGACTTACAAAGCGTTTTAAACTAGCGAAAGAACAACCAGTCGTCGCACAATGCGATTAGCATAACGAGTTTGCCGTCCTATGCTCAAACCCATTACAAAAAGCTTGTTCTTGTTTCCCTAGTAACTGTGGCGCATACCAACCACAGCCATATTACCTCATTATCGTCAGCCACTGCATAGAAAATTGGCAGAAAATTCCTTGCAAGTGTTTAGCGGATACCAGGCTTCCAGACGAATGACGAAAAATAGCATAGCGAATGCCGGCTTCTACCCAAAAAGTATTATTAATGCCCTAGTGGGTACCAAGCAAGTGTGCTTGCAGTAGTTACCCATTGAGTGTTTTGAAAGGACTCTGAAAGGCCGCTCTTCTAGCTTTCGCTGTGACTGTGCTGGGCCTACCATGCAGGCCTGGCGTATTTTCATGCACCCGAAACGCATAGTTTGCCAATTTATATATGTTAAATTTCAGAGTGATATAAACACGAATTGACTTCAAGAACTTTCCCCTCGTCTATACATGATAGCACTCATGGAACGTAGTGCGTAGTGCTATTTCCCCATAATGTATTGGTGTCATAGCTTCAAATTAAAAGAAAAAGTTTGTGTCAATTTCGTTTACGGATAGTAAATGTATTTGCTCATAAAGTCTATGTTAGTGTATGTTTTACCGCTATTGCATTAATCCGAATAACCATGTGCACGCACTATCGCATGTGCATAGGCTCCTGGCCTCTGCTCAGCAGACGACATTTTGCTACATTTTCACTGAGGCATTCGCAAACGTCTGCTCAACTCGGTGAAAATGACGAGGACCAACAGATTATATCCATTCGTTCTTGAAATTAGAAAAGACTACTTTAAAAACTTGATTTGCGTTTAATTCGGTTCATGTGGAGTTGATACCTCTGTCACACGGGCACTTAAAAGTCTTTTAAGTAAGCGGTCTTTTTCCGAAAAGGAGTTCCTGACAGCAGACACACGGCACAGAGCGAACTCCTTTGAAGAAGCGGTCTTTTTCGTAAACGGCGTTCGTCGATCTCTTTTACGGCTCCGAATGAGTAGCCTCGAAACCAGTGGGCGCCAGCAATTTTCGAGTGGTGAGAAAAAAAGAGCGAATGCTTATTTTTCCGTCACCAAAACTCTTTGTAAAAACAAATTTCATATCCTGCAGAAGGTGTAATGAACTCTTTTAATGGTTATTTCTTTTTCTACTTTCGTAAGCAGCTACAACGCGTCGGCAATATCACGTGGTGACGCTCGGTCTTGCGCTGCTTTATCTTTTCCTTGGCGGCTTTTGCAGCGTCTGCCTCCCTTTCCAGAGCGAGAAGGCAGGCCGTGAGGCTTGCGATCCTCGCTTTTTCTCCCGTACGGTCGCCCATAACGTGTCGAGAGCAGTCGAGAGCAGCAAAAAACAAATACGGTAAATAAAAGCACAGTGGTGCCAGACGGACTTGTGCACGTCGCTAGTTATGGGAATGCTTCCTTATCTAGTGCAAAAAACTTTCACATTGGTGTTTCTTCATCTCTTATTCTTAAATTTATTTGAAGAAACGAGCAGTGCAACAAGTCTTTCATTTGTACATCGTGATAGATCGTTTAATTTTCATTGCTTCTCTTTTAACTGCTAGCGCCACGCTTTCGCTAGTATCTTCGAACGAAAACACTAAAAGGAGATCCTTGCTGCCGTGTGTCTGCGCCGCAAACACCTCTTTGTTAAAAGTCTTTCAACTTCGTAAAAGACCGCTTACTTAAAAGACTTCTTGCGCGCCCGTGTGACACAGGTATAAGTTTTCATAAAAGCGTCAAGGGGCATACTGTAGTTTTTATGTAACAGACGACGCTGCTGTTGCTGTAGCGTGTTTGCTTGAAACACGCGTGTTTTTGGAGAGTACGATTTGCATACGACAAAACATCTTTGTTTTAAGCCAAGGCTGGACACAAATGAGGAACACACTATAAGGACCAAGGCGAACCTCGTAGAAAAAACAGCAAAGTATCGGTGGTTGACAGGGCTAGGTTTGTAGTCGTGTACAGGCGTGCTGGCGACCTAAAGCAACTGGCCGCCGCTCAATGCGTCAACATAAAAATAGAAAGGTTGATTGCCGCTACCGACGTTGGTACGAATTTCCTTGCAAGTGTTTAGCGTATACCAGCCTTCCAGACGAATGGCGAAAAATAGCATAACGAATGCCGGCCTCAATGCGTGGTGGTGTTTTGAAAAGAAAGTTTGGAGATGACGTGGTGAGTACTTTGAGATAAATCCTCGACGAAAAGTGTACATTTACATTCAGGCAGCTAAAGGAGACCCTGGTGGAAGAAATGCCAAGAGCAACAATCAGTGCAAGCAAAGTCGATCGCTTGCTGGATGCCCACAGCTACTCGCTGAAGCTAGTGACGCAGAGGCCCACAAACCACCACCATGTCGATGTGAAGCACAGCCGCATGCTGGACGCCGAATGGCTGCAATCTGGTGGACCGCGTGTTTGGCGCTTCTACTGGGTCAAGACAAACTTTCATATCTTGTATTCCAGAAACTCCTGCAGGGCAGCTTAAGGGCAAGCAGCTGTGCACATGAACACAACGACAAAGGGAGGGACTTTGAACATAATTGCATGCACGTCCGCAAATGGAATTAATCACTGGACTGCGGTCGAGAAAGCTAATTTGGGTTGTTTCAATGATTTCCTCAGCGATGTTTTGGCCCGCGTACAACGTGATGAGCCGAACACCGAAGCTGTATTCCTTTTTTATAATACACCTGCTCACGCTCGAGCACAACAGGTGTCTTTGGCTAACTCCTTGCACTCTATCAAGCGCCTACCAGCGTACAGTCCCTCCTTTAAACCCACACAAGAAGCCTTCTCAATATTCAAGACCTACGTGAAGGTGAAGGCCTACCTGAGTGAAAGTTGTGATTTAGTTTTAGTGACACCACAAGACATGACAAAAAAGGAGCACTGGCCTTCATAGCTGCATAATGTGGCTTGGCTCTCAATATCAACAATGCAGCGCGTGGACTGTGCGGGCTTTGACCGGCACTATTTATATTTTATGTTTCTGCCTGCGGCACGGCATGAAGATGACTTGGGGACGTTCATCTTTAAGGCCTAGGAGATAGTTCTGTTTTCATAAATTACCTGAAGCTGTGCCTAAATATATATAAATATATATATATATATATATATATATATATATATATATATATATATATATATATATATATAAAGAAAGAGAGAGAGAGAGCAGGACATATATAAATGCACGAAGAGGAGCATGATTCCACGTAAAAAACGTGTGATGACAACTGCGCGTTGTCGTCATTTTCTTTCCTTTGTGTTCATTTCATCGAATTGGTTAAGAACGTCGCCAAACTGCCAAGCTAAACAAAAAATTAGGACTGTTTGTATAATCGGAGATACGCAATATTTTTAGACTAAAGAGATAAGAAGTAACATGATTATGAAATATTGCTTCGATTGTCCATATCAGGATGATCAGTTTACGATTTATGCGCACTATAGAACGAAAACTTATTAGCATTATTTCTAATTCATTCTTCCCCATGACGGTCTCCCAATTCTTGATCAAATAACTGCCCTTAACCCATCACAGCCCATGGCCACGCGTTTGATATCTTGGTATGCAGTCCGGCACTCCAATGAGCATAGTTTTATGCGCATTTTTTATCGAACTTCTTCGACATTGAATCTATCTATCTATCTATCTATCTATCTATCTATCTATCTATCTATCTATCTATCTATCTATCTATCTATCTATCTGTCTATCTATCTATCTATCTATCTATCTATCTATCTATCTATCTATCTATCTATCTATCTATCTATCTATCTATCTATCTATCTATCTATCTATCTATCTATCTAGCCGTTCACGCTACGAGAGCAGCCATATTTAGCGTCAATTCATGACACATCACTCAATAAAAAAAATGCAACATGGTCATCTTCTCTCCGCTTGCTTCTCATAACGTCAATTCCCAGGTGCGTGGAATCTGCCGATTTTTTTTTATTTCGCATTACATAACCTGTCCCGGTTTCGCAATGTTGTAGTGTGTGCCAAAGCCAAATCTAATTATGAGTTCTAGTGACATACACTGAACTTTTTTCGTTATTATGTTCGTTATTATTCGTTATTATTCGTTATTATTCGTTAAATATTCGTAATTATGTTCCTGCTTTTTTGTTGACAATAAAACTATTCCACTTGAGCCAAACAACCATCTACGAACCTGTACATAGCAAAGTATATAGGCGATCCAAACACGGCTCAAGCGAACCACGGCAGTAGTTCTGTTTTCGCGCATACTAGCAGCGAATACCAATATTATCGACCTATTCTAACTCCCCACTACATTCTAATAATTGTAGGAATCGCATTTCGATTGTAGGGTCATTTTTATGCCCCATGTTCTGCTTTTTGTGCATGGGATAAACTGACTGGCTCCTCGACTATTGTCGATGGCAATTGGATTAAACACGGTGGTACTTAGAATAAACTCACTTGCACGTGCCTAAATTGAGTTGGTATCTAAATGAAATATGTTGGCGCTTCGATTGAATTTTTGGCACCCCCGCAGGGGCGCCTGTGAAAGCAGGCGTTTGGTGTGTAGCGACACCATGGACCCGAGCTAACGGGGGAGTTTCTACTCCCTCCCACGCCTAGCCGTGCGTGGCTTTGCCGTGTCCGGGGAAAAGGGGATCCTGGGGGTTGAGCTGACGCTGGGTGATTGGACCTTTAAGGCCCCCCGGCAGAGGCAACACACCCCTTTGGCCCCGGCTTCACGTAGACGGCACCCCTGGGCTGACCCAACCAGGGGAAATCGGTAGTCGCCTTTTCCTATTTCTCTCTCTCTCTACATCTTAGTCTTTTCTCGTCTTTAAATCTATCCTGTCTTCTTCTCTCTTCCATTTACTTCCGATTTTTCCTGGCGGCAAGGGTTAACCTTGTGTATGTGCTCTGTATTGGGCAAAATACATTTGGTTATAGCGGCTGTGTACAGCTGACGTTGACATGCCTCATATATATTTAGGACTTGTCACGTCCCCGTGTTGGGCTCCATGGTGGGCGGCTGGCATGGCTGCCGAACTCACATTTAGTTTATGGCTTTTTCTTCTCTCCCTGCATTGCATGATCGTCCTCTCCCGAAGAGAGGGCGCATCGAGGACTTTTGCAAGTATTTCAGCAAACCGAAAGAAACCTTTCCCCGTTACCATGTAATCCATTGTGAAACCGATGAAAAGAACGCCAGAACTATTTCGCCTTTCGTTGTTTCCAAATGCCTCACCACTACACTTGGACCAGGTTACCAGGCTACAAGAATGGCCAGTGGGGATCTCCTCCTCGAGGTAAAAAGTCAGAGCCAGTACGAAAACCTCTCAAAACTAGAATCGTTTGGAAACATACCTATCTCAATTACACCACACTGCTCACTCAACACTTCCCGAGGCGTTGTATCTGATCAAGACTTGCTTGACCTGACTGAAGGTGAGCTCCTCGAGGGCTGGAAGGACCAGCAGGTGACACAAGTACAAAGACTCAAAATTAGGCGTGATAAGAAGGAAATCCCAACAAAACACATAATTGTGACATTTTGCACCAGCACCCTGCCTGAACATCTCGAAACAGGATACTTGAAGTTGAATGTGAGACCTTACAATCCCAACCCACGACGTTGCTTCAAATGCCAGCGTTTTGGTCACGGCTCTCAGAGTTGCCGCGGCCAACTCACCTGCGGAAAGTGTGCCACCACAGGACACGCTACAGACGAGTGTAAGGTGGAGGATGGGGCCCACTGCGCAAACTGCGATGGTGCCCATCCCGCATACTCCCGAACCTGTCCAACATGGAAAAAGGAAAAAGAAATTGTTACAATCAAAATCACACAAAACATTACTTTCCGAGAAGCCCGTCAACAAGTATCTGGGCTTTTCACAAACAAACCATCGTTTTCCGATGTAGTGCAACAGGGGGCAGCACTACAACGGCCTGCGGCAACTGCCCATGCCAGGCACAGTGTGCCCAGGCGGTCGCCAATGCCCCCACCCACGGCGGGAACAGCCAAGGCTGCCCTGCCACTCGTCCCCACGGCGACAACCAAGGCCGCTGCAAGCTCTTGCAGCGGCCAGGGTATCCCAGCACCAAAGGAGGTTCCTTCGACCTCTAGCCCAAGAGGACCGAAGGTTTCGCCCCCCGAGGTGAAGGAGACCCCAGGGCCGGCCGATATGAAGGCCTCGTCTCACCAGGCGAGGTCCCAAGCCCAAAACATCAGCTCGCAAATGCGGGCATGCAGTGCCTCTGAGGAGGCAATGGACTCCACGGCACCCCTGGTGCAGAAAGATCGGCGTAGCTCCCTGGAGCGCGCCAAACGAAATAAAAAGCCAATAACGGGGCCCGGCGACGGCCCTGTTCTGTGAGTCTTAACTAAGCGTTAAGACTCAGACACACCCATTGTTCCTTACACACAGCACTACGTTACCTCCAATATGGCAACACAAATAATACATTGGAACGTCAGAGGACTCCTCAGAAACCTCGATGATGTTCAAGAGCTCTTTTGCAAACATTCGCCGAAAGTGCTGTGTGTACAGGAAACTCATTTAAAATCTAAAAACACGAATTTTTTGCGTCGGTATGTTCTCTTCCGAAAGGACAGGGATGATGCTGCGGCATCATCCGGCGGTGTAGCCATTATTGTTAATCAAAAAGTAGCATGCACACATTTACCACTGCAAACAACACTAGAGGCAGTGGCTGTTCGAGCAGTTCTTTTCAACAAGCTCGTCACCATCTGCTCTCTGTACATACCCCCACACCACCGTCTTGGAAAACGAGAATTCGAGTCCTTAATAGACCAACTACCCGAACCTTATCTGGTCCTTGGTGACCTGAATGCTCATAGCAGTCTATGGGGTGATTCTCGCTGCGACGCACGAGGTCGTCTCATTGAACAGTTCCTTTTTTCCTCCAGCGCCTGTCTGTTGAATAGGAAAGAGGCAACATATTATAACCTTGCCAACAAAACCTACTCTTCCATAGATCTCAGCATCGCATCTCCATCACTTGCACCATTACTCCAATGGAAAGTTCTAAATAATCCCTACGGAAGCGACCATTTTCCTGTCGTTTTGAGTACACAAACATCATACGAATATCCTCCACGAGTTCCCGAATGGCTTATACACAAAGCCGACTGGGAACAGTTTCATAACAAAGCTCGCTTATCTTGGACTGGCATATGTACGCTAAGCATAGATGAAGCTGTGCAGTACTTCACAGCCCTCCTTATTAACACAGCAGCCAAATGCATCCCACAAACATCTGGACAGCCCGGCAAGCGACACGTCCCATGGTGGAACACAGAGTGTCGTAATGCGCGAAAGGAACAGAACAGGGCATGGAGGTTGCTGCCGACAGCGGAAAACATTGAGAGCTTTAAGAAAATAAAGTCTCAAGGCAGGAGAATGCGTCGGCAGGCCAGAAGAGAAAGCTGGCAGAAGTTTTTGTCAGGGATCACTTCATACACACAGGAGGCTAAAGTCTGGAACATGGTCGGTAGGATAGCAGGAAAACAAGTACACACACTTCCACTCGTAAACACTCAGGGTGATACCTTGGAAGATCAGGCAAACTTCCTCGGTGCACACTTTGAACGGGTATCCAGCTCGTCCCACTATACTGACACTTTCCAAAAATACAGAACAAGAGTAGAAAAGCAGAAACTAGAACATAAATCCACTAGATACGAGGCATATAACCAAGCTTTCAGTCTAGCTGAGCTCCGAACATCTCTAAACTCCTGCAGTACTTCTGCCCCAGGTTCTGACCGTGTGGTGTATGAAATGTTAAAAAACCTACCAGCCGAAACACGAAAAACCTCACTTTGTTTATACAATGCTATCTGGTTTACTGGCACTATCCCTACCTCCTGGAAAGAGGCTATTATTATTCCCATTTTGAAAGAGGGAAAGGACCCTTCTTTAGCTTCAAGTTATAGGCCTATTGCACTTACAAGCTGCTTGTGCAAAGTAATCGAAAAAATGATAAACTGCCGACTTCTACATATTCTTGAAACAAACAATTTGCTCGACCCATTTCAGTGCGGGTTTCGAGAAAGTAGATCCACCACAGACCACCTCGTTCGTATCGAGGCACAGATAAGAGACGCCTTCGTCCATAAACAATATTTTCTCTCTGTGTTCCTCGATATCGAAAAGGCGTATGATACAACATGGCGTTTCGGAATTCTAAGAGACCTGTCCCACCTTGGTGTGCGCGGAAGAATGTTTCATATAATCGAAAGTTACCTGTCAAACCGGACATTCCGTGTCCGTCTAGGCAGTGTGCTCTCCCAAACATTTGTCCAGGAAACAGGCGTGCCACAAGGTGGTGTGCTTTGTTGCACACTTTTTATCATCAAAATGAATTCTTTGCACTTGTCCATTCCCCGCATGATGTTCTATTGTACATATGTCGACGACGTTCAGCTTGGCTTCAAGTCATGCAACTTAGCCATGTGTGAGCGGCAGGTTCAGATGGGTTTAAATAAGGTCTCCAAATGGGCAGACGAAAACGGATTTCGACTTAACCCACAAAAAAGCACGTGCGTCTTGTTCTCTCGAAAGAGAGGCATGCACTCGGAACCTGACATTCGGCTGAACGGGCAACGTCTGTCCGTCAAAGCTAAGCATAAATTCTTAGGCTTAATCTTGGACAACAAGTTGACCTTCGTACCGCACATCAAGTATTTAAAAACAAAATGTTTAAAAGCCATGAATGTTATAAAAGTGTTGTCACGTACTACATGGGGTAGTGATAGGCAATGCCTCATGAACCTCTATAGAAGCCTTATTCGTACCCGCTTAGATTATGGGGCCGTTGTCTATCAGTCTGCCACTCAAAGTGCCTTGAAGATGCTTGACCCCGTGCACCATTTGGGCATCCGCCTTTCTACGGGTGCTTTTCGCACCAGCCCCGTAGAAAGCCTTTATGTTGAGTCAAATGAGTGGTCGCTTCATCTGCAGAGAACTTACATGTCCTTTGTTTATTTCCTTAAGGTGAAAGCAGACAAGAAGCACCCCTCATACTCTACAATTAATGATTTGTCGAGCTCAACTCTGTTTCAAAACAGGCCTTCGATGAGGCAGCCCTTCTCAATTCGCCTGAAGTGTCTAGCTGAAGAAACTGAAGTGTCACTTGAACACAGTTTAATGGCTCCTGTAGCATACCCGCCACCGTGGCAGTGGCAGACTATAGACTGCGATGTGTCTTTCCTAGAGGTTACAAAACATGCACCTATTGCCCATATCCGAACATACTTTCTGGAACTTCAACACAAATACACATGTCCTGAGTTCTTCACAGATGCCTCCAAGACTAACTCCTCTGTGTCCTACGCTGCTGTCGGCCCATCCTTTTCGGATGCTGGCCCTCTACATCCACGCACAAGTATCTTCACAGCGGAAGCTTACGCGATACTGGTGGCAGCTAAACACATCAAACAATTACAAATACAAAAAGCAGTAATTTATACAGACTCCCTCAGTGTGGTAACGGCTCTGCACAGTCTTAAAAAACAAAAAAAACCAGTCCTTGTCTCACTTTACTCCATTTTGTGCACACTCTACACGCACAAACAACATGTTGTAGTGTGCTGGGTGCCAGGGCACCGTGAGATCCAAGGCAACGTGAGGGCGGATCAGCTCGCTGCATCCGTTCATGAGAGCACCGCCATTACATCCATATCAATCCCGGCCCTTGATCTTAAGCCGTCTCTCAAACTAAACCTCAGGGACTACTGGCAGAGCAAGTGGGATACACACACACAAAACAAACTACACGTTATCAAGCCACACCTTGGCCATTGGCCACCAGTATCAAAATCATGTCTAACAGAGGTAACACTAACAAGACTCAGGATAGGGCACACATACACGACACACACACATCTTTTATCCGGTGGTGATCCACCATTGTGTGATAAATGTGGTGAGGCTTTAACAGTTCTTCACGTTTTAATCCAATGTAAACAGTTAGACACTCTAAGAAGACAACACTTCCCATTACCCTACCGACAACATATACCTTTACACCCTGCAATGTTTGTCGGTAGGGAACCACTTTTCACCCATAAATCATTGTTAGCTTTTTTAAGAGATGTTAATTTTTACCATGTATTATACCCAGACATTGCGTAGCGTGACCTCTCAAGAGAGGTCGCTGCTGCTGTGATTACATTTAAAAGCACTTGCCTCGCAGCCCTTGGACACAAGGGCACTGATGAGGCAAGTGTGCTAGTGCCAAATATTTTTACATGTTTTTATTATCAAAACCTTTGTCACCCTTTTTAATATGCATATCACGCCACTGTCATGTCTTTAATACTTATGTTTTTACCCGCATTGTCGCGAGGAATTTTAAGGCCCCTATACAGCCACGCAACATATCATTGTCCGCATCTCTATACTCATTGAAATGGCGCTCTTTGGCCATCAATTGGCCCTTGCGCCATAAAACACCACACATCATCATCATCATCATCATCATGAATCTTTGGCACAAGATTTAAAGAGCTTGACTATCAGATTATTTGAATGACATGCAGATTGTTTAAGCTGCCACTTAGAATAAAGCAAGCGAGAAACCAGTAGTATCGGCAGTAGACGCAGTATGCCAATGGCGTCACAAATGTAAAATGACTAAAGTAAAGTTACGCACACAAAGCTGCTGATGGAGTACTGGTTTCATAACAAACTAAAGGGCAGCACCGCTCAGCCAGCCTTGTCATAATTTCTCAGACTCAGACATGCAGAAAGCCTGTACATGCAACCTGCCCAGAAATTGAGTCTTGGTCACAACATGGGAAACGGTTTTTACTGTGATGTTGTGAATACTGCTCTTAAAGTTATACATATATATATATATATATATATATATATATATATATATATATATATATATATATATATATATATATATATATATATATATATATATATATATATATATATAGACGTTGCGAGGAAGGAAGCGCACTGGCTCCGTAGTAACAACGGAAGCAAAAAGGCACGACTAACGAGGAAACACTTTTATTAATCACATACGTTTCGGCTGGTGGACCAGCCTTCGTCAGTGTGAACTGACGAAGGCTGGCCCACCGAAACGTATGTGATTAATAAAAGTGTTTCCTCGTTAGTCGTGCCTTTTTGCTTCCGTTATATATATATATATATATATATATATATATATATATATATATACGTATGGGGGAAGAAAGTGTATACATTAGGGCTCGTTTGTTCGAGTTTTGACACAATAATAATGAGATATTTAAATCTCATTATTATTTTGTCAAAACACGGAAAAACGAGCCCTTAGGTATACACTTCTTTTCCTTATTCATTAACGAGGGTCGCGTACTGACACACTTGGTGCCGTAAGGTTGTACACGAGGGACTATTGGTCAGCTGCCCGCTCGTAATAAGTTCACGTGCTACGTGACGCCTCACAGGTTCATAGAAGGGTGTTTCACACTCGCCGCTTGGCTAGATGGCGCTGACTGACACTCCCACGTTCAAATTCACATATAAACCCACAAAAGCGGATGTAGAGAAGGCCGCCGTGATAGCTCAGTGATTAGAGCATCTAACGCGTTATTGGAAGGTTGTAGGTTTGATTCCTGCTCACGGTAGGTTATTTTTTCACCCAATTTTCTTTCTGGCTATTTACATTACATTTGTTCTAATAACTTCCCCTATACATTTCTCTGCATTATTGTCTTTTAGATCTTATATATATATATATATATATATATATATATATATATATATATATATATATATATATATATATATATATATATATATATATATATATATATATATATATATAACTTTTACTTTGATAATTGTCATTGCGTTCAGATCAGTGGCACATCAATGGGAACACGAATAGTATGCTAACGTTTTCATGGGCATTCTTGAGAATAATTATCTGTCCAGCACTGACCTACAGCTTTTGTTTTATAGACGGTTTATAGATGATATATTCTTCATTTGGACGCATGGGGAGGACACGCTTTTAAAATTTATAGATGGATTTAATACTTTCCATCCGTCAGTCAAGCTTTCGCACAGCTATTTGACAAATTCTTTTAACTTTCTGGATGCCACCTACGCGCTTTCCGAAGGAAAATTGCTCACAAAATTATACCGCAAACCTACTGATAGAAACCAGCTCCTTTATTTTCAGAGCAGTCATGTGCGACATTGTAAGACAGGTATACCTTGTAGTGAGACTCACCGTTTAAGCGATTGTATTTCGATCGCGAAGACTTCCTATCTAACTGCGAGCAACTTAAAAGCGCTCTCAATAAACGAAGGTATCCAGCGGACTTTGTCGATGACGCTATAGACCAAGCAGACCAACTGAATAGAGCCGACATTCTTAGCGCAAACAGTTTGCCTCAACAACGTGCTGACACTAATCTCGTATTAACTTACTCGGGATCAGTGCCAAAGGTTGTTTCTATACTCAAACGCCACCACAACATTCTTACTCAAAATGAGCATCTGAAAAATATTTTTTCTGAACCACCTCGCGTAGTTTACCGGCAGTCTAAGAATCTCCGCGATATGCTAACATCGTCAAAATTAAACGAGCCCACAACATCTTGCTGTGAACCTTGCAACAGACCACGCTGCAAGGTTTGCCTACCTATGCAAACCACCCAGGAAGCTGTATGTACGTCGTCTAATTTCACCCTTAAAATTCGCGGCCCCTTTAATTGCGATAGCTCTAATGTCATATACATGCTCGAGTGCGCCGTCTGCCAAGAACAATATATTGGCCATACAGACACCTCGTTCCAAATACGCTTCAACAACCATAAATCACATACGAATACTGGGGCACTAGTTCGAAACAATTAGGGTCACTATACTTGAATCGGGCTTTCATTCTCTCCACGATAGGGGAATCCGCGAATCGTACCTCATCTACAAATTCAACACCGTGTCATCAGGCATAAACGAAAGTACAGGCACGCTTCATAGTGTGCCCACCAAGCATTATCAGCCTCAACTCATGGCCCGTAGCGTGATCGGTTAATCTTGTTCGATATCGTCTCTAATGCTTCTCTTATTGTGTATATTTGTGTATATAATGTTTAAAGTCGCTTGAGTTCATTAATTGCCGCGCTATCACGAATGTGGATGCAAGACTGTGTTTGAACGCGCACGTACACTAAAAGCATCAACTACTCATTTTATTCATGTCACAATGACTGAGCTGTGTATATGACACGAATTCTGACTGTTATATCATGCGGTTTTTTGATATTTCGATATCCATGATTTCACTGTTGCTTTATCAGTTGTATCAGTTTATCTCCGGTTGTAACAGAGTTATGCTGTGTTCACGAAAAAGAGATTTTTGCTCTTTGGTGTTCTACATTTTTATCTATGTATGCGTATTTATTTATTTTTTTGCAAGATATCTAACTGTACCTTCATGAACACTTCACGCTATAATTTGTCTAATCGCTGATATACGTCGCTAATCTTTATTATGGCATGTGAATCGTATTTATAAGCGAGCGCGTCGACATGTACTTGTTACTTTGACAAAGGCTGGTCCACCAGCCGAAATGTCAGTGAGAATATACCGTGAAAAACCAACGTTCATCGTACATCGTACTCTATTTTTCCTTATATATATATATATATATATATATATATATATATATATATATACATATATATATATATATATATATATATATATATATATATATATCGTAGCAATGCTGAGGCCGACAGGTTAAAAAAACAAGCGTCTTTATTGGGGCGAACTTGTGCCCACGATTCTAAAGACTATGGTCGTCAAGTCCGAGTAGCCGAGTGGCACAGATCCAACTATCTTCCTCTTCCTCGTTGCCGGAGCGCACGAACGCGTGGCGCATGCCAGCCGAGCCGGGTCTTGCTGGTGCTGGTGCCACGATGATTGTGGCGGGCTACTTGAACGTGACGAACCTGTCGCAGCATTACCCCCTCCTCAGACGCATCGTCCCGATGCTTAAGACAGTGAAAAGATACATGTGCACCCTCACTCATTTTTTGACGATCTATAGTGATAGGGCTTCACGCGGACTACGTGTACCACTTCCGTGGGATCGCGGCGTCTTGAACTCACGTGTTCAGCGGATTTGACTTCATAAGTGACGTTGCTGATACGGTTGAGTACTTCATAAGGGCCGAAGTATCGGCAAAGAAGCTTTTCAGAGAGTCCGCGGCGGTGCACTGGTATCCATATGCACACTTTGTCACCGGGATGATAAAGTGCGTCACTGCGTCGCTTGTTGTGCCGACTAGAATCGTGCTGTTCATGGCGTATTCGGTATCTTGCCATTTCCCGTGCTTCTTCGGATCTTTGCAAGAAGTCATCTAAGTCAGGTGGATAGCTACTTTCATCCTGTAGTGGTAACATGGCATCCAGCGGGGTGGTCACTCTTCGGCCGAATACTAGTTCAAAAGGGGCAATGTGGGTTGTTTCTTGAACGGCTTTGTTATATGCGAATGTTACATAGGGTAATATTTCATCCCACTGTTTATGTTCAACATCGACATACATTGATAGCATGTCGGTCAGAGTTCTGTTGAGGCGTTCGGTTAAGCGATTTGACTGAGGGTGATACGCCGTTGTTCTTTTGTGATCGGTATTTGTCATGCGCATCAGGCATTGCATTAGGTCTGCAGTAAATGCGGTGCCCCAATCCGTAATAACGACGATGGGCGCACCATGTCTGAGCACTATGTTGTTCACAAAGAACTCTGCGACTTCGGCAGCTGTCGCACTGTATAGGAGTCAGTCTCAGCATAACGGATGAGATAGTCTCTGGCTACGACTACCCATTTTTGCCTGCACACGATGTAGGGAATGGTCCTAGGAAGTCTATTCCGACTTGTTGGAATGGGGCATCTGGAGAGTCTATTGGCTGGAGAAGGCCGGCTGGTTTTACGGGTGCAGTTTTGCGCCGTTGACATTGACGAGAAGTTTTCACGTAGCGCTGCACTGATGCGAGCAACTTAGGCCAATAGTATTTCAGGCGAATCCTGGCGAATGTTCGGCTCACACCCATGTGTCCAGATGTTGGCTCGTCGTGGCATGCGTGCAGAATTACCTCTCGCATGGCTGTGGGCACGACTAGTAAAAACGTTCACCATTAGGTTCGAAGTTCTTCCTGTAAAGAACACTTCCTCGAAGGCAGAACGCGGAGAGCCCTCTGGAGAATATGCGAGGGACTTGAACGTCGAGACCCTGCAGGTGTTGTGTAATCGCCAGCGAATCCGGGTCATCTCGTTGTAGTTGAGCGATTTCGGATGCGTCGACAACACCTAGAAACGGGAAGTCTTCCTCTTCAGGTACACTTGGATCGACGGGAGAGCGTGACAGGCAGTCGGCATCGCTGTGTTTCCTTCAAGATTTGTACACGACCATAATATCATACTCCTGCAGCCTAAGGCTCCATCTTGCTAGTCGACCTGACGGGTCCTTGAGATTTGCCAGACAGCATAGAGCATGGTAGTCGCTGACAGCTCTGAACGGTCTACCATAAAGGTTAGGGTCAAAACTTGTTTATGGCCCAGATGACTGCGAGGCACTCTTTTTCAGTTGCAGAGTAGTTTGCCTCAGCTTTTGATAGTTTGCGGCTGGCATAGGCTAACACTTTCTCTTGACCATTTTGCCACTGGACAAGGATGGCGCCGAGGCCTACATTGCTGGCATCGGTATGGACTTCAGTGTCGGCTGTCTTATCAAAATGGGCAAGTATTGGTGAACCCTGTAGTCGTTTTCTTACTTCGTCAAAAGCTTTCTGTTGTTCGCTTTCCCATGTGAAGGGCACGTCGTCTTTTGTCAGTTTTGTAAGAGGTTCCGCAATCTTTGAAAAGTTTTCCACAAATCGCCTATAGTAGGCACATAAACCCGAAAATTGACGCACTGACTTTTCGTCTGTGGGTGTAGAAAACCTCTGAACAGCGGCTGTCTTTTCAGGATCAGGACGAACATCATCGGAACTAATGACATGTCAAAAAAATCGCAGCTCTTCGAAGCCGAAGTGGAATTTTCGGGTTTGATTGTCAATTTTGCTGACCGGATGGCTTCCAATACTGTGCGTAGTCACTCTAGATGTTCGCCAAACGTTGCAGAGAATACCACCACGTCATCCAAATACACTAGGCATGACTCCCATTTCAATCCGGCGAGGACAGTGTCCATTATTCGCTGGAACGTCGCTGGTGCGGAACAGAGGTCAAATGGAAGCGCTTTGAATTCGTAGAGGCCATCTGGTTTTACGAATGCCGTTTTTTCACGGTCCCGCTCGTCGACCTCTATTTGCCAATATCCGCTTTTTAGATCTAAGGGGGAGAAAAACTTTGCGGATCGCAACCTGTATCGTCGATACGTGGCAAGGGGTAGACATCTTGTTTAGTTACACTGTTCAGTTTTCTGTGGTCGACACCAAATCTAAGTGTGTTGTCTTTCTTCTTAACGAGCACTACGGGAGACGCCCATTAACTATTCGAAGGCTGTATGACATAATCCGAAAGCATCTCCTCCATTTGCTTCTTGATAATTTCCCGTTCTTTCTGTGACACCCGATATGGATGCTGGCATATAGGCCTTGTGTCGTCTTGCGTTATAATTCTGTGTTTCGTGATTGACGTGCGCTGGACCTTCGAGGCACTTGAAAAGCAATCAGAGAATTCTTTTACCAAGGCGTGAATCTGTTTCTTTTGACTGTCCAAAAGGCTCTGATTGACGGTCACAGATGTGTCGATGTTGCAGGCCACTGGTCGAGTGGTTGATGTCGTTAAGTTGCATAGTTCAGTCGCCATACAGAAGTCGTGTAAATAGGCAATAGCCGTGCCTTGAGCGATGTGTTGAAGCTCATTGGAGAAATTTGTGAGTAGGACATCTGCACGGCCATTCGTCAAGTGAACGAGACCCCTAGCTACGCAGACACCTTTGTTCAAAAACAGCCCTACAGTTGTATCCGCTATGCCTTCGCGGTTGTACAATGCGTCATTTTCTACGAGCACCATTATACTGCAGCGTGGTGGCCCAGTTACGTCATCATGAACAACGCGTAGAGCAGTTAGGCGTCGTTCCTCAGATTCCTCCACAGGTATAGCTCGTTCAGTTGAAAACGACACGCTGGACCTACGCAGGTTAATTACGGCGCCATTAGCTCGCAAAAAATCCATTCCTATAATGAGTTCCCTTGAACATTCTGCCAGCACAATGAAATCGGCCACGTAAATAAAGCCCCGTATTTCAAGTCTTGCAGTGCATCTGCCAAGGGGCATAATAATGTGACCACCTGCCGTGCGTATCTGCGATCCACTCCACTGTCACAACTTTGTTTAGCTTTTTCACCATCTTGTGACTTATCACTGAATAATCAGCACCGGTGTCGACTAAGGCATTCAGCTCCCATCCTTCCATTCTCAACCGCAAAGCTGAAGTAACGTTTTCGTTGCTGCACACATCTACCGGAAATACACCGTCATCACCCTCAAACCAAATTGGAGGATCTTCGTAACTGACGTTATCAGCGGCCTCACCTCCACAGGTCGCTTGCTTCAGTTTGCCGGGTGTGGACTTGGAGAGCGATGACCAGGCTGCCTTGAAGGTGCACGTGGGCTGGATGACCGGTAGCGCATAGGCGATGGTGACCGTGACAGATTTTGGGGTAGAGGTGGCGAGTTCTGGCGCGTGGACAAGTACTCCTCAGTCTCCGCTGGTAGTTCGCCGTTTCAGGGGCACGGTGCATACGACGGGAAGCCTCTTAAAGCAGCCTGTCGGTAAGGACAGAATCTGTATAGATGACCCGCTTCCCCACAAAGAAAACACAAAGGCCTGCGCTCGTGATCACGCCAGACGTCACTTTTCCTGGGCCTACGCTCCACATAGTGATTTGTGCTACGTGCTGCTGGAGGGGGATAGGTAGCTGTTGGTTCCCGTGGACGAGGTGCGCTGCGTGCCGCAGGTGGGAGAGGAGTCGTCGCCATCGCAACTGCTGCACTGCTGTGTACCGTGGGTTGTCTGACAACCTCAGAGTATGTTCGGATAGGTCGAACCGGCTGCAGCTCACGCTCTCGCTCTCGTATCACCTGCCTCGGTTCGTCACGAACATTGTCCGTAACAGATAGTGCAGTTGGAGTCTGGGGAATTCGCAGTCTGCTCGTTTCTTCTCTAATAACTGATCTAATTAGCTCTCGCAGGGCTTCAACGTCGTTTCGCACGCCTCCGGAGAATACCTGTGCAGATGCGCAGTTAAGATTCCGATTGTACTGCCCAGCCCGCTGTTACAGTGTTTTTTCGATGGCCGTCGCTTCCGAGTGAAATTCAGCAACTTTGCTCGGAGGGTTGCGGTCTAGAACGGCGAACAGCTCTTGCTTCACTCCGCGCATTAGATGGCGCACCTTCTTATCCTCAGCCATGTTGTAATCCGCACGCTTGAACAGACGGACCGTACCCTCAAAGTACATAGCAGCACTCTCGTTCGTGAGCTGGTTCCTCGATTGAAGAGCAGCCTCCGCCTTTTCTTTCCGGTCATTGTTCGCGAACGTAGCCACCGCTTGTCGTCGAAATACCTCCCAGGTAGACAACGAGGTTTCATGGTTCTCAAACCATGTCTTTGCGAAGTCTTCCAGGACGAAAAATACGCGATGGAGCTTCTGTTTTTCGTCCCATTCATTCAAGCTTGCTACTCTCTCGAATAGGTCCAACCAATCTTCAACATCCTCGTACGAGTCGCCGTGGAATGCTGGCGGCTGGTGCGGTTGGCTAATGAAAACTTGTGCCGGTGTTACCTGGCTAGTCATAGTGGTGGCATCCATCGTTTGAATTCCGCTTGGTGTGAAGTGAACAGGACTGAACTCAGGTGAGTCACCTCGAAGACGGCGATTTGCCCTCTGCTGTACAGCAGTCACTTCCACGGGGTTGATACGCTGGTCGTCGGGGCTACGTTGTCTTGAGCTCGCGGGGCTTCGATTCATAACCCAGCACTTCCACCAGAAATGTAGCGATGCTGACGCTGACAGGTTAAAAAAACAAGCGTCTTTATTGGGGCGAACTTGTGCCCACAATTCTAAAGACTATGGTCGTCAAGTTCGAGTAGCCGAGTGGCACAGATACACCTATCTTCCTCTTCCTCGTTGCCGGAGCGCACGAACGCGTGGCGCATGCCAGCCGAGCCGGGTCTTGCTGGTGCTGGTGCCACGATGATTGTGGCGGGCTACTTGAACGTGACGAACCTGTCGCAGCAATATATATATATATATATATATATATATATATATATATATATATATATATATATATATATATATATATATATATATATATATATATATTTATTTATTTATTTATTTATTTATATATATATATGTATATATATATATGAATATTACACCCACTTCTCTTTTTTTATAGTTCTGGTGAACGCGACCTTCGAAGGTCGCAGGTTCGGATCCTGCTCTCTCGGCCAGTTATCTTTTCACTAACTTTTTGTTCTTCATAGTTGCATTACAATTCGGTCTAATATCTTCCCGTATATTTTCCTTGGCATTAATCGCTCAGGTCCTTCCTCAGCTGGTCGCTTCAATCTTTCGCCTTTTGTTTTTTATAGTCTGTTAAATCTCACTTTCACTTAAATATATATATATATATATATATATATATCTACACACACACACACGCACACACACACACACACACATATATATATATATATATATATATATATATATATATATATATATATATATATATATATATATATATATATATATATATATATATATATATATATATTTATATTTATATTTATATACGCTCTGTATGCTGTATGCTCTGATTTTGCATTATAAGTTGTCCTGTTTTCCTCTTTTCAGCCTCCACCGCCATTAGTTCCCATTCCTCGTCCAAGTAACGTAAGTGTTTCATTGAGTCAATCTGGGTGTTCCATTTTGTCACCTACGTTTCGCAATTTGCCAGAGATGAAGTCAGAGTGTAGTGAACGCCCCCTTTTTTTTAATGCTGCGATCACCGCGAACACAAAGTATGAGCGAGTCTTGTGCGTTAAAATGCTGTTGGTTTTGAGTTAATCGTAAATGGTCGTGCTCAATACGCCAGCTTTTTTCGACGTGACGTTTCTTATGACGCAATGAATGTTTTTGCTCGACAAAAAATTAGCTAAAAGTAGGGACGTGTTTCCACTCTTCATGTTTCATTGTTGGACTGTTTTCTTTTCAGAGGGGAAGCCTCCTAGGAACTGAATCCCGTGGAACCGGAGCGGCAAGTGATTTACTCTAATTGTTACTAGTCAGTCTTTGATCTTCAAGGAGCGTCTCACATTGGTACCACATAAACAACACCGTTGCAAATACAACGCGCCTCCCAATGTATGAATTAGTTATTTGTGGTAAACGCATGGCGTCTATTTGTCACGGTAGAATAGAACTAAACAACACATTAGGAGATATCGCAGCAAAATGCTAATTTGAATAGTTGTACAACTTATTAGCTCAGAAAAATGCAGCACATGAAGGACAACAGAGCAAGGTGCTACAAACAAGCAAGGTGCTGCCCTTGCAAGGTGCTGCCCTTGACAACAGAGCAAGGTGCTGCCCCTGCACTCGCCTCAGCTCTCCAAGGCCATACAATATGAGCAAAGACGTATCAACTACAACAACGAAGCAGATAATGCGTAGGAGTAACACGCGTATGGGGAAGACCACGTGACAGTTAATGAAAAGACCCTTAGTGAAGAGAAAATTCAAGAAGCTTGTGATAAACAAAGTTGCAAGAAATGAAGCAAATTGATGCGGTAGTTATAAAATAGAAAGTTGCAAAACGTAAAGTTTGCAGCCAACTTTTTTAGATAGTCGGATGTAAACTGCTGGCATAAGGAATGAAAGTCGTGTATCTGAGCACCGGTATTGTCACACGTTTTTCCCTTGCCTCCCCCCCCCAACCCAAAAAAAAAACTGTGTGGCTGCTTCCCTCGCGATTGGAATTGGATGTACTCACGTAGAGGCTTTGTAAGATTGAACAATAACTCGACGCGTACATCCGAGTGGTTTTTGTAAGAGTGAACCGGGGGAAGGAAGAGGGAGAACATGCGTGATAGGCTGCCTTTCCACATTCGTTTCCAATATTCAGTCATTTCAAGCAAAAGTGGAGTTTATATTTATTCCTAAACTCAGGCGCTAAACGTTCTGTGGTAGAAGCACAGCAACCGACCCTCTTAGCGTATCAGGCTAAAGTAGCAGCTCGGCAGTCATCCATTAACTCGTGCCTTTCAAGCTGTTCCAAAGGCATCAACCTCAAGTAGTGATCAGCAACAGCCCACATCAGGTCAGCCAGTTCATTTTGTAGACCGCGAAGAAAAGGAAGAAACTAGAAATAAAATGCGTGAAGATGGCCCAGAGCCGAGGACATCTGCAAACTACAACAATGAGATGAACAAGACAACCTTCACTGTTGCCGCACCTGAAAAGGCAGGATCCGCAGGTGTGCCTATCATATTCATTGATATGTAAGGTTTAACATTCCAAAACCACCATATGATTATGAGAGACGCTGTAGTGGAAGGCTCCAGAAATTTCGACCACCTGGAGTTCTTTAAAGTGCACCCAAATCTGAGCACACGGGCCCACGGTATTTCCTCCTCAACCGGAAATGCAGCCACCACAGCCGGGATTCAATCCCACGACCTGCGGGTCAGCTGCCTAGTACCTTAGCCACTAGACCAAAGCAGCCGGGCTGAGGTAAGGGCGTGGCGGCTCTCTATATCTATATTTAGTTTTCTCTTTCTTCCTCCGTTTTGTTTTAACTGCGAAGCTATTTTTCGCCTAGTTGTTACTACTGTCCGGAAAAGCCGCATTGCGAAAACTTTTACAGTGCTTTGCCCACTGGAAGAAAGTAAACCTTGCTGCATATAAATTACCTTGCTCCCAGCATTTCTGCTACCACAACATCAAACTAGTTTCATTTAACCCCACTGCACACCACCGGCTTTGCTGTTTATTCGGTGTCCGCCAAGCGGAACTAGCAGATATTTTTTTCTCTTCCTACCAATTCCCTGTGCATTTGGTCTGTTTATTTTAAGCTACATGTTTTTTCTCTGCTGTTTATTATAGTCTTTTGATTTCTTTCTTTTCTCTCTATTTTTTATTACATCATATTTTCATCAATCTTTTTTATCTTTGTTTTTCTCTTTCTTTCTTGCTTTCTTACTCTTTCTGAATTTCTGTGTTTTTCTCCTTTTTTTGTATATCATAATTATTTTTCTCCTTCTTTCCTCTTAGCGTCACCCTCATTACCGTTTCGTTTCTATGTCTACGTTATTCGAAATAAGGTTGCGCTTATCAAAGGTAAACATGTGGCAGTGGTTTGCCATAATGAGGAACAGCAACTACCTGAAAAAAAATACTGCCAGGGTTATTTTTTACGTGCCCGACCTTTGGAAGCATGACTGGCTCCTTCAGGGATGAAATGGCTCGACACACGCAGTGCCTATATAAGAATTACCGTTGTACGTGCACAGCTCCGGGACACTTGCAGGTTTTGGTAGTTGAGGGGTGCCGTCTCCGCGGCGGTACTGTAGACGTTTCCTGCTGCCTGTTCTATGCGCCGACGTTCCAGGAGTAGCCGCTGTTTGCGGTTGTTCTTAAAGACGATAGTCTTTCTTACGGTAATTCGACGCAAAATTTTGGTCTGTTTTTGTCAGTCTGTTTGTTTGTACATTTGTCTGTTTGTCCGCCGTAACGAAACCCAAACGGCCAACCTCAAGCGCAGAACTCAGCATAATTGCTCCAGTTTAGGCGTTTATACTTGTGCTATTGTCCAATATAAAGCAACTATTGCGCATATCTGAAGCACCATAGCACCACGTTAATATTCTGTATGTGTGTCTTTATACTAGAGAAGGCATACAAAAGTAATTCTAATGACAGTAGCATTACAGTGTCTAGAATACACCACCTAGTGTGCTGAGCGCGCGCATTCTTTTTGAGAGTGGGTGGCCGCGCATGTGATTTCATTTCATTCATTTCATTTTATTAATCCTCAGGGCCATATGGCATTATAGAGGAGAGTGGAAATAAAGTTTACAAGGAAAAGGAAAATACAGCATGAGAATATACAGCATAGAAAATACATATTATACAGCAGAATGTACAGCAGATGAAATACAGATTGAGAATAAACAATGCAACAAACATATAAATAAAAAAGTAAAGAAAAACGCCTGATTATACAATAGTAGCTGTGCAACGACGACGAACATAATACAATTTTGAGTAACGTTTAGCTCATACAATTCTGAGTAATGTTTGACGGAAAATAATGTTATTAGTAATAGTGACGATGTCTTCGGGAAGGTGGTTCCAATCTACTGATGTACGAGGTATAAATGATAGAGAAAAACACTGGGAGTTGCAGGATGCGATTCCAACCTTATGACGATGGTCGATGCGATGGGATATGTACTGATGATTGAGGATTAATTGGTTTTGTAGTGTTGGATGATGGAATAATTTGTGAAATGTACTCAAACGAGATATTTTCCGACAGGATGCAAGGGAAGGAAGGCCTAGGCTGGATTTCATTGAACTGATACTGGCGATGCGATGGTAGTTAGAAAGTATGAAGCGGGCGGATTTATTCTGTACGCGCTCAAGTGAAGTAACCAGGTTATCATGATAAGGATCCCACACTGATGATGCATATTCAGGTTTGGAACGTAATAATGTTTTGTACAACAGAAGTTTTAGTGCAGAAGGTGCTTTCGAAAAGTTACGAGGTATGTAGCCTAACATGCGATTAGCATTTTAATTAATGTATGCGATGTGGGGTGCCCAAGATAAGGCAGATGTGATAAGTATGTCCAAATATTTATACGAGCAGACTGGATGAAGCGGGATGTTGCTTAAGTAGTATTTTGATGGGGTGTTAGCAGATCTAGTTACGCGCGTTACCTTACACTTAGCGATGTTTAACCATGTGCTGCACCAAGCTGCTACTGTGTTAAGGTCAGATTCGAGGCTTAAACTTTCATTCTTACTGATTATTTCACGAAAAATGATGCAGTCATCTGCAAAAAGATGAATGTCAGAAGAAAGTGAAGACGTGAGGTCTTTATTATAAATTAGAAACAAAAGTGGACAAAGAACTGACCCTTGCAGTACACCTGTGTGGACCACAGCAGATGACGAACTGTGATTGTTAGCAGTAACGTATTGAACACAGTTAAACAGGAAACACTCGATCCACTTGAGTAAACTATTGTCAATATTTAGCAGGCTCAGTTTGAAGAGTAGTAGTTGGTGGCAGACTTTATCGAAAGCCTTACTGAAGTCTAAAAAATGCAATCTGGACATGATGAATGGTCTAAAATCTGATGCAGTTTGTGAGTGAAATATATCAGGTGTGTTTCGCATGAAAAATGTTTGCGAAAAGCATGTTGTGCTGGTGTGAAAAAAGAATTCAATTCAAGAAAGTTAAAGAGGTTGGTGAAAATGACGTGTTCTAATAAATTACAGAAAGTGCCTGTTAACGAAATAGGGCGATACTTTTCAGGAGAGTGTTTATTACCAGACTTAAATATGGGGACCACCCTCCCTATTTTCCATTGTGTAGGAAAGGTTGATGTATCTGAGGACTGTTGAAAGATTTTTGTTAGTATCACTGAACTCTAAGTAACGGTGCTTTTCAGAAATTTGGTACCAATATTGTCATGGCAAGGGGATGAGTGAATGGGCAAATTATCTATGAGTTTAGCGATACTAGAATGCTCCATAGAAATGTGTGGCATGGCAACATAATTGAAGCTTTGCACATGGGGTTGGATGACGTTATTAACTCGAGAAAAGTTGTTTTTAAAGGTGTCATTAAGAAGATCGGCGCACATGTCAGTAGGAACTGGATTGTCAAAATCATCTACTAGAACTATGCTGTTATCTGGTAAAGGGTTAAGTAAGCGCCAAAATTTACGTACATGATTTGCAAGCATATCTGGGAGAGTTAGAGAAAGGATGTAATCTAAAGGATTTTAAGGCGGTAAGGTAAGCGTTGTGCGCGCCTTTGTAAATCGCCCAACGGTCTTCAGAAGGCGCTAGTTTTGCTGATTTGTAGAGTCGTTTTTTACGGTTAGATAGGGATTTGATGTAGGTGTTGTACCATGGTGTCTGTTGATGAGAAATAATGGTTCGATTAGGAATGTATTTCTTAGTAAGTTCGTCTACTTTCGCAGCAAAAATATTCCAGTGCGATTGGACAGAGCGATCACTGAACTGGATGAAAAAGGAAGCGACGAAGTTCGACAGTTCGGCATTAATGGCATCGAAATTTGCATTACTGTAATCGACTATGAGTTTTTTCACTTTGGTTCGTTTTGGTGGTGGCAGTGATGATTGCACTCAGATGCCGCAAGCGGGGCTGCGTGTCGAGAGGGTGCAAGAACGCGCGAAATTCCTCTCGTCCTGTTGCTGCCGGGGCCTCGCCACGTTTAAAATCAGTGTGTGACAGCTGCCATCTGATTTACTGTGAAGTTCGATGGCGCAATATGTACACTGTAACACCCTGAGATGTTAAAAGCTAAGCGGCGAAGCAAATAAAGGACGTGTATTGTGCCACTGTGTCAAATAAGTTATCGGTCGAACAAGGGAAAGGTGTCTTGATCCCCGCCCTAACGGATCCAGCACGGTTTCCTGAATGAAAAAGTAGGATCAAGAGGGCAGACAGAAGGCTGAATCCGAAAGCTGTCGTGTGAGAAAAGCATTCTGAAAGTGCACTCCACCGAACTATCTTTTTGGATTAGGGTGAACGGTGTTGGGAAGGCGATTGCCGTTTAGGCAAAACTTGAAATATTAATATTTATCTAAAAAATCGGAAATACCCTTTCGAATTTCATTCACACATTTTTTCTCACGTGTAAACGTCGGACTCCCTTTTCAACAAGGTTTTGAGTTTCATATGCGGCGTGTGTCAGATTATTCATTGGTATGTTATCATTCTTTGTTTTCACTCGAATCCTAATTGAATGCAGGGTAAGAGGTAAAGGTTTTATGGTCTTCTGTGATAATTCTTGCTCTCAAGAACAAACCACATTTTAAAAAATAACTCTGGTGGTTATACTGACAATGGTTTTTTAAAAAATCTATCTATCTATCTATCTACCTATATATATATATCTATCTATTTATCTATCTATCTATCTGTCTGTCTGTCCGTCCATCCATCCGTCCATCCGTTCATCCGTCAAGCTGTGAGTCCGACCGTCCGCCTGTCCGTCCGTCTGTTTGTCCGTCCATCCGTCTGTCTATCTGTCTGCTTGGCCGTCCGCCCATCCGTCCGTCCATCTGTCCAGTTGTCTGTCTGTCCATCCGTCCGTCCGTCTGTCTGTCTGTCCATCTATCCGTCCATCCGTCTGTCTTACCATCTGTCCATCTGTTCGTCCGTCCGTCTGTCTGTCTGTCTATCCGTACGTGTGTCCGTCCGTCCGTCTATCCGTCTGTCTGTCTGTCTGTTCATCAGTCCGTCTGTTCGTCCGTCCGCCTGTCTATCCGTGCGTTCATCCGTCCATCCATCTGTCTGCCTGTCTGCTCGTCCGTCCGTCTGTCCGTCCATCTGTCTGTCTGTCCGTCCATACGTTTGTCTCTCGGTCCATCCGTCCGTCTGTCCGTATGTCTGTCTGCGTATCTATCTATCTATCTATCTATCTATCTATCTATCTATCTATCTATCTATCTATCTATCTATCTATCTATCTATCTATCTATCTATCTATCTATCGATCCCTCTATCTATCTATCTATCTATCTATCTATCTATCTATCTATCTATTCATCTATCTAAATATCTGTTTATATATCGAATCGCCTACGTCTGGGTGCCCCGCGATCACCCCCTTAACTTAGGGTCTTCGAATTACTTTGAAAGAAGAGCCAAATGTTCGTGAAACGCCAATGCTGGTTCCAGTGTTGACTATGCCATTTCTTGCATATAATTTGTGCCACTTCATAATGTTTCACTTAATAAAAAAACAACAGAGTCACCTTGCATAGCATTGATTCCCAAGTTACGTGGGATCTGCGTCTTTTTTTTTTATTGCGGGCAGTAGCAGATGGCCAAATGTATGCCACGAAATGGTCTTCATTTGGTATTGCAAAGCGCCAGTTCTGTGAAAGCAATCGAGTAGTTCCTATACAATAAAGCATTATGTAAAAAAAACGCTTTGAATATGCAGAAAAATAATAGCTGGCCTCGCGCAGCTCGGCACCCTGCAGGCTTCGCAGCGCTTGCGGAGCGCAAGGATTGAAAGCAAATGCACCCACTCGCACAGCAGCGCACCATGCGGGCACTGCCGGCAATCATCAGCTGCGGGGCTATCTTCCAGCCCGCACTCAGCATACTAGGCAGTATATTTCTAGACACTGTAGTAGCATTCATCACGCTGCGCTGACAATGCAACGCTATGCTCAAAAAGCCAACTGTTTCTAACGCTTTGCTAAGAAGGCACGGTCGTGGCACCTGCCCGTCGCTTTGTGTTCTACATCTTATCGCCTCCGAGACAGGCGTGCACGCCTTCCTTCGTTTTCGAAGATAACTACCAGATAACTGCTTGTGCCTAAAGTGCCTCGATGCGCTCGTTTACCTTCGTTGCACGGATCGAGACACTTCAACGCAGCGTATCCAGAATACAATTCACCGGTTTTCTCGCACAGAACATCGACTAAACGTTCTGTTCAGTCTCTCCAGACGCAAGACGACGGAATTCAGAGTGAAACATGCCAATACGGGACCATATTTTTTCCCAAGACCACCACTTCCCAAGTACTAAGGCAATCGAACGGCTCGAAGAGATCTGCCACTGCACTCCGTTACATGTTTGATTCATTGAGATCATTTTACTGCTGTCTAATTGTTTACTAATAGCTTTATTTTACCCAATTATCTACGGCACTACAAGTTAATTATAGTACAAGTATGTGCTCCCCACACGCGCCCAAGTGGTGCTTGCGACTATATACGTAACAAAGTCTTCAGCCACCTATTTTTTTCCACAATAAATTCCAAAGCGTCAAATATGCATCTAGTTGGTCTGGGCACCTGCCCTAGTGGTGCGGGGGTAATGTTGGTGGAATGGGGGTCATGATGTGGCAGCATTGCAACCCCAGCCGTGGAGGCCGAATTTCGCTGGAGACGAAATTCTTAAAGCCTGTGCACTTGGACTGACGTGAATTTTGAACAGCAAATTGTCGCACCTCCACGACAGTAGTTGTTTAACTGAAGTGCTGTTGACCAGTGGCGATTTTTAGGGGCGAAGCTCTTTATAGCGGCACTGATTCGTTTCTGGTAGCCATTGTAGTGTGCGACAAGTATAAAATTTTGACCTGCAAGGTGGTGCCGGTGAGAGATTTCTTCTGTGCGTTGTTGAACAATAAAAGATTGTGCTGACTATGCATGGAAATGGCTGCTTAGGGGAGATGAGAGACAGAAGCATTCGGCTTTTAGTGAACGCGGACGCTGCGATCCCCATTAGCAGCCATTGGCATGTACATTGAGCACTATCTGACAAGAAAGGGTTGCGACGTTATACTCGCTGGGTGTAACCTCCTCAGTTTTTGAAATGTGTAGCGAACATTGAGCCGCAGTTCGATGAGAACAATGAACTAGTATATACCATGAACTCGAGGTGGTTAAAGGTGGGAAGAAGATACAAAGCGCAAGCCGTAAGAAAGTAAAACATGAATTCTCCTGTCTCTCATTTCAATTAGCAGCCATTGGCATGTACATTATCCACTATCTGACAGAAAAATGTTGCTGCGTTATACTCGCTGGGCGTAACCTCCTTGCTTTTAGAAAGGTTTAGCGAGCATTGGGCCGGAGTGCCATGAACCCAGTGAACTAGTATATGCAATGAACTCGAGGTGGTTAAAGGTGGGAAGTAGATTCGAAGCGCAAGCCGTAAGAAAGTGTGCGCGTGCCACCTCTCGTTAAGTCCTTGGAATGTCCACTGGATGGCAATGCTTTTAAAAGGAGAATATATGATGAAAAAATGCGAGACGGTGGTACATGGAGTGTTGAATATATGAACGAACGGACACACAGACAGAGGCATCGGTGTACGCATGAACGGACGCAGGGGCGGATGCATGGACGAACGCAGGGACGGACGCACGAACAGATGCACGCATGGACGGGCGTGTGGATGCATGGACGATCACACAAACGGACGCATGGACGGACGGAAGCAAGAACGAATGGACGGACGAAGGCTTCGGCCCACTCTCCACCATTCACTCCGTGGATATGCTGCCATTTTTTTAAACTGTTACTGAATGTGCCGTAACATGATCTCGTTTTACAGCGAAAGCGGTTATAGGATCAGAACACGGGACACGGGCGGCGCTGCAGCTGTCCGCTGTCGCCACTGCTGGTCTCCGTAACCAATATCGAAAGAAAAATAAACTTGGTTAACAAAAACCACCATAGACAAGTTGGGCTAGAACCCGAGTGCGCTGCGTACCAGCCCAGCACTATATTAATGGGCCTCGCCGGTGCTTGGGACTTGTTCGCGAAATTGCTTTAGGAATGCGTGCAGGCTTGATGGCAGAAAAATCATTACGGTACTATGAGTAATAAAGCGTTTTAGAACAGCAAAAGTACAACCAGGCGTCACACAATGCGATTAGCATAAAGTGTAGGTTGTTAATTACTGCAAATCATTAAAAAAGCTTGTTTTGATCACCTAATGCCTGTGGCGCCTATTCACTTCAGGAATGATTTTCCATCGTCGTCAGCCCCTGCACGAACAAATTGCACAAAATTCCTTGCAAGTGTTTCGCGAATACCGTGTTTTCCAGAAGAATGAGGAAGAGAGCGTAGTGAATAAGGGACTACTAACCAGCAATTTTGATTATATTGTCACGTAAGAGTGAGGGTAGCCCGAAGACAGGAGACCGGGAGGTTAGTAGAAATAGAAGGAGATCCGTTTATTTGGCGGACTTGCGCCCACTAAAGGAAGAAAAGACACACTGGCTTAGAGGGAGGCAAACAGCGCGTTCGACGGCCGTCGGGTAACAGAAATGAATGCAAGGCGCGTTCGACGGCCGTCGGGCAACAGAAATGCCCCACTGGAACGCAAGGCGCGTTCGACGGCCGTCGGGTAACAGAAATGCCCCACTGGAACGCAAGGCGCGTTCGCCATCCGAGACACAGTCGCCGTAGCGTCTGGCGCCATCTCGTTATCAACGAATGGTCGACGTGCGGGCCATGATCTTCGCAGATGAGTCGCGGTGCATCCTGGACCACGATAAGGCCGCGTGCCGGCGGTATCGGCATGCGCAACACTATCCGCAATACGCCTCGCGGCATTGCTCCCCTCCTCAACGTAAGCATCGACCCGATGCTTTGTTTGAAATAAAACCAAAACAAAAGGACAGCCTGTGCGAAAGTAAATGGCAAATAAGCACGAATCACGCACACATAAACAAAACAAGAGATGCAAACAGGGAGCCTCCTTTAGCGCGCATGATAGGGCTTCAAACGGGTGACGTGTACCACTTCTTGTCGTGCGCGGCGTCGTTGGGATGAGCTAGCCCCATCAGGGACCACTTCATAGTCCACTTCACCCACTTGACGGATGACTTTGTATGGGCCGAAATAACGGCGCATGAGTTTTTCGCTTAATCCTCGGCGGCGAACGGGCGTCCAAACCCAGACTTTGTCACCTGGCCTGTATGTTGAATCGCGTCTCCACAGGTTGTAGCGTCTTGCGTCGTTTAACTGTTGGTCTTTTATGCGCAGACGAGCAAGCTGCTGGGCTGCTTCTGCGCGCTGAAGGTAGGCGGCCACGTCTAGGTTGTTTTCATCGGTGACATTAGGCAGCATGGCGTCCAGGGTAGTAACGGCATCCCTCCCATGGACGAGATTAAATGGTGTCATTTTTGTGGTCTCCTGCACCGCGGTGTTGTAGGCGAAGACCACGTAAGGCAGAATTAAGTCCCAGGTCTTGTGTTCTGTGTCCACGTACATAGCGAGCATATCGGCAATGGTCTTGTTCAAGCGTTCCGTGAGACCATTTGTCTGCGGATGGTACGCAGTTGTTATTCGGTGATCTGTATGACTGTAATGTAAGATTGCCTGAGTAAGATCAGCCGTAAACGCCGTTCCCCTGTCTGTTATTAGTACCTCAGGTGCGCCATGACGGAGGAGAATTGATTCGACAAAAAATTTGGCAACTTCTACGGCTGTGCCGTTCGGGAGGGCCTTAGCTTCAGCGTATCGGGTAAGGTAATCAGTGGCCACTATGATGCACTTGTTACCGGATGTTGACGTGGGGAAAGGTCCAAGCAGGTCCATACAAATATGTTGGAATGGTCTCGACGGGGGTTCAATTGGCTTGATAAATCCAGCTGGTTTTGTTGGAGGTCTCTTCCGGCGCTGACATTCGCGGCAACTCTTGACGTACCGCGCAACATCTGAGGAGAGGCGGGGCAAGTAGTATCATTCTTGAATTCTGTGGAATGTGCGTGTAAAACCGAGGTGGCCTGCAGTGGGTTCGTCATCTAACGCTTGTAAAATTTCTTCTCTGAGGCTGCTTGGGACGACAAGAAGGTAAGTTGCCTTATTCGGTGCGAAGTTCTTTCAGGAGCGAAGCTCCTTAAGGCGTGGGCTGTGCGTCCCCTGTATGTAGCCACTTCTCGTTCAGTTCTAAGTATTACGCTAGCCACCGCCCGATCTAAAGGGTACAGCCATATCCATCCGTCCATCCGTCCGTCCGTCCATCCATCCATCCATCCATCCATCCATCCATCCATCCATCCATCCATCCGTCCATCCGTCCGTCCGTCCGTCCGTCCGTCCATCCATCCGTCCATCCATCCGTCCGTCCATCCACCCGTCCATCCGTCCGTCCATCCGTCCGTCCGTCCGTCCGTTCATACATCCGCCCATCCGTCCGTCCGTCCATCCATCCATCCATCCATCCATCCATCCGTCCATCCGTCCGTTCGTCCATCCATCCATCCGTCCATCCGTCCGTCCAAAAGATGCAAGATGTTATAAACTAGACGGCGGTACGTGTAGTTGATTATGAAAGATGCGAGGTGTTATATAATAGGAATGATGCCACATATGGCGCGTGTCATCGTTCGATATAGTGCGGCGACGTACGCTAAGGGGAGCGTTGCAATAAAATCGAGTGGGCAAAATGTACGGAGGATTCATGGTTTACCAGGTTTACCTCCGGAGCTTCGCCCACTCATCATCACTCACTTCGTGGATATGGCGGCATTTTTTTTAACTACCACCCCGTTTTGCACACAGAAGAAGAATATCCCACGCTTGAACAGTGCAGGCGGTATGGAGACCTTTCCTTCGATGTAGTTGATCAACTGTTGTAGGATCGGGTCTGAGCGCTGCTGTAATGCAAAGGTGCTGCTGCTGATAGGCCCAAGAAAGGCATCGTCGTCTTCATGGCTTGGTGGTGCGCCGACACGGGCTCTTGAGAGGCAGTCTGCGTCGGAGTGCTTATGACCAGATCTGTAGACTACCTTCACGTCAAACTCCTGAAGCCGTAGGCTCCATCGAGCGAGGCGGCCAGAAGGGTCTTTCAAACTGGCCAACCAGCACAAGGCATGATGATCCGTTACGACCTTGAAGGGTCTGCCATATAAGTATGGGCGGAATTTCGAGGTGGCCCATACTATCGCAAGACACTCCTTCTCAGACGTGGAATAGTTCACTTCCGCTTTCGACAGTGAGCGGCTTGCATACGCGATGACGCGCTCGCAGCCCTTGTGCTTCTGAACGAGAACGGCACCTAAGCCGATGCTGCTGGCGTCTGTATGTATCTCAGTTTCGGCATTTTCATCAAAGTGACCCAGCACAGGCGGCGACTGTAAACGTTGTTGAAGTTCTTTGAATGCCTCACGTTGCTCAGCTTTTTATTCGAAAGGGGTGTCCGACTTGGTGAGCTGCGTCAAAGGGGCAGCAATGTGTGAGAAGTTCTTGACGAAGCGTCGGTAATAGGCGCACAGTCCTAAGAATCGGCGCACTGCTCTCTTATCTTGCGGTTGAGGAAACTGTGCGATAGCGGCTGTCTTCTCGGGATCTGGTCTTACGCCATCTTTCCTTATAACATGGCCAAGGAACTGTAGTTCTTCATAGGCAAAATGGCATTTTTCTTGCTTCAGTGTCAGCCCTGATGACTTAATTGCGTCCAGTACCGTCCGGAGCCTTTTCAGGTGGTCGCTAAGTTGGAGGCGAAGACGACCACATCGTCCAGGTATACGAGACATATTTGCCACTTGAGACCTGGCAGTACTGTGTCCATTAGGCGCTGGGAGGTTGCTGGAGCGGAACAAAGTCCAAATGGCATCACTTTGAACTCATACAATCCATCCGTCGTGATGAAGGCGGTCTTTTCTCGGTCTATTTCATCAACCTGAATTTGCCAATACCCTGTCTTCAGATCAATGGACGAGAAGTACCTTGCATCACTAAGACGATCTAGGGTATCGTCGATCCTTGGTAAAGGGTACACCTCCTTCTTGGTTACACTATTCAACCGTCGGTAATCAACGCAGAACCGAAGACTTCCGTCTTTCTTTTTGACAAGGACGACTGGTGCCGCCCATGGGCTTTTCGATGGCTGAATTACATTGTCGGTAACATTTCCTCAACTTGCTCTCGGATGGCTTGACGTTCACGTGCCTACACACGATAAGGACTTTGATGGAGAGAGCGGATGTCTTCTTGTGTTATGATTCGATGCTTTGCCAGAGAAGTGTGTCGGACCTGTGAAGAAGTGGTGAAACAGTCGTCATAACGTCGAAGGAGGTTCTGGAGCAGTTGCTGCTTGCATTGAGGCAAGGAAGGGTTAATGTCGAATGACAGCTGCGAGTTGGGGGTCTGTGGGGTGATGGTCGCTGGATTCGAGAGGGCGAGGGTATCACTGACTTCCGCGATTTCATCTAGAAAGGCAATGGTCGTGCCTTTGGCCAGGTGACGGTGTTCTTGGCTGAAATTTGTTAGCAGCACTGAGCCCTGTCCATTCCGGAAGTCCGCAACGCCTCTTGCGATTGCGATATCACGGCCAAGCAAAAGCTGTATGTTACCTTTGACGACGCCATGAGCACTTTCGGCAGTACCAGTGGTTACGGAGATTAGGGTCGTTGATCGGGGTGGGACGCTCACGTCATTCTCGAGCACACGGAGGGCTGCGCGATTGTGTGGTGCCGAGTATGAATTTATGGCTTCATCCGAGGAAAGTTTGATGGATCTGGACGCCAGGTCAATAACCGCGTGATGTTGAGTCAAGAAGTCTATGCCGAGAATGACGTCACGGGAGCACTGTGGGAGCACCAAGAAAGTGGCAAGGTATGTGTGACCATCGAATGTCACCCTTGCAGTACATCGCCCCGATGGGGTGAGGAGGTGGCCTCCCGCTGTGCGGATCTGCGGGCCGTCCCAAGCCGTCTTAACCTTCTTCAGTTGTGCTGTCAATGGCCCGCTGATGACCGAGTAGTCAGCTCCTGTGTCAATCAAGGCAGTTACCGGGTGGCCGTCGATAGATACTTCAAAATCGGTGGCACGTGGGCTGGAGTTGCGCGTTGGGTTTGGGTTTGGGTCACGGCTTCGTCTTGTTGCTTCGTTTTGCTTCGTCTCGCGGCTTGGGTTGTTGTGCGTTGTCGTCGTCGTAGATGATGTCCTGTCGTCATATATGGTCGTCGGTGGAGGGTCTTCAGGTTTTCCTCTTGAAGCAACCTCACCTCCAAAGGTTGCTGGTTTTAGTTTCCCCTACGGGGGCTTGGGGACCTTCTTTGTTCGTTGTTGCTGCGGTTCGGTGACGTGAAGCGTGGGGATGGCGGTGATGGAGAACGGCTGGACAAGCACTCTGTATGGCGTAAGTAGTCTTCGATTGCCGGAGGTCGTTGTCCAGGGCGTGGCCGTGGTGCCTGAGATGAGAAGCCATGCAGTCCCATCCGCCTGTAGGGGCAGTGTCGAAGAATGTGGCCGGTCTCACTGCAGTGAAAGCATAGGGGACGGTCGTCGGGAGTTCTCCAGGTGTCGCATTTTCTTTGGCTCGGGCGTCTCTCGTATGTAGGGTGGGCGGGTAAGGGCGGACGGCTACTTGGGGCTGCAGCGTACCGTCGAGGACTGGGCTCGTTTCGTCGGGGTGGCCTAGTGTTCACTGCAGCGGCGTAAGTCATCGCTTCGGCCTCTGTTCGAGTCGTCGCTGATGAAGAGCCAAGCGCCTGCTGGACTTCATCACGCACTATGTCCAAGAGAGATGCTCCTTGGGGGGGGGGGGGGGCTGGGGGTAGGAGGTAGCAATCGGCGTAGTTCTTCCTTAACCACTTCTTGAATAGCTTCCCGCAGATCGTTGGTGGTTAGCCCACCTCGAATCGGTTCCGAGTAGAGCGAGCTGAGCTGAAACGGGTGGTTGTATTGCCGAGTCCGGGCGTCCAGGGTCCTTTCTATGGTGTGCGCTTCTTCAGTAAATTCGGCGACTGTTTTAGGAGGGTTCCTTATGAGACCGGCGAAAAGCGACTCCTTCACCCCTCGCATTAGGTATCCGACCTTTTTGTCTTCGTTCATGGGTTGGTCCGCTCGCCTAAAAAGACGTTTCATTTCTTCGACGTATACGTTTAGGGTCTCATTGGGCTGTTGGGTCCTCGATTCTAGCAGCAGCTGGGCCCTTTCTTTTCGCATGATGCTGGTGAAGGTCCTGAGCAACTCATTCTTCAGAAATTCCCAGGTGGTCAGTGTGGTCTCATGGTTTTCATACCACGTTTTAGCGGGGCCGTCCAGGGAAAAGTAAACGTATCGCAGCTTCATTTCTTCATCCCACTTGTTTATGGTAGCCACGCGCTCGAATTGGTCAAGCCATTCTTCTAGGTCTTCAGCGGCATAACCATGGAAAGTTGGGGGCACCCGCGGCTGCTGCAGCATGACAGGGGTAGGTGATTGCGGGGTGCTCATTGGTGCTGTGGAAGCGTCCTTTCGTGGTCGCGTGGGGTCCGGTAGCGGTCCCAGCTCAGGTGGCAGGTTTCGGAGGCGGCGACTGCTTCGAGTATCTGTGTCTTCAGCGTCCTCGTTCTCTGCAGTGGCTGTTTTAAGGTCGTTTTTGTGCATACTCCGCACCTCCACCAGAATGTAACGTAAGAGTGAGGGTAGCCTGAAGATGGGAGACCGGGAGGTTAGTAGAAATAGAAGGAGATCCGTTTATTTGGCGGACTTGCGCCCACTAAAGGAAGAAAAGACCGTGTTCTTTGACCAGGTTACAAGCGTTGTGTTTTATTTGCGGAGGGGTACATTTCTTTCCTTTCTCTTGAGTGGTCGAAACGTGTCTTCACTCACAATTTAGCAGGATGCTCCAGAATAAATTTTATGGGTACATTCTGCCCTTCCATCTGTACTTTTACCATAATCACCAGCGGCAGAACTAAAACCAGGCAAGACTAAAATTGTAAAGAGGAAGGTGAGCCCTGAAGGAAACCTGTGACAATGTGAACCGAAAGCTGAGGATTTCACGTTGATAAACATGACTGCGAGAAGCCTAGCTAACAAAGCTCTAGAACTTGAGCCTTTGCTTATTCTGCGCAATCCCGATATTGTCATAGTGAGTGATACTTGGCTGCATCCAGACATAGAAGATACCGAAATAATTCCACCCGCCTACAAGATGGTTCGCAATGACCGTGATTCTCGCGGAGACTGCGTGGAAATTATCTATAAACAGGGAACGAAATCCGTGCTCATGAATGATTGTCCGGGTACAGAAAGTGTTTGGTGTAAAATAATGTAGGCTAGAATAACTTGCGTTATTTGTGCTGTCTACAGACCCCCCAATGTCCCTGTTGCCTTTTTGGAAGCCAACAAGAATACATTTTGAACAACGTCCCCTCAAACGCACGCGTAATCCTGGGAGGTTATTTTAACTTGCCCGGGATATGTTGGGATGCTCTGAAAACAAGTTTCGTAGATAAAGAACAGCTAGATATAGCTGGATATTGCCTTCAATAATGACTTCACCCAAGTTGTAAATGAGGCTACCAGAGTTGGTACAATAACAAACTCAATCTAAGACTTGGTGTTTGTGAATAGAGGAATATGCCGTAACGGTTCACGATGGCCTCTCTGATAGTATTGCTTTGTATTAAGAAGTTCATTTTACCCAACCATGGTAAAAGAAAAGTAATCACGGTTAAAGATTTTAGCCAAGCTGATGATGTTAGCATTTTGAGCCATCTAGAATTATCTCTCGATTCGTTTCACGTGGGAATGAACGTCAATCAAATGTGGTGTACATTTAAAAGTATAGTTCATTTCTGCTTAGACAAGTTTGTACCACAAAGAAAGAAAACTGTAAGGAAACGCAACCCTTGGATGACTCGGAAAATTAATCAGCTCAAACGCAAAATTAGGCGCAAGCGCTATGCAGAATAGAATGTAAGCGAGATATCGTTTCTTTCGTCCATTTTAAAGCTCAAGCTGTCAGCTGCGAAGAAAACTATTATTCAAGCATGCTTTCCGAATTTATGAAAGTTTCACCCGTACGATTTTGGCGTCACCTTGCCGAGCCTAAAGAGAATGTGCAGTTCCTTGATGTTGGTGAAAACATTGTTACTGACAGTGCGCAGATTGCTAATAGGTACAACAATTACTTTTATTCTGTGTTCTCAGCTCCACAAGTTCCAAGAACAAATCACGATACATGTAGCTTGTCTGCGTTAACCACCTTGCCGAATGTTGTTATTGCAGAGGATGACATTCTTTCAATTCTTCTTGAGTCGAGATGGATACGAAAAAATCTATTGGTCCCGATTGTATACCGAGTGAATCCTTGAAGCGTTACGCAGAGTGGGTTGCAAAATACCTATCGGTTATTTTCAAGCCATCCCTAGAGCAAAATGCTTTGCCAAGTGATTGGTTAACTGCTAATGTAGTCCCTGTTCATAAGTATGGAGCAAAATGCAGCGTTGGCAATTACAGACCAATCTCAATTACATGCATATGCTGTAAATTACTGGAACATGTCATGTCAAAATGCCTTTGCAAGTACTTTGAGAATTACAGACCAATCTCAATTACATGCATATGCTATAAATTACTGGAACATGTCATGTCGAAATGCCTGTACAAGTACCTTGAGAATTCGAATATTCTGGTCCCTAGCCAACATGGTTTTCGGCGGAATATATCAAGTATTACTCAGCTAGTAGAAACCACCTACGTTTTTGCACAATCTCTAAATGAAAAGGGTCAAATTGATGCAGTTTGCCTCGATATGTCAAAAGCTTCTGATTGTGTTCCCCACGCGCAGCTGATAGAGCAACTGGTACGCCTTGGCGTAAGTAGGAAATTGATAGAGTGGCTTAACTCGTACCTTTCTAACAGGACACAATTTGTTGAAAATAATAGTGTGAAATCCCGTACTTTTGGTGTGAATTCTGGTGTCCCCAGGGCTCCGTGCTCGGCCCGGTGCTGTTCTTGTGTTACATCAACGACATTGCAGAAACAGTTTCACCTTATATTAGGCTTCGCCTGTTCACAGACGATTGCTTTATATATTCGAGAATAAATCATAGCAACGACCAGCTCGCTTTAAACGCCGCTCTGGATAATATAGGCAATTGGTGCAAGAAATGGAAAATGAAAGATAACTATTGCAAAACTTCGTACAAGATAGTCACTAAAAAACGTAAAAAATGTGTTGGTGTTTTCCTACCGATTAGAGTGGTGTGAGTTAGCGCGAGTAACGCATTTTAAATACTTGGGTGTCATCCTATTTGAAGACAATAATTGAAAAACTCATATTAACTACTTGTGCAGCATTACAGAAAAGAATCTGGGGTTTTTAAGAAGAAGATCGAAACTGGCATCAATCAAAGCAAGACTTACGGCATATTTGACGCGTGCGCGGCCTACGCTAGAATATGCGAGTATTATATGAGATCCGTATATGAGATACCAGGTTGATAAGATTGAAAAAATACAAAGGCGAGCAGCTAGGTTTATTTTGTCGAGATTTTTAAGCACTGATTCGGTTAGTGACATGCTAAGCTATCTTAAACTACCTCGCCTTTCAGACCAGCGGAGAATAGCTAGGTTGAAGTTTTTTTTTTCATGCTAAAGAACAATTACCTAAACTTAGACACTAGTTCGTATTTAAAACCAAGAAACACTCGCACCGTCAGGGGTAGCCATGCGGGCCAGTTTCTCGCAATTGTTGCCAGGGTAGACAGTTTTAAATATTTGTTTCTATAGAAAATAATAGAAGACTGGAATGCCCTTCCACAGGCTGCAATTTCCGCAGTCACAGTTAATCAGTTTGAGTCGCCCTTGCTTCTTCATTACTTACTTATATGTGATTGATAGCTGCTGTATTGTTTTATTTATGTGTTCTTGCATTTCCTTGTGCTCCTTTCATGCGCATGCGCTGTACACGTGTTTCTCGGTGCAGTTCCTGCGCATTCTATTGCAGAACACTTGCTGCGCCGCTTGTATGTGGGATGTTGTGCGTGGCCGATGAGACCTCGGTTGTTGAACACGTGTTGCTTGTCTGTTGTCGCTATAGCTTGCCACTGCGTGCAAATGGTATCTGTGCTCAAATTTGCTCTTGGCTTTGTCTAAGAAAATGCGTATTTGTACTGGGCTGAGAAGTTCGTGTTATTTTTGTTGTCTACCACCCTGTAGCGGCACCACAGGGGCTAAAAGCATAAATAAATAAATAAATAAATAAATGAACTTTTCTTCTTGCTCAATCAATTCACAAACAAAAATAATTCGGTCGTTTCGTAAGCACCCTTGCTTTTACCGGATTTTTTCTTCTGCTGCCGGAAAGTCTTTTTTTTTTTCAGGCTTTCCAACTTTATGTTTTGAACGGCAGGCTTTTCCTTCGTGTCCGATTTTTTCGCACTGAAACATGCCAGCGTACTGAAACAGCATAAACGCGGAGCTTGCTTACCGTTGCAACGATAACAACTGCAACCTTCAGCCCTGTGCACGTTAAAGAACCCCAGGTGGTCTGAATTTCCGGAGCCCTCCACTACGGCGTCTCTCATAATCATATAGTGGTTTTGGGACGTTAAACCCCACATATCAATCAACCTTCAGCCCTGTTTTCTTATTTTATACGAGTGCCATAAAATGGAACGGATATTTCGCATGCCTTTGTGAATACACTCACTTGTTGAAGCGCTCCAAAAAGAAATTTTTTCATGATGACTTGCTTAACATTGCCCGAACTAATCCAAAGAAGTTTTGGAAACTTCTCAACCCTAAAAATAACACGCACAATATATCCTTAACCAACTCCGATGGTTCTCACGTTCCTCTCCCACAGCGGGCGGACGTTATGAATACTTACTTCACTTCAGTCTTCACTTCTGAACCACTTCATAGTATTCCAGTCATGCCGAGATCTAATTTTTCACAAATGCCGCTCATTGACATTACCTCTGAAGGCATCAGCAATCTGATAAAGAAATTAAAAATATCCAGCTCCCCCGGACCTGACAATATTCCTGCCAAAGTTTTAAAGGCTACTAATAGCATTTCTAGCAAACTTTTGGAGATAATTTTTAAACAGTCCATTTCTGAATGTTTCATCCCAGATGATTGGAAACTTGGGAAGGTTGTACCAGTTTTCAAGTCTGGCAAGCGATCTGACCCATCTAACTATTGCCCCATTTCACTAACGTGCATCGCTTGCAAACTTATAGAACACATAATATATTCACATGTTGCTCGTCACCTCGATGATCACTGTTTCTTTTTTCATAAGCAGCATGGTTTTCGTTCAGGGCTCTCATGCGAAACTCAACTTTTTGAATTTACGACTGATCTTCATCTCAACCTTGATTCGTCATTTCAGACTGATGTCATTTTTGTCGACTTTTCAAAAGCCTTCGATCTCGTCCCTCACCAACGACTAATCAACAAACTTTCTTCACTTTCCCTCGATCCCCTGACCTTATTATGGATTGAGTGCTTCCTAACCCACCGGTCGCAATTCACTGTTATCGGTGGTGCCCATTCTGATACTACTCCAGTAATCTCTGGCGTCCCTCAGGGCTCGGTTCTCGGCCCGCTCCTCTTTTTAATCTACGTAAATGACCTTCCTTCCGACATTTCATCAACGGTTCGGCTTTTTGCTGACGATTGCGTCATCTACCGTCGTATATCAACTCCCGAAGGTCAGCTAATACTACAGCAAGATTTACACATCATCGATAACTGGTGCGCCCAGTGGATGATGAGGCCGAATTCTTCCAAATGTAAGTTCATGCCTGTCTCACGAAAACACACTAACGTCATCCACCCGTACTCATTAAACTCAACAGTGTTATCCCAAGTGAATTCTTACCGATACCTGGGCGTTGTAATTACAAGCAGACTAACCTGGACCGAGCATATTACCAAACTAGCTGCCGATGCCTCAAAAACTCTTGGCTATCTTAGGAGATCATTGTCATTATCACCTGCAAGCCTTCGCAAATTGGCCTTTGAAACTTTTCTTCGTACTAAAATGGAATACGCATCTGCAATTTGGAGCCCTCATCAGATACACCTTATTAACATTCTTGAATCTGTCCAAAATCGTGCCGCCAGATTCATCTCCACAAATTACGACAAACGAGCAAGCATCAGTCAAATCAAATCATCCCTCGGTCTCCCTGTTTTGTCAGCTCGACGCAAAATTTCACGTCTCTGTCTCTTTCACAAACTTTACTACAGCTTTCCTCACACTCATGGCTCACTTTTACTTCCGCCTGTCCAAACATCTCGTCGCCTATTAAATTCTCTGAGTATCCAACGTCTGTTTGGTTCTACTAACGCTTTTAATAACTCATTTCTTCCTTCGGCTATCGATGAGTGGAACGGTTTGACGGATGCTATTGTCAGCGAAAAAGTTGCTTTTAAATTTAGAGATTTATTACTAGCTACCCTTGACTCTTAATCGCTGTTTGTCTTTCTTTGTTGTTTGTTCTCTGCCGCCTGTATATTTTGGACCGCGAATTGACTGTTGAATATTTTGTTTGACATGCTCTGTTTTCTTTTTGTATTTTGTTGCTACCTGTAGGTTTTAGTAATTCAAAAACTGTAACCATGAACTGCATTTGCATTGAAATTTGTACTTGAATAGTTCCCCCCCCTTATGTAATGCCCCGAGAGAGGCCCTTAAGGGTAAAATAAATGATGATGATGATGAATTAGGCCCTGGCTCTCTTTTTGTCTGGTCTCGTCTCTGGTTGCGTATATCTCGCTGCTGTTGCGCTGTACCTTCAGCTGTCACAGCCATGTCATACGCGACTTGGAACGCAAGATTCTGCTCGGCGAGAAATCTCTACTGAACTGCTTCATTCTCGATGCCACACACGAAACAATCCTACAAAATGATGTCCTACGGTAACCACTTGTCCCCGAACCCGCACTCTTCGGTTAGCTTCCGCAGAGCGGTGACGTAGCCTGCCTCCGATTCATCAGCAGCCTGGTTTCTTTTGTAGAACAAATACCGTGCGTACAGCTTGGAAGGCCTCGAGTGCAGGTGCTTGCGAACGGCCATCTTGATTTTGTCTAAGCTTGCCATGGTCGGTCTTACTGGCTTCACCAGGGTTACGATGAGCCCGTAGGCTGCTTCACCGCAATACCTGAGCAGAACTGCTCTCTTTTGCTCATCCGTTGTTATCTTGTTTGCGACGCAAAGCATTTCCAACCGCACAACGCACTCATCCCAATACGCGTCCGTGCCAAGACGATACTCGCCGATCTTGCCGACAGCCATCCCGCCTTCTTCGACGGCAGCCTCGCCCTGCCGGTTCGCCTCGTCGTCAATATAGTAAATCATTCGGGTGCTCAGCTGAAAAATGGGCGTAGGTTTATTGACGCCCAGTCTTTTTATAGAATGACTGCGAAATTGTGATAAGGCCACCACTGTTCTCGTAGGTGCTTAGCGATAAAATGTACATGTGACGTCAGTACACAATACTTTAAAAAGAAGAAATAACTTGGGAGTCAATATTCGAGGCCATAATTAGTAACGAACGATAGAACGTAATTCTGACTAGTGAAATATTATTTGTCATTATATTAATAAGGTATTTAGCAAGATTCTACTTAGCCTGCCACTTCTAATTACCTCGACCTTACCATGACTTGGCGTAATTAGCTATGTCATAGCATATACTGGACTAACTAGCCAAGTATACCACCGAGCCAAAAAAAAAATCACAACATATATCTAATGATGTGTGGGGCGAAGCTTCGGAGTGTTTATTGGTGCAAGCTGTGATTTTTCTGTCCAACAATCCGTCTGTCTGTTTGTCTGTCTGTCTGTCTATCTGTCTGTCTATCTGTCCGTATATCTGTTCGTTGGTCTGCCTGTCCGTCGACACCTGCTGCGTGAATCAATAACTGGGTGGTCACGTCTCAAGAGCTAGGAGAGCCATGACTTTATAAGCTTCAACCCTAATACCTAATTAACTGGCAGGGCGTTCTCGGCTGCTAGCGGGCGATGGAAAAAAAGCCGACGCGCACCGGCCCTGCAGCGCACTAGAATGTACAGGCTGACCATATTAACACGTGGCCTCGGGTTTAGAAGCGGTTGCGAAGTTGTAAGATGCACGGCCGGTACTGATCTCAGAGATCACCAAGCTGATTATTCTAAAACTGACTTAGTGCACGCAATAAAAGCTTCAAAATTAATTTACACCCTGTGCCTATAGAAAATAACATCACGAAATATTTCTGGCACATTTAATGCATGGGTGTACTTCTGCGCTCAGTAGAACGACAAATAAATGAAAGAAGAAGCCTCTGGTTTGAAAACACCGCCCAACTTAATCGACCGTTCTTGACGCGATGACTGATTCCATCGTAATCAAAGAAACGCGGTGCGCTGAGGGGTAGATTTTACTTCTCCATACTGTTCGCTCGTTCTTAAGGGGGTGTTGCCAGAGCTCAGGAAGATACCGACTTTCGCGAAACTCAGCCGATCCTACATAGCACTGTGGTTCTGATTGAGGATCGAACCCAGGTGGTTTGTGCTGGAAGCGGGTGTTCAACCACGCAGCCACGCATCTCCTTGAAACTTCGGTGAAAATAACTTCCTGCGATCGCAAATGCAGTGAAAACAACTATCATGGTCTATAAACACACGGACAAGGTATACATGCTTGAAATAAGAAGTGTATTATTGCAGGACATTGCGTGGTACAACCATACATCGTCATGATGCGTCAGACCAAGTCAAAATAACTCCTTCATAATTTAGCCGGCAACAAAAGGCGCAAACGCTACTCCGCGTATGCTCTTAAGACCACGCATCGGGTGCACAGGAACATTGAAAACATTTCACGCGTATAACTTGCTCAGGGTTAAAAGCATCGTCCCCATATGGCAGATTACAGCTATATGCAAACGCTTCACTGACATAAGCCACATAGAAGTTTACTAATTACGTTGTAGCAATCTGCAATTGAAACAACGAGTAACATCAGAATAAAAATTATGGCCGGAGTTGTTGAAGTACACACCAGGGACAGGATATTGCTATCGCGTCCAACTCTAAAAGGCGAAGCTTTGAGTCTCCAAATTTTTCCCTCCCCGCAGGGGCGTCTGCACAAGCAGGTGTTTGATGTGCCCCGCCGCGGTGTTCTAGTGGCTAAGGTACTCGGCTGCTGACCCGCAGGGCGCGGTTTCGGATCCCGGCGGCGGCGGCTGCATTTCCGATGAAGGCGAAAATGTTGTAGGCCCGTGTGCTCAGATTTAACGTGCTCAGCGCGTTAAAGAACCCCAGGTGGTCTAAATTTCCGGAGTTCTCCACTACGGCGCCTCTCATAATCATATAGCGGTTTTGGGACGTTAAACTCCACATATCAATCAATCAGGCGTTTGATGTGTAGTGACACCTCGGACCTGAGCTGACGGGGGGGAAAGAGGGTTTCGACACTTTCACACGCCCAGCCGTGCTTGGCTTTGCCATGTTTGGGGAAAAGGGGATCCAGGGATTCGAGCTGACCCTGGGTGATTGGACCTTTAAGGTCCCCCGGCAGAGACAACACACCCCTTTGTCCCCGGCCTCAAGTAGATTGCACCCCTAGGCTGACCCACCCAGGGGAAATCGGCTGTCGCCTCTTCCTATATATCCCCCCCCCTAATCTTCGTCTTTCTCTCGCTTTTTAACAGTCCTGTCATCTTCTCCCTTCACTTACTTCCATATTTCCTGGAGGCGGGGCTTAACCTGGTATAGCTATCCAATCTGGGGTAATTATACCAGATTATAGCAGCGATGTATGGCTGGCGTCTCCATGTGTTCGCATTAGACCTCATAGCGTCTCCATGTTGGGCTCGGTGGTGGGTGGCCACCATCAACACCGAACTTTGTAGTATTTTTATGGCAAAAGCTTTTCCTCCCTTCCTAATCGCTCCCTGAAAAGGTGGCGCACCGAAGACACTTTCCTGCTTAGCACACCAAAGCTTACATTCTCAAAGTACCATGTTATCCACAGCCAGAACGAAAAGAAGGCATTCCGAGCAATTTCCACTTTCCTCGGGTCAAAAACTCTCACGGAAGCAATAGGTGAAGTTTACGTTTTAAAGTGAGAAAGTTGGGAAATGGCGAACTTCTTCTGGGTGTTCTAGACAAAGCTCAGTATGAGAGGCTGCCTAATCTTGTAGCGTTTGGGTAAACCGCTGTTTCAGTGGGCCCACACAGGTCTATGAACACTGTACGGGGCGTTATTTCCGATAGTGATCTTGCTGAGCTTTCTCAAAGTGAGCTGCTCGAAGGTTGGCAGGACTAAAACGTGGTCCAAGTCCAACGAATAACAATAAGGCGTAACAACAAACTGACCCGTACAAAACACGTAATAATTACATTCGGTGCAAGTTACCCACCAGAATAAATCAAAACTGGCTCTAGTAAGCTCCATGTAAGACCACACATTTCCAACCATCGTCGGTGTTTCGAATGTCAACGTTTCGGTAATGGATCGCTAAGTTGCAGTGGGCGTGTCACTTGTGCAAAGCGTGCATGCATTCAACACATATCGGATGACTGCACCTCTGAAACAACTCATTGCTCGAACTGAGAAGGAGATGATGCTGCGTACTCACGATCATGCCCCACATGGAATAAAGGGAACAAATAGTGGAACTTAAAGTGAAATTCAATCTGTCATTCTAAAAAGCACGTCGACGTTTCGCACTACTGAACCAATTTTATCCCTCCTTCACAGAGATTACGCGCCGGGGCGCCGCGTTACATGTTTCTCCATCAGCGAATATCACACAGTGCGTGACCGTGGTCATGCCACCAGCACCCCCAGCTGGAGCAGCTTGTGGTGCTCCGCCACCTCACAAACAGGGCCGGCAGACCCCCGTGTCTGCTGGTTCTCGGACCACTGAAGGCACACTTAGGTCCAAAAGTTCTGTAACCATGCCTGCCGAGCAGGCACCATCCACCACCTCACAAGAGGTGATAGATACAACTGTGACTCCTCCGGTGCCTCAGATGCCGAAGAATGAGCGCAACTTTTTGGAGCGTGACAAAAAAGAAAACACCCAAAAACAGGGCCCCCAAAAGGCCCTGTAACCTAAGGCAACACTTTTGTACACACAGCACTACACAACACTACAATGACGCAATACTAGGGTGGAATGTCAGAGGACTGCTGAGAAACCTCGGCGACATCCATCCAGGAGCTGTTACTCGAACATACTCCAAAGGTACTGTGTGTGCAAGAAACACAGTTGAAACCAAAACACACTAACTTTATACGCAATTACGTTATCTTTCGAAAGGACCGGAATGATGCCATTGTGCCGTCCGGTGGTGTTGCCATTATAGTCAATGCCGGGATAGCAAGCACACACCTACCACTACAAGCATCCCTTGAAGCGGTGAGTGTTCGAGCAGTTCTTTTAAATAAGCTCGTCACCATCTGCTCTCTATACATACCTCCACAACACCATCCTGAAAAGCATGAATTCCAGTCCCTCATAGACGAACTTCCCGAACCCTACCTTGTCCTAAGAAACTTTAATGCACATGGTAGCCTCTGGGGTGACTCTCGTTGCGATGCGCGAAGTCGTCTGATTGAACAGTTCCTTTTTTCCTCTGGTGCGTGCCTCCTGAATCGAAAAGAGCCAACATATTACGCCATCACTAACGATACGTACTCAACAATAGACCTCAGCATAACATTCTCATCAGTCCTGCCTCTATCTAAATGAAAAGTCATTATTAATTCATACGATAGTGACTCTTTTTTCATCGTTATCAGCACATCATTAACAAATACATGTCCTGCACTAGTTCCCAAATGGCTCACCGACAAAGCCAATCGGGAAAAGTTTCAAAAAATGACTCAATTAATTCAGACTGGCATGGCGCCATTAGGCATAGTGGATGCTGTGTGCTACTCTACAGCTTGCTTGGTTTATGCAGCAACGAAATGTATTTTCCAAACATGTGGACCGTCAGGAAACGACCGGTCCCATGGTGGAATAATGAGTGTTGTGATGTGCGAAAAAAAAGAAAGGCATGTAAGTTGCTTAGAGACTCGCCTGCAGCCAAGAATCTTGTAAACATTAGGAACATCAAGTCACAAGGAAGGAGAACACGCCGACAGGCGAGAAGGAAAAGTTGGCCCAAATATTTATCAGACATTCAATCATGCAAAGATGAGGCGAGAGCCTTGAATATGATTGGTGAAGTGGCAAGACGAAAAGCACATTCACTTCCTCTAGTGAACACACAAGGGGAGAGTTTGGAAGACCAGACTAACACCCTCGAAGCGCACTTCAAACAGGTCTCCAGCTCATCACACTATAGTAAAGCATTCCAACGATACAAAAGCAGAATATAAAAACAGAGATTAAAGCGCAAACTTACAACACATGAGGCATACCATGAACCTTTTCTTTCTGTTTAGCTGAACTGCAAGCCTCACTTACCTGCTGCAATAAATATACCCCAGGCCCGGACCGTGTGGCATACGAAATGTTAAAACACCTGCCCACTGAAACCCAGAAAGCTCTCCTCTCCTTGTATAATGCGATATGGTGTTCCGGCAAGCTACCCTCAGCCTGGAAGGAAGCTATTATTATCCCAATTCTAAAACAAGGGAAGGACCCGGCCTCTGTTTCTAGCTACACGTTAATAGCGTTAACCAGCTGTCTTTGCAAGGTGTTTGAGAAACAGAATAACAGGCGCCTCATGCATTTCCTTGAAATTATTGGCCTACTTGACCCATACCAGTCGGGGTTTGGAAAGGCTCGGTGCACCACTGACCACATTGTTCGTATCTAGGCACAAGTTCGCGACGCTTTTGTTCATAAGCATTTTTTTTCCTTTTTGTAATCCACAATATGGAGGAGGCATATGACATTAAAAGGCACTTAAGCATATTGTGAGACCTGTCACATTTAGGTGTGCGGGGTAGAATGCTGATAATCATCGAAAGCTGCCTGTCTAACCGTACATTCAGTGTCCGAGAAGGCACTGTCTTATCTCGAATATTTGTCCAAGAAACAGGAATTCCACAAGCAGGCGTACTGAGCTGCACACTTTTCTTATTCAACATGAATTCCTTTCACCTGTCTCTCCCACGTAATATTTTTACTGCATATATGTCGGTGATGTACAGATTGGTTTCAAGTCGTGCAACATCTCCATGTGCCAACGTTAAGTTCAATTACGGTTGAACAAGGTATCTCAATGGGCAGATGAGAATGATTTTATACTTAACGCACAAAAGAGCGCGTGCGTCTTGTTCTGCCGAAAGAGATGCCCTCATCCTAACCCCGACATTGACCTCCATGGTCAACCTCTGTCAGTGAAGACCAAGCACAAGTTTCTTGGACTAATATTAGACATAAAACTAGCCTTCATCTCACACATCAGGTATTTAAGGGACAGGTGCGTAAAAATAATGAATATTTTGAAAGTTTTGTCACCCACTACGTGGGATAGTGACTAGAATTGTCTACGAATGCATATAAAAGCCTCGTATGCACATGCCTAAATTACAGCGCTATAATCTATCAGTCGGCAACACCATAAACCTTAAATCTCTACCCTGTCCACCCTCTAGGCATTCGCTTCTCTACGGGTGCTTTTCGAACTAGCCCTGTGGAGCTAGCCCTGTGAGAACTAGCCCTGTACGTGCATTGAAATGAATGGTTGCTCAACCTACAAAGATGTTACCTGTATTTTTTTACTTTCTTCAGGTGAAGGCAGACAAGAAACACCTCTCTCATTTCACAATAATGATTTGTCTTGTTCTGGCTTATTCGAGAACCATCCTTCTTTGAGGCAGCCTTACGCGCTCCGTGTAAGGGGCCTGAGCGAAGAATCAGGTGTGCCACTTCTCGAACACAGTTTGATGGATCCTGCATTATATCTGCCACCATGGTAGTGGCACCTTATAAACTGTGATGTCTCTTTTGTTGAAGTCACAAAACATGCACCACGTGCACACATACATACATGCTTCCTAGAACTACAACATAAATGCACATGCCCTGAGTTCTTTACCGATGCCTCAAAGTCCAACACTTTTGTGTCATATGCAGCGGTAAGCCAACCCTTTTTCGAGGGCGGCATTCTTCATCCTGATGCAAGCATTTTCACAGGCGAAGCCTATGCAATACTGGCGGTCGTCAAACACATCAAAAGATAAAATCACACAAGGCGGTAATATACATCGATTCCCCAAGTGTGGTCAAAGCCGTGAAAACTCCTAAAAACTCAACCAACCCATGCTGGTGTCACTTTACTCCCTTCTGTGCGCACTGCAAACATCAAAACAGCATGTCGTCTGATGGGTTTCAGGGCACCATGAGATACAAGGGAACGTTTTGGCTGACACGCTGGCTGCTTCCGCCAACGACACTACTTCAAATACATTAACACCAATCCCTGCACTTGACTTGAAACCTTTTCGAAAACGAAAACTCGGGGGGTATTGGCAGAGCAGGTAGGATAGACACAGAAACAAGGAACTTCATGCTATTTAGCCGCAACTAGGTAATTGGCCGCCACTATCAAAATCACGACTCACAGGAGTAACACTTACAAGGCTAAAAGAGGACATACACACACAACACATTTATATCTTCTGTACACCGGCAATCTACCATTGTGTGAGGAATGTAGAGAACCATTTATGGTTCTCCACATGCTCGTTCAGTGCAATGAGTTGGATGCTATAAGAAAAAAAGCACTTTTTACTGCCCTACCGACAGCAGCTCCCACTACACCCTGGAATGCTCATCTGTAGGGATCTGCTTTTTAAGCTGCATTCGTTTTTCATGTTATTAAAAATGTTCATATCTTTCACCCAATATTTCGAGGACGGATAACCTCGAAATATTGGGTGAAAGATATGAACATTTTTGACCCATGTTCGTGGCTGCGGTGACTAGATCTCCGTCTTGGTTTTCATAATTTTGACATTTTGCCATCCACTTTCACTGCACATATCTGAAGCCACTGTCATATATTATTACTTCCCTGTTTTTACCCACATTAGCGCGAGGAATTATGAGGCTTCTTTGCAGCGACGCATCACATGATTGTTCACATCTCCATTCTATTCAAATGGCGCTCTTTATTCATTCATTGGCTCTTGCGACATTAAACACCACTCATCATCATCATCATCCAAATCTTCCCAGTGCCAAGTCACATTAGCAGACTAGTTGCTATGCTCAATAAATACTGACACACGGCCCATAATTTGAATGTTTCAAACTGCACAGTTACCTAAAGTCGAGAACTAAAAATTGTGGTCACCCAAAAGTATTACTTATACTGCAAGGTATGTGTGAATTTACTACAGCAAAACGAACCGCTCCAGTCCCATGATTGTGAAGCTGCAGGGCACCGTTTACAGTGAAACAATACTAACAAAGGGCTTCTAGCTAAGCGTTCAGTGGCAAAAGAAGACTTTGTATTCTTTATGATGGGTGGTGTCGCGTTATCGAGAACGTTCTGCATTTAGGTACTACCTTTCAAGGAATGTGTTTGTAGTTCAATATTTGTATTGGAAAAATTTTCACTGCAACTTTGCAAACACTGCAGCTAAGCAATAATTTCAGTGGGCAGTTGCGTAGCTAGGTATTACGTTGCCTAGTTTGAAAGTTTTCTGAACCTCGCTGCTGTTACATAAGCTGTAAGAGGCATGATTGCCAGAATCGGAAGATAAAGAAATGTTCGCTCGAGTGTGTCAGCTATCTCATTTATAAATATTCTACGATGGCCTGGAGCTCATATCATTCGCACTAGAAGAATGTTTGCTGGAAATAATGATTTAAAAGTTTTTAGTACTGCTGATGCCGATGACGATGATAACAATTACCACACGGAATACGAGTCAGTCACTATCACAGCTGTCGAATAAGTCGCACGAAGTTTAAGAGCTAGTATATTGGCCGTTAATTCTGCTTCAAAATTGGTGTATAATCTGGGAGGTGCCATGAAGATGACCAGAATAATGAGAGAGAAAAAATACACACACCTGCCTTCTCGCTACTCATAGATGCATGCGTTGCAATTACTATGTTAGTACCAAATTGAGACAGGTGTTCTTCTAATAAGTCAATAAAATATTTAAAGGGCAAGTGTTTAGTATTTATTGGGAAGATATCGTCCAATTCTATTTGCACTTGGCCGATTGGTTTGTCAGATGGTGTAATCTGGAATATATTAGCATTCAAAGCATCTAGAAGTGTTTGAACAAATAGCACTTGGGGTTTATATACACGGGAAAAATGCTCATTGAAAAAGATACCGGGCTCTGCAAAGTATACAAACTGTCGCCTTCTTAAAGTGGATTCAGAAAATTTTAGATAGGTTTTAACTGTTAAAATACGGAATCTGCAAGCAAGAGTGGGTATCCGAGCTTGTTGATACAAAGCATTGTGGGCTGTGAATTTTGGCACACATAAACAACTTTGAAGAGCTTCCCGCTCTAAGAGAATCAAGGGATTTATTTTGTTTGCTGGCTAACCACAGAATAGTACACATCCAAATTCAAGAATCAGACGAACGTACAAGCGAAAAATCATGACCAGCGCATTTCTGCGAAGACCGAAACGGAGGCGGCAGAGCCTACCTATCATTCCAACAGCACGTGTAGCCTTAATTTTAATTTGTTCAATGTGATTCCGCCAGCTGTGTTTTTGATCGTATAATACACCCAGATATTTAATACAGTTAACTTGGGGAATTATTTCTTGAAGGCCTCCAAATAACGCGTACGACGCGTTATTAGGAGGTCGTAGGTTCGATTCCTGCTGACAGCGAGTTATTTTTTCACCCACTTTTCTTTTCTCTTATTTACTAGACATTGATTCTAATAACTTCCCCTACACATTCCTTGGCAATATTGTCTGTAAGATCTCATAATTATTGTGTCAAAACACGGAAACACGAGCCCTTAGTTTTTTTTTGGGCAGCATGGACTGGGACAACACATATATGCGTGTCATGCATGTTATGGTATGACACGTGGCGCTTCTTATGCACCACCTCACAACTTTCCGCACGAAAACAAATATGTTAATGACAGCCTATCCAGCAGTACATCGTAAAATAAAATTATTTATTGACTAAGAGTCGCTCACTGAGAATTCAGTTTTTAGATGCGAAAAAATCTTTAAGGAACCAAATGTACTTAGAGCGGTTTACTTACTTATCTATGTATCTGGTCACCTACGTCATGGTGCTTTCGCAGGTGCATCGTTACCTTAGTATAGACCGAAATCGGCATAAGGGGGCCCGAGGGTATCCTTATATAGGTGTCTGGTCGCGAAATAAATAACGTGAAAATGATGTCACAAACGTGAGGAAACTCTTTCCTTTATTCATGTGTGTCGCGTACTTTTATTTCATGGGCTGCGGTATGCGGCTATAGACCTTACAGCTTGTACCTAGCCTGGAACGGTGAACAAATACATTGGTAACTTAAACCGCGACAGCTATTAAAAATCCGCCATTGGCCGCGATGGTCGGATGACTGCGAAAAATAAAAGTCAGTATTCCAGCAGGAATCGAACCAAGCATTTCCTGTGGCAGTCATGTATTCTACCTCTGAACCACTCAAGGTCTTGAATCTTATTTTGAAAAGACACTGCGCAGACATGAAGTCGGCGCAAAGTGAATATTGTTACAGAGCTAAGTATCTAGCTATATAAATAGTTTATCAACATTGCATATGTACCCATACTATATAGAGACGCACGTCATATCGGTTTACATCAATTCTGGCTTTAGTGTAGGCTCAGCTTTTATGAGAGACTCAAAACATTTTCTGTGCACTTACATGACTCAGGAATCTATATTCAAGCGCTCCTCAGAAACGGAGGAATGCACTGTAACGAATCATATTAACATCATCGCACCGGGTAGCGCGCTTTGTTTTCATTATACTTACGTTAGTACCCTAATAAGAATGCTGACGTTGCATCGTGTCATAAGTTTCCCTCAAATACAGTGTTTTCAGCGCGCCCAGTGAGCGCTGAGTTTGTCTACTACTACTTCATTTACGAAAAACAAGTCCGTGTACCCCGTAACGCTTCTTTGAAATAAAATAAGCATGACTGCATGGGCAGATTCTCGCTGACAGCTTCGCACGAAACCGGTTCACCCAGCTCATGGGATCTCCCGAATTTTAAGACATAACTGTTGAACGCCAGGGTCCACTGAGACTTCAGTGGCCTATATCTGTCATGGGAACGACGCCAAAAAATTTCTATGCTACCGCGTGTCAAAGAAAAAAAGTTCCGTTAACAGGCATCGAACCGATGACCTCTCAATCCGCCACCACAAGTGCGGAGTACGATATCCTGTGCCCAACAGCCTCATACTCCAACTGCTCTACAAATGCGTCTCATATATCTCACACTCTCCTCTTTGAATACCTTTCGTCAGCATGGTAGTGTCGCTATCTTGGGGTGGTAAGGTAGAATAATTCATCGCTACTGTGGCCTCCACGATTAGAATCAGCGAAACTGCGATAACGCGTCTGTCTCATTCGGCGAGTTTTCAATACAAGTCTACGCCTTAACACACAGCATGATTGATTGATATGTGTGGTTTAACGTCCCGAAATGACCGTATGATTATGAGAGACGCCATATTGAGGGCACCGAAAATTTAGACCACCTAGGGTTTTTAACGTGCAACCAAATCTGAGCACATGAGCCTACAGCATTTCCGCCTTCATCAAAAATGCAGCCGCCGCAGCCGAGATTTCACCCCGCGAGCACAAGCGACAGGCCGTCAGTTTGCGCCCTTAGCCCAATTTCTGGATCTAATGTGCGACGTTCATCTTTCTATCACGCCGCCTTCTCTGACTACGCTCTGGCCGTTATACCTTACAGACACTACAATCGTTTCGTCCATAAATTAATCATGGATGTGAGTATAGTCGGAATGGAGATGTACCAAGCATCAAGGGCGGTACATCCTTATTGAACTGTCCTATTGGGTGCCAAGCACCAAAACACACATTGACCAAACACTTCTTTATTAATGTACTGTAAACATTCAATCACCTCTGTAAAGGTGCGTTTTACTGTCGTGCTATGCCAATTCATGTGATGAAGGGCTGAACCAGGTTTTTTTTTCAACGAATCACTGCTGTTATACATTTTCGTCATAAGTACTACACTTTCTTCTATATAACCATGCTTGGGTTTATTAGATGTTGCCTTGTTTCCAAAGTTTTTCTTCGAATAGTTGAAACAGTGTCACCATTACTACAATACGTTCGCGAACAAGTTTGCTTCGTATAGTATTCGAATAGTGCTCTAGTCACTACATTGTTTTCTCAACTGTCACCAACGTTTCTTCTCTTTCAGTATTTTACACACTTTTTCCCTTATCCAAGCAAAGGGTAGCACACCAGGGTCTACTTCTTCCAACCTCTTCGTCTTTCCGTTATCTTTCTTCCCTCTCTTTCTAATCTTATGACCAACTTCTCAACCCTTCTCTTTGAAAGTTGTTTAATTTGTGCTGCTAGGAGCATAGTACAGTGTTTACCCTTATCGTATTTGTAATAAAAATATTCACGCAAGGTAGGCTGGCAACTATAGTAGCCAGCCTCTGAGAAGGACAACGAAGTAGTTCTGTGTGTGCGTGCTCTGGTGTTCGCGTTTCTGGCTCTTGGGTTACGAAAGTAAACGCCCTATTTTGTGCCTGCGTACCTGTGTCTTTGTGGCATTTGATGGTGGAAGTGCGGGGTACGGTAGATGATACGGTCCCCTGAGAGCACCCCTCACACAAGTCCATCGAGTAGCTCAGCCGAGCTTACCCCTGTGCACGTACGTTCCAGCCGTCGTCTCCAGGGACTCGAGTCACAGCACGGTTTGCTGCCTAAACGTCAGAGGACTATGAATTCAACACCGCCCAACGTAACCGCGCCAGCACCAGTGCACCTGGTTATCAACCAGCCCAAGACGCCGAAGACATTTCACGGAGCTGCTTTTAAAGATGCCGACGACTGGCTCGAGCATTTCGACCGGGTCACCGTCTTCAACGACTGGACCCCAGAGCGTTAGCTACGCTATGTGTACTGCTTCCTGGAGGACTCCACAAAAACGTGGTTTGAGAACCATGAAGCAACGCTTACGTCATGGAATGAGTTTCACCGGCAGTTCCTCAAGGCATTTGCCCGAAAGGACAGGAAAGAGACAGCGGAGCGTGCTATAGAGGCAAGGGTTCAAGGCCCTAACGAAAGGGTGACGACTTACGTAGAGGACATGGATCGGCTTTTCAGGCGTGCGGATCCCTCTATGTCCAAATCCAAGCAAGTTCGCCACCTAATGCGTGGTGTTAAAGAAGAAATTTTTGCCGGCCTGATTCGAAACCCGCCTGCGACACTTGCAGAGTTCCATGAGGAAGCCACTGCCATGGAGAGGGCCCTTCAACAGCGTGCCAGGCAGTATAACCGTGGTGTACGCCTAAGTGAGGTCACTTCTGTCACTCTCGCCAATGACATCAGCGCGTTGCGAGAGATTATCAGAGCTCTCATTAAGGAAGAGCTACAAAAGATGTAGGTAACTGCTTCACCTGTAGAGCAGCTCTCCATTGCGGAGATGGTACGCGCCGAGCTACGGCAAGCCGTTCACGCTCCCCAACCGTCCGAGCTGCCACAACAGAGGCACTGCGTCGAGATGAGCTACGCGGAAGCAGTGTGACGCCCTCCATCGTGCAGTTCAACCAGCGTATTTTACCCCAATGAACGACACGTTCAGCAAATGGAGGTAGGCTTCCGTTCTCGCAGCTCACCGTTGATCGCCGAAGCAAGACCGAGAAACAGTGACATCTTGCGTAAACCTGACCACAGGCTCCTTTGTTTCCTTTGCGGGAAAGCCGGACACGTCTACCGAACAAGCCCATACCGTCGTGTGGGTCTCCGTGGATTTTCGCCTAATGCCCCTTGTCCATGACCTGGCGAGCGACCACAGGAAATAGAGAGTTTCATCTCAACTTGATTGAACATCGGTCACAAGAGCCTCGTTTGTCGTCGCCTGCTCGCTACAGGTCACCGAGCCTAGCCTATTCACGCGGCGCTCCGAGACGTCGTTCACCCAGTCCTGCAAGTCGGGAAAACTGAGTTCAGCGACCTCCGGAGGTGAGGCCGCTGACGCTGACTCTACGGAAAATCCTCCACTACGACGACAGCGACGGCAGAAAAAAGATGTACAGACGCAGTCAAACGTGGTACGAAGAGTGGTGACATCAAACACTGCGGTAACTGTGGACGACGAAGAAGCAAAGGTGCTAATAGACACAAGAGCAGACACTTCCGTTATGAGCATAGGTCTTGCCTGCAGGCTGAAGAAGGTTTCTACCCAGTGGGCTGGGTCGCAGATACGTACGATAGGAGGCCATCTTGTCACTCCAGTGGGGCGGTGCACAGCGAGAGTCAGTATTCACGGATTTACGTATCTCGGAGATTTAGTAATATTGCCGAGTTGCTCGGGGGACCTAATTCTCGGACTGGACTTTCTGCGTGATAATGGAGCCGTGATTGATTTCCAAGAGTCGCAGGTGACGTTTTCTACGGCACACGCTTTAGCGCGCAACCCTCACGGCAGCTACGTCAATGCTTTGAGAATTGTTGACGATGACGTCACGTTGCCGCCGAAGAGTAGCGTGTTCACCTTGGTAGCCTGCGACGTTTTTGATGAATTCAACGACTATGAAGGTATTGCAGAGGCAAATATCGCGATGCTGCTCAAACGAAACGTATACATAGCCCAATGCCTTGTTCGGTTAGAGAAGAAACGCTCTCGAGTTCTGCTGACCAACTTCAGCAATGAGTTTTAGCACGTCCCTAGAAAGACTACTGTCGCTTTCCTCAGTGAAATCGCCGACTTTTTCAATATCGGCACATTGAATACGACTTCACCACATGCAAAAGCTTGAGCTGACCTGGGAAGCCGCATTCACGTTAATCCAGACTTGCCAGATTCACGAAAAGAGCGGCTGCTATACCTTGTGAGGGAATTCTTGGACTGCTTCTCCACAGCATCGAAAGTTCAGCGTACCACCGTTACAAAACACTGCATTGTTAGCGAGGAGTTGGCGCGGCCTCTTCGCCAACATACATACCATGTGTCCCCAAAGGAAAGAGAGGTGATTAAGCGTCAAGTTCAAGAAATGCTGAATAATGACGTCTTTCAACCCTCGACAAGTCCGTGGACGTCACCTGGTGTCTTGGTAAAGAAAAATACTACACACTACGCTTCTGCGTCGGCAATCAACGGCTTAACAAAGTCACAAAACGCGACGTTTACCCCCTGCCACAGATTGATGACGCTTTAGACCGTCTACGCCACGCCCAGTTCTTTGCATCACTAGATCTCAAGTCAGGGTACTGGCAAATTGAAGTTGACGAGGGCGACCGTGAGAAAACCACGTTCGTGACGCCTCACGGGCTCTACGAATTTAAAGTGCAGCGTTTCGGTCTCTGTTCCACTCCCGCCACGTTTCAACGCATGATGGACACTGTAATAGCTGGACTAAAGTGGCAGACGTGTCTTGTATACTTGGATGATGTCGTTGTGTTTTCAAGCACATTTGACGAGCATCTTTCAAGGCCAAAAAGTGTCCTCACTGAAAAGGAGAGCGAAGCTTACTATCAAGCCCAAAAGTGCTACTTCGGCTATCAGGAACTCAAGTTTCTCGGCCACGTGATGAGCCCGGGGGGTGTTGGACCAGATCCGGAGATGTTGGCAGCCATTGCCTATTTCCCTCGTCCTGGAGACAAAAAGGCTGTTCAGCGATTCCTCGAACTCTGTGCGTACTACCACCGTTTTGTCGAAGGATTTTTGAAAATTGCGGAACCTCTTACGAGACTGACACGGCCAGATGTACCTGTCGTATGGACGGAAGAACAACAGCAAGCCTTTGTAGAGCTGCGCAATCGACTGCAAACAGCTCCAGTGCTGGCACATTTTGACGACACTGCCGACACCGAGATCCACACAGACGCCAGCAGCGTAGGAATCGGAGCCATTCTAGATTAATGGCAGAACGGCGCGGAGAGTGTGATCGCTTACGCGAGCCGCAGTCTCACAAAAGCAGAGACTAATTACTCTACCACCGAAAAAGAGTGCCTAGCAGTCGTTTGGGCCATTAGCGAGTTTCGACCCTACCCATACGGCCGGCCATTTCTAGCGGTCAGTGACCACCATTCGCTCTGTTGGCTTGCCAATCTACGGGATCCATCAGGCCGCCTTGCCTGCTGGAGCCTCCGCCTTCAAGAGTACGACATAACGGTGGTCTACCGATCTGGACATAAGCATACAGATGCTGACTGCCTGTCTCGTGCTCCTATTTCCCCGACGTCATCTGACACTGAACAATATTTACCGTTTTTTGGCATCGTCGATGTGGTGCGGATGGCTGAGCTTCAACGTGAGGACACTGAACTACTTCCTGTCATCCAGAATCTTCAAGAAGAAGACGTTATCGTCCCACGCCAGCTCTCACGTGGTTTAACAACGTACTGCCTGCGGAGCAATGTTCTCTACAAGAGAAATCTTGAGAGCAGCCAGGAAACTTTCCTCCTTGCCGTTCCAATGGCACTGCGTGAGGAAGTTTTGCCGGCGTGCCACGACGATCCTTCGGCCGGTCACTTAAGCTTTGCTAGGACATTAGCACGCATGCTACATAAGTACTACTGGCCACAGCTGTATTCGTCCGTTCAGCGCTATGTCCACACCTGCCGTGACTGTCAGAGGCGTAAAGTTCCACCCGCAAAGCCCACCGGTTTCCTCCAACCTCTTTAGATCCACCTCGAGCACCATTTCAGCAAGTGGGAATGGATCTTCTTGGTCACTTTCCTACGCCATCCTCAGAAAATAAGTGGATAATCGTCGCAACCAACTATCTGACTCGCTATGCAGAAACCAAAGCTGTGCCTAAGGGAACTGCAGTTGAAGTCGCCAGATTCTTTGTCCACGACATTTTTTTGCGTCATGGTGCACCTGCTGTTCTCATAACCGATCGCGGAGCAGCATTTACGGCAGAGTTATTGCAACAAATTACCAAGCTGACACACACCAACCACCGGAAAACAACAGCTTATCAGCAAATGGTAGTTAGCTGTACGTGATTAGTCGGAACACTCCGAGTAGTGCACACAGCACCAGCTCGTTACGTGAGGCAACAAATGACGCGAAAATGGTTGATCACGTGATGACCACTTGTTTACGACCACGTGAAAAACTGAATGAATTAAACATTTTCAATACAGTGGACTGCTTGCCGTGTGTTCTTTGGCATTTAAAATTTGCTGTTTGCGACAAAACACCTGCTTGTTCCATAACGTCACTATTCTGTATACTTTTCTGGTGTTTATTACAGTGAATGCACTATAAACAGTGCGTTCAGAGCTGAACAACACCTAACTTTTTTTTCCTGATAGCCAGAAAGCGTCTCCTTCTAGAAGTAATTCAAGTAGCCTAGCCGCTGATCACACTAGCAGTGGCTACTTATAACTGGCGGGATGGACTCACAAGAGTATGAAGAATATTTGGAATTGCAGCAGAACGGCGTTTAGTATTTGATGTACGTATACATCTCTATGAGCTCATCCTAGCTGAGAGACAGGTGAGAGAGAGGGGGGGGGGAGAAAAAGAATTTAGCGGCGCTGCAAGTGTGGGTTTTTTGCTATTCGAGTTGTTTTTCGAGACCTAAAAGTAAAAATTTGAATGAAAACCACCTAGCGCCGTGTTTTATATAGGTCTTCATAGTGGAAAAAGCTACGGCCTTCATCATTCCTCTTGTTTGGCGTAACATGTTGCGGGGCAACCTTAAAAGTGAGCTTCCCACTGCTTCCGAGTTTCCCGCTTTGCAAGCTGCTGCCATTGCTCCAAGCTACCATAAGCAAGGTTGATCACGTTTGTTGGGTACTAAAGCGGAGACACTTTTCGGCTCTTCTAGATTCGCCTCACTGCTCGGCTCACACCAGTTTCGACAGAGCAGCGGTGATGCAATTGCTATTCGATGAAAAAAACTGATTTTTCCTGAAGCAGCAAGGGCTTTTGAAATTCATGGAAACTTTGCTCATTCCAATTCATACTTGCATCGGCTAGGCACAACGGAATGAAAGCAATGAACGAGTAATCTAAAGTTATAAGGCCCCTGTTCAGCGATAACGTGTTTTTCATTGCTACAAGAGAAGAATTGAAAGCCTCACATAAATGACCCACACTGCGAAGAGCTTACAAGAAAAATTGTCGCCGCGGAAATGTCAAAAAATTTCCTGAAATTGTAACAGTCCTCGTAATGAAGTAGTTCCCCCGCAGGGGCGCCTGCGCAAGTAGGCGTTTGGTGTGTAGCGACACCACGGACCCGAGCTAACGGGGGAGTTTCAACTCCCTCCCACGCCTAGCCGTGCGTGGCTTTGCCGTGTCCGGGGAAAAGGGGATCCTGGGGGTTGAGCCGACGCTGGGTGATTGGACCTTTAAGGCCCCCCGGCAGAGGTAACACACCCCTTTGGCCCCGGCTTCACGTAGACGGCACCCCTGGGCTGACCCACCCAGGGGAAATCGGCAGTCGCCTTTTCCTATCTCTCTCTCCCCCACATCTTCGTCTTTTCACCTCTTTAAATCTATCCTGTCCTCTAATTTCTTCTGTTACTTCCCCATTTTCATGGGCGGCTTGGGTTAACCTTGTGCAACTAGCCAACCTTGGCCTACGCGCATTAGGTTATCGCAGCGGTGTACGGCTGGCGTCCGCATGTTTCTCGTTTCATGAACCTTGTAGCGTCCCCTCGTTGGGCTCCGTGGTGGGTGGCCGCCATCGTTACTGAATTACATTCCTCTATCATGCAGAGAAGTTTTCCACTCCTCAATGATCGTGCCGCTTCAAAGCGCGTACGCACCGAAGAAGTTTCCTTTTTCAGCCGACCCAAAGAAGTACTCCCTCGCTATCATGTTGTACACAGTGAGAAGCCTAACAAAACAGCCAGAACAGTGTCCCCGTTCATAGTATCGCGGTCCCTGACAGCCACATTAGGTGATGGCTACAAAGTTACAAAAATGGCTAGTGGTGACCTTCTTTTAGAACTCTGTGACAAAACACAATTTGACAAACTAAAGAACCTTGCAACATTCGGCGACATCCCCATCAGCGTAACACCTCATCGATCTATGAACTCTGCACGTGGAGTTGTTTCTGACACAGACCTCCTTGATCTGACGGAGGCTGAACTCCTCGAGGGCAGGAAAGAACAGAATGTGACCAACGTGAAGCGAATCACTATCCGAAGGAACAATCAGGAAACCCCCACGAAACACTTGGTACTGACCTTTGCCACCAGTGAACTACCACAAACAATAGAAACTGGCTATACAAAGACACCGATCAGACCCTACATACCAAACCCCCGCTGATGTTACCAGTGTCAAAGGTTCGGCCATGGCTCTCAGAGCTGTCGTGGTCGACCTGCTTGTGCCAAATGCGGTGCCCAAGGCAACATCTCTGACAATTGTAATGAAACCCTACATTGTGTAAACTGTGACGGAGACCACGCATCATATTCACGTTCTTGTCCTCAGTGGAAAAAAGAAAAAGACATTATTACACTGAAGATTCGCGAAAGTATCTCATTCAAGGAAGCACGCCGAAGGTGTTCGGCTTTTCACGGCACAACTTACGCTGATGCGGCGCGTCAGGGGGCAGCGTCGCATCACCCTCCGCCACTACCTAGGCCCACGCAAAGTGAGCCATCGGGTGTGGTGGCCGCCTCCATGGTGGAAGCAGCCAAGCCTGCTCCACCTACCAAGCCAGAGACTCAGGTGACTCCAGCGTCGTCGGGTCGACCGACCACGTCTCACCAGGCGAGGTCGCAAATACGCAGCAGCAGCTCGCGTACGCGGGCGTCCAGTGCTTCACGTGAGGCAATGGACACAAACACGGTACCTCAGGTGCCGGAAACGCGGCGTGGCTCCATAGAGCGCGCTAAAAGAACCAAGAAACCAATAACAGGGCCCGACAACGGCCCTGCTACTTAAGTTACAACTTCCCACTTGAACAGCCACTTCATTTTCGTACACACAGCACCACTTTCCATCAAATATGGAAACACAGATTCTACAATGGAATGTCAGAGGCCTTCTCACTAACCTCGACCATGTCCAAGAACTTCTACACATTCACTCACCAAAAGTGCTGTGTGTACAGGAAACACACTTAAAATATAAACACACCAACTTTCTACGCAGTTACATTATTTTCCGAAAGGACCGTGATGATGCCTTGGCATCATCTAGAGGTGTAGCTGTTATAGTTAAGCAAGGTTTAGCATGTAAACACTTGAAACTTCAAACGTCTCTTGAGGCAGTGGCTGTTCGAGTGGTGCTTCTAGGCAGACTTGTCACCGTCTGCTCTATATACATACCTCCACATATTCAACTACGCAAACCTGAATTCCAGTCTTTGATGGATGAACTTCCCGAACCCTATCTTGTTCTAGGGGACTTTAATGCACATAACAGGCTATGGGGCGACTCTCGTTGTGACGCCCGAGGTCGACTGATTGAACAGTTTCTTCTCTCTTCAAGCGCTTGTCTCCTGAATCGGAAAGAACCAACCTATTATAACCTCGCTAACAATACCTATTCCTCAATAGACCTGAGCATAGTATCTCCATCGCTTGTGCCTCTACTTCACTGGAAAGGCATCACTAATCCCTGCGGAAGTGACCATTTTCCCGTAGTTTTGAGTAGACCTACATCAACTGAATGCCCGCCCCAGGTTCCAAAATGGCTATTAAGCAAAGCCAACTGGGAACAGTTTTATACCATCACACATATAAATTGGCGCGACATATGCAATTTAGACATTGAAGCGGCTGTCGACTACTTCACAGCATCTTTGATCGATGCAGCAACAAAAAGCATACCACAAACAAATGGACATCATCGAAAACGACGTGTGCCATGGTGGAACTCAGAGTGCCAAAATGCACGCAGGCAGCAAAACAAAGCATGGAAGGTGCTTCGGAACTCACCAACAGCTGAGAATTTTGCCACTTTTAAGAAAATGAAGTCTCAGGCCAGGAGAACGCGTCGGCAGGCCAGAAGAGAAAGCAGGCACAAGTTTTTATCGGGGATTATTCTTATACCCAAGAGGCTAAAGTCTGGAACATGGTTGGTAGAGTGGCAGGAAGACAAGTGCATTCACTCCCACTCATGAACACACAGGGTGACAGCCTGGAAGATCAGGCGAACTTCCTCGGTGCACACTTCGAGCAGGTCTTTAGCTCGTCACACTATACTGAAGCTTTTCTAAGATACAAAGCAAAAAATCGAAAAGCAGAAACTGGAATACAAGTGTACAAAATACGAGGCATACAACCAACCTTTCAACTTAGCTGAGCTACAAACATCACTAAATTCCTGCAGTAATTCTGCCCCAGGCCACGACCATGTCATGTATGAAATGTTGAAAAACCTGCCGCTTGAAACGCGAAAAACTTTACTCTCCCTATACAATGCTATCTGGCTTTCTGGCACCATACCTACTTCCTGGAAAGAAGCCATTGTTATCCCTATTTTGAAACAGGGCAAGGACCCTTCCTCTGTTTCAAGTGTTAGGCCAATTGCACTAACCAGCTGCCTTTGTAAACTTTTTGAAAAAATGATAAACTGGCGACTTTTATATTTCCTTGAAACACACAATCTACTTGACCAATACCAATGTGGGTTTCGAGAGGGTAGATCTACCACTGACCATCTGGTGCGTATCGAGGCACAGATCCGAGACGCTTTCGTCCACAAACAATACTTTCTTTCTGTGTTTCTCGATATCGAAAAGGCTTACGACACAACATGGCGTTTTGGCATATTAAGAGACTTGTCTCACCTGGGTGTGCGCGGTAGAATGCTTTCCATAATTGAGAGTTACTTGTCCAATCGGACATTCCGTGGCCGTGTGGGCAGTGTTCTCTCACAAACATTTGTCCAGGAAACAGGCGTGCCACAAGGTGGTGTACTTACCTGCACACTTTTTATTATCAAAATGAATTCTTTGCACTTGTCCATCCTCGCAATATGTTTTATTGTACATATGTCGACGACGTTCAGCTTGGCTTCAAGTCATGCAACTTGGCAATGTGTGAGCGGCAGGTTCAGCTGGGTTTAAATAAGGTCTCCAAATGGGCAGATGAAAACGGATTTCGACTTAACCCACAAAAAAGCACGTGTGTTTTGTTCTCTCGAAAGAGAGGCATGCACTCGGAACCTGAAATTCGACTGAACGGGCAACGTCTGTCCGTCAAAGCCGAGCATAAATTCTTAGGCCTAATCTTGGACAACAAGTTGACATTCGTGCCGTACATCAAGTATTTAAAAACAAAATGTTTAAAAGCCATGAATGTTTTAAAAGTGTTGTCACGTACTACGTGGGGTAGTGATAGGCAATGCCTCATGAACCTCTATAAAGCCTCATTCGCACCCGCTCAGATTATGGGGCCGTTGTCTATCAGTCTGCTACTCAAAGTGCCTTGAAGATGCTGGACCCCGTGCACCATTTGGGCATCCGCTTTTCTACGGGTGCTTTTCACACCAGCCCCGTAGAAAGCCTTTACGTTGAGTCAAATGAGTGGTCGCTTCATCTGCAAAGAACTTACATGTCCTTTGTTTATTTCCTTAAGGTGAAAGCAGACAAGGAGCACCCCTCCTACTCTACAATTAATGATTTGTCGAGCTCAACTATGTTTCGAAACAGGCCTTCAATGAGGCAGCCCTTCTCAGTTCGCCTGAAGTGTCTAGCTGAAGAAACTGCAGTGTCACTTGAACACAGTTTAATGGCTCCTGTAGCATACCCGCCACCGTGGCAGTGGCAGACTATAGACTGCGATGTGTCTTTCCTAGAAGTTACAAAACATGCACCTCTTGCCCACATCCGAACATACTTTCTGGAACTTCAACACAAATACACACGTCCTGAGTTCTTCACAGATGCCTCCAAGACTAACTGCTCTGTGTCCTACGCTGCTGTCGGCCCATCCTTTTCGGATGCTGGCCCTCTACATCCACGCACAAGTATCTTCACAGCGGAAGCTTACGCGATACTTGTGGCAGCTAAACACATCAAACAATTACAAATACAAAAAGCAGTAATTTATACAGACTCCTTCAGTGTGGTAACGGCTCTGCACAGTCTTAAAAAACAAAAAAACCCGGTCCTTGTCTCACTTTACTCCATTTTGTGCACACTCTACACACTCAAACAACATGTTGTAGTGTGCTGGGTGCCAGGGCACCGTGAGATCCAAGGCAACGTGAGGGCGGATCAGCTCGCTGCATCCGTCCATGAGAGCACCGCCATTACATCCATATCAATCCCGGCCCTTGATCTTAAGCCGTCTCTCAAACGAAACCTCAGGGACTACTGGCAGAGCAAGTGGGATACACACACACAAAAGAATCTACACGTTATTTAGCCACACCTTGGTCATTGGCTGCCCGTATCGAAATCGCGTCATACAGAGGTAATACTAACGAGACTCAGGATAGGACACACATACACGACACACACACACCTTTTGTCCGGTGGCGATCCACCATTGTGTGACAGATGTGGTGAAGCATTAACAGTCCTTCACATTTTAATTCAGTGCAAACAATTGGACACTGTAAGAAAACAATACGTTCCATTACCCTACCGACAACATATACCTTTACACCCTGCAATGTTCGTCAGTAGGGAACCGCTTTTTAGTCACAAATCATTGTTAGCGTTTTTTAAAGAAATTCATAGTTTTCATATCATATACCCGGGCATCCCGTAGCATGACCTCTCCAGAGAGGTTTTTGCTGCGGTGATTACACAAGAAAGCCCGTGCCTCACGGCCCTTGGACGCAAGGGTATGAACGTGTGAGGCACTTGTGCTAATACCATACATATCCACCATCGTCTTTTATTATCACCAACTTTTGTCATCTATTCACACCACACGCACCTTTCACGGCATGGTCATGATTTTATTACTTGTATGTTTTTACCCGCCTTACCGCGAGGAATTTTATGGCCCTTATACAGCCGCTAATCACAATCATCGTCCACATTCCATGTCCCATGAACTGGCGCTCTTTGACCATCAAATGGCCCTTGCGCCAAAAACACCATATATCATCAATGAAGTAGTTCAGTGATAACTGTAGCGAAAACAAACTTTGCCTTAATTGTTCGCTTCTCCAGTATGCAGCCAACAGTGACCCCCTGTCGAAAGTAAAGGGGTTCAGCCCCGCTAACGTTTCTCAGTGGGGGACCTTAGTGCTGTGCTCCCCCTCCACTCGCTGATTCGCCTATGCTGCGACAAGCAGTAGTGTTTTTTTTTCATGGTGTTTCTTCTGACATGTCTAGGCACCATTCATGATTGTGCTTGAGAGGCAGGTTTTCCATTAGCAGAAGGTGTGGTACTCATAATTGTTGTTTCAGCTCTTGTCTTATGCAATGCGTGTTGCCTTGAAAAGTGCGCGAACATTGATTCAGATTCCGGTTTCTTGCGCATCGGATGCCACACTTGGTAGCTTCCTCTTGGCTGCGGCAACTGCGCGCTCAAAATCTGCCTAATGACATAGCGAAACTGCTGAATATGGAGAGCTTCATTCACGGCTCGAGTGCTCATAAAATCTCACTTGTTATCTTTATCGAGAACGATCTACAAACTTCAGACCATATTCTAGCAAAAAAAAATATATATATATATATATATATATATATATATATATATATATATATATATATTGGGGTATGGCACAACGGGAGCGTTATCAACAAGGATAAATATATTTATTTCCCAACAGTTTCGGGGGGGGGGACCTCCCTTCATCAGGGGATGAGTTATACTGACAAGAACTTCCAAACATCGTTGCTGCCGCGTCCTTCTCGCCTTGAAAGATGTTTGCAAGAGTGAGAGGGAACTAAAGAAAGGAAAGAAAAAAAACAAAAAAGGGGGAAGAAAAAAGCCGAAAAAAAAGAAAAGGAAAGAAATGAATAAGAAAGAAAAGTAGGAAAGTAAAAAAGAGGAAGAACCACTGTAAACACTGAGAACAAAACCAACTGTCCGTGTACGTCCACATATGGTTCTTATCACGTGCTGTTCAGTTCTCGACGTGTGTCGGGCCACCCATGATTGTCGCCGCGGTGCGGGAGGGTCCGGGACGGCGTGCGTAAAGAAAGGGTTTCCCCTTAATGGTTTGGTCGGCTCTTTACCTTTATTCTTCGTCCGTTTCCCTTCAATGGTCATCAAGTGGTAGGCGAACGTAAACACTTTGTATGTGCATGTGGAAAAAAGAAAAAAAGGGAAGAAAAAAAGGAAAGAAAAAAAGAAAAAAAAACAAAAAAAACAAGAAAGGACAGTGTACACGTACGAGTCAGTCAGAAAAAAGCATGGTCCCAGCTATCAATCTTTGTCACCAATTTCCTCCTGGCTTCCTTCTCGGAGGCAGTTGAGTTTTCCGGGGTCCTCGTTGATGCCGGCTACTAATGTTCGAAATTTGAAAATAAAATATGCCTCACGCTGTTCGCGCTCGCGTCTGTTTGAGAAACCGGACTGCAAAAGAGTTACGCTGATATTTTCAAAACTGTGGTTTGGCAGGCGCAGATGTCTAGATAACGGTAGCTTCGGCAGTGAAGTGGCGTGGTACCGGTGATTATTGAACCGCAGCCGAAATGGCGTGTCTGTTTGGCCGATATATTCTTGTCCGCAGATGTTGCGATGTAGCATGTATAATACGTTACTGGAGTCACAATTAAGGCTTTCAGTTATGCAGAATTTGAAATCCGGGAAGTTCGCTTTGGATTCACGTGTTGTGACCATCTGTGGGCATACCTTGCACCGATCTTTTCCGCAGGGATGGTACCTTGATTGAAATTTGGGGGTGTTTGTTTTTGCTCTGACAAGAATGTCCTTCAGATTTTTATCTCTGCGGTACACCACGTGGGTGCCTTCGCGAAAATAGAAGTTAGTCGTTTGATTTGCCTGATTATGTTGAAATGACGGGAAAGTATGTTGTTGATTCGTGGCGCTGGTATCGTTCTCAGTGTTGACAGTGGTTCTTCCTCTTTTTTACTTTCTTTCTTTTCTTTCTTATTCTTTTCTTTCTTTTTCTTTTTTCGTCTTTTTCTCCCCCTTTTTTGTTTTTTTCTTTCCTTTTTTTAGTTCCCTCTCACTATCGCAAACATCTTTCAAGGCGAGAGGGACGTGGCAGCAACGAAGCTTGGAAGTTCATGTCAGTATAACTCATCCCCTGATGAAGGGAGGACCCCTCCCGAAACTGTTGGGAAATAATTATATTTATCCTTGTTGACAACGCTCCCGGTTGCCATATCCCATACATCACGAAGACTAACTGGCCCATTGAATTATTTTTCCCACTGACTATATATATATATATATATATATATTGTGACGTGGTTGGGGCGGCGGTGCGTGGTAACATGAGTTCGAAGCAGGGTTCAGCTTTAAGCCAAGGGGGGTGGGGTCAGTTGCTGCCACCTTTCGGGTGAAGTCGCAAATGATGAAAATTGCAGCATCTACAATGTTCTTATGTAAAGTAAGTCTGAAATTCCCGAATGCATCAGGATAACAAAAGTTTATAGTCACCTGTTTACCGTTTTCTTGATATATTCGATTAGTCTGCCTCGGGTTACTTCGTTCACCTTGTTGCAAATCTTTGAAATCCCAATAGACGTACTTTTGCTATAAAAAAATGGTACGACTAACGAGTGACACTGTTGTTTTTCTTTTACGACTATTCACACGAAGAGTTTTGGTATTAAATGGTTATGAACCATTTTTCAAAACAGAAGTAGATGGTGCTGGTTCAAGTTAAAAGTTGTACTGGTAACATAGGATTCCGTTGTTATACCTAATTTACTGTATTAGCCAATTGAATGTCGGTATCCTAAGTCCATTATCGCCGAATCCCGGCTGCGGCGGCTGCATTTCCGATGGAGGCGGAAATGTTGTAGGCCCGTGTGCTCAGATTTGGGTGCACGTTAAAGAACCCCAGGTAGTCTAAATTTCCGTAGCCCTCCACTACGGCGTCTCTCATAATCATATAGTGGTTTTGGGACGTTAAACCCCACATATCAATCAAGTCCATTATCGCACAGCGCATTATACAAGGTACACTTAAATTTTTGTGAACAGAAAATATACAATCCTGATTGGTCATTTCGCTAATTATCAATTTTCACGCCAAAGGTGCCAGTAAGACACTCTTTCTCGCAGATACTTCCTGTACTATATTTTCCCAAAGCTACGAGTTGTTAAGCATTACGAACATGAGCGCACATCAAATGACTGTCACGAGTACTACGTTGTCTAAAGTAGACAACCTTTCACATTGCATATTCTGAAAACGCGCATTGATTCCGCTGCAGAAGGATATTTGTGTTGGCTATCAAGCGCAAGAGTAAGCCAGAGTCTATAGTTTTCTTCTGGCAGCGATAAAATTTTAGCGTAATTTTAGCAGTACACTGAGTGCTTGCCAGACGTTACATGTGCGCATAGTGGTTTGTTGCCTCAGAGATGGGATGACGTTTTTAAAGACGATAGTCTTTATTGGGGACCTTCAATGGAAAAATTTTGGTCTGTCTGTCTGTGTGTCTGTCTGTATGTCTGTCTGTCTGTCTGTCTGTCTCTGTCTGCTTGTCTGTCTGTCTGTACATTTGTCAGTTTGTCTGCTCTAACGATACCTCAAACGGCACCAAACGGCCAACCTCATCCGCAGCGCCCACCAATATTGCTCAAATTTTTGCGTTCTTAGTGGTGCAATTGTCGATTAAAAAGGCAGATATTGTGCATATCTGAGGCGCCATAACAACATGTCTATGTTTTGTATGTCTGCCTTTATACTGGAAGAGTCACACACAAGTAACTCTAAGAACTGTAGCGTTTAACGCGCTGCGCTGCCAGTGCAACGCAATACTCGGGAAGGTGTTTCCGACACGTTGCTACGACGGGACGGTAATGGCACCTGCCCGTCGCTTTGCATTCTACACCTTATCACCTCCGTGACGGGCACGCAGCTTTTGCCGCGGTCGCGCAAGCCTTCGTTTTCGAAGATATCTGCAAGATGGAGCTTATGCCATAGATAGCGGTGTGAATATACTCATCACTTCTGACCAAAAATATGAAAACAGACATTGAGGGTGAATGCTGTATCAATGCATGCCATGTGGCAGTGATAATGAGGTAGGACAAACAAAAAACCACTGCTGAAAGTAGTGCTTTTTCTTGTGGCAGAAACTAAGTGATTTTCGCTCAGGGCGAATACAATGACATATTTGGTATCGCGACAAATTACAGCAACGCTCACCCGCTGTGAGTTGTAAAGAGATGGCCATTTACTCAGATTGAACACGTAGTACCACTTCTGAATGGCTTTAGGAGCTACAGCAATGACATAGGAAAGATTCATTTAAATCAAGCTGCCTATGGATATGAAATTTTCATTCATAATAAGATTGGTGGATGTCCTGATTTATGTGGCAATTCTAACCGCTAGCGCCAGCAAGATCAGGAGGGAAAATGACAAGAAAGAGGAGGAATGGGATAATGAACCGATGTAGAAGTCATAACTGATTCATTATCAGTGTGCTCTTCTCTGTCCGCATTCGGCCGCTCACCCGTACTGAAACTTTTCAAATCATTGGTTCGTTATAATCTCCGAAGTATTAATTTATTCTGGGCACCAGGGCACAAAGGTTTGTTGCTAAACGAAATAGCTGTTTCTCTTCCGAAGGAATCGCTTTCGACACCCATCATTCCTATATTCCCTCGTACAGTACACATTACGGTGGCGTGATTTCGCACACATAAAATCAGCCAAAATTTATCAGACCCTGCACTGATGGTTTCTCTGGTGTACAACCACTTGTTATTTCTCTGGCGCAGTGAACTGTCTAATTGAAGGATGATGGAAGTTGTCATCACAAAATTTCGTTGCCGCGTTGCCTTCCTCAACTTTTACTTGCATAGATCAGGTATATTGAATTCCCCTATGTGCATATACTGTAATCAAGAGGAAACGATCAGTCATTTTTTATTACAATGCCGCCGTTTCGATTTATTCAGGCAAAGCATACTAGCGCCACCTTTTCAAAGACTGGGTTTGCAATTATCACATCCTGATCTTCTTCCATTTAGAGCCTCTACACTGGATTTCAACCAAGGTTATGTTTTATTCGCCGCTCAGGAATTCATCACTGCGACTAAACGATTTTCTTGCTAAACTACGGTCTCACTATTTTTCTTTATTTTTTCTGGAAACTTTCTATCGGCATTTTAAACAAAAATATTCACAAAAGTTTTGTAGAAATGATGCAATGCTGGAAGTATAGGGCAAATTCGCCTTATAATCGGCCAATTCCCTCCTTTGGGTACGAGCCATTTGCACAGGAAAACAACAACAACAACAACTGATGTAGTCGTAATGTCTGTATGAAAAGATGAAAATGGCGCTACAGTTAGTTTAATCAACGAGAACCTTTTAAATATGATAGCGATATTATGCACGGGAAACACATTTGTGTGTGCAGCTGCAATGGTTCTTGTCGCAATTGTTGTAGTTGGGTGCAAGTATGTCTGCAGTATGAAGATAATGAATTGAAGGTTGAAGCACTACTAGTGCCCAACGTCAATTTTGACCTCATCTTGTTAGACCTCACATAACACATATGGCAATAAACATACTCCTTAATGACATGATAACAATGGCAAGAAAGAGTTCTAAGCTCATATCACGCGAAGGCTGACCGTAAGCCGTCTACCAAAGAGGATGTGCCACTTATGTTTCCTGTCCTTTTGTGTGTTGGAGCAAACCCAAGCGCCACAACAGCCACTGAGGTACTTTTCTTTATTTCTAGACCACACTATTGTAAAGAGAAAGCATAGAGCCTCAGTCATGACAAGAGAGTTTGTTTAAACCAGGAACTCCAAAAATGAGGGAGGCGGGAATGATCAGGCATTACACTTTATCACTTGGCTCACCCATTACCATTGTCCTAAAGGATGACGGGTCATTTCACCTACGCACGAATTATCGACTAACAAACAAACGAACCTATTTTTTCCATACTCAATGCCAAGAATCGATGACATCATTGATAAAGCAAGAGAATGTCGGTGATTTTCCCGCATAGACCTATGTAGAGCAGGCGCGTAGGCAGAAACTTTTTTCGGGGCGGGGAGGGCACCACCTTGATTTCGGAAGGGAAACCCGCTGAAATTAGCCACTTTTCATTCGCTATGCCATGGGGAAAATATTTCGGGGGTGGGGGCACGTGCCCGGTGTGCCACCCCCTGGCTACGGCCCTGGTGTAAAGGATACTGGCAAAAGCCGCAAAGAGAAGATACTAAAAGTTTACTGCATTCATCACCCCTTTCGATATCCACGAATACAATGGACTGCCCATCGGATAGAAAAACTCTGGATTACGGTTTGAAAAGACGATGAATGATAAACTCAAACACTTTATCAAGATATTTTGTAATATCCCTGTAGATGACAATATTGTATACTCAAAATTCAGAGAGGATCACAGAGAGCACCAAGAGACGGTCTTCGAGCCACTTATCTCTGCCAGACTAAAGATAAACATTAGAAAGTGAGTTCTGCAGAAAAGTAGTGTTTTTGGGAAGAGGTTTTGACGGACGAATCAAGGGTGAACTTACGTGCATTTATAACTGATTATGCAAGGAAAACAAAACTTTTCACCGCTCTGACTCTGAGAAAAGCTTCCTTCGTCTGGTTCGAAGCGTGCGAAAAAAGTAATTAAGAACTTTTGAGAGCCATTGCATCCTCTCCTGTTTTAACCCTGCGTCACTTTACTTTCACTTTAGAGCTATACACGGATGCAGCAGGCGCCACCCTATATCAACACGACGACAACGAGAAATCTGGTAGAGCGCTGAAAGTAGTCGGCTATTGTTTTTGTACGTTCTCAAAAACCACAGGAAAATCTCACAACAGCATTAAAGCAAGCGCTCGCTGTGCCAGTGGCACTCAGGTACTTCAGACGTTACCTGGAAGGTAAAAATTTCGGTTATTCACTGACAACCAGGCAGTGACATTTCTGTTTCAACTTGCACTGCCAAACTTTAGAAGAGCTTGATGGGGGAGCAAAATTCAGCAATTAAGTTTGGCATAGCATGTAGACCAGGTCCGAGACATCAGAACGTTGACGCTCTATAACGTCTTCATGTAAAAAATATGCACAAAGAAGCATCAACTTCATGAAGGTCTGGTATAGAACGCAGGACATGGAACTGCGTAATGAAAAAATGTGTGCCCCAGAACAAAAGTACCCGAAACGCTCAGATTATATCACAGCAGTCCACACTAAGCAGGACACGGTGGATTCTAGAAGACATATCAAACTCACCAACCCCTTTACATAAAGAAACATAAAATCGCATGTGGCAAATTACGTCAAGAAGTGCCATGTGTGCGAAATGAGAAAATCAAACTATAGACCTCGTCGAAATAGAATGGCGATGCTGGAGTACTCAGCCATCCTAATCAAAGTGGTTCACCCTGACTTCGCTGAAACGAAGAAGAGTGAAGGTGTCAAGAAAACCCAACCTTTCGCAATTAGTGCACGTGCTTTGCGGCTGCGAAACATGGAAAAGACCCTGATTGTGTCATAGCGCTAATAAATAAGGAAATCTTCAAAAAATACCAATGTCATCGTTGCTGACAAGGCGCCAGCGTTTTGAAATAAAAAACTACGTAATTTGAACGAATAAAAGCGACATTGTACTTCGATACCCGGCGCCTTACCAGCCTGAGGCAAACTTACTTCCCGAACGATTGCTTAGAGATCTGAAAATCAGGTTATACCTGGATTTCAAGTGGGGCTGGAAGAGTGCTTTGGAGAGTGCAGTGAATCAACATAACAGGTCTTACATCACAGGAATTAGGTGTAGCTCACAATTTTCTGCATTTTGTACTGTCGATTGTTTACTAGCTGACAAAGAGCTTGGCTTAATTGGCAAGATTGCTTTAAAAGAACACTGTAGCACCAAACTCCAACAGCAGAAATACCGAAGCACAATGAAGAGAAACTTTGATTATCGCCACTGCAGAAATATGCCTGAGATTGACCCTCGATTTTTGGTAATGATCAGGAAAAAACTGGACTCTAGAACTCTCGTTGTCAGTCCATACTTCGTGGTTCAAACGACTAACCAACAAGGACTGCTGAAGACTTTGTATTATATTGCACCAAGTGGAAAGACGAAACAGGTATCAATTCGAATTGTGATACTTTATTGCCTGCGTGAAGGGAATGACAGCTGGCCGAGGAGGTTGTTGTGACCCTCGTCCATGGGCGCCAGGCTGGCCATTAGAAGCAGAACCGAGCTGCGTTTCCACGTTCAGAAGCTCCCTTGATCTCTTCTCAGAAGGAGCCCAGCAGCGGCAAGGAACAAAGGGATTAGAATATGGCAGACTTCGACTATTCATGAGCCAATACCTCTACGGTCATTTCCTCTTGATGGTTTCTTCGGTGAGACGACAAAGCAGACTGACCACGTAGGTCGTGTCTAAACAATTAAAGTGTCTGCTCCTTGGCTGCCCTTCTGAAGAAAGACAACTGGAGCCACCCAACCACCAACACTTTCCGGGAAGGAACCCATTTCCCCTCATCTCAGTGAAACTGGACGGAGGAGCATTCCGTCAGGAGATGCGATGACTATTCGGCGGTCATGTGCTATTATTGGCTGATGCCAAAGTGGGTGGCGTGATGCGTGTGATTGGTGTTTTAGTCAAAGAGGAGCAGCCCAATAGAGCTTAAAGTGATGCTTCAAAGTGCCAGACGTTGCTCTTAACCATAGTTTGACGGTTTATCTACCACGCTCGTGGTTTGCGGAACTCTTAACTTGGATGCTGTAAACAGTTGTAAATAGAGTCAGTAAACCTGTTCGTTTTTCATTTCCCCATCTTGTCAGCATCGTTTCCTCTACCCGAAGTTGCGCCACGCTACCTTAGGAATCCTGGTCTGACGTAACCCTGACGTCTCGGCCACCCACGGCAGCGGCAACGCGTCGGATAGAGCCGCTCCACAACAAGCTGTAGCGATCCGCATCGCTAATGCCAGCAAAAGCTGGAACAATTCGAATAAAAGAAAAAGAAGGAAAAGGGCAATGAACCGATGTAGTCGTAATGTCTGCATGAAAACTTTAGAATTAATAAAGATGGTCCACTCCATCGATGCAAGATCTTCTAAACTAGTGCAGGTTGCAAAACACTCGTTGCATGGGCATTCTTTCTTTTTGGAATAAGAATAAAGAGTCAGCCTGCACCATAACATTACGGCAGGAAATGCCTATTAGAAAATAAAAATGAACATTGCAAAGCCAAGTGAAACTTTGAACGAGAAGGATGTCAAGATGAAGAAGCTTCCACCCCCAGGAGAATCGAATAGAAACGCTTTTTCTACTGCTGTCAATCGCCCCAACAATGGCGACGCGGTAACCGTGCCTTGCTCTACCCAAATAAATTATAATTCTCGCCCGCATCTGTTTTGCTGATTTAACCCTCCATTCATTGGGGCATTTTGAAATAAGGTTGAAGTAACGATTGAAGCGCATTTTCTTTCACAAAACAAAACATCGCAATGCGAAGAATCTGCACTTACAGTTTGCATGAAGCGTTGGTGCATCAACAATTTGAGAGCGAGAAGATAAAGTTGCTGTTAGTTTTGTAAGGGCTCATAGTGTTTTTTATTTTTGTGCCTATCGAGTTTGCCTATTTTTGTGGCGGAGCCCAGAGTACTTCCTAATGTACAATATCATACCTTGAGAACAAATAAACCTAAAACTATGAAAAATTACTTATAATATTGCGTACTGTATTTCGAAAAAAATGTGCAAATTTTTAAGAAATCTACTGAATAGTCCTTGCATTCGCTTTACCGGGCTGATGGAAATAAATTCTTATTGCCAAAACAATGATGTGGGTGCTGTCGATGAGAGTTTGCAGTAGGCTGCGTTGTAACAATTACGTTTTAAATAAAGTTCAAATCGATAAGCGCCCCACGCAAGAAATCGTCCACCCATATGTAGTAGCCCCTGAGCGCTTACGCAAAACGCGAAAAAAGCAGAGAAAAAAAAACAAGCCAGTGTTGTCCATGACACTAAAGACGCATACAATAACATCGCCCTGTGTGCAAAAGCTGCTGCCGATTTCTCCTCAGGCTGTCGATTGCTCCGCAGGGATGCTGTGGAGGGGCAGGTGTGTCTTTTCAGCAGCATCCGTGAGTTTTGATATGCTCTTCTAATTGCTGCGTCTCATCGCTTCGCGGTCAGACGACAGGCTGCGCGTAGATTTCCTATACCTGCAGCGCCCTATTAGCGCGCGTCACGGAGCCATGTTGACGGTGGCCATACCCAAACTTCGCAATGCACTGTTTAGCCCTACGCGGGCTGAAAGTGACATTTGAGTTCTAGCCATGGCTGAGTCACTAGATCTTTATGGCTCCCAATGTGCACAAAGTGCACCTTTTTGGCGTGCACTCTGATAAGATAACAACGCCGGAAGGGCCTTCCCAAAGAAAACTTGCTGTCCAATTTACCTGTCTTTGCACCCGCAGTGTTATACAACTTGGGGATGTAGAATAACGGAGGGCCCCTCATACTTGTGTGTACGTGACGAGATTGTGCCGATAGCCGACATTTATTGGTTCAATCGCGCATTACGTACTTGAGTAGGTAACGTTTGGCACAAACATTTCTTCAGAAAAAACGGGTGTCAGAGGGTGGTGAAATAAATTCTTGACTATCTATTAGAAATATGAACAATTTGCTACTGTAGAATTTACGTCGCATGTTTCACACAATGTACGTTAAGTGTATATTGACTGCAATGTTATAATATTTGCATGAAATTTATTAGCTACATTGCTGCCTTGACACCCAAATTGTCTCACTACATTCGCTGATGAGAATGGGTTCCGGTGGTACCCATAGAAAAACTTGTTATCCTACCTACGATATATGGAGATTTAAATCATGAAGTGTTCAATTTAAACGATGCTTTCAACTTGATGCGAACAGCTCCAAAGTTTGCGCGTATTCACAGCAATGTTTATTAACGTCCCTTTTACTTTTTTCCTTGATTCATTATCTGATGCTTTTCTTTAAAAATGTCTTGCGTGGGAAATGGCCGCAGTGTTTTCGCACTGCTGCGGAGCAACGTTCACAATATTGTTTATGCATCTGCAGGCATCTCGTCCCAAAATTTTATGCTATATCTTTCAGCCTGCGCGGCGATCAAGCCCCCTTCCTGGTCCAAGTTGGGTAAGTGCTCTATTCTAAGGGAAACTAGGGAAGACAGGTGAACGGCCAGGAACACGGTGAAGGTTCTTTGTTTTAATTTTCTTTTTCCCTAGCCTATATGTCAGCCATGCAAAGATATGCCTTTATTTGGTCAGCCTGACTCTGAAATTGCATCAAACTTTTTACACATCATTGGAGGCTTACAGGAGACGGATACAGACGCAACTTGTATACGTGCTTTAAAGTGGCTTTGAATATATAAGTTAACCACAGGAAAGTTGCAGCTCAATCATAGAAAGTGGCTCTGTCTCCATGGGCGGGGAAAAATACTCGATATAAAAACAAATTATTGACAACTCAGTGATCAACGTTTTTCAAGGTTTTGCAAATACATCAGAGCACTTGCTGAAGCGAAGACTGAGAAGCCGCAGTGACTCTAGAAAACACTTAATGTTACGCAGGAACACAGCTTGCATTATGCGTGAAATCGCCTGCCTTCTTCATTCCTACAAAATGTTAGGTTTGCCTTTAGTGTTTCACAGGAAAACATGAGAGCTGGTGTCAGGCTCTTAATTTATTGGTACCATGCGCACATGGCATAGCTTGTCATTGCAATTGTTGTCTCGACTTGATGACATTTAAAAATCTTTATCGTCATGATAGAGAAGTTTGCGAAAATACTGATTTTCGTTGAATATATTTTGTTGCATACTTTCTAGGTTGAATAATAGCATTTAATTGTGCTCATGTAGCACAAACACAATTCATTTCTAGCCTACTGCATTTTTAATGGTTCTGTGTGTCCTGTTCGACCTCTACCTTTAGCCGAGTAAATCGATCCATCAGGACACATAATGCTAACTGCCAAAAAGGAGAAGAGAGTTGCTTTTTAAGGAAAGACCTTGCTCGCCGAAGTGAAACAAAGGAAGAAAAAAGTTGAGATAACTAGGAAACTGCCAACGCAGATGTAAACAAATAAAAAAGCAAAAGAGAAAATATTCTTGCGGAGGCAACGTTGAAATTTGTGTGTTCACGGTTATGGTATCATCCCCGCAACTATTCAGGCATGGTAGCAAAACGAGCACTTATGGGTCCTATATGACTGCGTCACTCTGGCAGCACAAGAAAGTAATGGAAAAATTGAAAGTTATAGAGACAAAGCACATAAACAAAGACGAGAAAGAAACAATAGCATATCCTAATATACTTAAGCAGGTGGGCGACTATATTGGAAAACGCACGGATGCTGTTCCACTACGATACATGATGCGAGGAGGAGTATGGCGGTGGGTACTGGAAAACTTGTGCACTGCAATAATCTCACCGAATGCTGGTGCTTGGCACAATGGCATGCTCAATAGGCGTCTAAATCTAGCTTTCAAATCGCTTTTGAAAATATTGTTCATAGCCTGATTATAAAAATGGCAGAAACATGCCCACTGTCACGAAATTAGAAATAACGAAAAGAACACGTGAAACAATCAATAAACCGCATTTCAACGTGTCGCTTTTGCGAAGCATGCAATAGGAGTAGGACACATTACCGCTTTAGCGGTTTTAGCAAACGATTGCCCCGGTATTTCTATCTAGAATATCATATTTCGAAGGCCTGAATTTTTATTTACTGGTTCACAAAGGCAGATTTCAATCTCTCCGTGCTGGGTACAATCAAACAGATGATGGTTGACTTGTTTGCTCTGTGAAGCCTGCAGAATCAGATTTCACGTCTCGCTCGTTTCACAACACATGTGCGCGGCATACGCACCAACTGGCTAAGCAGTTTCTCATGTTTCTATAGAAAAATAGCGATCCTGAAGTGCACACAAAAGACTTCAATCTTCTCATTTGCTCCGACATATTTGCTGCCCTTATTTGCGTTCAGCATAATAAAGCAGCATTTAAATATAGCGGAACCAACTATGAATGAGGCTTAGGGATCCACTTCACACACCACAATTGCTCTAAGGACAAATATCTTCAACTGCAAATTATTTTATAACCATTCAAGTTTAGTTACCATGATAGCTGACTCAAGCGAGATGATATTCGATTCTTCAACTTCATCAATTCGTAACTAAACATGCCATGACTGGGTGTTGTAAACAACCATTTTTTACAGCAGACAAGTCCTATTGATGACTTCGTGCAACAAGCGGTGGGCATGCCTAAGGAAGGATTGGCTGCTAGAGTAAGTCGACACTTATTATCAGACTAACACTTCTATATGGTTTATCTCACAGAACTTTTTCGACGCACTCATGCTAGCTAAGTTCATGACACTTGATCAGATTTTTGAAAGAAAGCACGCGCACCTTATGCAGCTTTTTCTTATAGACAGCTGTATGATAAACTATTACATAGGCTTATTATACATATGTGTGCGTCCGTCATTCAAGTAAAACTGTAGATAAGTGTCGCACACAGAAAATAGTACTAAAATAACCTAAAATGTGGAGAATAAAATAACCTCTGCATTTCGCGCTCTGATAGAACGTGTGCAACGTGCGCTGTTATATGACGATAGAAATTACATGGACACTCTCGGCTGGTTATCGCCGCCGGCGTCGGTATCACCCACCGTATGTGTACACGCATCTATTTATATGAAAACGCAAGAAACAAAAATATTCCAGAAAAGACTCCGGCGCGTGGAGTCGAACTTGGGACCGCTCAAACGTGAGTGCGATAGATCCCATGACGCGCTGGTGCGCGCTTTCTCACGCCTACTTTTTTCCGTGGAGCAGAGAAGGGTGGACGCTCGCTCGCGCACCCTTATCTTGTGGTGGAAAGGATCGTACGTCTTGGTTGGGTTTGGTATTTCACCAGAACTACTTTGTTGTAGTTACCGGACACACAAAGGTCCCTGCAACCGTTGCACAGTCTGCGTTTCTGAAAAGGGCGCGCTTTGCAGACACAGCGGAGTGACAACTGAAACACTCATGTGCGTTCATCTGTACCAGTGAATACTTTTCTTGCGTCATTTGCGTGTGAGAAACGTGGGGCACGTTTTGACAAGTTGGCCATTCAGCGCGTGACCTTACCAATTGTTGCTATCGCGTTCATTGCTACACCTTTGTGGAAAAGCTTTAATTTTTTTTTGCCAAGTGCCACCAGCGCTTTTTGTTCGCTGAAAGACGGACCACGCCGGACAGAATCCCTAGTACCTCTCAACTTTTTGGGCAGCAGTGTTAACGCTGTACCGGGCTTTTTTGCGCATTCCAGCGTTCAGTGAGAGTGTGGGATGCTATGTACAGGGTTTATACTGCTCTCCAGCGACCGGGGAAACACTAGAAAATTGTTGAAATGTTTATTAATTAATGGGTTAAGGAACAGGCGACAGTAAAGCCACCAGCTGAATTGTTCCCGCAGTATTCGCGCCCTTTTTTGCGTTTCTCGGTGAACATGTCCCTATTCCAATAATTTGTGTTTCTTTAGATAGACGCTAAAGAGAGTACCTCTTCAGTTAGTGCAATCTACATCTTGATTAAACATTCACCAATACAAATGAACATTACAGGTGAATTTTTAGTGAGTAGAACGAGACACCTTTTTAATAAACCAACATGTTATGATAGTCGACGAACCGATAGTATAGGTGTGGAATCACCGCATTTAAATGAACTGTACATAAAAATGGAGTAAGCATGGGTACCACATATAAGAGAGAACGCGACTTCAGTCAAGCCGGCTGATCAGTGTTTTATGAACGTCGACGTGTACAACAGTACAAAAACAAGCAACTATTTGAAGGCCTGCAGAGAAAATCTTTCTTTCTTAAATAGTAAATCTTGTTCGAAAAGCGCACCAGCACTAGTGTATGTGTAGTTAGGTTCCAGACCTGTCGCGGATAGATCTTCAAATTCCGCAGTATGGTTCTCTCGTCACGAATAAATATATCGGTCTGGAGACGGTAGCACGTTGAATTAACCTAGTGTAAATGTCGCTTCAATGGTTGTCCAATTTTTCTGATCCACATTATTTACCGACGCTGGGCCTAACTCATGATGCAGAAACAGGCACACTCGAGGCCGCACAAGGCTGAGGAATCTGTGGTGCCTTATAAGCAAAAACCGCTTTTCGTAAGAACATTCGAAAGAGCACATAACCAAAGGTACGTTATTGGATAATTATGTAAAACTTCCCTTTCTTGACGAAGATGCATTTGTCAGCACTGAGCCTTGAAACTCTGCATGAACTGGTTGTCGTAGGACAGAAAGTTTGTTGGACAACGTGTCCTCAGAGATCTCCGTAGAGGCTTTTTGTCAGACGCAGTTTCTGCCAGAGTGGTTTGTACAGCTGGGTCACTACATGAGAAGATGACCATGCACTGTTGCTGTTCTCTTGTAAAGGCGTTCGGAGCACTACCTAATGAAAGAGTGGTTTCACATCTTTTCTCTCATAATTGTATAGATTGATAAAACTGAAGGCTTCCAACGTTCGTCAAAGATACTGTTTATTTCACCTGTATTCCTCACCTTCTTACTTGAGTATTCTGTATAAACGAGATGCAACCTGGTAGAGCACCGCAAAGTTTCTTGATCATCCCTTCTCCTCCTTCGTGTGAACATTGTCACCTGGCTGATAGAATATGAGCGTTCCTTCTTGTATATCCTCTTGCAGTTGCTCTGTAATCTTTCAGCGGCCAAGCGAATTGAAGTCAAAAAGGCCAGATGTGAGGTGGTGATTCACCACGAGTCATGCTGTGGCAGTAATGGCACTTTTGTCATCCATTCAGACATTCCCTCAAGAAGCTGTACCTGACCTTCTCCAGAGCATCCAAAATGTCCTTGCAAATAATGCCCGTTTGCATCCATCGTTCCACTTTCCCGCATAACTTTCCAGCAACTTCTACAAGCTCGGGTTCAGCCCAGTTATTCATGGCATCTTCGTCTGTGGCATGAGCGTGGACGCCTACTTTTGTCTTTCTAAGGGGCCTAAAAAGTTGCTGCTTGGAAACTTCTAATTCTGTTTTTTTTTTCTCCGTCATTGCTTGTGCTGCCATCTTTTTCACAAACTGAGAGGCAAAGCACGCTGAAAGCCAACCATCTGAATCAACTACTGCGCCCTGCATTTCTTGTTGTTTTTCAGGCCACATGCCTTGAGCCTTTCAGTCGGTTGTCTAGCGCTTTAGATAACGTATGCTTTGATCGTACGCTGTAACTCAATATTTAGCGGTTGTTTAAGCAGGTTGGACACTTTAGGTGATTTGAACTGAATGTGTTCGTTATCGAATCAATGTGTGGCACGGCGTTCGAACACGCCTTCCTAGCGTTGGCTTGCGAAAAGCGTTGAATCACTTCATTGAGAGCTCACAGTCTTGCCTTGGTAAGTAACCAGCCGTTCTACTGTTTAATTCTACTTCATGGCTTGATCGCTGTAACCGTGTAATGTCGTCATGCTCTGCTGATGCTCGTACTTGTGACCTCTGAGATTTTTGAGCTTACAAACAAGGATTAAGTTCACTTTTAACCTCTGTTTACTTTGAGCCTCAGTTTGCCGTTTTTCATGGTTGCGTTTATAATCCATTCAAACTTCTTGGTGCGGAATACTTGTAGCAGTTAACACGGTGCATTTAAGGATTTGCAGCTTGTCTCTTGAACATCATCGACAGCTTTGTTCTTTTTGCAGGCTACAGTGAAGCGTTGGCTTGCAGCGGCACTTTCTGTTTTGTTGATCATACGCCGGGCGTTTTTTTTTTTTCGTCCACGTCCCGTCTTGCACTTCTTGCGTGCTCTTCGGTTCAGCTTCTCTTCTTGCTTCGTGTTTTTCTTGTCTGGTGGCTTGAACAGCTTTTATTTTCGAAGTTTGCTGGTCATCAACCTTTTAGGGGTGCTATGCAGTATATCCCGAGCTTTTCGGGCAGACGAGTTTACTCCGAGCTTACTCTGTGGCGGCCATGGCATGAAGAACGTTCAGAGCACGTGATAACATCCTTGATAAATATGACTACTGAAACGCGCGTGGCGTTGAAAACGCATGTGGGACATCTGCGACCGTTATCAAACAAACGCCACGTGCCAACGCGTTTTCACAGTGCAGCGACATCAGCGTGATTGCCGTGCTATTGCTAGGCCAGGTCAACTGGCGCCTTTCACGGGTGTGTTCGTATGCGTTTGTCCTGTTTCGGACAGGTTCATTCGTTCCACCTGCAGCAGGTAAATTTCCAGTCTCGAAAGCAGCAAGGATACACACTCTTGCTGCTTTCGAGACTGGAAAAGAAAAGTTAGGTACAATGCTTGAAATGGTAGAATACAATACCCGTTCTGGTTCTTCCTTCAATACTGGCAGTATGGAAATGGGATAACTGTTGCAGAAGTTCATTTTGTCCCCGCCTTTTAAAACAAAGTCGACTTCTGGAATTTGCAATTTTTACAAAATTGTGCCGGTATAAAACGCTACACACAAGGAAAAAATCGAGAAAAAAGGGCGTATTTTCATCCCACAACAATAATCATCATCTATATTGCGTTAAGTTTCTTCCACTATCGATGTGCACCCGGCGCTTCCAGGTAACGAACGACGTGGGCGCTATTATTGTGGCATGGAATTCATGACAGAAAAGTGGCCAGCGCCGAGTTTTCATCGAAGGAAGCGCAAGCAAGCCGGATGATGATAATTATTGTGGGACGTAAAGACACCCTTTTTATTCAATCTTTTTTCAAAGTTTAAGTTGTAAATATGGGCTAGACTCTGTGAAGTCGCCTGCCATGCACACCACCGAAAACTAAACGTATTATTGGCGCCATGTATGTCGAAACATGGTCGTGATTTAAAAAAAAAACCCTAGACGAACAGTGGCATGCGTTCGTCAGGTTGCAGCGAGTCTATGAGCCTTCAGGCTAAAGTATCTTTTGCTCCGGGACAAAACGCAAGCAATGAAGAAGTGATGCAAACAATTAGTGTTATGCTGAAACTGAGCTTGAGATTTTCTATCACGACAGAAGCAAAGAACACTCTTCTGCACGGTGTCACCGAAAAAGACGAAACCAGTTCCATATGGCTTAAACGCCCGTTCTCATAACGCAGATGATACGCCAACTTATTCCGAAAATTATTTTCACAGAACGAAACTTTAGAAATTTCTATAGGCATTGCAAAAGTTTTACACAAAAACAATTTTGGTTAAATGCAGCTTTCTTGCATTCGTTTTCAGGTTTAAGGTAAGAATAAGTGACCATGTAACCCAAGCTCGACGTTGCAGCTAGCCAACGGTCTTTTCTATCATCCTGTGCCAACTTTCACTTGTATCTAGCTCAAGGACATTGTCGAATATGGCACAAAGGGCAGAGAGCCAATAACTAAAAGCCAGATACTTTCTCAGCAAAATTTTGGTTACACAAGTGTCCAAGAGGAAGCAAAAAAGTGGTCCTATTCTAGAAGCCTAATCCTACACTACGAACCATCTTGAAGGTAGGTTACGGTCAGAAATCAAAACTTTTCAATATTTCAACTGCAATTTTCGCTAAACAGGCATAATAAATTGATCAATATCACATTTTTTGATGAATATGACGTTTTTTGACAATTATCGATATGACGTTTTTTTATTGTATTGGTGCTGCAAAGCCGAAATTTCAAATATGTTCTAACGTCCAAAATAGGCCTTCTGTTAGATTTTTATGAAAATTGTGCTCAAGTTCAATGAACCGCGTTTTACATTAAACAAAACCCAAGCAGTCAGAATTGCTTGAGTGCTTTAACATGCGTCCCCAAGGACCATAGCATGACCTTCGGATGTGAAACGCTAATAATAAGTGATATTTTATTCGCTGCTACTTTGTTAACATTATAGCTGAACTAATCTTACGTTGGAACTATTGTGCTATACTCATCCTAATGTCGTTTTGTATTCTTTTTAGCCTGGGCCATCCTCAAGAGTGTCAGTGATCGTTGCTGGTCCAAGTCGGGTGCGTATTTGGCGCAATGTTGTCTGTGGTATTAAATGTAGTTACCACATAGCGTCTATCTGGTACGCAATGAAAACCGAACTCACAACGCAAGATATTATACAGAACATGACGTTAAAATGTATGTTCATGAAACTGAAATATTACGCATACGTATGTCCCATTATACAGCATTAAGTGGTGTAAACGAAACCACATACACAACTGCAGCAAAAATAGGTTCTATCACCGTACGTAAAAGATAAATCACCTACGCTCTAGTGGCGCCAAACTTCGAGCAAGCGCAAAGCTTGGTGGCCCTATTTATTTCTTTTTTTAATTTTCTCTTTCTTCCTCTGTTTCTTTTAATGATGAAGTTATTCTTAGTTCAGGGTGTACTACTCGAAGAAGTCGCACAGCGTTAATTGTAGAGTGGTTTACCCACAGAAGAAAAAAGTGAAGCCTACTGCAGGTATCTTTCACTATTTCTACTAATCTGACTACTTCCAGAACTCACCACTCCTCCCACTTTAGTCACCCGCTTCATCCTACTCACTTTATTCAACATCACTGCACGCCAACGGCTTCGGTGTTTCGTCACTGTCCGCCTATTGGAACGAGCTGGCTATTTTTAGATGCGACGAAGCTTATGGCCGAGTTCAATCTCGTTTGTTTGACCACCCTTACTGCGCATGCGCAATAGCTGGCCCAAGCACTGCGAGAGCACGCTGGCACGTGCTAGTGCGTTTGGGCCTGCCTAAATGGCTGTGTAAGAGGTTGTGGCCTCTCCACATTACAATCTCTCGGCAATAACGTGCTCACGTCGAAGAACGAGATTCTTCACATGGGAAATCAACACGCGTTTATTGCCCATCTGGTGGCGCCATGAACCCGCGTGGCGAGCTCGAACAAGAGTTCGGGAAGACAAACAGCAAGATAAACTACAGTTAATTCATAATGTGATCCCCTTGCAAGGGCGCGTTAACATCGGGAACGTGCCCGTGATGAACTGCAACTTAAGTCCACTCATGTGCTGCTACGCATGCTCCTCGTGATTCCCTTTATTGTGAGATGCTGTAATTTTTCTTCTCCCTTACAATTTTTCTCTTTATTTCTATTGAAATATTTTTCCGTCACGCTTATTCTATTTTTACGAGGTGTACCTTTAAGGGTAAAGCTCTTCAAACCAGCACCCGTTCATTCCTTGTCGTAGTACGTAACATGTCTTACGCTTTGACCTGCAAGGTGGTGCCGGTAGGAGATTTCTCGTGTGCGTTGTTGAACAATAAAACATTCGCAGTGTGCGCGTTAAGTAAAAGCCGAATTCTCCTCTCTGTCATTCCCCATTAACAGCCATTGACATGTCCATTGAGCACTATCTGAGAAGAAAGGGTTGCTACGTTATACTCGCTGGGCATAACCTCTTTCGTTTTAGAAAGGTTTAGCGAGCGTTGGGCCGCAGTGCCATGAATACAGTGAACTAGTATATACCATGAACTCGAGGTGGTTAAAGGTGGGAAGTAGACACGAAGCGCAAGCCGTAAGAAAGCGTGCGTGTGCCACTGGAACGTCCGTTGGATGGCAGTGCTTCTATATGCGGAATATATGATGAAAAGATGCGAGATGGTGGTACTTGGAGTGTTGACTAGATGGACGAATGGGCACACAGACAGAAGCATGGATGGACGCACGGACGGATAGACGCATGGACGGACGCAGGGGCGGATGCATGAACGAACTCAGGGGCGGACGCACGGATGGACGTGCGCATGAGCACACGCACGCACGGACGAGCGGATTGACGCACAGACAATCACACAGATGGACGCATGGACGGACGGAAGCAAGAACGAATGGACGGACGGATTCTTCGCCACTGTCACTATCGCTATAACTAATAGGTGGTCTGATCCATTATACGGTGAAACGTATGCGGTACACATCTCAACGCCGTAGAGTGTCTGATATCGGTAGGTTGTCACTTTACATGGCATTATTTCTAGATGTAGGTTGATGAAAAGTTGTGTATGATAAATTGGTGTAGTTTCGAATTTTGTGTATGGTACCTTTCAAACATTCGTTGGGAACACAGGGTCGCCATTCAAGGTGTCGCCCCAATCGCGTTCTTGGCTACCAAGGCTTCAGCCACTACTGCAAGCCTATTGCGTTTTCGATTTGTGTCCTCTATCTATCAACGCATGGAGAGCGGCGGACTGTCGAAAATGCGACAAAGTGGCGCATCAGCTCTATCGCAAGTGGGGGGCAAACCTACCTCACCCCTCAGCCGGTATATATATATATATATACATATATATATATATATATATATATATATATATATATATATATATATATATATATATATAATAGGTATAGGTATGGGATATGGCACAACGGGAGCGTTGTCAACAAGGATAAATATATTTATTTCCCAACAGTTTCGGGAGGGGACCTCCCTTCATCAGGGGATGAGTTATACTGACATGGGCTTCCAAACTTCCTTGCTGCCGCGTCCCTCTCGCCTTGAAAGACGTTTGCGAGAGTGAGAGGGAACTGGAAAAAAAAAAGAAAGAAAAGAAAGAAAGTAAAAAAGAGGAAGAACCACTGTCAACACTGAGAACGAAGCCAACTGTCCGTCTACATCCACCTACGGTTCATATCACGTGCTGTTCAGTTCTTGGCGTGTGTCGGGCCACCCAAGATTGTCACCGCGGTGCCGGGAGGGTCCGGGACGGCGTGCCTAAAGAAAGGGGTTTCCCCGTAATTGGTCGTTCGGCGGGCGGCGGGCGGTGTGTGTAAAGGAAAGGTTTCTCGTTAATGGGTCGGTCGGCTATTTACCTTTAATCTTCGTCCGTTTCCCTTCAACGGTCATGAAGTGGTAGGCGAACGTCAACACTTTGTATGTGCATGTGAAAAAAAAAAGAAAGGACAGTGTACACGTACGAGTCAGTCAGAAAAAAGCATGGTCTCCAGCTATCAATCTTTGTCACCAATTTTCTCCTGGCTTACTTCTCGGAGGCAGTTGAGTTTTCCGGGGTCCTCGTTGATACCGGCTACTAATGTACGAAATTTGAAAATAAAATATGCCTCACGCTGTTCGCGCTCGCGTCTGTTTGAAAAACCGGACTGCAAAAGAGTTACGCTAATATTTTCAAAACTGTGGTTTGGCAGGCGCAGATGTCTAGATAAAGGTAGCTTCGGCAGTGAAGTGGCGTGGTACCGGTGATTATTGAACCGCAGCCGAAATGGCGTGTCTGTTTGGCCGATATATTCTTGTCCGCAGATGTTGCAATGTAGCATGTATATTACGTTACTGGAGTCACAATTAAGGCTTTCAGTTATGCAGAATTTGAAATCCGAGAAGTTCGCTTTGGATTCACGTGTTGTGAGCATCTGTGGGCATACCTTGCATCGAGATTTTCCGCAGGGATGGCACCCTGATTGAATTTTGGGGGTGTTTGTTTTTGCTCTGACAAGAATGTCCTTCAGATTTTTATCCCGGCGGTACACCACGAGGTGGCTTCGCGAAAATAGAAGTTAGTCGTTTGCTTTGCCTGATTATGTTGAAATGGCGGGAAAGTATGTTGTTGATTCGTGGCGCTTATGAGGAGTAAGTTAGTACAAGGTTCGTTTGGGAAGTCGTTTTAGGTACTCTGTTTGGTCCCTTAATTATATCATTCCTGTTCACGTTGCGAGCACGTAGTATGGCATCGTCAATAATGTCTTCCGGATAATTTTGTTTCAATAAGGAATGCTTTAGGTGTTCCGCGTGTCTGTCAAATTCCCGCATATCGGTGCATATTCTTCGGTACCGGTAGGCCTGAGAATATGGAATACCCGTTTTGCAATGCTTTGGGTGGCTGCTGTTGAAATGTAGGTACATTTGACGGTCTGTAGGCTTTTTGTAAAGGTTTGTTGACAAGCGGTCATTTTCGACCGTGACAGTAACGTCCAAAAAGTTAATGCTAGTTTTGGAAATTTTGTGCGTGAATTTTATTGACGGGTGGCATTTGTTAAAATCCTCTATGAAGCGGAAAAGACTTCCCTCATCATGGTTCCATATCATAAAAATATCGTCTAAGTATCTTCTGTAGTAGAAAGGTTTCAAGGAGCGTCCCTCAATGAATGGGATTTCAAGTGAAGCCATAAAAGTGCTCGCGAAGTTTGGGGCCATTTTCGTGCCCATTGCAGTGCCACTGACCTGAAGGAAATGCTTGCCGTTGAACTCAAAATGGTTATAATTTAGTACAAGTTCAAGAAGTGTAAACAGTACCTCGCCACTTACACTAGTTGATGAGTCAGATTTTACATATTCAGAAACCATAGCCGCTATTCCGTCATGGTGGGGTATGTTGGTGTACAGTGAGCAGACGTCCATGGTCACCAGAAAACTGCCGCCTGGGATGTCGAGACTTGAAGTTTCGCAGATGAAGTGGTTTGTGTCCTTTAGGTAATAGGGAAAATTTGGGGGGATGTTTTTTATTAAGGAATTGATGAATTCTGATATATTTTCTGTTGATGTGCTGTTACTGGATACTATCGGACGTCCCGGATTACCTGCCTTGTGTATTTTGGGGAGCAAATAGAATCGACCGGGAACAGAGTGGGCCGGTAACATTGCTTTTAACATTTTGCCGGTAATTTTCTCGTCCCGGCGGAGATTGTTTAGGGTTACTTTTATCTCCATTTCAAATTCGGGAGTCGGGTCCGTTGGAAGTTCTTTGTAGAATTTTGTGTCTGATAGCTGTCGTTCCCCTTCCTTTAAGTAGTCCGACGTATTTAGAATTACTATGCAGCCTCCTTTATCAGCCGGTTTGATAGTAATTCCAGTGTTTTTTTGTAGTTCATCGAGTGCCCTTCGTTCTGACTTTGATATGTTGTTTCGAAATGGCCGATTTTTTCCATACGCCCTGATGATATCTTTTTGAACTGCTGATATATACATATCGAGGTGTTTGTCCCTCTGCTCACCCGGACACCATGATCTGTCACCACCAATCACTCTATTCTCGTTCGTACAGTCCTTGCGATCATGAAAGTATTCACGGAGGCGGAGATTACGCGCAAAGTTATCGAGGTCTTGGTACAGTTCAAATTCATTGAATCTACCGGATGATGGACAAAAGGTCAAGCCTCTCGACAAAAGTTGAAGCTGAGCGGGTGTGAGTGTTGTGTTTGACAGATTGAGGACATTTTCCTCATAAGTTTTCGGCTGCTCTTGGCTATCACGTGGCACGGGAGTGTCAGCGTCATATTCGAGAGTAAGGATGTTTTGATTAGGATTGCACTGTGGTTCTGAGTTCCCATTTTTCTCCTCAAAGTTAGGTTGTGGTACGGGTGGTCCCTGGTGTTCTTGTACGGCCTCATTCCTATTTTCCTGTTGCAGAGCAGTGGAGCTACTGCAGTCCCGCTTGAATTTTCTATCTTTTACTACTGAAATTTCGCCTCTCTTCTTTAGTTCATATCTTTCCAGTTCTCTTGCCTCATGCTCTCCGAGATTAGAGACCAATTTCTGCGTGGCCTCCGTGACACTGTGTTCGGCGGCCTTACGCTCACAATGGTCCGCAATGACCCGAGTCAGTTGCAAGGACGCTTCTAGTAATATGTTTTCCCACTTCCCCCTTTCTGCTTCACTTAGTGTAGACATTGAGGGGTTGCAGGCTAGGCGGAGACCCTTAGGTGCCATTTCGTGAGATAGATATTTGTTTAGTTGTTCTGCGTGTTTTTCGTATTGCACCCGCTTTTCAATGATTTTCCTAATCGATAGAAATGAGTGGGACCATGCGTGTTTAAGACTGCCCGTACCTTTTGTTTCCCCGTGTCATTTGGAAGCCGCCGCCTTGGTCTTCGCCGCATTCGTCCGCCTGGTGTTGTAAGGCCTCGCTGGTGGGAGTGGCGACGTCGTCACTGCTGGGACCCTGGATGGCTCTTTGTGTCCCTCGGCTCCCTGTTGTTGAGTGTGTTTGGCACTGGAGTTTGCCGTGCAAGCCGTTGCCGCCGATCTCTGACTCACTGGTGGGACCCACTGGCTCGCTGGCCTCGCTGGTGGTAGTGGCGACATCGTCACTGCTGGTGCCCTGGATGGCTCTGTGTGTCGCTCGGCTTCTTGTTGTTGAGGGGGCTTGGCACTGGAGTTGTCCGTGCAAGCGATTGCCGCTGATCTCCATGCCGCCGACGTCCATCGCAGCTGCACCCTCGTGTGCTGTGCCAGCAGTGCGACTCCCTCGAAGCTTGCATGTAAGCCGTCAGCAGCCAGGAAGCGGCGCAGCGGGAGTTTGAGAAACCATATATATATATATTGTAAGATGGCGTGCAGTACCCTCAAGACTCTTCTTTTATTGTCTCGAGTATGTGCCCCACAACCTAAACTGGAGTGGTGATGATGAGTATGTACAAATGAAAAGATGGAACGAGTAATGATGCTCACACCTATTTTCCCCGCGCACTTGAGCGACCGGCCCGACCGAGACTTAGGCGGGAAATGTACGACGAACAAAGGGTTTAAGGCGTGAAACGTGAACTATCTCGGATGCACGGTAACGACGGTCCGTGGAACCCTCAACGGGCGTGACAAGGTAATTGACAGGGGATGTTCGTTCACTAACAACGTAAGGTCCGAGAAAGCGTGACTGAAACTTTTCACACAGTCCGGGTGTACGAACAGGCGTCCAAAGTAGTACTTCATCTCCAGGACGGAAGGTGACGTCTCGACGAAAGCTGTCATAGCGTTGCTTGCGGTCTAGTTGACTGGCCTCCGTGTTGAGTTGAGCACGTTGCCGTGCGTCAGCGAGTCTGGAGACGAAATTTTCTGGCGTAGTCGTGGACGTTTTTGTCGTTACATTGAAGAAAGAGGCGTCAATAGTGAATGTCGGCGCACGAGCATAGACGAGGAAGAAAGGTGAATACCCAGTGGTTCATTGAACAGCGGTGCTTTGTGCAAATGTTACGAACGGCAAGATTTTGTCCCAGTTATCGTGGTTCGGGCCGATGTACATGGATATCATGTCGATTAGTGTCCGGTGGAATTGCTCTGTCAGGCCATTTGTCTGCGGGTGGTAAGCGGATGTGGTCTTATGAACTGTGCCACAAGTTTTTAGAATTTTGTCAAGAATTGTCGACATGAAGGCCTTGCCCCGGTCACTCAACAACGTGTGAGGTGCAGCATGACGCAACACAATGGCTACTAAAAAGAAGGCGGCAACGTCTGAGGCGGAGCTAGTGCGTAGAGAAGTGGTCTCCGCGTATCGTGTGAGGTGGTCAACGGCTGTGACGATCCAGCGGTGGCCCGCTGGCGTTACGGGAAGTGGTCCAACGAGGTCTATTCTGACAACGACAAAAGGTGTATCGGGACATGGAATGGGTTGTAATAATCCAGCAGGAGCAGAAGTTGGTCGTTTCCAGCGTTGACACAGCGCACAAGAAGCGACATAATTAGCCACAAAGGTAGAAAGACCAGGCCAAAAGAAACGGCTCCTAACGCGGTTGTAGGTCTTCTGAAATCCCAAGTGTGCAGCTGATGGGTCGTCATGGAGTGCTTCGAGAACTTGTTTTCGCAGTGAACGGGGAAGTACTGGTACCCACCGATGTCCATCCGCATTGTAAGTATAGCGCTGCAGGACATTGTTGTCTAGCTTGAACTGCCGTAGCTGACGACGTAGTCTGGCATTAGGTGGAGAAGGCGAGTCATTCAAGTACCCGATGTTACGGTTACAGTATGGGTCGTCACGTTGGCACGCGGCAAACTGAGCGCTGCTGTTTAAAGATAGTGACCCAGCAACTGCCAGGGGTGATAACGTGAGTGCAGAGGAAGCCGCTTGATCACCTGACGGGCAGCGAAGATGCGTGGTTGGAGATGAAAGTCGCAGAGGGAAGCGAGAGAGAGCGTCGGCATCCTGATGCTGTTTGCCAGACCTGTACACAACGTCAAAAGTGTACTCTTGCAAACGGAGTATTCAGCGACCGAGTCGCCCAGACAAATTCTTCAGCGAGGACATACAGCATAGGGCATGGTGGTCGGTAATGACAGTGAAGTGGCGTCCATGCAGATAAGGTCGAAACTTCTGGATGGCCCAAACGACAGCAAGACTTTCCTGCTCTGTTATCGATTAGTTCTTCTCCGCAGGTGTTTGTGCGCGGCTGGCATACGCAACTACTCGCTTACGTGAAGTGTCATCGCGCTGGAGGAGGACGGCACCGATTCCGTGGCCGCTGGCATCTGTGTGAAGGAAAGTGGGTGCGCTCTCATCGAAGTGACGGAGGACGGGGTCTGATGTCAAAGCACGTTTAAGGGCTTGGAAAGCACACTCGCACTCGTCAGTCCAAGTGAAGGCCGTTCCTGACGTCAGAAGCTTGTGTAACGGCCCCGCAATGGCAGCCAAGTGACTGATAAAGCGGCGGAAATAAGACGCCAGGCCCGCGAAACTTCGCAATTCTTTTTGATTGCCCGGACGTGGAAAATCAATTACGGCAGCAACCTTGTCGGGGTCGGGTCAAACGCCATCTTTGCTGACAAGGTGACCCAAAACTTTGATGCTCCTGGTGGCGAAGTGGCACTTCTTTGTATTGAGCTGAAGCCCAGCGTTCGAAATGCACGTAAGAACTTCGTCCAAACGCTTGAGGTGCTGAGGAAAAGTAAAAGAATAAATTACGATGTCGTCCAAATAGCATAAGCAGGTTTTCCACTTGAGACCACGTAAGACAGTATCTATCATGCGCTCGAATGTTGCCGGAGCGTTGCATAAGCCAAAAGGCATGACGTTGAACTCGTAAAGCCCGTCAGGCGTTGCAAACGCTGTTATCTCCTTGTCTGCTTCACGCATAGGTATTTGCCAATACCCGGATCGAAGGTCAAGGCTGGAGAAATATTCTGCGCCTTGTAGGAAGTCCAGGGCATCATCTATGTGTGGCAAGGGATATACATCTTTTTTGTTATCTTATTGAGCGCTCTGTAATCAACACAAAAGCGGACAGAGCCATCCTTTTTCCGGACCAACACAACATTGATTGATATGTGGGGTTTTAACGTCCCAAAACCACTATATGATTATGAGAGACGCCGTAGTGGAGGGCTCCGGAAATTTAGACCACCTGGGGTTCTTTAACGTGCACCCAAATCTGAGCACACGGGCCTACAACATTTCCGCCTCCATCGGAAATGCAGCCGCCGCAGCCGGGATGCGAACCCGCGCCCTGCGGGTCAGCAGCCGAGTACCTTAGCCACTAGACCACCGCGGCGGGGCGTACCAACACAACAGGAGACGACCAAGAGCTGGATGAAGGTCGAATAACATCCCGTTTGAGCATGTCGGCGACAATTTCCTCAATCATTTGCCGTTCCGCCGAAGACAGACGGTATGGGCGGTGCGCACAATGGAGCTGCCTTCGGTTTCGTCGCTGTGCTCTGCAACAGAGGTGCGGCCCAAAACTTTGAAATGTACGTCGAACGAAATGCTGTGCTTTTGGAGAAGGTCTAAAAGGTCTCTCTTTTGCTCAGCAGTGAGGTGAGGACTTATGGTAGCATTTAAAGCAGCAGTGGTTGCCTTGGTATAGGTTGTAGCAGACAAAGGCGGTGCTTCTGCGTGAAAAGGAACCAGCGAAAAAGGCTCGCTGTCAGCGAAGCAGCTCACAGCAGTGCCCTGAGGCAGCATCACTGGCGAAGAAGTTGGGTTCAAGGCGGCGACCAATGCCTTACCGTCGTTAAACCGCACAAGGCCGGGTGCAATGGTAAGCCCCGCAGGTTTGGAGCGAACTGATGGAGCAATGAACACGTCACCGTTAACAATAGTATCCGAAGCGATCGTGAGAATTCGTTCATCGCCTGGCGAAATGAAACAATCCGCAGCAGCAACGAAACGGAAGCTGTAAGGATTGACATCAGATGAACTCTCAGTAGCTGACATATGAATTACTCCTGAAGACACGATGTGAAAGCTGATGCCGAAGAAAGAAAGTCCCATCCTAAAATGACTGTGTGAGTGCACAAAGAAAGTACAAGAAACTGAATGTGGTGAAGGATGCCATCTATGAAAACGCGGACTGTACAAACACTTCAAGGCTGAATAGGGACTTCATCTGCGCAACGAAAGGGAGGGCCATCGTATGGCGTCCTAACTTTTTTCAAGCGGGCACAAAAGTCAGCACGAATTACGGAAAGTGATGTGCCTGTGTCTAGTAGTGCCTCTGTCTGTATACCTTCAACATACACCAATAAAACATTTGATGGGTGGTCTGGAGGAGTTTGACGCAGTTCGAAAGATGCAGCTTTCCCTCTCGAAGCTGCACTGTTTAGTTTTCCAGTTGGCGGTCGGGAATCGAAGTAGAAGGTCGAAGGGGAGAGGAGGAACGTCGCATCGGTGAAGGTGAGCGGCGACGCGAGAAACGGGAACTGCCAACTGAGGCAAATTTTTGCTGAGACAGTGACCAGCGTGTGCTGTTCTGATACATTCGGTGATAGGGTGGTCCAGTTGGGTAGAAGTCGTCCCGTTCATAGTCACCGTAGCTTCGTCTTTCGTCTTGTTGACGGCGTCGGCAAAATCTTAAAATATGACCACGGATGTCGCAACAAAAGCAAGTCGGTCGTGTAGTGCGCCAGGTGTTGTAAGGCTGGGAAGATAGTCGCGGTGTGAGCGAGTTGAGCGAACCATGCACATCGGGCGCTGGTAGCTGCATTGGGATGTGCTGGGGTGCAGGTGTCCTAGCAGCAACCTGAGCATAAGTTGGCACGGCCACAGGATATGAACTCGGAACAGGTGTGACAGTCATCGAGGCCAGGCTTTGGTGGGGTGCAGGCGTCGTTGCAGCAACGTGAGCATAACTTGGCATGGGCACGGGATGCGAGCTCGGAACTGGTGTGCCTGTGATCAAGGCCAGTTCCTCCCTCACGACGTCACGTAAACTAGTAGCAGATGGCGTCGTTCGAATATCAGAGTGGCGAGGTGAAGCCTGCGCATGAAGTTCCTCGCGGATGATAGAGCGGATCAATGCACGCAGTTCTGTTGTGTCATGACTCAAGCTGAGATCAGGCATATCAGGTTGCACCCGAGTGGTTTGAAGCTCCTCGAGGCGCTGACAGGTAGCTACAACATTGGCTACGGTTTGGGGATTCTGCACCACAAGCGCGTTAAAAGCGACAGTCGCAAATGCGTTTAGCAGGTGGCGCACACGGTCGTTTTCCGCCATGTGGTTGTCGATGCGGCGGCAAAGGGCGAGAGCATCTTCAATGTAAGAAGTGTAGGACTCGCCGGGGCGTTGAGCGAGTGCAGCAAGCCGTTTCTTGGCGATATCCGAGCGCACTGACGGGTTGGCGAAAATCTGGCGGAGCTGGCGCGTAAAGCGGGCCATGTCAAAAAATCTTTAGCGTGGTTCAGAAACCCCGTTTTTGCGACGCCACTCAAGTAGAATGCAACGTGGGTGAGTTTCGCAGGCTCATCTTAGTTGTTGATGGCACTCACGCGGTCATACTCCTCGAGCCAGTCTTCCACGTCCTCACCCGGAAGCCCTGCGAACAGCGGAGGACCCTTTTAAGGGCTGGTGACCAGGTGAGAAAGGTTTCTTGGCTGTGGGAGCGGTGGCGCAGCTGCTGCGCTGACCTGGTCGGCTTGCGACATTACCGAACCCAGGTCGTTTAGGCGGCGGCCTGAACCGAGCTCCAGGGATGTGTTCTAGAAGACGCGGTGGTTGTCCGAGAGCGCGAGAGGACGCAGGAATCGGGCAGAACTCTCCACCACTTGTAAGATGGCGTCCAGTACCCTCAAGACTCTTCTTTTAATGTTTCGAGTATGTGCCCCACAACCTCAACTGGAGTGGTGATGATGAGTATGTACAGATGAAACGATGGAACAAGCAATGATGCTCACAATATATATATATATATATATATATTGTCGTGAGAGATAAGGACAAAAGGACAAAAGGGATCTAGACGTTACAATCACTTGTTTTTTTTCTGCAGCCAACCATTTCTTCCTTCACTGCCTCGGCTGCCACTAGCGCGTGGCATTACCCTCTCTTTACAAAAAAAGAAAAACGCTTTGTCTCGATACCTTTGTTTGAAACAAAAATGAAAGCTGAGCCGAGAAAGTTAGTGATGACTTTAGCAGTACAGGACAAAATGCGAAGAAAAACAAAAAGACATACAATGGGCTTGACTGCAGGCGCGGTACAGCAAAGTTTGTAGCTTGCAGTTAGCGCGAACAGTACAGTTTCGCATGGTGACGTGAACCATATCAGAAGAACGTGGTGGACGGTAATGGCACGATGTCTCGGTTGGCACAACTTCGTAGTTGACTACGCCAATGCGATGCAGAATGCAGTAGGGTCCAAAATACCGACACAATGATATTTCAGCGGCTGCGTCGTCTTATAAGCATCCAAATCCAGACTAGGTCACCCGTCTTGTAGGCCACCGCTGTGTGATGGCTGCTTTATCGGCGAGCATCTTGGTCTTGACGAGACAAAATGCGTTGCCACGCAAAATTTCGTTTTTCATCAGCGCGTTGAGTATGACGTTTGTATCCGGAGAGGTAGTCGCAGACGGAGTCGGCAGGAGCATTACGTCAAGTATCTTGGTGACATCGCGACCGTAAACAAGTCTTAAAGGTGCGAATCCGGTGGTTTCCTAGAGAGCCGTGTTGTAGGCAAATGTTACGTATGGAAAGCCTTCGTCCCAATGCTTGTGATCCGAGGCTACATACATCGAAAGCACATTTGCAATCATTTTGTTGAGGCGCTCCGTTTACCCATTGGTCTGTGGGTGGTATGCTGTTGCTGTTCGGTGTGTGGTACCACTCAGCTGCAAAATATTACAGAGCAACTGCGCCGTGAATGCTGTACCGCTATCTATGATGACAATAGCTGGGGCATCATGGGGTAGAACAATGTTTTTGACGAATAAGTTGGCCACATCAAAAGTAGTAGCTCTCTGAACGGCTTAGGTTTTGCCGAATCTAGTCAAATAGTCGGTAGAGGCAACAATGCAGTGGTTCTTAGCTGTAAACTTTGGAAACGGTCGGAGCAAATTCATGCCGACATGATCGAAATGTGCGTGCGGAGGTCTGACAGGGTGGAGGAGACCGGCTGGTTTTATTGGGGGAACTTTGCGGCATTGGCAAGCAGTCCAAGTTTTGAAGTACTGCTTCACGATTTTTGCGAGTTCCGCCAATAGTAGTTATGTTTATTTCACGCCAAGGTGCGCATGAAGCTAAGATGCCCGGATGACGGCTCGTCGTGGCACGCACGCAAAATGTCATTAGGAGAGGAGCAGGAGCTACTAGCAGGTAAATGGTTTGCGTGGAATGAAAGCTGCGAAAAATGCCTACATCTCCCGTCTTGATGCGGCAAGAGCGTGGTACGAGAACTACGAGGCTTCGTTCGCGAGTTGGCCGGAGCTCTATCGGCTACACGGTGGTGCCTTCAGCAACTCCTGATGGGAAACAAAAAGCTGAGCTGGCACTGTCTACACGATTTCTTATGCGAAACGAGAGTGTCGCCATATTTGTTGATGAAATGTCGCAACTGTTCTGATGAGTGGACCCGCAAATGCCAGAGGACAAGAAAGTACGACTGGTATGTGCGCCATGAAAGAACAGCTTTTCGTGGGCTTCGTGCACAACTTACCAACGACGGCGTCCGAGTTCGTACGTGAGGCGACAAATATAGAGCGCATGTTTCGGCAGCGTTTGTCCCAGTACAAGCGACAGACTGCTTTCTCCGCTGCTTTTTCGCTAGTGCCTGAGCGGTATGACAGAGAAACGCTTAAAGAGCTCATAAGGCAGGATGCCCGAAAGGAACTTCAGAAGTGTCAAACAGCGGTACCTCCGGGCGTCACAGCTTTGATTGACCTCATTCGGGTTGAAATTATGCGAATCATTCCTCCGCCACCCACTATCCTACGCGGATGCCTTGCGAGTCTCTACATCGCCGACGGCACGTTTCCCACATCCACATGCTGAGACCTCCACGCTTCCCAAGCCCAATCCACCGCCCAGCTTTTCACACTGACTATCGCCCTGGCCTACGGAAGTCCACCGTATGGCGTGCACCTGACAATCGACCTTCGTGATACCAATGTGGTGAAGCCGGACACACGTTCCGCGACTGCTACTACCGAAGAATAGGCCGGCGCGGATTCCACCCGATTCCCGTTGTCCATGATAGGATGAGCACCCGCATGAAATTGAACAGTACTAAGGAATCAGTCATCTTCTTCCTGGTCATCATAGACGACCGTCACGGTCACCATCACCCCGTCGACCCGCATCACCAAACCACGTCCACGCAGCCTATGAGCCCACTGGTGTCAGTGGCTCAAGTCCACGCCTGAAAAACTGAGAACGGCGACCTCCAGGGGGTGAGGCGCTGTCAAGCGAACTGACAATTGTCCTCCGATGCCACCCCCCCCCAATGACGTTCCACTGACGCCTTCTTCCGTAACTACTAAACGAACGTCTGCTGCTATAACCGTTTCCGTTGACTGTCATCCTGTAACCGCACTCGTCAATACAGGAGTTGATTACTTGGTAATGAGTGCTGCATTAGCCACCGAGCTACGCAAGGTGCGGACAACGTGGGATTGCCCATAACTGACCACTGCTGGATGATACCTCGTGTCACCAAACGGCCGGTGGACCTCAAGACTTGAAATCTGTGCGTCGGCCTTTGTAGCATTTTTCCTTGTGCTGAACCACTGTTCCCGACCTGTTATACTCGGTAAAGATTTTCTTCATGATTATGAAGCGGTTATTATTCCTCGCGATTGGTTCGTAACTTTTGCTAACTATGTTCGTACTGATTCGAATGACGTGGACAAACATTGGCGTGTGCAGTTACGCTTTGCCGATGATTGTGTAACGTCACTGCCACGTAGCGGCGTGTTCGTCCTTCTTGAGGACCCACAGGAACTAACGGACACAGGCATCGCCGAACAACGTCGCCTTGCTACTGAGTCGAGAGGTCGCCATAGCCCTTGGTATAGTAGAGCTTCAAAATGGACGGACTGCGATCTTAGTGACCAACTTCAGTGGTGAATACAAGCATTTGGCAGGGCGCATTACCATAACCCACTGGGAAACCCTCAATGATTTGATCACCTGTGCTTCAATTACGATGCACTCTTCAGATCAAAGCTGTGATGTAGTCTTTACGAAGCACATCAAAGTTAGTCTACATTTGGAGTAACACAACCGGCAAAGACTACTCAGCTTGCTGTCATCTTTTAGCGACTGTTTCCCCACTACATCGAAGGTCCGTCAGACTCCACTAACCAATTACAGAATCATTACTGAGCCCACCATTGAACCAGTGCGTCCGCACGCTTTCCACGTATCACAGAAAGAACAGGAATGCCATTCGTCATCAAGTCACACACATGTTCGATGACAACGTCGTTCAACCAGCATAGGTGTATCAGCTCCCGCCCCCACCCCCGAGCTGATACGCCTATGCTGTGACAAGCAGTAGTTTGTTTTTCTTTCACGGTGTTTTGACCGACCTGTGTAGTCACCATTCATGATTGTGCTTGCGAGGCAGATTTTCCAGTATCAGAAGGCGTAATACTCAGAATCGTTGTTTCAACTCTTGTCCTATGCGATGCGTGTTGCCTTGAGGAATGTGTCAACATTGATTCAGGCGTTCATGATTCCGGTTTTTTGCTCAGCGGATGCCACACTTGGTAGTTTACTCTTAGCTTAGGCAAATGTGCGCTGAAAATCCACACAATAACAAAGTGGAACTGGTTGAAGAGAGAGAGTTTCAGCCACGTCCCGCACGCTCATAAAATTTCGCTCATTCTCTCTTCATAGACAATCTACGATCTGCAGGCCATACTCTAAAGCGAATATATATATATATATATATATATATATATATTGTGACGAGGGTGGGGCGGCGGTGCGTGGTAACATGAGCTCGAAGCAGGGTTCTGCTTTAACCAGGGGAGCGGGCTCAGTTGCAGTCATTTTTTGGGTGAAGTCGCCATTGATGAAATATGTGGCATTTACCATGTTGTTATGAGAATAAAGTCCAAAATTCACCAATGCACCATAATAACGAAAATTCATAGACACCTGTTTACCATTTTCTTGATATACTCGATTATTCCGCCTCGGCTTACTTCGTATACATTGTTGCCGATCTGTGCGATCGCAATAGACGAACTTTTGCTATAAGCTAGTGGTACGACTAACGAGCGACACTGTAGTTTTTCTTTTACGACTATCCTTAATAACAGTTTTGGTTTTAATTGGTTATGAAGCCTTACTCAAAAGAGAAGCAGATGGTGCTGGTTCAAGTTAAAAGTAGTTCTGGTAACATAGGATTCAAGTGTGATACTTAAATTACTGTGTTAGCAAATTCAATGCCGGTATGAAAAGCCTATTATTGCACAGCACATTTTACAAGGTACGCTTGAGTTTTTGTGAACAGAAAATACACAATCCCAATTGGTCGTTTTGCTAAATATGAATTTTCACAAAAAAGGTGCCAGCAAGATACTCTTGCTCTCAGATACTCACTCTAGTTGACTTTTCTAAAGTACGATTCGTTACCTAAAGTACGCTTTTACATAAAATTACCTGAAGTACGATTATTTTCCTAGAGTAGGAATAAATTACCAACAGGAGTGCACATCGAACAGTTGTCACGAGTGCTACGTTAACTAAAGTACACGACGTTTCCATTGCATATTCTCTAAACAAGCACTGGTTCTGCTGCCGAAAAAGCTGTGTGTTCGCTATAAAGCACAAGAATAAGCCAGAGTGTATATTCCGGCGTAATGTGAGCAGTACACTGGTCGCTTGTTAGACCTTACGTATGCGCATAATGGTTTGTCGCCTCGGAGTCGAATGACGTTGCTTTTGTTTCGCCAGTCAAATGAGGGTCACGTGATTGGGATAGATAGCCATGTGGATATACTTTGATGTTATACTCATCACTGCTGACCCTAAATATGTTAATAAACGTTGAGTGTGAATATGATATCAATTCATGCCTTTTGGCAGTGATAATGAGTTAGGACAAAGAAAAAATTGTTGCCGAAGGCGCTATGCTTATTTCTTGTAGGAGACACCATGTTACTTTCGCTCAGGGCAAAGACAATGATATAATTAGTGTGGCGAGATATTTCAACAATGCTCAGCCGCTATGTGCTGTGAAGAGATGGCTATTTAGTCCGATTAATCCCGCAGTACTTCTTCCGAATGTCCTACCAGCTACAGCAATGGCATAGCAACAATTCATCTAGATCAAGATGCTTGTTGCTACAGAATTTTCATTCATAAATATATTTGGTGGATGTCCTGATTTATGTGACGATTCTCAGCGCTAGCGCCAGCAAGTTTAGGAGAGAGACGAAGGCAAGAAAGAGGCGGAATAGGGCAATAAACTGATGGAGTGGTAAAGTCTGCATGGAAAAAATAAATTGGCGCTTCAGTTAGTTTAATCAACGAGAACGAGAACCTTGTAAATGATAGTGACATTGCGCATAGGACACACATTCGTGTGGCAGCTACAATGGTTCTAGTCGCAAATATTGTAGATGGGTGCAAGTATGTCTGCAGTATGAAGGTGATAAATTCAAATTGGAAGCACTAGTAGTGCTTCAATCTCACATAACGCACACGACAATGAACATACTCTGGAATGACAGGATCATAATTGCAAGAAAGTGCGCTAAGCTTATATCGCGCATATGGCTGACCGTGAGCCGTCTACCAAAGAGCATGTGCTACTGATGTTTCCTGAGCTTTTGCGTATTGAAGCATGCCCCAGCGCCACAATGGCCATTGAGGTACCTTTCGTATTACTAGACTGTACTATTGCAAAGAGAAGAACACAGAGCCTCAGTCATGACAAGAGAGTTTATTTAAAGTAGGAACTCCAAGAAATGGTTGAGGCGGGAATCATCAGGCCTCCACTTTATCATTTGCTTCACCCATTACCATTGTCCTGAAGGATGACGTGTCATTTCGCCTATGCACGGATTATCGACTAACAAACAAACGAATTAGCCTTTTTCCATACCTAATGCCAATAAATAAATACATCGTTCATGAAGCAGGTGTATGTCAGTGGTTTTCCCACATAGAGCTATGTAACGCAGGCACGTAGTCAAATACTTTTTTTTGGGGGGGGGGGGCATTTTGATTTCGGGAGGGGCATTACGTTAAACTACCCATTTTCTAGTCTCCAAATGACGGCGAAAAAAATTTCGGTGGGGGGGGTAGCGAGCCCGATGTGCCACCCCCTGGCGACGCCCCTTGTTTAAAGGTTACTGGCAAGTGCCTGTAACAAAAGATATTAAAATTTACTGCATTCATCACCCCTTTTGATATTTACAAATATCGCCCTTTGGATAGAAAAATTTTTGATCACGGTATCAAAAGATCATGAATGATGTACTCAAAGACTTCATCGGGACATTTTGTAATGTTGATGTAGATAACATCATTGCATACTCAAAAATTAAAGAGAATCATGGAGAGCACCTAGAGAAGATCCTCAAGACATTTATCTCTGCCAGACTGAAGATAAAAAATAAAAGTTAAGTTCTGCAGAAAAATATATATTGTTTTTGGGAAGAGTTTTTGACGGACGAATTAAAGGTACCAAAGAGGAAAGCATCCAGCGCATCAAGAAGCTCACAAGTGCATATGATCTCAACTCTTTGAGAATGTTCTTCAGACTGGTAGGACACTTCGGTGCATTTGTAAATAACTATGCAAGGAAAACAAAATTTTTGACCGCTATGACTCGGAAAAGTTCCCTTCGTCTGGTTCGAAACGTGCGAGAAGAGTTATCAAGAACTGGTTAGAGCCAGTTCATCCTCTCTTGTATTACCTCTGCCTGAGTTTACTTTTCCATTTGAGCTATACATGGACGCAGCAGGCGCCATCCTATACCAACGCGACGACAACCAGAAAAGCGGTAGGGTGCCGAAAGTAATCCGCTATTATATGCGAAGCCTTTTTAAGAGAACTTTGCCACTTTAAGCGTATCTATCTATCTATCTATCTATCTATCTATCTATCTATCTATCTATCTATCTATCTATCTATCTATCTATCTATCTATCTATCTATCTATCTATCTATCTATCTAGCTGCTTATATTTGGGTGCTCTCGTGGTCACCCCACTTCCTTGGCATGCACCAAAATTAGCATGGGAAGGTAACATGGTTTGACATATATGGCGCGCTGGTCAGGACTTGAATACTGTCACAATCCATCGCGTACGTCGTCAAACACTGACCGCTAGACTGTGGCACGTACCCACGGGCGGGTATGTGCCGCTGGTTTGTGGGTGTGTGCCACGGGTGATTGACATTTAGTATCTACCCAGGAATCACGAGTACACAT